>NW_027492102.1:5000-747577 GCF_021521415.1 Bidens hawaiensis | reverse complement strand
TACATCAAACCCACCCTCGAGATAACAAGCTTCGCAAGTTTCGTTTTGTTCTTTATGAAGTTTATAGTTGAGTTTGGCTATTTGTTGACTGTTGGGCTATTTTTGTTTGTCATTCATAGTTGCATTATTGAATCGGTTTAGTTTCGTTATCTCAATCTCGCGGTCTATGACCGATGTCCCATAAATGTAACCTTTTGGTGGAAATTTGGTTTATGTACATGCTGAGTTGATAATTATTTTTACACGAATTGTTTTGAATATTTGTTTTGTTCTCTTTCCACTCAATGTTTAATTCGAATCATTTTGTTATTCTTGATCTCAATATTATCAATTTGAGACCAATGTATTACTTTGATCTTGAAGTTTCAATTATTTACATTGTTAATCTCAATGATTGTTTTTATTCACATTTTATTGGAAATTTTCATTTGATAAACTTGTTATTATTGACTTCAAGAACTTAACCAATTGTGATAGTATGATATATTTTGTTAGGAAAATAAAACTTCTTAGTTAAACATAACCCATAAAATAAAAGTATGTTAGTTTTATAAGTTACTAATTCCGAAAATCTAAAAGTAATATAGTATTACTAAATAATATATTAGTATATACATGTCATACAATACTTAATTTTGTAATATAGTATTAAGGTTTTGTATATAATACAATAATAGATTATATTTAGTATGATGATTTTAATAATATTTTAGATAAAAATTTGTATATATTAAAACTAGATATACTCTTTTATGCACAAACATGCATTTTAATAACTAGATATGTGTTTTAAGAATAGTAAAAAGTTATGTTATTAGGAACTTGTATATTAAAAATGTCATTAAGTTATATTTGTGTTATTATAATCTACTATTATAATAAATAAAAATTTATTTATGCCACTTGACATCTAATTATACCATAGTTATGTCACATAGCAAGTTTTTTCTTAATCATTAAAACTTTAATCTTTATTTAAAAAAATAATTAAAATTGTTAAATGGTAATTGAATCTTTTTTTAAATATGATTCTCCTATTATTATGAGTTAATTATATGTTTTTTTATTATTTAGGCTAATAATTATGCTGACATGACATATTTGTCATTTAAAAAATTTTGTAAACAGTGATGTGGATTGTAAGGCCCCGTTACCGGTAGCCCTACTTTAACGTTGGATTTACTCATAAACGCAGTTCTAAATATCAGAGTTAACAAAAAATTTCGCGGAATAATAAAACTTCAACCATAACATTTTACATAACCATCAAATCATGTCTTATAAAACATTTGTAGTCAATTAAAACAAAACATAGTCTTTAAAACATCACAACATTTCTTCGAGATGCCAGTATCTTCGATTTCCATGACATGTGTCTTCAGTCACGCGAGCTGCCTCAACCTATTTGTCTGCGTGCATACTAAAAGTCAGCTATGCTGAGTGAGTTCTAGTTAATCACATAACTTACTTTTCATACACATATATGTGCCCGAAGGTACGCATTACATACATATCATGTTCATCATTCGTCCATACACATTCATATCTAACCATAAATTATAAAGGGCGTTTCACCTACATACCTCGGACATTATTATTAGGGTCCGGTCACCCTTCATCCTCAGATATTATTAGGGTCCGGTCACCCTTCATCCTCGGATATTATTAGGGTCCGGTCACCCTTCATCCTCGGATATTATTAGCGTCCGGTCACCCTTCATGCTTCATACCATACCTGTTCTTACATACTTTTCCTGACTATACGTGCAATCTCTGAAGAGAGTTCACGTACCAATAACATATCATACGTACATTATGCATACATCATATATATTCATACATGCATTTTATCTTACATCATACATAGCAATCGCATCTTTAGCTACCACCTGACGGTACATGCAATATCCGAAGATCGTTCACGCACCGTCAAGCAATCATCATACATACATCATACAAGGCATACACTTACCACTTAAGGTAAGTGTATTAACTATCACATCGAGTATGCACACAACCCCGAAAATATAACAAGTAAGTGGGGCTAGGAACTCACCTCAATGCGGTTGCGTTCACCGTTTACGGTTATTCCCTTCTTGAGCTATGCACGACTAATTGTATAATAATTATACGTATCAATAAACTATCACTACACATATCGTCTTTCTAGTTTAATCATTACCCTCAACGAACAGGGGTCCGGGGGCAGCGCCCCTGGCAGCGGGGTTCTAGGGGCGACAGCCCCTAGCGGAGTCCAAGGGGCTGAGCCCCTGGCTGGGGTTAAGCTGTCTTTACACATTTTCCATTAGGATTTTGAATCATTAAATAATTTGCTACTTAAAACCCAAGTGCTTCTTTGTAATTAAATCATTCTTTTCTAAGTCCAGGGACTGTTCTTGTCATTCTGCCAAACTCCTAGTTCGTTACTTATCCTTAACGAACTGACTTGTCATGACGAACTGGTTATTTAAACGAATTGAACCCTTCTAACGAACTGGACCCTTAACGAATCAGTCCATAGCGAACCAGTCTATGTAACGAATTGGACCTTTCAATTCGTTATCTTTTAACTATAGCGAATCAAGGGTAATTCGCTATCATTTCCCCTTAACGAACTGATGTTAGTTCGTTATGTTTACTTAGGCGAATCAGCTAGCGAATCACTTTAATTCGTTGGTTATACCTTAGTGAACTAGGGTTAGGTCAGGGAATGTCAGAACATTCCATGACATCCCTTAACCTCGTACATACTTTTTCGGAGCCGCCTTTGCCGGAAGGCCGCCGGAAAACCGCGAACACGTCGGAAAAACGAGTTTTAACTCATTTTTCACCGTTTTTCGTCCCGTTTGATCCAGATCTGAGCTAGGGTGACCCCTAATCTCATCATAGGTTCGGTTTATACCCGATTCCACCCGGATCTCGTGACTTAAACGGTTTAACGGTGTCGGCTCGTCGTTTCGTGTTTATATCTAACAGGTTTAAGCTCATACAATAAAATACTATCATACCTTGGGTCGGGATCGGTTTCCTTCTTGGTTTCGGTCTAGAGAGAGAGAGAGACTAGAGAGAGAGCTTAAGTGTGTGTTTTGGGAGGTGTATGGAATGTGTGAAATGAATGATTAAAGGCCATTTAATGACTTATATAATTATGGATCATGGGCTTAAGCCTATGGTCCTTTCCTCTTTCTTTCATAGCCCAAGTCCATAACCCATATCCATTTAACCCAACACTAGCCCGACTCATAATAACTTGTATTTTAATTTATTAACCGAAACCCGAAAAACAGGATGTTACATGGATCGATGATATGGAATTTAAAATTAGTGACATAGATTTTATTAATTAAAGAAATTGACAAGTTAAAAAAAACATGTTTTCTTTTAATTAATAAAATATAAAAAATTACGTTTGTTTGTTTTCTCGAAAAGCACCATATTTTTAATTTTGTTATTATTAGAAATACTTTTTTTTATTAAAATATTTTTAGTTTTTAAATTTCATACATTAGTTAACTTTTTTTCATTTACGCTTAAACGTATGATTAAGAATCTAAAAAAAGTAAGTGAAATTTATCAAACATTAAT
Source organism: Bidens hawaiensis (assembly GCF_021521415.1). Classification (NCBI taxonomy): domain Eukaryota; kingdom Viridiplantae; phylum Streptophyta; class Magnoliopsida; order Asterales; family Asteraceae; genus Bidens; species Bidens hawaiensis. Next base: position 743,992 of record NW_027492102.1, on the reverse strand, counting down.
TAGTCAAATGATATAATAATTGGCCGTTAAAAATGATATAATAATTGAAAAAGATAACAAGTAATTCATTATATAATCTAATTGATACAAAATAAATAAATAAATGTTTGTGAGTAACTTAATTGAGACAAAAAAAAAGTTTGTGAGTAACCTAAGGCTGAGGGGTGTGGAGCGCTAGGAAGGGCGCAAGAGGCCAGACGATCGCGCCCCGGGGCGCGAGCACCACACCACCGAGGCGCGATAGGGGCGCGAGAGGGGCGCGAGAGCGGAAAACGATGCAGGCGCCAGGGGGCTCGCGGGAGCTGTTGCGCGTGAGGGTGCTTGGGGAATGGTGAAAGAGCCGTTGGAGGCTTAAATGTGAATAAAAAAAAAAATTTTTTTCCTCTATATATATCACAATATATATCACATATATCCACACCCAAAACCATTCTCACATACCACACCCAAAACCAATATCACATACCACACCCAAAACCCGAAATCACCCCATATTCCAAACCTTTTTTTAAAAACATGGCTGGAAATTGTTACCCAAACCTAGAATCAGATTACAGTTACGACGATTTATGGTCGGCACCGGACCAACCGATGTTTTATTCGGGGTCGCAACAACCATCCGGCTTTCAACCATCCAACATACAACCGTCTCCTAACTTTGTAGTTCCGGAGACACAAGAACCAGAACCAGAAGGTGAAGCTGCGGGACAAAGAAGACGCGTCCACCGGAAAAAACAAGTTGCAACGGACGGGTCGGGTTCGGCTTCGACCGGAAGGGCGAAACGGAAAATCATTCCGTGGTCATCGGATGAGAAGGAAGCCCTGTGTCGGGCTTGGATAGCCACTTCTGAGGATCGGCGTTGCGGTAATTGTTTTAACGTTTTTAAAAATGATTTTTAATAAAAAAGTTAAATAAAAAAGTTAAATGACATACAAATTTATTATGCATTTTGCAGCGGACTACCAAAAGAGCAAGGTCTTTTGGACAAAGGTTAGGGAGACGTTCTATTCGCTCGTTGGGAGTACAGAGCGGAACGCCGATATGATTTCGGGTCGGTGGACCGAAATCAGAAAATTTGTCGGCTTGTTTACTAATCTGTTCAACAGGAACGCCGGTCGTATGAGACCAAGTGGCAGTGACGATTTGGCGGTCTATAATTTCACTGTCGAAGAGTGGAGGCAGGAGTGCCTGCGGAGGTATGGGACGGTGAAGACGTGGGACGATGTAAAGGTGTGGGAGAGGTTGAGAAGGTGTTCCAAGTGGGTTGAGCTAGTGGCGCCGGACCTTGATGCGGAAGTAGGGCCGAAACGGACTAAAACTAGTTCGTCTGGAGCGTACAGCACTTCCGCCGGGTCGGATTGCCGGGTTGGATTCGACCTAAACGTTGCGGGGGAGGAAACGTCTTCACCGCCGAGGAGGCGGCCATTGGGAAGGGACGCCAGGGGGAAAAAACCGGCTGAGGGGGAAGCCGTAAACATCAACGATCTTGTTGAATCCCTCAATAAATTCAACAAAACCATGGAGGTGGTCTCTATTGACAAAAAGGAAAAAAAAAGAATGAGAGATTTGGACTTCCTTGCAAGAGACTTCAGCCACCTAAATCCGGTCGACCAAATGCTGATGGAAAAACAAAAGGAACGTATCCGGAAGAGGTTGATCGAAGAAGACGAAGCCGAATAATAAGAATAATGTTTTTCTTTAGTACTTTAATTTTTTTTTATATATTAATGTGTTTTTTTAATTAATGTGTGTTTTTTTAAATAATTTCTTGTTTTTTTAATAATACGTTTTTTTAATACATTTATAAAAAAATAAAAAAATAAACCGCTCGCGCCCCCTCTCGCGCCCCTCCACACCATGGCCCGGGGCGCTATCACCACTACCAACACCCATCTTATCAAGTTTCTCTCTCTGCCACACGTCACAATATTATTGGCTGGCGCCCCCACTCACGCCCCCTCTCGCGCCCCCCACACCCCTCAGCCTAATTGAAACAAATAAAGTTAGAGTAACCTAACTGGTACAATGATTAAAGTTTGTTCCTATTCTATGGTGTTTTCCCAAACAATTTAACACATTATTTGTGTTTTATATTCTGCCGTTGTTGAATAAATTATTTATTTGACCCGTGTTACACACGGGATCTTAACCTAGTAAAATATAAAAATGTACCAAAACAGTTCAAAGAGTTCTAAGATTATACATGAAACAAAAAATTGAATGTTTGTTGTCTTTAAGATTAGGTAATTCAAACAATCTATTTTCAGACATCTTATAAAAATAAAACGAGAACAATTGTTAACAATTATACATAGCGGCTTTCGGCTTATAATAGAATATTTATTATTGAATTAACTAGTGTAGTTGAAGTGGTTATTAGTTATGTTTAACATGTTAACGTAAATATATATTTTTTCTAATAATATATTGTCTTTGAAGATTCGTTTGTTTCATGTTGATGTAGCACACAAAAGCATGCATTGTTTATTAGAAGGGTGTCGCTAAACGTACCCCCTTTATACTATTTTTACTAAATATACACCCTCCTTAACTTATTAAATAAATTACTAGTACCTCTTAACATTATTTATATACATATCAGTCCCTAAAACATTTTTTTCACTTAATAATCTCTACTACATATATCAAATTAAAAACTATCAAGTATTATTATTAATATATTTTTTTAGTATTAATATTGTAAATATTTATAATATCTTTTTTTAATTTTAATAGTATATATATTTATAATATCCATATTTTACCTCTTTATCTTTTACAAAATAAACCCAAAACTCGAAAACCCGAAACCCTAAACCCTAAACCCGAAACCCTAAACCCGAACCCTAAACCCTAAACCCGAAACCCGAAACCCTAAACCCTAAACCATAAACCCTAAAACCGAAACCCTAAACCCGAAAACCAAACCTTAAACCCTAAACACGAACCCTAAACCCTAAACTCGAAATCATAAAAAAACGCAACTTGTAAAAAAAATAATATGAAATCCTTATGTTTGTGCTAATTTGGTAATTATATGATTACAAGGAGTAATATGAAAGTTGGTTTTTCCAGGGGGGTATGACAAACAACCATGGAGGGTACGTTTACCCTAACCCTTATTAGAAGTCCATTCATTGTTTTTGAAATCCAATCACAAGTTATTATCTTTGAAAAAGGTTAATTAAAAGGGGAGACAAAAATGAGAAATATGAAAATAATTTATGACTTAAAAAAATTCAAAAAAAAATAATAAAAAAATTATAACGCAAAATATAAATAAAAAACTAAAAAGGTAAAAAAAATTAAAATGCTTCCAACGTCATTCTTGCTCAAAAAGGAAAAAAAGCACCACAAAAACACAATCCTAAATAAAAAAGACACAATGGCGAACAAAATATAACACAATATTGAGTAATATAACACAATATTAAGAAAAGAAGACACAATGTTAATATAAAAAAACAATAATAAATAAAAAGACACAATAATTTATTTCTCATTTTTGTCTGTGTTTTTTAAGAACGATGAAGACGTAATGAACATCTTTGGTTTTTTACCTTTTTCATTTTATTTTAAATTTTGAGTTACAATTTTTTTATTATTTTTTAAAGGTTTCATTTTTATTTTGACATAAATTCTTCTCATTATCTCATTTTTGCCCTTTGAGCATTCTCATCTTAGCCCTCAAAATTATGTTGTAAGGCCCTGTTACCGGTGCCCTACTTTGGACGCTGGATTTACTCATAAACACAGTTCTAATAATCAGAGTTAAATAAAACTTTACGCGGAACATTAAAACTTCATAAAACATTACATAATAATTCATAACTTGTCTTAATTAAACATTCTTGTCTTTCAAATTAAACATAAAGTCATAAAACAACTTGTGTCTTCATATGCCAGCTTCTTTATTCATCCGCTATGTGCCCTGCTCAAGCAAGCTGCCTCATCCTACTAACATGCGTGCATACTAAAAGTCAGTTACTCTGAGTGAGTTCTAGTTAATCAAGTGACATATAATACTTTCATATACTCATACATTCTTTCCTTTATACTTTCTTTACATACCATATATCTATTCATACTTTACATTCTTATATATTTTAAAGAGCATTACGCCCTACCGCCTCGAGTATTATTAAGGCTCGGTTGTGACATTCGTTAATTTTGGGTCCTATTTGTATTCGTTTTTGTATTTGTTTATCCTGTAAACCGACCCGTTTTGTAAACCGAAACTTTTAATATAATCAAAATGATGGATTTTATCTTACAATATTGTTTTATACTTGTCGGATCTCAAACACACCCTTTTCGGTCCTTAAAATGCCTTAAAAACGCTTAATACCAACTCCAGGGGCCAAAACTGCCAACTTTGAAAGGTCAGAATTTCCACCAGGCACACTTAGCGCCGCACTAACATCCATACCCTGGGAAGTTAGTGCCGCGCTAAGGGGAGTCTGCACCAGCAGTTTGTTTGTTGGTTGTTTGTGTTATTATCCAATCTGAATTTTTACCCATTAGACCTCATGCTTAACCCTTTCAATCTTAACCTATATATGGCCACCCTCATGCTTCATTAATACCTGCTCACATTTCATCTTCACTCTCAAATTCTTAATATTTTAAGGTTATTTTTCATGTTCTTGGTAGTTTGACTTTCAAAAGTCAAACTGACCATAGTCTTTCATTTTAATCAACTTGTTAGCTCTTGTTAAAACTTGAAGATTGTTATACAACATATATATAATATGCACCCCTTGTTACCTTTGGTGGTCACTTCCCCGGTCTCGGTCGGTGGAGTGTCGGGCCTCGTAAGGCAAGGCTACATGGAGGACTTACGCAGTCCTTGATATATAAATAACTATATAACTTGTTTATACATATTAACCATGCTTAACTTTTGCTCATTTTATTTTGTATATCATATTTATGAAGTTCCATGGTTATGGGTTTGTAGAGACTAGCCTCGGTTTAACCGTAAATAGCTCTAAACCGTAAACCGAACTTTGTTTACTAGTTTTGTTAAATAATTGTATAAACATGCTTTATGTTAGATTTAAGTTTCTAAAATCATTTTTATGAGTTCCATGGTTATGGGTTTATAGAATCTAACTTCGGTCTTAACCCGAAACAAGATCCAAACCGAAAACCGAACTTTTGTTTAAAGACTTTATTGTTGACTTTTTGATTTTAAAACTTAAGTATTATCATTTATAAACTATTATACAAGTTCCTTGATGTTTGGCATGTGGTAACCATTTTTGGTCTTATTCCGAGACGGAAACCGAACCAAAACGAACTAAACCGATTTCACTCGCTTAAGACACACATGTTTGTTTCTAGCTATCAAGACTTGTATATTTCTTTATAAATATTTTATAAAATGATTTTAATTATTTTTTAAAGTACTTGGAATGTTGAATCCAACTTGATCTTATAACAAAGTTTGGACCGACGAAATCAAACACTCGCTTAATGGACGTTGTTAGTTCTAAAACAATAGAACTACATACTTGGTTAAGTCTTCTTAAATTTTATTCAGTTATCTCATAACATTCATTATTTCGGAAAGTTGACTTTGGGTTTGACCAATTATCAAGACCCGAACCAACAACCCGAAACACTCGTTAAAACCCCCGTTTTTATCTATATTATAAAGGGAGTTGCATTCTTGCATTTTTACCCACCTTATTACTTAACATAGGTTGAGTAAAATTAAGGGCTAGATACTTTAACCTGGTTTCGAGCAAACTTATATTTTTTTAATGACTATTATTATAATTTCTTGAATATTTACATTTTAAACCTTAAACTTTAAATTGTTTGCATTTCTTATCATTTATTTTATTTAAAGACTTCCTAGACAACCTTTCTAATACAAGACTTCCTTTCATCCAGACTTTGCTCATTAAACCTCATCCTTCCGGTTACTCGTCATTTTATCGATCAAGTTTATTACTTGAATGTGAGTACTTTCATCTCCTGTTTTCCATCTTTCGTTTTGGGGGTGATATTGCATACTTATTCAAACTAAATGTTTTATACTTAAGTCTTAAACCACAAACTTTATTGTATGCTCTAATTAAATAAATGCTCGATTTGGTGTTTTATGCTTACATGCTTAAATGCTAATGTGTTTTCCGCTTTTGGTTGGTTGATTCATAAATCCGAGCTATTTGGTATTCTCTTACAACAAGGTCTCGTTAATGTATTCTTATTAACGATTTTATATAAATCCGAGGCTATTTGGTATTCTCTTATAGCAAGGTGTCGTTAATGTATTCTTATTAACGATTTCATATAAATCCTAGACTATTTGGTATTCTCTTATAGCAAGGTGTCATTAATTTATTCTAATTAACGATTTCCTTATCTAAATTGTTGCTATTATTTATTGTTTTGTATACAAGTTGTGGAATTTCATATTATATACTTATTGTTCAAAACTATGAAATTGCTCACCAACCTTTGTGTTGATAAATTCTATTTTATGAAATGTTACAGGTTTGAATTTAGGTTGACTCGTGAAGTTGAAGAAAAACGTTGTCAAGACTATTAAGATATTAGCAAAACGAACGATATATTAATTGCTATGTTTGAATTCGGTTATTGTATGAGCAAGTATGTGACGTGTTATGATTTTATGAATTTAAATGAGTTGATTAAATATTGTCACTTTAATAGTGTCTTGTGTTTTTGGCAATCCGTTGCACCCCGGCACGATTCGCCGCCATTGGTCGGGGTGTGACAGATTGGTATCAGAGCCACAAGTTTATAGGATAGGTAGTTAGACGTAACGATCTAGTATATTTTTTGCTTTAGGGTCCTTATACGTGTTGCCTATACGTGTTTACCCTACTCGATTGTTCATTACACTTATTTATTTATATACTTATTTATTTCATCAAATTGTAAATATACACTTACACTCTCATAATAATCTAAGGTATCCTTACCTTACCGCAAACACATTAGTTTTTTTTGTTTATGGATCACGAGCTTAACTTGGATCCCGTTGTTTCAAATCTCCTTACAGATTGTCTCATATGAGACAACCACTTTAAGTTGTCGAATGCGAGCGTTCCGGTCACCATCCAAATTTTGGTGTTGAAACAATAGAGCCCCGGTGATACGTGGACTAGTGTTTTAACATCTCGTTGTATCTCAATTTTAATTGGTTGTTATCATTGTGATTTGAGTCGTAAACATGAAAGACACGATGATACGTGCACATTTTATCTCATTTTATTTAAGATTTATCGTCGGGACGTCAAGTCATGGTGGTTCATGCACGATTTTTCCGCCTTTAAACCTTAAGACATTATTTTTCAAGTTTCAAGGATTTAAATAAATTTCCCTCTTTTTAATCATATTAATCCTCAATCACAAAATTCTCATTTATATAATTTTATTTTTCCGTTATGATTAATTCTCATACGATTTGACTTCACATAGTAAAGTTATTTTTCATTTTGATTTCACACCATTATTTTCAATACAAGATTTCGTCTATTGTGGTTTTTCTTCAATTTAAGTTAATATGTTTCAAATTACTTCTAATGCCTTTCAACATGTCATCCTTGTTCATTAAGACTATTTATAAACAAAAGTCTCATCATATGAATTTCATCATATTAAAAACGTTTTATGATAAATTTTACCTTGAATTTTCAAGTAAATCCCCATTATATAAATTTTAAATTGTCTTTAAAGCCCTCATACAAGATTTCATAAAAACATTATTTTTATAATAATCCTGTTTATTTAGAACTAATATTTCACAATATCGATTATTTGCATTCCTCACGACATTTTAATTACACTATATTATATGATACACATCGTAGAATTCTCATTACCCAAATTTATTTCCATAACAACTTTCATTAGGAAATTTTTGGTTCATTATAAGTTTTCACAAATAAAATTTGCATTATACGATTCAACTGGTTTTAAATTTCTTATGATCGTTTTGCCTTGATTTTTCAAGAAAATTCATAAACTTATAGCTTGTAATTGTCTTGAAATTCTCATGCAAAACCTCATAGAAATTCTATTTTTAAAGGCAAAGATCATTTATTTCGATTTCTCGATTCACAATGCCGGTCATTTTAACTTACCATGATATTTTCGTTACGCGATATTAAATACAAACTTGGTAAAAATTTTCATTACGCCATTTTATAAAACGACATTCATCATTTATATTGATACCTCATTACAAATTTCGACATTCAAATCACTTATTTTAATTTCTTCATAAGCAAGAAATTTTATTTTGAACCTTATAAAACCTAATTTGTTTACTCATGACAATCGACTTTAAATTTTTACAATAAACTTCAAAATTCAAATCTTATTATCTTAGTTTTCCCATGATATTTTCCACTACTTAATTTTAAGCATTTCAAGAACGATTTACGTTACGCGGTTTGGTTTATTCCAAATTTTCTCGTAAATTATTTTACAACTTAAGCCGACCCGACATATCATAACAACTCTTGTTTTAGTGGAAAAGTTTTAGCAAAAAATTGTTTTTATGATTCAAAAGCTTGAATCTCAATATTTTATTTACAATATATATATATATATATAGTAACTTGTAATTTTAATTATCAAAAAATTTCATGAATATTTCAATCAATATTTATAAATTGCGATAATTTCAATTTAAAACTCATTATTAGTAAAACAAAAATCTAAACGCAACCCCGAGTTTCCAAACACCCGTATTCCAACTCAAACTACCACCTTAAACCAACCATCCTTACACTTCAAATTTTTTCCCCACACAATCAAATCTTTCCTCAAGATGAACGAAACCTAACATACCAAAGTTATACCCTCACCAACTCAAACCCCATGCGAATCCAATATGTACAAAATCAACCCAACAAAAAGCCCTAGATACCGACACTTTTACGCCATGAATATCCATCAAACTCATTATCCTGGTACTTCAAAACACCGACAAACACACCCACAAATTCCTTGAACATATACTAACCAAAGTTTACCCAACTATGACTTAATCATTCGACCCATGTTATGTCAAATCACAAACCATGTCTCCAAGCCGTTTCCATCCAACCATAGGGTTTAATATCAAAATAGCAACCCCAAACACTACTTACAAAATACATGTATAAACCGAATCTCAACCCAAACTAGTCAAGGTCGAATTCCAACCCATTAACTTGGCTCGAACTCAAATAAGAAAACCTCATCCAAAAAGCCCAACCACAACTCACGTAAGTCATCTAACCTACTCAAAACCTAAACTCAACAAACCCCATCAATCCAACTCAAGAAAACCCAACTACACAAGACACCCGAAACACATTCACCCTTTACCAAATTTCCAAAACATTCACCATTCGACGCCTAAAACCTCTCCATACACACGCAAGCTTCATTTTCCCTTAAATATATATATATACAACTAGTGTATTTATAACGACCACATATACCCAAATATTCATTTATTTTAATTTTAAACTCTTTCTAGAATAACGACGTACGTATTATGCTCATATTTTAGAATATAATATTGTCATGACAACAAAATGTTATTATGAGGATTTGTTTTCAAAGATTATTAAACAATTACATACGTGTTTTCAAGATTATAAATAATGTCACCTGAGGTGATAATCCCATGATAACTTTATAAATATGAGGTTTCATTTTGAATGTGAATTCGAGATTTATTCAATAACAAATTACAACTTTCATTATTTTGCATAAACTCAATTATCATGGCTTTACAAATATTTTTTGGGACACACTCATAAATGCTTCATACACTAAATATTGTAACATGAACTTTGTTCGATAACGGTTTATGCGAATTTTTACTTCTTTTATCACAAGCATCATTTCTTTCATGATTTATTATCATCGCGACAACTTTACGTAGGCTAAATTCCTTTAACAATTTAACTTACAAGAATTTCATTTGATAGCAATTTAAATGTCTCTCTAAGTACGCGTTACCGTGATGCTTTGTAATTATATACATTTTCTTGAAAACGATAAAACGACTTTACTTGAGACTTCATTTTTATTTTATTTCAAAAGAGTATATGACACGCGATTTACATTTTTAGTCATTTCTTGAGTCTCACAGTTATTACGATTTTCTTTTCATATGATGAGACGTTTCGATGATAATTTTATGCACATGAGATTTCATTTTGTGTTTTGATTATTCATGACCGAATTCAAGTTATTCAATAACAATTGGTGTACTACTTTCAAAACCTTATTTTTGTTAAAAAATTCGTTTACATTTTAAACGATATTGTCATGACTATGTGTTCATGTTTGGGTACTATACTTTTAAAGCGAAACGCAATTCTATGCACTTTGCCACATCATTTCATTTACTCAATCAACGGCCTATGTATGGTTGTCCGCAAGTTTTGGCGCTATTGGAAACCATACTATAATCATGATTATGTTAATGGTTTCAAAATAGAAGTCGTGTTCACATTTTATCACATTTAATCGATTGTTTTGTCAAGTTAATCAAAACTTTGTTTATTTTATGTTTGATACATGTATACATCACCCCAAAGAACTCACCTCATCCTCACGATATTTAATCATATTTCACGCAATCATATCCTCAAATACGTATAACCTCAAGTTTGTTCACGTATGAAACTCATCGTACGATGTTATTGTTAATGGTATCGTTGTTTATCCCAACCTCATGTACTCACTACTTGGATTTTTCTCATTTACACTTATAGGAGTCCTCATTATCGGATTTCGTCTATCGATTTTATTTAGTAACTCGATTTATGGACATTGACACTTATCTTGATGACTTTTAACTTTAAATCTTATTTCATATTGTTTACCCTAAATTTTTATTTATTTATTCGATCGTCTTTACTTATTTTAAACAGAATTGTTATTTTCACCTTGGTTTATATCTTAAGATTTTTAGTTGTCTCAATTATTTATCATATTTTTCCTACTTATTTAAAAGTCAACCTCAAAATGTTCAACCACTCGTATCGGTTTGTAAATACAGGTAACATTTAACAGATTTTATTTACGTTTCTAATGTTTAAGATTTCAAAATAAATAGGTCTTTTAAACCACACAACGGAACGAACCATGTGGACTAGACGACGATCTAAATAATTATGGGTGCACACTTAATTATCGAAATCTTTGTATGGAAGTCATTGTAAGTACGATAACTCAGACCCGAGATTGATAGCAGAAAAACGTTATAAGTGCAAGATGATAAAGGCATGGTGGATAGGCTGCGGGTACATCCTATATATAAGTGCCTTTATTATATTTCTCATTTGTGATGTTTTTCGAGTCATGCAAGGATTTGACGTTATTCTTTTTCTTAAAAATTTTTCTTACAATTGCTTTACAAAAAAATGACATTCGTTAGTAGTTACCTCCTTAGTTTAAGTTTATTTTAATTTCGGGGCGAAATTTCCAAAAGGTTGGGTGTAACGATTGCCCATAAGCACATGACACTATTAAAGCGACAATATTTAATAAACTCATTTCATTTCATTACATCAAAAATGTCACATAATAATATTCATAACAAGTCATAACAAAATATAACAAAATCTAGCAAATCAAATATTGTTCATTTTTGCTAATATCCTAATTGTATTTGTGACGTTTTCTTCAAGCATCCAAATCAAACAAGATGTAACATTTCATGATGTAACATCCTAAAATTTATAATGTTGAATAAAGAAAGTTATGTTTAGTGATTTCGCATTGTTAATTATTTAATATCGAGTAAGGAGCGGATCATGGACTTGGAATAATTGAGATGGGTTAAATGAGAATGGGCCTTAGGTCCATGGGATTTAAGGGATATAAATATCCCCTAAAACCCTAAACCATCATTCATTCCATCTATTTTCTAACACTCCAAGACACACACCACACACCAAACACCGCTGGCCGGCCGAGGAGAGGAACGGACAGATCCGGGAGAGAGAGAGAGAGAGCGTTGGTTGTGATTAAACAAGTAAACGAGATCCAAACAAGCTAAAAAAGGTATGATTCTTGATCTTTGAAGTTTAAAGATCCAAGTTTTATAGTGTAGATACGACCGAAAATGGTTGGGAAACGTAGTGGGTGATGTCGAACCGTAACAAGGGTGTTAAAATCGCCCAAAATGCTGGACAGAAATCAAAGCCGTGGCTGATCTGGGCAACTTCGCCTCCAACTGGGCAACTTCGCCTTCAAAGCGGTAACTTCGCCTTCAAAGCGATAACTTCGCCTTCAAAGCGATAACTTCGCCTGAGGCCAAGTTCGCCTAATTGATAACTTCGCTTACGGCCAAGTTCGCCTAACTGGTAACTTCGCCTAAAGCCAAGTTCGCCTGATAAATTCGCCTAGAGCTAAGTTCGCCTGAGGTTTAACTTCGCCTAAAGCCAAGTTCGCCTAACTGGTAACTTCGCCTAAAGCCAAGTTCGCCTGATAACTTTGCCTAGAGCTAAGTTCGCCTGAGGTTTAACTTCGCCTAAAGCCAAGTTCGCCTGATAACTTCGCTTAAAGCTAAGTTCGCCTAAGGTTTAACTTCGCTTAAAGTCAAGTTCGTTTAGAAAATAAATTAAAAATCTAATGAAAAATGTGTTAAGACAGTTAATGGAAATAAAATTTTTCCAAGCTGACCTGGCAGCTCGACCCCAGCCAAGGGCTCTGCCCCTTGGACCCTGCTAGGGGCTGCCGCCCCTAGACCCCGCTGCCAGGGGCGCTGCCCCCGGACCCCCGTTCGTTGTGGGTCATATAAAGATAGAAATACATTATGAGAAGTGATAGTTAATTGATACGTATAATTGTTATACAGTCAGCCGTGCACAACTGAAGAAAGGAATTACGATTAACGGTGAACGTAACCGTGTTCAGGTGAGTTTCTAGCCCCATTTATGTGTTATGTTTTCGGGGCTGTGTGCATACTCAATATGTTTGTTAATACGCTCATCCTAAGAGATAAATGTATGCCTTATGTGGATGATGTGATATGTATGAATGATTTCTTGATGTGTATGAATTATTAGGTACCGAGCCCTAATAATACTCGAGGAAGGAGGGTACCGAGCCCTAATAATACTCGAGGAATGTAGGGCGTAATGCTCTTTATAACGTAAGATATGAAGGTAAGTTAATACAAAAGAAAGTATGAAAGTAAGAAGTATGAATGAAAGAATATAAGTTTATGTGTATTGTATAGTGTATGATTAACTAGAACTCACTCAGCGTAGCTGACTTTTAGTATGCACGCAGGTGAGTAGGATGAGGCAGCTCGCTTGAGGAGTCACGTGGCACTGAATAAGAGTCTGGCATCTGAAGACTTATGATGTTTTAATTTTAATGCTTTAATGTTGAAAGACAAAGGATGTTTGAGACAAGTTATGAATTATGTAATGTTTTATGAAAGTTTTATATTCCGTGTAAATGTTTTAATTAACTCTGATATTTAGAACTGTGTTTATGAGTAAATCCAACACGAAAGTAGGGTTACCGGTAACGGGGCCTTAGAAGTTGGTATCAGAGCAAAGTTCGAGAGATTTAAGCATCCTACATGCTTAGACTCGAACAGAGAATGGGATTTAAGTAAGAAAGGAAAGAAGATGCCAGTCCAAGAATGCCATGTGTCGCTCAAGCAAGATCAGTAAAGGTGAATTGTATGATTAAATGATATATGTTAATGAGAAAGAAAAGATATGTGAACGACAGGGATAGGAATAATTGATTGTTTGATTTGACTAACTGCTTAAGTAGAACCAGCACAAATAGACTCATAAAGGGAAGTGTATAGGACACGGAAAGCAACGTGATCAACTAGTCACAGCTGGCCACTGTTATTACCTGTTAGCCTTGCTATCCTTGTACTAAATAGTTCCTTGAGTGATGATGTTTGTGTTTTCCCTTTTAGAATACGATGGCTGGAGCTGGAGACATTGTTAGAGCTGGAGGTCGCACTGGACGACGCGGCAGGCCTCGTCGTGTCCAGCAACCTTCGGTTGAGACAGCTTCCAACACCGAAGCTGAAGGAAGCGCAGCTGGAAGAAACCCGGAAAACAATGAAGGAGTTCAACTGGATCCCGCAATTCAAGCAGCTATTGTTCAAGCTGTAGCCACTGCTGTGAAAAATATTACTCCGGGAGGGTCTGCGGGAAGCCATGAAAGAACTGTTGAAGGGGCAGGTGGTAATGGTAGAAAAGATGATGAGAGGGAAAAGGGTGATTCAAGTGAGGTGAGGTATGTGAAAGTTGATGATGGGAAGAGGGGCCAAGGCGGTTGCAACTATAAGTCCTTCAAAGGTTGCGACCCGCCTAAGCTGACTGGTTTAGGAGACGCAATCGCTACTCTTCAGTGGATAACTGCCATGGATAAAATTATCCGAATCAGCGAGTGTCGTCCTGACCAAGCTGTCGGTTATGCCACCCAATCATTTGAAGATGAGGCTATGTATTGGTGGGAGAGTGTGGAGCAGAGGAAGACCCTTGAAGAGATCAAAGAGATGAAGTGGGATGATCTGAAGGAGTTAGTGATGATGAAGTTCTGTGCTGACGCCGAGGTTGAAAGGGCGGAGATGAAGTTCCTAAACTTGAAAGCTGGGACAATGACACATCGTGAGTACACCACCGAGTTCAATCGAATGTCTAGGTTGGTGCCCGATATGGTCAACACTGAGGCTAAAAGGATCAAGTGTTACATGAGGGGATTACCACAGAGAGTCCGCATGTTAGTCAGGACAAGTAAACCTGCTACTTTCGATTCTGCTGTCGAACTCGCAGAAATGGTCTATGCAGACTTGGCTGCGGATGATGTGGTGGTGGGAGACTAGAAGAAAGAGAAGAAATGGGTCGCTCCTGCTAAACGACCCGGTACTCAGATGTGGAACCCTAAGAACAAGCAGCCGAGAGTTTGGGAGAACAGGTCGTGCAAGACTTGTGGCAAGGCACACAGTGGTGAGTGTAGGTGGGGAAAGGGTTCGGATACATGTCATAAGTGTGGAAAGATTCATGCCGGAGAATGTAGATTTGGGTCGAATGTTTGCTACAAGTGTGGGAAGGCAGGTCATTATGCTCATGAGTGCAGTTCTAAGCCTGCATGCTACAAGTGTGGTAAGACAGGTCATTTTGCTAGGGAGTGTACCGAGAGTGAAGCTGGAGGTGGTAGAAGGAAGGATGCCGATCAAGCTAGGCCAAGAACTAGAGCCTACATGCTGACCCAAGAACAAGCCAAGCAGATTCCGGATGTTGTCACAGGTACGTTTCTAGTGAACGGTGTTTCCGCTACTGTATTATTTGATTCGGGCGCAAACAAAAGTTTCGTAGCCACACCATTTAGTAAACTAGCTAAAATGAAAGGCTGCCGAGTGTCTGAAACTTTTGTAGTAGAAACCGCCAGTGACACTTCGGTTAAAATAACAAAGATGGTTAAGAACTGTAAGATAGAATTGGAAGGACATGAGTTCCCGGTTACCTTGTACGTTATGACCTTGGGAGGGTTCGATGTGGTTTTGGGTATGGATTGGTTGTCTGAGTTTGAGGCTCAAATAGTTTGTAAGAGTAGGATGATAAGGTTAAAGTCATTGGATGGTAGTGCGGTGACAGTTTATGGTGATAAGGAAAGTTCTGGGCTTAATGTCATTTCGATGATAAAAGCCGAGGGATTGCTAAGGCGAGGGTGTTGTGCCTACCTGGCGTATGTTGTCAACGTTACGGCCGAGACGAAAGAAATGAAAGATGTTCCTATTGTGCGCGACTACCCAGAAGTATTCCCTGAGGATCTTCCGGGGTTGCCACCGGAGCGAGAGATAGAATTTCAGATAGATTTAATACCAGGAGCCCAACCTGTCGCGAAAGCGCCTTACCGTCTAGCACCGTCTGAGATGAGAGAATTGATGTCCCAACTGCAAGAACTCCTAGACAAGGGTTTTATCAGACCGAGTGTTTCTCCGTGGGGCGCACCGGTTTTGTTTGTGAAAAAGAAGGATGGAAGTATGAGAATGTGCATAGACTATCGTGAGTTGAATAAGCTTACGGTAAAGAATAGATATCCTTTGCCAAGGATTGATGATCTGTTTGACCAACTGCAAGGTTCAAGTTGGTTCTCACGAATAGATCTCAGATCAGGCTACCATCAGCTGAAGGTGAAGGAGGCAGACATCCCTAAGACAGCGTTCCGAACGCGGTATGGACACTACGAGTTCCTCGTAATGTCATTCGGTCTAACAAATGCTCCTGCAGCATTTATGGACATGATGAATAGGGTGTGTCGGCCGATGTTGGATAAGTCGGTTATCGTCTTTATTGACGATATATTGATTTATTCAAAGAACGAGTCTGACCATGCTGAGCATCTGAGAGAGGTATTGGAGACTCTGAAGAAAGAGAAGTTGTATGCCAAGTTTTCGAAGTGCGCGTTCTGGTTAAGAGAAGTGCAATTTTTAGGTCACGTGATTAATCCTGAAGGGATTACCGTGGACCCAGCTAAGATTGAAGCGATAACGAATTGGAAGAATCCGCAGAATCCGACGGATATACGAAGCTTCCTAGGGTTAGCTGGCTACTATAGGAGATTCATCGAAGGTTTCTCCAAGATAGCCGCACCGCTGACCGGTATGACCCGAAAGTCGATAGTATTCAGTTGGGGAAAGTTTCAAGAAGAAGCCTTTGAAGAATTAAAGAAGAGACTCACGCAAGCTCCAATCCTTGCTCTACCTGATGGTGACGAGGATTTCGTTGTTTGTGCTGATGCCTTGCATCAAGGGTTAGGTTGCGTGTTGATGCAACGAGGGAAGGTGATAGCTTACGCATCTAGACAGTTGAAGGTCCATGAGAGTACTTATCCGACGCATGATTTGGAGTTAGTAGCTGTAGTACATGCTCTTAAGATATGGAGGCATTATCTGTACGGTACTAAGTGTATTATCTATACAGATCATAAGAGTTTAAAGTACTTCTTCGAGCAGAAAGAATTGAACATGAGGCAGAGAAGATGGTTAGAATTGATAAAGGATTACGACTGTGAGATTAAGTATTACCCCGGTAAAGCTAACGTGGTCGCTGATGCGCTAAGTCGTAAGAATGAGGAAGTCCTTGCAACAGTGAAGTCCTACAAGTTGATCATGAACCCAAGTCTATTTGAAGAAATCATCAAGGTGCAGTCAGAGGTGTTAGTAGATGAAGGGTTAGTAAAGAAAGAAAGGATTTATGGCCAGCAAGACGAGTTGATGGAAAACACTCATTGAGTTAAAACTAGGTTCGACCGTATGTGGATCCCAAGCCATGGTGATCTTAGAAGTCGAATCTTAGATGAAGCTCATAAGTCAAGGTACTCAATCCATCCTGGAGCTACAAAGATGTACCAAGACTTGAAGAGAGATTACTGGTGGCCAGGAATGAAGAATGATGTAGTGGATTATGTTAGTAAGTGCTTAACTTGCTTACAAGTCAAAGCCGAACACCAAAAGCCTTATGGGAAGATGCAACCGCTAGAGATACCTGAGTGGAAATGGGAACACATCACCATGGATTTCATAACTAAGCTACCTCGTACAGCTAAGCAACATGATACCATCTGGGTGATTGTGGACCGTTTGACCAAGAGTGCTCACTTTCTGCCCATACGAGAGGCTATCTCGTCAGAAACATTAGCAAACTTGTTCATTAAAGAGGTTGTGGCTAAGCATGGAGTACCGTTATCAATCGTGTCTGATAGAGATACACGGTTTACTTCTAGGTTCTGGAAGAAATTCCATGAAGCTATGGGGACGAGGTTGAACATCGGTACGGCATATCATCCTCAAACTGATGGACAGTCTGAAAGGACGATCCAAACCCTCGAGGATATGCTGCGTGCTTGTGTTTTAGATTTTGGTGGAAGTTGGGATGATCATCTGCACCTGGCAGAGTTCTCCTATAACAACAGTTACCATTCAAGTATTGGTATGCCACCCTTTGAGATGCTTTACGGTAGACGATGTAGAACCCCGGTGTGTTGGGGTGAGATTGGTCAGAAAGAAATGGGAATCCTTGAAGTGGTTCAAGAAACGTCTTCAAAGTTCGATCAGATCAAAGCAAGAATGAAAGCCGCTCAAGACAGACAAAAGTCTTATGCAGGTAAGCGGCGACGACCAATTGAGTTTAACGTTGGCGACAATGCGATGCTTAAGGTCTCGCCTTGGAAGGGAATTATCCGTTTTAGAAAGAGGGGGAAATTGAGTCCGAGGTACATTGGACCGTTCAAGATTGTATATCGTGTGGGTGAAGTAGCTTATAAACTGGATTTACCCGATGAGTTAGAAGGAATTCATTCAACCTTCCATGTTTCTCATTTGAGGAAGTGTCTAGCTGATGACACGTCTCACGTGCCGTTGATGGACATTGAGGTTGATGAACAATTGAACTACATCGAGCAACCGATAGAGATCGTTGATCGCAAGGAGAAGCAGCTTCGTCACAAGATTATACCTCTGGTAAAAGTGATATGGAAACACCGCAAGGGATCAGATGCTACTTGGGAAGCCGAGGATGAGATGCGCAAGTTTTACCCTAGTTTGTTTATGTAATAGTTAGGTTTCGGGGACGAAACCTCTTTAAGGAGGGAAGACTTGTAACATCCTAAAATTTATAATGTTGAATAAAGAAAGTTATGTTTAGTGATTTCGCGTTGTTAATTATTTAATATCGAGTAAGGAGCGGATCATGGACTTGGAATAATTGAGATGGGTTAAATGAGAATGGGCCTTAGGTCCATGGGATTTAAGGGATATAAATATCCCCTAAAACCCCAAACCATCATTCATTCCATCTATTTTCTAACACTCCAAGACACACACCACACACCAAACACCGCTGGCCGGCCGAGGAGAGGAACGGACAGATCCGGGAGAGAGAGAGAGAGAGCGTTGGTTGTGATTAAACAAGTAAACGAGATCCAAACAAGCTCAAAAAGGTATGATTCTTGATCTTTGAAGTTTAAAGATCCAAGTTTTATAGTGTAGATACGACCGAAAATGGTTGGGAAACGTAGTGGGTGATGTCGAACCGTAACAAGGGTGTTAAAATCGCCCAAAATGCTGGACAGAAATCAAAGCCGTGGCTGATCTGGGCAACTTCGCCTGCAACTGGGCAACTTCGCCTTCAAATCGGTAACTTCGCCTTCAAAGCGATAACTTCGCCTGAGGCCAAGTTCGCCTAATTGATAACTTCGCTTACGGCCAAGTTCGCCTAACTGGTAACTTCGCCTAAAGCCAAGTTCGCCTGATAAATTCGTCTAGAGCTAAGTTCGCCTGAGGTTTAACTTCGCCTAAAGCCAAGTTCGCCTGATAACTTCGCCTAGAGCTAAGTTCGCCTGAGGTTTAACTTCGCCTAAAGCCAAGTTCGCCTGATAACTTCGCTTAAAGCTAAGTTCGCCTAAGGTTTAACTTCGCTTAAAGTCAAGTTCGTTTAGAAAATAAATTAAAAATCTAATGAAAAAGGTGTTAAGACAGTTAATGGAAATAAAATTTTTCCAAGCTGACCTGGCAGCTCGACCCCAGCCAAGGGCTCTGCCCCTTGGACCCTGCTAGGGGCTGCCGCCCTTAGACCCCGCTGCCAGGGGCGCTGCCCCCGGACCCCCGTTCGTTGTGGGTCATATAAAGATAGAAATACATTATGAGAAGTGATAGTTAATTGATACGTATACTTGTTATACAGTCAGCTGTTCACAACTGAAGAAAGGAATTACGATTAACGGTGAACGTAACCGTGTTCAGGTGAGTTTCTAGCCCCATTTATGTGTTATGTTTTCGGGGCTGTGTGCATACTCAATATGTTTATTAATACGCTCATCCTAAGAGATAAGTGTATGCCTTATGTGGATGATGTGATGATATGTATGAATGATTTCTTGATGGTACGTGAACGATCTTCGGATATTGCACGTACTGTCAGGTTGTAACGCTATGTATAAGGTAAGTATGATATGTATGCTTATGTGTATGAATGTGATAAAGTTAATAAAAGAAGGAAATGATGGTCGTATGGTTACGAAAAGGGTACCGAGCCCTAATAATACTCGAGGTATGATGTATGGTTGTATGGTAACAAAGCCCTAATAATACTCGAGGAAAGAGGGTACCGAGCCCTAATAATACTCGAGGAAGGAGGGTACCGAGCCCTAATAATACTCGAGGAATGTAGGGCGTAATGCTCTTTATAACGTAAGATATGAAGGTAAGTTAATACAAAAGAAAGTAAGAAAGTATGAAAGTAAGAAGTATGAATGAAAGAATATAAGTTTATGTGTATTGTATAGTGTATGATTAACTAGAACTCACTCAGCGTAGCTGACTTTTAGTATGCACGCAGGTGAGTAGGATGAGGCAGCTCGCTTGAGGAGTCACGTGGCACTGAATAAGAGTCTGGCATCTGAAGACTTATGATGTTTTAATTTTAATGCTTTAATGTTGAAAGACAAAGGATGTTTGAGAAAAGTTATGAATTATGTAATGTTTTATGAAAGTTTTATATTCCGCGTAAATGTTTTAATTAACTCTGATATTTAGAACTGTGTTTATGAGTAAATCCAACACGAAAGTAGGGCTACCGGTAACGGGGCCTTACACATGAAATAAAGTTTGTCAACACAAAGGTTGGTGAGCAATTCATAAGATTGAACATATAGATATATAGTAAGAAAGACCCACAAAACTAGTATACGAAACAATAAATAAAAGCCATAATTTAGATAAAATCGCTAATAGAATTACGTTAGCGACACCTAACTATAAGGGGATACCAAATAGTTTAGGATTTAATAGAATATCGTTAATTGCATTACGTTAACGACACCTTGCTACAAGGGGATGCCAAGTAGTCTAGGATTTATTGACTTCCACCAACCGAAAGCGATACACACATAGGCATATAAGCATAGAACACCAAATCGAGCAAGTATTTAAGTAAAGTATACTATAACGTTTGTGGCTTAAGACCCAAGTATAAAATATTTAGTTTAAATAAGATGAAATGTCACACCCAAAATAAAAGATAGAAAACGGGGCATGAAAGTACTAACGTTTAAGTAATAAACTATAAAAGTTGATAATTTGGAGATTTGTCGGAACGACGGGTTTAACGTATGAAGCCTAAATAAAAGAAAATCTTGGATTTAGAAAGGTTGCCATAAAGATCTTTAAATAAAATAATTGTTGCAAAAAGTAAACAATTAAAGTTCAAGGTTTAAAATGTAACTATTTAAGAATTTAGAACAATAACCCTTTAAAAATGTAAGTTTACTCGAAACCGGGTTAAAGTATCTAACCTTAATATTTACTTAACCAATGTTAAGTAATAAGGTGGGAAAATGCTAAAATGCAAGTTCCATTAGGCTAAAGATACTAAAAAACGAGTGTTCAGGTTGTTGGTACGGGTCTTGATAATTGGCCAAACCCAAAGTCAACTTTCCAAAATAATAAATCTTATGAGATAACTCAATAAAACTTTATAAGACTTAACCAAGTATGTAGATCTATTGTTTTAGAACTAACAACGTACGTTAAGCGGGTGTTTGGTTTTGTCGGTCCAAACTTTGTTATGAGATCAAGTTGGATCCAACATTTCCAAGTACTTAAGAAAATAATTAAAATCAGTTTGTAAACTATTTTTAAAGAAATATACAAGTCTTGATTCCTAAAAACACACTTGTGTGTCTTAAGTGAGTAAAAATCGGATCGGTTTCCATCTCACAATGCGCTCCTTGATGGTCTCCACATGCACAAATAACCAAGAACTTGTATAAATGAATTTTAGAAACTTAAATCTAACATAAAGCATGTTTAAAACAATTATTTAACAAACCTAGTAACAAGTTCGGTTCACGGTTTGGACTATTTACAGTTAAACCGAAATTAGTCTCTACAAACCCCCACCATGGAACTTCATAAATATGACAAACAAACTAAAAAGAGCATAAGTTAAACATGGTTAGTATGTATAAACAAGTTAAATAAGTATATATATATATATATATATATATATATATATATATATATATATATCAAGAACACGAAGTTCTCCATGAAGCCTTGCCTTACGAGGTCCGAAACTTAACCAACCGGAGTCGGAGAAGTAACTACCAAAGGTAACAAGGGGTATTATTATGTATATGTTGTACAACCATAAACAAGTGTTAGTAATGTTAGATGAAGAAGTTAGAATGAAAGACTATGGTTAGTTTGACTTGAGAAGTCAAACCTTCAAGAATACATAAGAAATAACAACCTTGAATCTATGAAGTTTTAAAAGAGTTTTTGGAGATGTAGCAAGTGTGAAAATGAAGGAGATGGGTGTGTATATATAGGGTAAGGGTCAAAGCTTATTTACAAGGTTCTCTTTTATGTTTATATGAAAATAGGTTGGTTAAACAAACAAGCAAAGCACAAAACAACAAACAAAAACGAAATAGTGTACAGGGGTGTCTAGGCGCCGCCCGAGCTCCTTCTAGCCCTCTGGTCGCCCGGTGCGGCGTGCCCAGGGAGGGGGCTGGCCCAGCTCGTCTAGTGGTTCGTTTCGCATCCCGTTTTTGATGTATTTTGCTCATTTTAAGTCCATTTTCGAATTCGTAAAAGAGGTTTTTCAAATTGAACAAATGGGAATGTTTTGGTAACAAGAATCCAATATTTTATATATCATGAGTTTCGGTTTACAAAACGGGTCGGTTTACAACGTAACACAATGCATAAACGAATACAAACAAGACTGGAAATTGATGAATGTCACATTATACAACATATATAATATACACCCCTTGTTACCTTTGGTGGTCACTTCCCCGGTCTCGGTCGGTGGAGTATCGGGCCTCGTAAGGCAAGGCTACATGGAGGACTTACGTAGTCCTTGATATATAAATAATTATATAACTTGTTTATACATATTATTCATGCTTAAATTCTGCTAATTTTAGTTTGTATATCATATTTATGAAGTTCCATGATTATGAGCTTGTAGAGACTAGCCTCGGTTTAACCGTAAATAGCTCTAAACCGTAAACCGAACTTTGTTTACTAGTTTTGTTAAATAATTGTATAAACATGCTTTATGTTAGATTTAAGTTTCTAAAATCATTTTTATGAGTTCCATGGTTATGGGTTTGTAGAATCTAACGTCGGTCTTAACCCAAAACAAGATCCGAACCGAAAACCGAACTTTCGTTTAAAGACTTTATTGTTGACTTTTTGTTTTTAAAACTTAAGTATCATCATTTATAAATTATTATACAAGTTCCTTGATGTTGGGCATTTGGTAACCATTTTTGGTCTTATTCTGAGATGGAAACCGAACCAAAGCGAACTAAAACGATTTCATTCGCTTAAGACGCACAAGTGTGTTTATAGCTATCAAGACTTGTATATTTCTTTAAAAATATTTTATAAACTGATTTTAATTATTTTCTTAAAGTACTTGGAATGTTGAATCCAACTTGATCTTATAACAAAGTTTGGACCGACGAAACCAAACACTCGCTTAACGGACGTTGTTAGTTTTAAAACAATAGAACTATATACTTGGTTAAGTCTTCTTAAATTTTATTGAGTTATCTCATAACATTCATTATTTTGGAAAGTTGACTTTGGGTTTGACCAATTATCAAGACCCGAACCAACAACCCGAAACACTCGCTAAAACCCGTTTTAGTATCTATATTATAAAGGGAGTTGCATTCTTGCATTTTTACCCACCTTATTACTTAACATAGGTTGAGTAAAATTAAGGGCTAGATACTTTAACCCGTTTTTGAGCAAATTTATATTTTTTTAAAGGCTATTATTATAATTTCTTGAATATTTATATTTTAAACCTTAAACTATAAATTGTTTGCATTTTTTATCATTTATTTTATTTAAAGACTTCCTAGACAACCTTTCTAATACAAGACTTCCTTTCATCTAGACTTCGCTCGGTTAACCTCATCCTTCCGGTTAATCGTCATTTTACCGATCAAGTTTATTACTTGAATGTGAGTACTTTCATCCCCCGTTTTCCATCTTTCGTTTTGGGGGTGATATTGCATACTTATTCAAACTAAATGTTATATACATGAGTCTTAAACCACAAACTTTATTGCATACTCTACTTAAATAAATGCTCGATTTGGTGTTATATGCTTACATGCTTAAATGCTAATGTGTTTTCCGCTTTTGGTTGGTTGATTCATAAATCCGAGCTATTTGGTATTCTCTTACAACAAGGTGTCGTTAATTTATTCTTATTAACGATTTTATATAAATCCGAAGCTATTTGGTATTCTCTTATAGCAAGGTGTCGTTAATGTATTCTTATTAACGATTTCATATAAATCCTAGACTATTTGGTATTCTCTTATAGCAAGGTGTCGTTAATTTATTCTAATTAACGATTTCCTTATCTAAATTGTTGCTATTATTTATTGTTTTGTATACAAGTTGTGGAATTTCATATTTTATACTTATTGTTCAAAACTATGAAATTTCTCACCAACCTTTGTGTTGATAAATTCTATTTTATGAAATGTTACAGGTTTGAATTTAGGTTGACTCGTGAACTTGAAGAAAAACGTTGTCAAGACTATTAGGATATTAGCAAAACGAACGATATATTAATTGCTATGTTTGAATTCGGTTATTGTATGAACATGTATGTGATGTTTTATGATTTTATGAATTTAAATGAGTTTATTAAATATTGTCACTATAATAGTGTCTTGTGTTTGGGCAATCCGTTGCACCCCAGCAAGTTCCGCCGCCATTGGTCGGGGTGTGACATCGGTCGTTTTTCTGCTTCGAATATTATTAGGGTCCGGTCCATGTTCTTCCTCGAATATTATTAGGGTTCGGTCCCTTTCTACCTCGAATATTATTAGGGTTCGGTCCCTTTTCTGCCTCGAATATTATTAGAGTCTGGTCCCTTTTCTTCTGTACCTAGCTGCCTCTTTACATTCATTCATATATCATCCATACATTACACACAACATTCATATCTTTTTTTATAACCTGACAGTACGTGCAATATCCAAAGATCATTCACATACCAACAAGTATTCATTCATATCTATCACATATATCAATTGTAACATACACTTACCACTTAAGGTAGTGTATTAACTAATCACATTGAGTATGCACATAGCCCCGAAAACATAACATGGAATGGGGCTAGAAACTCACCTGGATCCTGTTTCTTTCTCAGTTAATCGTTATTCCTTTATTTAATTAGGCTCTGCTAACTGTATAAAAGTTACACGTATCAATACTTGTCCTAATTGTATTTCAGCCAAAATGGCTAAGTCAGATCTAATCTAATGGCCTTGTTTTAGATCACAATTTACTTAGAATATTTTCATCCTTAAACCCCAATATATTCAAATACTTACATTCGAGTTTAATATGTAAGCGAGTTCCAAATTGTAATCGAGTTTGATATGTAAGCGAATTCCAATTGTAATCGAGTTTGATATGTAAGCGAGTTCCAATTGTAATCGAGTTTGATATGTAAGCAAGTTCCAATTGTAATCGGGTTTGATATGTAAGCGAGTATACATTGTAAGCTAGTATACATGTAAGCGAGTATACATTGGGAGCGAGTATACATGTAAACGAGTCTCAAGATTGTAAGCGATTTCAATGATGTAATCGAGTATAGTATTGTAATCGAATATCTGTTCCATGTAATTGAAGAACCCTTATAAGTGACCATGTACTTGTAAGCGAGTTTAATTAGTGTATTCTAATTCAGGTTGTAATCGAACATGACATGTGATCGAGTTGTATTTTGTATGCGAGTTATATATGTAAGCGACTAGCTCTATTGTATGAGAACAATTCCAATGTAAGCGACTTGGACATTGTATGCGAGTAAGGGCTTGAAATCGAGCTTACCCGATGTAATCGAATTTAACTTTGTAAGCGAATGAACCCAATGTAATCGAATTTAACTTTGTAAGCGAATATAACAATGTAATCAATTTTATCATGTAATCGACTATATATAATTGTTACCAAGTGAGTTGTTCATTGTAAGCGAACGGGCTGACCGTTATGGTCCTTTTATCATCGTTTTTGTTATATTACATGACTTTAGCACCTCGTATGGTTCGGTATTAACCCCTAAACATTTCCTTAACCATTTTTGGCCAAAACTTGACCTAAGTGACCATAAAGCTTGAACCTTTATGGCTGAAACGTCCAAAGCTAGATCTAGGGTTTATTTTATAAACCTTGCCTATTCTCGGGTACGTTACGTTTATTTTAACATCAAGTTTAAGACTTTATGGTTCGTTTATACCCGATCTACTCTACGTTTAAGTTTCATGGTTAACCGTTTATAAAAACATAAACTTTAAAGATCAAGAGCATACCTTTACGTGTTCGTTGGGTCTCGGTTAGCTTGGTTATGAACTTTAATCTTGTATTTAGCTTGTACGTTCAAGAACTATCAAGAATCCAAGTTCGGTTTGCTCTTGGACCTCTCTCTCTCTCTCTCTCTCTTTATCTCTCTATCTCTCTCTCTCTCTCGGCCGTGACCGCGTATGGGTGTGTGTGTGTGTGTGTGTGTGTTTAGAGTGTGTATTATACTTGGTGGATAAGAAATGAGGGTTTTAGGGTTTTAGGGAGGTTTAAGGAGATATTTATACCCTCTTAAGCTCATGGACCTAAGGTTCATTCCTTCCCTTATTTCATCTTTAATTACCCAAGTCGATACACTCTATAATATCTTCTTAATTAAATATTGGCACACGATAAACGAACATAAATCCTTTTTATTTATTATTATTAAATTCAGGATGTTACATATGTGAGAGTAGTTTGCAAATTAAAGGGTTAAGTTTTGAGTGGTTATGAGTGTAAATTATAGGGTGAAGATAGAATATGTAGTGATTCTTTGCAAATTTGGGGGGAAATAATATTTTTTAATATTTACTGAATTAGTTATGAGTAGATGAGAGAGAAAACTTTAATGATAAAAGTATAAGAACTTTTTTAATTAATTAAATAGAAGAGAAAAAATTTAATATTTTTTTAACATAATTATAAAGAGAAAAATAAAAGATATGTTGACATTGCTCTTATAAAATAACTTAACCAAATAATAACTAAAATACCAAATAAAGAGTAAACGGGAACTATCTTTGGTGGGGCAATTAGGATGACAAATGGAATTTTCAATATTTAGAAACGTAACTTTCAAAGTCATTTATCCTAAAACATTAAATTATATACATACATACATACATACATACATACATACATATATAATATTACTTTTTAACCTTTTTATGTAACTAATAAAATACACTTTTTTACTTTTTGATACAATCAATGTATCAATGTATATGTTTTTTTAACATTGATGTACACACACAAATCATACACCATCTAAGTAATATTTTCCATTCTTCATTTGTCACATCATCGCCTCTTCTTACATTCAATTTCATCATTCAACCTATGTTACATTTATCATTCTTTATACTCCTCTTTCAATACTAAAATTGTATTTTAAATTTCATTTACAAGCTTCCAATGTAGTGGGTAATGCTTGAGAAAAGTTAACCGAGTATCTCTATCGGACACGATCGATAACGGTACTCCATGATTAGATACAACCTCTTTAATGAAAAAACTTGCTAACGTTTCTGACGAGATGGCCTCTCGTATAGGCAGAAAGTGAGCACTTTTGGTCAAACGGTCTACTATCACCCAAATGGTATCATGATGCTTAGGTGTACGAGGTAGCTTAGTTATGAAATCCATGGTGATGTGTTCCCATTTCCATTCTGGTATCTCCAAAGGTTTCATCTTCCCATAAGGCCTCTGGTGCTCTGCTTTGAGTTGTAAACAAGTTAAGCACTTACTAACATAATCTACTACATCATTCTTCATCCATGGCCACCAGTAGTCTCTTTTCAAATCTTGGTACATCTTTGTAGTTCCTGGATGAATTGAATACCTTCACTTATAAACCGAACCTAAGATGAGCTTAGGGATCACCCTAGCTTAGATCTGGATCGAACGGGGCGAAAAAACGGTGAAAAACTAGTCAAAACCCGTTTTTCCGGTGGCGGCGCCGGAAAGTGGTACGAGGTTAAGAGGAATGTCAGAGAATGTTCTGACATTCCCTGAGCAAAGAGGTCTAACGAACTAGCTTTGATTCGTGTACTGATTCGTTAATGAAAGACTAATGAACTAGCTCCAGTTCGTTAAGTCTAATTCGTATGTTGACCAGTTCGTCATAAGGTCTAATTCGTTATGAGGACTGGTTCTTTATAAGGGTTCATTTCGCTAAGAAGTTAAATTCGTTAAACAGACCAAACGAGTAAGGTCCAATTCGTTATAGCTCCAATTCGCTAAAAGGCCAATTCGTTATGAAGTAACGAATTAGCCAATTCGTTATGGAAGACAGAAGTAACGAATGAACCCCAATTCGTTAGAGAGCATATTAACGAACTATACTTTGAAAGAATGACAGAACAGTCCCTGGACTTATAAAAGAATGGTTTAATTACAAAGAATCCCTTGGACTTTTAAGTTAGCAAATTTAATGATGATTCAAAATGGAAAATGTGTTAAGACAGTTAATGGAAATAAAATTTTTCCAAGCTGACCTAGCAGCTCGACCCCAGCCGGGGATCGCCCCTTGGACCCTGCTAGGGGCTGCCGCCCCTAGACCCCGCTGCCAGGGGCGCTGCCCCCGACCCCCGTTCATTGAGGGTTATAACTAGACTAGAAATGCGATATGCGTAGTGATAGTTAATTGATGCATTTAATTATTATACAGTTAGCCGTGCCCAACTGAAGAAAGGAATAACTATTAACGGTGAACGTAACCGACTTCAGGTGAGTTTCTAGCCCCGCTTCCTTGTTATGTTTTCGGGGCTGTGTGCATACTCGATGTGATAGTTAATACACTTACCTTAAGTGGTAGTGTATTCCTTATATGAATTATGTATGATGATTGTTTGACGGTGCATGAACGATCTTCGGATATGGCATGGACCGTCAGGTGGTAGCTAAAGATATGAATGATATATATGGTGTATGATTGATGTTTGAATGAAGTATATATGATGTATGAGTTATATATGTATGGAATGTAAATAGTACATGAACGATCTTCGGATATTTCATGTACTGCCAGGTAAAGGTTTGATGATAAAATTATTATATATGAAGAAGGAATGATGTATGTATGTATGTATGAAACATACAATTATGTATATAGAAAGGTATGGTATGAAGGTATGGAAGAAAGGGTGACCGGACCCTAATAATATCTGAGGATGGAGGGTACCAGACTCTAATAATATTCGAGGATGAAGGGAGACCGGACCCTAATAATATCCGAGGATGAAGGGAGACCGGACCCTAATAATATCCGAGGATGGAGGGTACCGGACCCTAATAATATCCGAGGTATGTAGGGTGAAATGCCCTTTATAATGTAAGGTTAGCTATAAATGTGTATGGATGAATGAAGTACAGGTTGTGTATGTAATGCGTACCTTCGGGCACGTATATGTGTATGTAAAGTAAGTTATGTGATTAACTAGAACTCACTCAGCGTATCAGACTTTTAGTATGCACGCAGGTTAACAGATTGAGACAGCTGGTTTGAGATGGCCACATGGCAGGATTGAAGAGGCTTGCATCCGAAGTTTGTTCCTGGGTCAGCATGAGATGGGGACAAATGCCTACTATAAGTGTGGGAAGATGGGGCATTATGCAAATGAATGCAATACAAAACCCGCATGCTATAAGTGCGGTAAGACGGGTCATTTTGCAAGGGAATGCACGGAGGGGGAAGCTGGAGGTAGTGTAAAGAAAGATGTTGATCAAGCAAGGCCGAGGACTAGAGCCTACATGCTAACCCAGGAACAAGCTAGGCAGATTCCCGATGTTGTGACTGGTACGTTCTTAGTAAACGGTATTTCTGCTTCAGTATTATTTGATTCGGGTGCGAATAGAAGTTTTGTAGCCATGACATTTAGTAAGCTAGCTAAAATGAAATGTTGCCGAGTGTCTGAAACCTTCATAGTAGAAACCGCTAGTGACACCTCGGTGAAACTAATGAAAATGGTTAAGGAGTGTAAGATAGAATTGGAGGGACATAAGTTCCCTATTACTTTGTATGTTATGACCTTAGGAGGGTTCGATATAGTTTTGGGAATGGATTGTTTGTCCGAGTACGAAGCTCAGATAGTATGTAATAGTAGGATAATAAAGCTAAAGTCCTTGGATGGTAGTGCTGTGACGGTTTATGGCGATAAGGAAATTTCAAGGTTTAACGTCATTTTGATAATAAAAGCCAAAGGGTTATTAAGGCGAGGGTGTGGTGCCTACCTGGCGTATGTTGTCAACGCTACGACCGAGATGAAAGAAATGAAAGATGTTCCTATTGTGCGCGACTACCCAGAAGTATTCCCTGAGGATCTTCCGGGTTTGCCACCGGAGCGAGAGATAGAATTCCAGATAGACTTAGTACCAGGAGCCCAGCCCGTCGCGAAAGCGCCTTACAATCTAGCGTCGTCCGAGATTAAAGAACTGATGTCCCAACTACAAGAACTCCTCGACAAAGGTTTCATAAGGCCAAGTGTTTCTCCGTGGGGCGCACCGGTGTTGTTCGTGAAGAAGAAGGATGGAAGTATGAGAATGTGCATAGACCATCGTGAGTTGAACAAGCTTACGGTAAAGAATAGATATCCTCTGCCAAGGATTGATGATATGTTCGACCAA
The DNA here is from genome assembly GCF_021521415.1 of Bidens hawaiensis. Classification (NCBI taxonomy): domain Eukaryota; kingdom Viridiplantae; phylum Streptophyta; class Magnoliopsida; order Asterales; family Asteraceae; genus Bidens; species Bidens hawaiensis. The sequence goes on along the minus strand of NW_027492102.1, from coordinate 713,222 downwards.
TTGCAAGGTTCAAGTTGGTTCTCACGAATAGATCTCAGATCAGGCTATCATCAGCTGAAGGTGAAAGAGGCAGACATCCCTAAGACGGCGTTCAGAACGCGGTATGGATACTACGAGTTTCTCGTGATGTCATTCGGTCTAACAAATGCCCCTGCAGCATTTATGGGTATGATGAATAGGGTGTGTCGGCCGATGTTGGATAAGTTAGTTATCGTCTTCATCGATGATATACTAATCTATTCAAGGAGCGAATCTGATCATGTCGAGCATCTGAGGGAAGTATTGGAGACTCTAAAGAAAGAAAATTTGTACGCTAAGTTCTCGAAATGCGCGTTTTGGTTGCGAGAAGTGCAATTTCTAGGTCACGTGATTAGTCCCGAAAGGGGATGCCAAATAGACTCAGGTTTTTATGAAATCGTTAATAAGAATACATTAACGACACCTTTCTATAAGGGGATGCCAAATATACTCGGATTTATGAATCAACCAACCAAAAGCGGTAAACACATTAGCAATTAAGCATGTACGCATATAACACCAAATCGAGCATTTATTTAAGTAAGGTATACAATAAAGTTTGTGGTTTAAGACTCAAGTATAAAACATTTAATTTGAATATGTATGCAATATCACCCCCAAAACGAAATATGGAAAAATGGGGGATGAAAAATACTCACGTTCAAGTAATAAACTTGATTGGTAAAACGACGAATAACCAGAAGGATGAGGTTTATCGAGCAAATCCTAGATGAAAGGAAGTCTTGTATTAGAAAGGTTGTCTAGGAAGTCTTTAAATAAAATAAATGATAAGAAATGCAAACAATTTAAAGTTTAAGGATTAAAATGTAAATATTCAAGAAATTATAATAATAGTCTTTTAAAAATATAAGTTTGCTCGAAACTGGGTTAAAGTATCTAACCCTTAATTTTACTCAATCTATGTTAAGTAATAAGGTGGGTAAAAAATGTAAGAATGCAAGTCCCTTTATAATATAGATACCAAACGGGTTTTAACGAGTGTTCGGGTTGTTGGTTCGGGTCTTCATAATTGGTCAAACCCAAAGTCAACTTTCCAAAATAATGAATGTTATGAGATAACTCAATAAAATTTAAGAAGACTTAACAATGTATGTAGTTCTATTGTTTTAGAACTAACAACGTCCGTTAAGCGGGTGTTCGGTTTCGTCGGTCCAAACTTTGTTATAAGATCAAGTTGGATTCAACATTCCAAGTACTTTAAGAAAATAATTAAAATCAGTTTACAAAATATTTTTAAAGAAATATACAAGTCTTGATGGCTAGAAACACACTTGTGTATCTTAAGCGAGTGACATCGGTTTAGTTCGGTTTTTATCTTGGAACAAGACTAGGAAGTAGGAATGGTTACCACATGCCCAAACATCAAAGAAACTTGTATAATAATTTATAAATGATGATACTTAAGTTTTATATTCAAAAAGTCAACAACCAAGTCTTTAAACAAAAGTTCGGTTTTCAGTTCGGATCTTGTTTCGAGTTATGACCGAGGTTAGATTCCACAAACCCATAACCATGGAACTTATAAAAATGATTTTAGAACTTAAATCTAACATAAAGCATGTTTATAAAATTATTTAAGAAAACTAGTAAACAATGTTCGGTTTACGGTTTGGAGCTATCTACGGTTAAACCGAGGCTAATCTCTACAAACTCATAACCATGGAACTCAACAAATATGAAATACAAACTAAAGTGAGCAGAATTCAAGCATGGTTAGTAAGCATAAACAAGTTATATAATTATATATATATCAAGGACCACGTGAGTCCTCCATGAAGCCTTGCCTTACGAGGCCCGACACTCCATCGACCAAGACCGGAGAAGTGACCACCAAAGGTAACAAGGGGTGTATATTATATATATGTTGTCTAACAAGCTTCAAGTAATAGTAAGTTCCAACAAGTTGATTAAAATGAAAGACTATGGTCAGTTTAAATTTGGAAAGTCAAACTGCTAAGAACATGAAGAACAACCTTTAAAATCTCAAATTATTAAATTTGAGAGAGAAGATGAAGTATGAGCAGGGAATAATGAAGTGTGAGGGTGTGTATAAATAGGATAAGCTTGAAAGAGTCTTGCATGAACTCTATTGTATAAGAAATGGGATTGGATAAAAAGATGTAAAGCATAAACAACAAACATAACATGATGTCGATCTGATGCCCGCCCGTCGCGCTACGCGACGGGGCCTTGGCCACACCCATCGCGTATCGCGATGGGGTGCCGAGCAGCCTCACCCAAATTTTCTTTTTGATAGTTTTAGCCCCTGGAGTTGTTTTAAAGCGTTTTAAAGGCATTTTAGGGGCCGAAAATGATGTTTTTGAGACTCGAGAAGTATAAACCAATATTGTAACATAAAATCCATCATTTTGATTATATTGAAGGTTTTGGTTACAAAACAAGTCGGGTTACATGATAAATGAATACAAAAACAAATTCAAACAGGACCCGAAATATACGAATGTCACATCATGCGCCGGATAAGTACTCTCATGGAATTTCAAATGTCTGGACGTGTATGCTATCACTTTATCCTGTTGCATCAACACGCAATTTAACCCACGATGCGAAGCATCAGTACAAACAACCAAGTCCTCGTCACCATCGGGTAAATCAAGGATTGGAGCCTGTATGAGTCTCTTCTTTAATTCTTCAAAAGCTTCTTCTTGGAACTTTCCCCAACTAAATACTACTGACTTTCGGGTCATACCGGTCAACGGCGCGCCTATCTTGGAGAAACCTTCGATGAATCTCCTATAGTAGCCAGCTAACCCTAAGAAGCTTCGTATGTCAGTCGGTGTAACATTTCGGGTTTTCGAACCTCTCGTATTTGTAATCATTACCCGACCCGGGTTCGGGTTCGGGTATTTTATCAATAAAGTTCCATATTTGTTTGGTTTTTTTTTATTTATTTCTTTTATTAATAACTATGAGAGTTGTACAAAATCAACCCTAAACTAACAATTTATCCAATCTTGCATCCAACACCATAGATCAAGGACTAGATTGCAAATAATATTCAACTTGTTTTCCCTCCTCTCTTCTCCCTCTCCCGTCGGCAGCCATACCACCCCCCCCACCTTTCTTGAACCGAAATTTACGGATCAAATCACGTAATTGACGTAATCACATCTTTAGCATACCATAATCTCGTCCTACCGACACTTTATACATGGTAAACACTAATCATTGACAACTAATTCGCTAATAACAATCCGCGGCTTAAAGGGTCCCTAAAACACTATATAAACACTACCATAATTCAATTAAACTGGTTCACACATCCCTCTCTACCCCGCGACACTAAACCTAAGTTATTTGGCCCGTACATTGTTGTTAAGATCAAGATTCATCACCAACTTGAGCCACAACCCTAATCGACCGTTCTCACTCTTTACATCATCAATTACGGTAATTAATCATTTCTCTATGGTCGTTTCTAATCAACAAACAAAATCCCTAACTCAACTTAAATCAACTATAAACTAATTAAACGAACCCAGATTTAGGGTTCATATTGATTTTGGGTGTTCCTGGGACTGTCTATATATATATATATATATATATATATATATTTGAGACTGTTCCTTTCACAAGTTATAGCACCAGCCCAATGGCTGGTGCATGATTGTTTAAACCACTAGAACCGGTCCAGGCGCGGGTTCGAGCCCCCTGGACCCGGTTTTTGCTATTTAATTTTTTTAAGACTTTTAATCAACTTCTTGTATATTAATATATGTTTATAACATTTAATAAACGTAAATTTAATATACCGAACCTCGAGACTTGTCGTTTTTTTCATAAAATCTTTTATATATATGTATGAATATATATATATATGTAATGATAACTCGTTTAATAATCCAAATTGTATTCATTTTAAAGATTCATGTACGTATTAACTTTTCCAACTTTTATATCACTTTATAAACATCTATTTTATTAACGTAAAGAAAGCAAACACGGATAATAATAATAATAATAATAATAATAATAATAACATCTATAAATATAATAATAACCTTTATATTTAACGAAAATGTAACTATCAATATTTTTTAACCACATCAAAACCCGTCATAAATCTTAACATTTCGTTATGGCTATAGTTAATTCACTTTCTCGTTAACATCTAAGAATAACTGTCGGCTAACCTCGACGAGCTTGATCATTTTCCATCCTACCCTTTTCTTTTATTATCTCGTCCTCATTTATCCTACTCTATAATATAAGTAAATTCACATCCCCCTTTTTACCGCTTTACAATTTTGGGGGCATTATGCGTTCAAAATCAACTTATTGTTTTCACTACAATTCCGTTATATGCATAATTTTAGTTGCTCGATTAGTTGTTATGTGCGAATATGACTATGTGTTTACTTTATTTTGGTTGGTACCTCATCCTCATCCTCATCCTCATGCTCATTAGTATGATCATACGCCGTAGGAGTAAACCGTTATCAATGCGATTCGGTTCAAAAGGCAACTTTTATTTATTGTTTACTAGTTGTAGTAATTTACGATTATTGCATGAAATTGTCCTTTTATTATTATATATACTCAAAAACTATGGTTTACTTGCTCAATTTTATGTTGACAAACATATATATTTTCACGCATGACGCGGGTAGCTTTATCGGGTGAATCAAGTATTGGAAGTTAGATGATACCTTAGGTTGCTTAATGAAGAACACTTTTGTTTTAAGTTATTTATGATTTGAATTATTGATTTGTAACGGTATTTTTAAGACAATGTTTATGCTTTTGAAATTTGATATATAAATGAATAATTTAGATATTGACACGTGTATTTTACTTTGTGTCTTCTGAGCTATGATACAATCAATGTCGTGCCCCGGCATGTTCTGCCGTAGGTTGGGGTGTGACAGATTGGTATCAGAACCCAAGGCTATAAGATAGTGGTTAGACGTATCGACCTAGTAGCATGCTTAGGGTCCCTATATGTGTTCCTCTTCGTGCACCCTATTTGTTTAAATTTTTTGTACATAGCTTAGCATATTTATATTATTCATCATATTCAATTGTACACAAAAAGCACACACTTAATCTGATGATGTGCCTCATTCTCAAAATTGTTTTCAAAACTTTAGGACGATTTATTTTTTTTTTTAAAGGGGGAAATTCCTTAAGAAATCCCACCTTTTCACTCCCTTCTCCTTGAGGAAGATTCGTGGGACGGATATGTAGTAAACTGTAAGAGTGACACACTTTTTTACAAAACACATGACACCAAGGCTTGCGAGCCTAAGGAAGTGCAATGCGCATAAATCTCAATCAACCGCAAGACCCGGTTGCCTTCCTGGAGTGTTCGGTAAGGGTATGAAACTTATTAAGCCAAAGCATATCACACCAAACGAAACCGAATCTACTACCCTCATTGTATCAAATGTGGTCATGTGACGATCACACTCTTAAATTATAAACCGAATTCACTGTGATACGTGGCTAAACTCAGTTTTTCCGTATTGTGTTTTGTTGAATGTAATGGGAGAAGTATGTAAATACGGGGTGGTTCCCGAATTACCTCAACCGTCTACCTCAACAGCCCCCCCCCCCCCCCCCCCCGTTCGACTTTAAATGATTTTATTTAAGTTTTCAATGTTTTTCATTTTGTTGGAAGAACCCATGGTGGTTCATGAAGCCCTAACCAACAAATGAATCCATTTATATTTTAAGATATGTTTTCATAATATTAAAAAAATGACAAGACTTGTATAATCACAACTTTCCCTAAGTAATGATATTCTCAACCTCAAACACAATCCCAATCTCAATGCACGATTACTATATATCGTCAATTTCTATACTTGCGACATTTACCCGAGTCTTATGAATTTTTACACCTTTTACCCCTGCAGTATATCTTCTCGCCTTATCAACTGTAACCATCGCACCGGCAACTCTGGCTGCAGCATGTCATCCGGCATTGCTAAGGGAATCGTGGAAGCCCTCCCAACGATCATCTCTTAATTGCAAACTATGAATACTCCATCATCCACAGCTCCAAACCCAATTGCTTGCTCCATCAAGCAATTCAAGGGTGCTAACCCGCCCGAATACTTCGGTATCGACGGTGCTACCATCCTCCTCCAATGGTTCGAAGAAATGGAGAGCATGTTCCTCCATTGCGAATGTATCGAGGACAAGAAAACCACTTGCCTCTAGCGTACTCAAGAAGAATTTCCTCAATTGGTGGAACGGTGAGAAGTTCACGCTTGGCACACAGGTTTCCATGGCCTTGCCATGGGATGACCTTAAGAAACTCATGCTCAAGAAGTTTTGCCCGAAACATGAACTTCGGAAGTTGGAAGAGGAGTTTTGGAATTTGAAACAAGAAAGTGGTAATGACACCATCTACAACGATCGTTTCCATAAACTGAGCCTTCTCATCCCCCACATGGTCACTCCCCTTGAACGTGCAATAGACAAGTACATCTCGGGTTTGCCTATGAAAATCCAATATTCCGTCCTAAGTCATGACCCTCAAACCCTCCATGATGCCATCACCCTAGCCGGTACCCTCACCGAGAACTACGTTAAGGACGGGGCCTTGACACGGAAGAGTTCTAAGAAGCCCAATGATAAGCCCACTAAGGAATCTAATCCTGAATCCTCTAAGCCTAAATCCTCCAAGAATAACAATCACAACAACTCCTCCCACTACTGCAATAACAAGAGAAAACCCAACTCCAAAAATGTCTTAGCCCAACCACAAGCCCAACAAGCCCCTATAAGAAAGAAGCCCTACACCGGCCTACACCCATATTGCAACACTTTCCAACACCACCACCCGGACCAAGCCGCTTGTCGGGTGTGCACCAATTGCCACCGATTCGGCTACCTCACCCAATATTGTCGAGAAGCACCTCGTGTGCAAGTCGCTCCACCGCGATTCACACTGACAAACCAACCCAACCGAGCCATCCCTCGTGCTCCAATCATTAACCCCGTTAGGGCTTGCTTTAATTACGGTGACCCAAATCACCTCCGAAACGCGTGTCCTCGACTGGCCCAAGTTCACCAAGCCTATGTTGCACCACAACCCTACTACACCTCCCAAGCCTATCAAGTGCAAGCTTACCAACCCCATGTACCCCAACTCATGGCTCCTCCAACTCTTCAAGCTCAACCCCCGGTCATGCAAGCCTATCAAGCTCCAACCCCTCAAGCTTCGACTTCTCAAACCCAAGCACCTCGAGGAACTCAAGGACAAGCTTTCACCATCAATGCTTATCAAGCCCGAAACTCGAAAGACGTGGTGAACGGTACGTTCCTAGTTAATAAGCACCATGCTTCGGTACTATTTAATTCGGGAGCCGATAGGAGCTTTATTTCCTTTGATTTTGAATACATACGTGATGTGCCCCGTAGTAAATTATGTAAGCCCTTCACGATATAAATAGCCAACGGAAGTTCGATCACGATTGACTCCGTCATTCCAAATTGCACGATTACTCTTAATGGACAAAAATTCTCCATCGACCTTATCCTTATGCAAATGGGAAGCTTAGACGTTATCATTGGTATGGATTGGCTCTCTCTCCACCGTGCTGAAATTTTATGTTTCGAGAAACTCATTCAAATCCCTATCGATGGGGGCGTGATTCTAAACATTCTTGGAGAAAGACCCTTCTCAAAGCTAAACCTCATGTCATGCCACGAAGCCCAACGTTACTTACGCAAGAAGTACGTCGCCTTCTTAGCCCACGTCACAACAAAATCCGATGAAGAACAGAAACTTTCCGACATCCTGATTGTCTGCAACTTCCCCGAAGTCTTTCCCGATGACGTTTCCGGACTCCCTCCCATTCGTCAAGTGGATTTCCGTATTGATCTTGTACCCAGAGCAAACCCCGTAGCCAAAGCACCATCCGTCTTGTGCCTTCCGAAATGCAAGAACTCTCCAACCAAACCCAAGAACTCACGGAAAAGGGTTTTATTCACCCGATTCATCTCCATGGGGCGCACCCGTCTTGTTTGTTAAGAAGAAAGACGATACTCTTAGTATGTGTATCGATTACCGTGAGCTCAACAAGCTTACTATCAAGAACCGTTATCCCCTTCCGCGAATCAATGAATTGTTCGATCAACTCCAAAGAGCCGCATGTTTCTCTAAGATTGATCTTCGTTCGGGTTATCACCAACTCCGTGTCCACGAAGATGACATACCCAAGACCACCTTCCATAATCGTTATGCCCACTTTGAGTTCCGATTTATGCCTTTTGGGTTGACTAATGCTCCCGCCGTTTTCATGGACCTTATGAATCGTGTTTGTAAACCCTACCTCGACAAGTTCATTATTGTTTTCATCGACGATATCCTGATATACTCTAAATCTGAGACCGAGCACAAGGAACATTTGCGCGCCATTCTCGACTTGTTACAAAAGGACAACTTTATGCTAAGTTCTCCAAATGCGAATTTTGGCTAAAGCAAGTTCAATTCTTGGGCCACATCGTTAACGAAAAGGGTATTCACGTTGATCCCGCTAACATTGAGGCAGTTAAAAATTGGATGACCCCATCCTCTCCAACGGAGGTTCGTTCATTTCTTGGTTTAGCGGGGTATTACCGTTGTTTTATCCGCAAATTTTCGAATATTGCTTCACCCCTTACCGCAGTAACCCACAAAGGGAAAGTTTACGAATGGGGTCCCGAACAAGTGGAAGTATTCCAAACTCTTAAGGACATGCTTTGCAATGCTCCAATCATTGCTCTTTCCGAGAGCAACAACGATTTTGTTGTCTTTTGTGACGCTTCTACTCAAGGTCTTGGTTGTGTTCCTATGCAACGAGACAATGTCATTGCTTATGCTTCGCGTTAACTCAAGGTGCACGAGAAAACTTACACGACGCACGACCTCGAACTTGGTGCGGTCGTGTTCACTTTGAAAATTTGGAGACACTACCTTTACGGCACGAAATGTGTGGTCTTCACCTACCATAAAAGTTTACAACACATTTTCGACCAAAAGGACCTCAATATGCGACCAAGACGATGGGCCGAATTGTTAAGCGATTATGATTGCGAAATTTGCTACCACCCCGGGAAAGCGAACGTCATGGCCGATGCTCTTAGTCATAAGAGTCATGTTAAATATGTTTTTCTCCATTGTGTCACCATCCAATTTGACCTCCAATACCGCATCTTCGACGCACAGCACGTCTCCGTCACCGAGGGTAACTTATACGACGAGATGTCGTGTGGTGCCAAACTCCAACTAGAAACCAAACGTAATGGCTTACTTTATTATTTGGACCGTTTATGGGTTCCCGATCGTCACGGTCTTCGCATGTTCATCCTCGATGAAGCTTATAAGTCACGATACTCTATCCATCCCGGTGTGGATAAAATGTATGCCTATCTCCGTTTCATGTTTTGGTGGCTAGGAATGAAGAAATATATCGCGGTTTATGTATCTAAATGCCTCACTTGCTCTAAGGTTAAAGCCAAACACAAAAGCCATTTGGTTTGCTCGATCAACCTCCGATCCCCGTTTGGAAATGGGTAGACATAGCCATGGATTTCATTACCAAACACCCCACTACTCAAAGTCGCAATGATAGTATTTGGGTTATTGTTGATCGTTTGACCAAGTCGGCTAACTTCATTTTGTTCTGTGAAAAGTCCTCCGTAATAGAATTAGCCCGACTCTATGTCAAGAACATCATCTGCCGCCATGGAAAGCCGTTGACCATTATCTCTGATCGTGATGGTCGGTTTACCTCTCATTTTTGGAAATCGTTGCAAACCGCCTTGAGTACCCGTATTGATCTAAGCACCGCTTATCACCCACAAACTGATGGTCAATCCGAGAGAACGATTCAAACTCTCGAAGATATGCTCTGCTCTTGCATACTAGACTTTGGTGGAAATTGGGATACTCACATACCACTTGTAGAGTTTTTCTACAATAATAGTTTTCACACAAGTATTGGCATGGCACCCTTTGAAGCTCTCTATGGCCGAAAATATCGTTCCCCAATTTGTTGGAACGAGGTTGGTGAATCGGGTCCCGAGCTTGTTCAAGAAACTTCTGATCGAAACGCTCTTATTCATCAAAATCTCCTTGCCGCTCGTAGCCGTCAAAAGAGCTACGCTTATAAGCGTCGTAAACCTCTCGGATTCAATGTTGGTGATAAAGTTTTCCTTGAAGTATCTCCTTGGAAAGGGGTAGTTCGTTTTGGCAAATGGAATAAATTATCTCCTCATTTTGTTGGCCCGTTCGAGATCCTTGAAAGGGTTGGTAAAGTTATGTATCGTCTCAACCTCCCCGAAGAGCTCTCCAATGTTCATCCAACTTTTCATGTTTCCAATCTCAAGAAGTGCTTAGCCGAGGGGAAATTTCCACATATGCCTCGACGAAGTACGAGTTGATGAATCCATGCGCGCCATCGAGAAACCTGTCGAAATCGTGGATCATATGGACAAAGAAACCAAGCGTAGCCGTATTCCGCTTGTCAAAGTTCTTTGGGAATCTAGACGAGGTCCCGAGTTCACTTGGGAGCGTAAAGACCAAATGATGACTAAGCACCTGCACCTCTTCGTTACGGCATAATCTCTAATTTCGGGACAAAATTTCCAAAAGTAGGGAAGGCTGTAACATTTCGGGTTTTCGAACCTCTCGTATTTGTAGTCATTACCCGACCCGGGTTCGGGTTCGGGTATTTTATCAATAAAGTTCCATATTTGTTTAGTTTTTTTTATTTATTTCTTTTATTAATAACTATGAGAGTTGTTCAAAATCAACCCCAAACTAACAATTTATCCAATCTTGCATCCAACACCATAGATCAAGGACTAGATTGCAAATAATATTCAACTAGTTTTCCCTCCTCTCTTCTCCATCTCCTGTCGGCAGCCATACCCCCCAACCTTTCTTGAACAGAAATTTACGGATCAAATCACGTAATTGACGTAATCACATCTTCAGCGTACCATAATCTCGTCCTACCGACACTTTATACATGGTAAACACTAATCATTGACAGCTAATTCGCTAATAACAATCCGCGGCTTAAAGGGTCCCTAAAACACTATATAAACGCTACCATAATTCAATTAAACTCGTTCACACATCCCTCTCTACTCCACAACACTAGACCCTAAGTTATTTGGCCTGTACATTGTCGTTAAGATCAAGATTCATCACCAACTTGAGCCGCAACCCTAATCGGCTGTTCTCACTCTTAACATCATCAATTACGGTAATTAATCATTGCTCTATGGACGCTTTTAATCAACAAACAAAAACCCTAACTCAATTTGAATCAACTATAAAAGAATTAAACGAACCCAGATTTAGGGTTCATATTTATTTTGGGTGTTCCTGGGACTGTCTGTATATATATTTTTGAGACTGTTCCATTCACAAGTTATAACACCAGCCCAATGGCTGGTGCATGATTGTTTAAACCTCTGGAAGCGGTCCAGGCATGGGTTCGAGCCCCCTGGACCCGGTTTTTGCTATTGAATTATTTTAAGACTTTTATTCAACTTCTTGTATATTAATATATGTTTATAACATATAATAAACGTAAATTTAATATACCGAACCTCTAGACTTGTCGTTTTTCTTCATAAAATCTTATATATATATATATATGTTTGAATATATATATCGTTTAATAATCCAAATTGTATTCATTTTAAAGATTCATGTACGTATTAACTTTTCCAACTTTTATATTACTTTATAAACATCTATTTTATTAACGTAAAGAAAGCAAACACGAATAATAATAATAATAATAATAATAATAATAATAATAATAATAATAATAATAATAATAATAATAAATAACAACATCTATAAATATAATAATAACCTTTATATTTAACGAAAATGTAAATATCAATATTTTTTTAACCACGTCAAATCCCGTCATAAATCTTAACATTTTGTTATGGCTATAGTTAATTCACTTTATCGTTAACATCTAGGAATAATTGTCGGCTAACCTCGAAGAGCTCGATCATTTTCCATCCTAGCCTCTTTTATTATCTTGTCCTCGCTTATCCTACTCTATAAGGTAAGTAAATTCACATCCCCCTTTTTACCGCCTAAAAATTTTGGGGGCGTTATGCATTCAAAATTAACTTATTGTTTTCACTAGGGGTGAGCAGAAAACCGAAAATACCGAACCGAAACCGAAGTAACCGAAAAAACCGAACCGAAGCATTAACCGACGGTTTTTTTTTTTTTTTTTTTGGAAAACCGAAATTTCGGTTTCGGTTCGGTTACCCATTTCAAAAATACCAAAAAAAACCAAACCGAACCGATTAACTTGGTATATTAAAATAAATAATTTAAATGATTGTTAAATATATTTATACTAAGCCATATGTGACAATAACTGAAACAAATTAGGAGTTTGTTGGTTCAATAGATTTGTAAGAGAAATTAGAGTTTGTGAAAGGAATAATAAATGTTAATATTTAATTTTGTACATAGGAACTAGTTGCATAAAACAATTAATAGAACGAAAAAAACAAAACAAGAAAAAATAATAAAAAAACCGAATATAACCGAACCGAAACCGAAAAATCGAAAACCGAAAAACCAAAAAACCGAAACCGAACGGTTTCTATATATGAAAAAACCGAATTTTCGGTTTCGGTTTCGGTTTCACCTAAAAACCAAACCGAACCGAACGGTGCTCAGCCCTAGTTTTCACTACAATTCCGTTATATGCATAATTGTAATCGCTCGATTAGTTGTTATGTGCAAATATGACTATGTGTTTACTTTATGTTGGTTGGTACCTCATCCTCATCCTCATCCTCATCCTCATTAGTAATTTACGATTATTGCAGGGAATTGTCATTTTATTATGTATACTAAAAAACTGTGGATTACTTGCTCAACTTTTTGTTGACAAAAGTATATATTTTGACGAATGACGCAGGTAGCTTTATCGGGTGAATCAAGTATTGGAAGTTAGATGATACCTTAGGTTGCTTGATGAGTGAAGAACACTTTTGTTTTAATTTATTTATGATTTGAATTAGTGATTTGTAACAGTATTTTAAGACAATGTTTTTGCTTTTGAAATTTGATATATGAATAACTAATTTAGATATTGACACGTGTATTTTACTTAGTGTCTACTAAGCTATGATACAATCAATGTCGCGCCCCGGCATGTTCCGCCATAGGTTGGGGTGTGACAGTCGGGTTCTGCGGAGTCTTCCAATTTGTTTTTGCCTCAATCTTTGCTGGGTCCAAGGTAATCCCTTCAGGATTAATCACGTGACCTAGAAATTTCACTTCCCGCAACCAGAACGTGCATTTCGAAAACTTAGCGTACAACTTCTCTTCCTTCAGAACTTCTAACACTTCCCTCAGATGCTCAGGATGATCAGACTCGTTCTTTGAATAAATAAATATATCATCAATGAAGACGATAACTGACTTATCCAACATCGGCGGACACACCCTATTCATCATATCCATAAACGTTGTAGGAGCATTTGTTAGACCAAATGACATCACGAGGAACTCGTAGTGTCCATACCGCGTCCGAAACGTTGTCTTAGGGATGTCTGCCTCTTTCTCCTTCAGCTGATGATAGCCCAATCTGAGATCTATTCGTGGGAACCAACTTGAACCTTGCAGCTGGTCAAACAGATCATCAATCCTTGGAAAAGGATATCTATTCTTTACCGTAAGCTTGTTCAACTCGCGGTAGTCTATGCAGATTCTCGTATTTCCATCATTCTTTTTCACAAACAATACTGGTGCGCCCCACGGGGAAACACTTGGTCTAATAAAACCCTTGTCGAGGAGTTCTTGTAGTTGGGACATCAGTTCTTTCATCTCGGACGGCGCTAGATGGTAAGGCGCTTTCAAGACGGGCTGGGCTCCTGGTACTAAGTCTATCTGAAATTCTATCTCTCGCTTCGGTGGCATCCCCGGAAGATCCTCAGGGAATACTTCTGGGTAGTCACACACGATAGGAACATCTTTCATTTCTTTTGTCTCGGCCGTAGCGTTGACAACATACGCCAGGTAGGCACCGCACCCTCGCCTTAACAAACCCTCGGGCTTTATCATCGAAATGACATTAAGCCCAGAACTTTCCTTATCACCATAAACCGTCACCGCACTACCATCCAAGGACTTTAACCTTATTATCCTTCTCTTACACACTATCTGAGCTTCATACTCAGACAATCAATCCATTCCCAAAACCACATCGAACCCTCCTACGGTCATAACATACAAAGTAACAAGGAACTCGTGTCCCTCTAACTCTATCTTACAGTCCTTAACCATTTTCATGATTTCAACCGAAGTGTCACTAGAGGTTTCTACTAAAAAGGTTTCAGACACTCGGAAACATTTCATTTTAGCTAATTTACTAAATGGTGTGGCTACGAAACTCTTGTTTGCACCTAAATCAAACAATACTGAAGTGGAAATACCGTTTACTAGAAACGTACCTGTCACGACATCTGGAATCTGCTTAGCCTGTTCTTGAGTCAACATGTAGGCCCTGGTCTTTGGTCTTGATGGTTCAGCATCCTTCTTACCACTTCCTCTAGTTTCACTCTCAGTGCATTCCCTTGCAAAGTGACCCGTATTACTGCACTTGTAACATGCGGACTTTGAGGTACAATCTGGAGCATAATATCCCACTTTCCCGCACTTGTAACAAGAATTTGTACCAAATTTGCACCCACTAGCATGACTCTTCCCACACTTATGACAAACGTCCGAACCCTTTCCCCATCTGCACTCAACCCCATGCATCTTTCCACAGGTCTTACACGACCTATTCTCCCAAACTCTCGGCTGCTTGTTCTTAGGGTCCCACAATTGAGTACCGGGTCGCTTAGCATGATTGACCCACTTCTTATCTTTATTTTCTCTTCTTCTACCACAACATCATCCACAGCCAGGTCTTCATAAACCATCTCTACGAGTTCGATAGCAGAGTCAAAAGTAGCAGGTTTATTCGCCCTGACTAACATGCGGACCTTTTGTGGCAATCCCCTCACATAGCACTTGATCCTTTTAGCCTCGGTGTTAACCATATCAGGCACCAACCTAGACATTCGGTTGAACTCTGTGGTATACTCAAGATGTGTCATCGTTCCAGCTTTCATGTTCAAAAACTTCATCTCCGCTCTCTCAACTTTGGCGTCAGCACATAACCTCTTCATAACTAACTCTTTTAGATCCTCCCACTTCATTGCCTTGATCTCTTCTTGACTCTTCCTATGCTCAATCAACTCCCACCAGTGCATTGCCTCATCACCGAATGATTGGGTAGCGTAACCCACGGCTTGGTCGAGCGGCACTCGCTAATGCGGATAACCTTGTCCATAGTGGTTATCCATTAGAGAGTAGCGATTGCGTCTCCCAAACCAGTCAGCTTCGGCGGGTCGCAACCCTTGATGGACTTGTAGTTACACCCACCTCGGCCCCTCCTCCTATCATCAACCTTCACTGACTTAACCACACTCGAGTCCTCATTTTCTCTTTCAACGTCTTTCTTACCATCTCCTCCCACCCCTTCAGCAGTTCTTTTACGGCTTCTAACAGACCCTTCAGGAGTCAAGTTCTTCAAAGCAGTGGCTACAGCTTGAACAATGGCTGCTTGAATTGCATGGTCAAGTTGATACCTTTCGTTGTTGCTTGGGTTTCGTCCAGCTGCGCTTCCTTCTTCTACCGTGTTAGAAGATGTTTCTACCGAAGGTTGTCGGACAAGACGAGGCCTGCCACGACGTCCAGTGCGACCTCCTGCTCCAACAACTGCCCTAGCTCCAGCCATCGTATTCTGGAAAGGAAAACACAAACGTCATCACTCAATAAACTATTTAGTACAAGGATAGTAAGGCTAACAAGTAATAACAGCGGCTAGTTGTGATTAGCTGATCACGTTACTTTCCGTGTCCTATACACTTCCCTTTATGAGTCTATTTGTGCTAATTCTACTTTTATACGGTTAATCAGTCAAACAATCAATTAATCATATTCCTAAAAATCACAATTCCTTTCTTTAGTAATTAAGCTAACATTATCATACACTATTTAATCATACATTTACCTTTACTGAGCTTGCTTGAGCGATACATGGCTTACTTGAACGGGCATCTTCTTTCTTTTCTTAGTTAAATCCCATTCTATCTTCGAGTCTAAGCATGTAGGATGCTTAAATCTCTCAAACCTGGCTCTGAAACCATCTTGTAAGGCCCTGTTACCGGTGCCCTACTTTTGACGTTGGATTTACTCATAAACACAGTTCTAATCATCATAGTTAAATAAAACTTTACGCGGAACATTAAAACTTCATAAAACATTACATAATAATTCATAACTTTTCTTAATTAAACATTCTTGTCTTTCAAATTAAACATAAAGTCATAAAACAACTTGTGTCTTCAAATTCTAGCTTCTTTATTCATCCGCCATATGCCCTGCTCAAGCTAGCTGCCTCATCCTACTCACATGCGTGCATACTAAAAGTCAACTACGCTGAGTAAGTTCTAGTTAATCAAGTGACATACAATACTTCCATATACTCATACATTATTTCCTTTATACTTTCTTTACATACCATATATCTATTCATAATTTACATTCTTATACATTTTAAAGAGCATTACGCCCTACGGGGAGTCTGCACTAGCAGTTTGTTTGTTGGTTGTTTGTGCTATTATCCAATCCGAATTTTTACCCATTAGACCTCATGCTCGAATTTTTACCCATTAGACCTCATACTTAACCATTTCAATATTAACCTATTTATACCCACCCTCATGCTTCATTAATACCTGCTCACAGTTCATCTTCTCTCTCAAATTCTTAATATTTTAAGGTTGTTCTTCATGTTCTTGGCAGTATGACTTTCAAAAGTCAAACTGACCATATTATTTCATTTTAATCAACTTGTTAGCTCTTATTAATACTTGAAGATTGTTATACAACATATATATAATATGCACCACTTGTTACCTATGGTGGTCACTTCTCCGGTCTCGGTCGGTGGAGTGTTGGGTCTCGTAAGGCAAGGCTACATGGAGGACTTACGTAGTCCTTGATATATAAATAATTATATAACTTGTTTATACATATTAACAATGCTTAACTTTTGATCATTTTAGTTTGTATATCATATTTATGAAGTTCCATGGTTATGGGTTCGTAGAGACTAGCCTCTGTTTAACCGTAAATAGCTCTAAACCGTAAACCGCACTTTGTTTACTAGTTTTGTTAAATAATTGTATAAACATGCTTTATGCTAGATTTAAGTTTCTAAAATCATTTTTATGAGTTCCATGGTTATGGGCTTGTAGAATCTAACCTCGGTCTTAACCCGAAACAAGATCCGAACCGAAAACCGAACTTTCGTTTAAAGACTTTATTGTTGAATTTTTCATTTTAAAACTTAAGTATAATCATTATAAATTATTATGCAAGTTCCTTGATGTTGGGCATGTGGTAACCATTTTTGGTCTTATTCCGAGATGGAAACCGAACCAAACGAACTAAACCGATTTCACTCGCTTAAGACACACAAGTGTGTTTCTAGCTATCAAGACTTGTATATTTCTTTAAATATATTTTATAAACTGATTTTAATTATTTTCTTAAAGTACTTGGAATGTTGAATCCAACTTGATCTTATAAAAAAGTTTGGACCGACGAAATCAAACACTCGCTTAAAGGACGTTGTTAGTTCTAAAATAATAGAACTACATATTTGGTTAAGTCTTCTTAAATTTTATTGAGTTATCTCATAGCATTCATTATTTTGGAAAGTTGACTTTGGGTTTGACCAATTATCAAGACCCAAACCAACAACCCGAAAACTCGTTAAAACTTGTTTGGTATCTATATTATAAAGGGACTTGCAAATATATGAGTTCAGCGCCAAAAAATTAACGAACGCAAGTTACCGTATTAAAAACTTTGGTTACCTTTTTAAAAGCTTATGAGTTTGTTTGTATAACTTGAGAGTTATGAATAATGAAACTGGATGATTACAATAAGGTTGATTGTGTAACTTAATGAATGTCGGGGGTTGGCTGTTGAAAAATTGGATAGGGGTGGGGCTGTGCGTGGTGCGATTCGATGCGGTTTTTGACTGAAACCGAACCGAAAACCAAATTTTTTATTTTATTACCTTTTTAAACCATTCGGTTTCGGTTATTTCCATTTTCGGTTTTTGGTTTTTGGATTTGGTTCAGTTTTGAATACGGTTTTTTCGGTTTTGCTAATCGAGGCAAAACGTTTTGGGCCAAAATAAACTTGACTCAAGATATTGAAATTGAACATAATATTTGTTTTTTTTATTTAAACTAATGATTAATAGAATATTGAATGTTTGAACCTCAAATATTATTAAAAACTTATAAAAGATAGATTTAAAATCAAAGCTAAAAGTATCAGTACTATTATTTAGTAATCATATGTAGAAACCAAATATATATTTGTTATTAATCATATGCTAAAACTAAACAAATAGTCATCGGTAGATTTTCTTTTAATGGTTATGGTTAAGATGTTATGGTTATTTTGATTTTTTTGTTATTTCGGTTCGGTTTTTTCAGTTCTTAACAAAATACAAACCGCACCAAAACCAATATTTCGGTTTTTGTTAAAGTCCAAAACCGAACCGCCAGTTTCTAATTCGGTTAGGTTTTTTCGGGTCGGTTTTTTGGTTTCTTCGGTTTCGATTCGGTTTTTTCAGTTTTGTGCACACCCGTAGATAGGGGGACGTTGATTGTTTAACACGACAAACAAATATATGTTTTTTGAATGGCTAATGAACCTTTAAAATTAGTATTTGTTAAATTCACCAATGTGAATAAGATTCAAGATATAATTGAATTTATTAACTGAAACTAGTTGAACTCGCTTACATTCGAAGTTGTAGGTTAACTGAATTAACCGATTATACATGTTATAAAAGTCCACAAACTGAGAGATCGTTTATAAATTTGATTTTAGCCTATAGTGACTGAAATGACTCGTGTTCCCCCAATTCTTTAGTTATAAGATGAGTCAAATATAATAAAAGAAATAATATTTTACCAAGAAAATACATTTTTGTTTTATAGACATAACACAGTTACATCAAAGAGCCTAATTTTAATTTCATCAAATGTTAAGAGCCTAATTTTAATTTCATCAAATGTAACATTAGGAGGAGCCAAATTTTTCTTTCTATTACAACAAATGTCACATAGAAAGGAGCCTTTTCATGATGTTCCATTTCTGCCTCCCAATCACAAACGCATATTTGACTCAAATATTTTTAGAACGGACTAAATTACAAAATAATAATCAATTTTTAATTAGTTGTCTAGTGTTTTTTTTTCTAACTACATAATCCACTTTAAATTTCACTATTGTTTCATTATTGCGATATTTTGTTATCATGGTTAAAATTTTACATTGAAAAAAAATTAAACTTGTTTACTATTTTCAGTATGTGTTTGAATCAAATATAAATGACTTTTATCGTAAGAAGTGTATAAATAACTAGAGTAATCATTATTAACACTTAAACTTTTGAACTAGGATATTTGGAAAAAAGTGATTATGGCTATTCATTGCCAACGACCGGGATGGGATTTGGTTCCAGTTGTTAAACGTTACCCAGGGGTGTAGAAGAATATCGCAGCTGCAGTTAACAAAATGAACTTAGCTGGTAGAAATATGAATGAACTAATAAAAGGGGAGTTGGGGGATGGTGTGGACGTTCGTTTCTGGACGGATATTTGGGTCGGGAGCTATCCTTTGAAATCTGTTTTTCCTAGTCTCTTCAGGCTTGAAAAATACAAGCTTTGCAAAGTGAGAGATCGTGTCTATTGGCAAAGAAACTTTATCAATTGGTGCTGGGAATGGATTCGAGATCCTTCTACGGAAGCTGAAAGGCTTGAATGGGAGAATTGCCTCAAGGTGTTGCTAACAGCAACCTGGAAAGGGGAAATGGATTCGTGGGTGTGGCTGGGCGACCCAAGTGGGTCGTTCACAGTCAAGTCAGTTAAAAATATTCTAGTTCAAAGTAGGGACAACTCGAATAATTATGTGATGGAGTGGTGTAAATGGGTTCCGAATAAGTGTAATATTCACAGTTGGAGGGCAGAGATGAACAAGATCCCGACCCATATGGCGTTAAGCAGAAGAAATATTCAAATCCCTTTTCGCTTATGTGGCCTTTGTGATTCAGAAGCTGAATCTGTTGAGCATGTCTTCTTGGGTTGCTCAGTAACTTCGAAGGTTTGGGAGTTTGTGAGCTCGTGGTGTAAAATTCCCCCGATCTACGCTTTTTCGGTCAGAGATTTATTGGAGATTCATATGACCCCGGGGCTGGGGGTCCGGGAAAGGGACGTTTTTCATGGTATAGTGATTATCGCTTGCTGGAGACTATGGAAATCCCGTAATGAGAGGATTGAAGACAAAGAAGTCAAGATAGAGGAAATAGTATGTGATATTAGGTCTCTTGGTTTTTTATGGTTCAAGAACATATCCAAATGTAAGTCTCTAGTTTGGTCCAAGTGATGTAATTTCAAATTTTTGTAATTGTCGGGCTTCTCTACGGCTTGTGGAGAGGGGTATTTTCTCTCTATAGCTTTGGTTTGTTTGTTTATAATATATACAGTTCGAAAAAAAACTTTTGAACTAGGATGATTATTATTACACTATTTTATTTTTTATAACTTATTTATTTTAGTTCTATAATTACTTTATTTATTTGTATGTTAAGTACATTTATTTTATTTGTACCGGATCTAACCCTTACAGTATAACAAGTGTATATACTTGTTATACTGTAAAGGTTAGATAAGTGTAAAAAAGTATTTATTAGGTTTTCTTAATTAACTTAAGTGAAACAACAATTACTTGTTTATAATTTAATGAAATTTTCTCTTTAGAATTATCTTTTACTTCAGATCAAGATTTAAAAAAAAAATCACCAAAATTAATATATTTTCATTTAAATTACTGATTTTTAAAAAGAAAAAAATGTTATAAGCGAAAGGAACCACCCCGAGTGATACTTATAATTGGAAAAAGTGCAAGTGACTTTAGTGACCGCCGAAAAACCTTGTTATGAATTAAAACGTGTCAATGGAAGATTCACGGTGCATGTTATTATCTTGTTAACCAATAAGATCATACAAACCACGTAACTTTTAATATATTTTTTATCATACAAAAACCATTTATTTATGTATAAAAAGTTATATAGTGTATACAATATAGCAAAATTAAATATAAGAAAAAGCAAACTAACATATCATTATATTATACAGTATGAAAAAGTGTATGTCGTATAACATCTAATAGTAACTAGCATTCTACCAATCCCATATTAGTTGAGGGCCACCATTCTCCGCCACTTGATCGGAGAAATAATCCATAAAACCGTCAATGTCCGCCACTTCCCATGACGGATACACCCATTGGTCCACCGAGTCAACCAACACCAACTCATTTGGTGACTCGGGCGAGTCGAAACACCCTTCTAAGCTTGGCAACTCAATGATCTCACCAAGTTCCTCCACTTGACTAGAATCGGTCACTGGTGGTTGTACTGATGGCGACATGGTGGCGGCTTTCGCAGCGGCTTCTTGAACGTGACGTGGAGAAAGAGAAACGGGACGAGGTAAGGAGTCTTTGAGTTCGGGGAAATTAAGAACCGCGGAAGTACCTGTTCAAATATATAAACATCTCTTCATATGAGGATTTTACTATATTTTCAGCCCGTGTAATATACGAGTCTCTATAATATGCTTTATAAATTTATATTATATACATATAAATAACGTTTTAAATATTTCCACTCGTGTATAACACATGTACTATCCTAGTATAACATTAATAAAACAGAAAATATGAGCCAAAAATAATGAAGAAAGTAAAAAAAAAAGTGTAAAAATAATTTTCTAGATTATTATTATTTGATTATGACATGTAGAAGAGGTACATAATTAGAAAAATAATGTTTTATAACTTACTACGAAAGCAATTAGTTATTAATGAGAGTTAATAAATTATGATAGTAATATGCATTTTAAGAAAATAATAAAGAAAATTGAGCTTGCTATCGAAAAATATAATAAAGTTAAATAGGTGTTTACAAAACGTTAACATCAATTGAATTGTTTAAATATACGTAATTAAATTAGTTTGAAATCCAAATGGCTCGGTTTAGAGTCTAGCTTTTACGGTTTGTCAAGCTTGAGCCGTTGATTAGAACTTGACAAAGTGTTTAAATTTTGTAATTTAATTTAATTTAATTTAAAATACGTAGTTATTTATATAAATTATATTATTATGCATGATGAATAAATAATAATCTTCAACCCGTTAAGCCATATTGTCGAACCACCGATAAAACTGGCTGGTTTAGTCAACAATACAACTGGTTTGGTATATCGCTTTAAACCATAGTTAGCGGTTTTATATTAATATTTATCTGTAGAAAAACGAAGTAAATCAACGAATCTACACTTGTAAGTTGTAACCCAATGTACAATGATCATAATTCAAGGATTCAACATTAAGTCATTACCTTTAATCGATAACGCGGCAACATCATGAGCTTTGGCGGCCATCTCGGCAGTGGAAAATGTCCCGAGCCAAATGCGGGATTTCTTTCGTGGTTGTCGGATTTCCGACACCCATTTCCCCCAACTCCGCATTCGAACTCCCCGAAAAACCGGGTGTTTATAGCTCACATCTTTCCGGTTTCTTTTCTTACTCTCCGGCGCTGATTGGTCACTGGGTTTTTGAGGAATGCTAGCCATTGGTGAAATATTGCTTGATACATAAATTACATATTCATAAGGGAACAAAACGTTTAAATAAGAAGAAGATAGGTCTATTATTATTATTATTATTGTGAAATATATAAAATGGTTAACACGTGTCATAAGTGTTGTGGGACATGCATATAATGGAGTGGAGTGACAATAATTCAAAGTTTCAAACAAAAAATATGATATTTTTAGATTTCTTAATTCAAAACAAATACCCGTTGGGGCAACCGACAACAGTCGTTGTTACTTTTCTTTCTTTTGCCCGTTACGCCGTTGATCCTTTCAACCGTTGTTTGGTAATGTTTAATTTATAAAGTTCAAAAATCCTTGTTAAACTATGTATTAATATTAACATGTGGTATATGGAATGAAATAAAGGTAAAGTCTTTAAGGGCAATTGTAGTCAAGAAATTTTATAAGATAATTCACAACAGCTCCTCTAAAATAGTGTGAGAGATCTTTAAATTGTTTTATAAGGTTGTGAGTAGAGGAAAGAAATTTTTTTAAGAGATTAGTAAATTTGGAGAAACATTGTTTAGTCTATATTTTTTAATATATTTGTAAGTGGTTGTGAGTGGAAAGATAAAAATTTAAAAAAGTATTATATAATTGTACATGATAGAAAAAATATAGTGATTTTTAATGTAATTATATGGATAGAGATAGAGGAGCTGTCGGGAATGATCTAAGCCCTTCTTTATGTTATTTTTTGCAAGTTAACTAAAGTCACATACTTCCCTCGATCTCTCACTCACTTCCTTTAACCCTATCATAGAATTCACGCTTGGCTATATGTAATAACAAATTTTCTCTACAAAGACCTGTCATTTACCGCCCTTCTCCTCCACAATGGCGCAAGATCTGCCCACGAACGTCCATGGATGGCCGAATACAAGTGACGTTAGATGTAGCATCCATAAAGTTCAACACAATTTTTCGTATTTTAAATCAACTTAACAATGACAAATGTACAACCTATGTTTAATTACTTCCCAATATGTTAGCATATGTGTCTCAATATGTTTATGTTTTAACGAGCATTTGAACTGCCTATGTATATCACTCGAGCATAATTGGTGTAGACCTAATCTAGACATAACCCAGTCGAATCTTTGATTATATTATCATACCAAACTTTTCATCAAATGTTTGATTGTTGACGTATTCTAATGTTCCCAATTCTCACATGGGATACCTCCTTATCTCTTATTAGAAGCCATTCAAAGATTAAGCACACACAATAATGTTATATTTGATTGGTGTAACTCGTGTAATCACGCTTAATGGAGTGATGTGTTCAGAGACGGACTCAAGTGTATAGGAAGGGGGGCAGCCGCCCCCCTTAAAAAAATATATATAGTGTAACTTTTAAGCGAAAATTCCGATTACCCCGCTTAAAAAAATCTGGTTAAGGTCTCCTACTGCCCTAGATCCCTAAACTTTTACCACATACTCATCTGAATTTTTCCGGCAAATAGTGGCGGTGCACGTTGGTTTCTCTGTTGTTGAATGTAAAGAACATGCAGATGAAGAGGAAGAAGATAAGTTGTACTTGTTAGGGTTAATAATTGTTTGATGGTCCCAATGTACCCAGAAGACGAAACATGTCCGATCTGCCGTAAGGCCTGCCTGGATAAATTCGGAGAGCATGCGGTTCATTGCAAGGAGATGCCTGGGTTCAAATACCGACATGATTGGGTGCGGGACGTTCTTTGGGACATCTTAAGGCGAGCTGGGATATCAGCTAAAAAGGAAGCCCCCGTAAACTTCCTTACAGACCCCACGGAAGGGAGATCCACTCTACGACCGGCAGATTTGCTCGTCTTTGGTTGGGCCGGGGGAAAACACGCTTGTGTTGACCTCACAGGGGTATCTCCCTTAGCTGGTTTGAGGGATAATGGGTTTGTAGCTGGGCAAGCAATGAAAAGGGCTGAAACGAAGAAGGTGGAGAAACATGCTAAAGCCTGCGAAGAGAACCAACATGTTTTTGTCCCTCTGGCTTTTTGATACATTTGGCTCCTTGGCACCGGAAGCTATCCGTTTTCTAACCAGGGTCCAACAGGTTGTGCATAGCAATGTGTCGACTCCAAAGGGGCAGGGGTATGTCTTTAGCAGGTTAGGGTTTGCAATTCAGAAAGGGGTGGCGGCGCAGCTTGTTGCCCGCCTACCTGCTATATTGATGTAATATCTATGTTTCTACATATTGGAACCCAATTTTTGACACATCTAAATAAAGAAAATTGATATGTTTATTTAAAAAAAAATAATTGTTTTATCTAGTATAAGATGGGCCTTTTTCAAATAAAGCCCAACAAAAAATTAAAATAAAAAGTCTATATTTAACACTATATATGGGCCGGAAACTTACAATCTGTAACCTAAGTTGTAATTACTTTATTACTTTTTAAATGAATAAATAATATTCCAAATTCTTTATTTAGTTTTATTATCCTATGCTTTTTGGTGTTTAATCTGAAATTTGCTATTTATGTTACTATTATTTTAGTATAGCAGTACATATCTAGTTTGTGGAGTTCAAATAATAGGCACATTCATGTTTATATATATATATATATATATATATATGGGATGGTTCATGCGAGAAGTAATACTACAGCAAGAAGTGCGAGAAGTGGATCGTAGCCATTGATGAGATGTAATCAATGGTAGAAATCTGGAGTGGCAGAATTGTAATTACTAAGAAATGTAAATAACATATTTTAATGTAAAAAGGGTATAATTGTAATTTGTGTGTATGCACAATCAAAGAAAACGTAACTATCTGAATCAGATTCCTCTATTCATGCCTCATGCCTTATTATCTTAATCAACTCAACCAAACACTCCTCAATATTATTATTAATTCATGAAATCTGCATTAGTTTGTTGAAACTTAGTGCACAAATATTTGAAGAACACTTAAAGAAATCGATTTAAGGTGTGATAGTATCATCGCGGCAAAGGTTAGGGTTTTTTTTTTGATTTTTTTTTTTGGGTTTTGATTGTATATTTGTTTACATAAGTGATTCCATAGTCCTACAAACTAATACATAATCGATTCTTTTATTTACTGATCTGAGTTTACTATTACTGTTTTTTATTCAAATCGATTCCCACAACCTGTGTTTTCTTTTTTATTACTTTTGTTTTGGTACGTGTTATAGTGTATGATTAATTAGCTTATGGTGTAGGATTAAGGTTTCTTATATTTCAATTCTAAGAGTTACTAATTTGGGGAAACAGTTAGGGTTTTTTTAGCATCAATCTAATTCTGTTTTTTTATTAAATATTGTCAGCTACATTCATATTCGATTCAGTTTACCTACATTGTATTGTTGTTGATTGATACTATTTTGTTGTTTCCTACAATATGATAACTATTTATTATAGTGTTTTTATGTGTTGGTGTATAGCGTAAAATGTTATGTTTGTTCGTATTTGTCTTTACCTACACTGCATATGAACTCCTACACAATAGTATTTTCATGTGTAGGTATGCTCGATTCATGTGTAAGCAAGCTCGATTCTTGTGTAGGCATGCTCAATCTGTGTGTAGGTATGATAGATTTGCATGCTCAATTCAACTGTATGTATGATAATTAGATAAGTATGCTCGATTCATGTGTAGGTACAATATAGAATGATACGGACAATGAATGAATTAACTATGTGGTATAGTGTTAAAATAATTTTTGTGGGTGTATATAACTACAATATTTAGTCTTAGTGAGAAATTGTTATTGTTTTTTATATGTTCTTTGTATTTAACTGTGTATAACCAATATTTAAGCTTTGTTGATGTCATATATAAACTAATGGATACTACAATCTTATTTGGTTTAAGTTATTATGATGTAGTTGATGTGGAAGATGGGAGAGATTGGAATTTCGTTTTGCGTTAACTGCAAATGTATGTTATGCAAGAGGTTATGGGTAGTTAATCTGTGTTATGTGTATGATTAAATTGTTTGTGTAGGTTATGTGTATGGAACCAGTGTTATGTGTATGATTTAATTGTTTGTGTATGTTATGTGTAGTGAATCTGTGTTATGTGTATGATTAAATTGTTTGTGTATGGATGTTGTGTTATGTGTAGGATTAAATTGTTTGTGTAAGGTATTTATGTTATTTGTAAGAAGAAATTGATGTTGTGTAGGTTCAGATAATAACTTTACATTTGTTAGTTATTTTCACGGTTGTATATAGTTTACATTATTTAGTAGTCATAAAGTTGTTTATTAGTAGTTTTGGATGTTATGTTAAAATTGATTAATGTGTAGGAATTACTGTGTTAAAGTGTAGGAATAACATTTTGGGTTGTATTACACTTAGAATTATTTTTTGTGTAGGTTTGGATGGTAACTTTACAATTGTTAGTTATTTTAACGGTTGTATATAGTTCACATTATTTAATAGTCATATAATTTTTTTATAATAGTTTTAGTTATTACACAGAAATTGATTATGAGTAGGAATCACCATGTTAAAGTGTAGGGATAATATTTTGGGTTGTATATAGATAGCAACACTATTAAGTGTAAGTAGAATTTGTTGTGTAGGTTTGGATAATAATTTGATTGTGTTGTATACAAGTGCATGCTTTTTTTTTCCTATAAAAGATCATGACAATTAATTTCATTTGTGTTGTTTCTTATAAACAGTTGAAAAATACTTGGGGTTCGAAATATTTCCAAACAAAATAGAGCAGGCTTTGAGTGAAAATAATACTTTGCCCAGGGTGAATTAGACACCACTGTTGCTCAATCTAAGGATTAAAATTTGCAGCCAAGGAAAAAAAGGATTAAAATTTGCAACCAAGATTTTACTTTCGGATGTAAACACAAAACAACCACATGTTTTGTGGGTTTGGAAGTTGAGTAAAAGCTAAGATATACCAGCTATAAGGTTTTTTTTTGTTGGTTTTAACTTGTTCTGGCTGAAATAATTGTTGTTTTTTTTGTTGGTTTTAACTTGTTTGGGCTGAAATAAGTGTTCTTATGTTTATGATGAGATTATGAAACTTAGAAAAAGTTTGCACTGTTGGTTTTGGTTACGCCTCCTTTATGAAATTAAGTTTATATTAAAGTTTTAATAAATTTAATAAATGTTTTGAAATATGATTATGAAATGTGTTTTTGATAGTCCATGTTTCAATTGATATATTAGTTAATGTGGCACCAAAATTAATTATGTAATTTGGTGTAGGTTGTATCCATATTCACGTACATGTTATTAAAATGTAATTTTGTCTTAATGTGTGTACTTTAACCGTGTAGGTATTTTATGTGTTTAAAATTACACAAAATTTGAGATTAAAACTAACAGAAAAAAAATTATAATACGAAATATACCTTTTAAATATATTTTTAATTTTCTCGAAAATGTGATATTCATATTTGAGATCGAACTATCTACTGGATAACAATAAGTGATTCGAATAATAAAAATGAAAGAAAGTCTATACAATTTAAATGAAATATAACAATTAAAAAAATATTTGTAACTTCTCCAAAATGAATGGCTTCCCATATGTAACGAAAACATCTTTTTACTATTATACCCATGTTATTAAATAAATAATAATATAAAAAAATATTTGTGATTGGTTGAATTCATTTCTCGCACTTCTCGCTCTAAGAAACACTTCTGAAATGAACCTAATCATATATATATATATATATATATATATATATAACATAAATATAATTAAGTATGTGAAATTTAGTTCAGTTTTAATTTTTTATCATGTCTCCTAGATCGACCTGACCCGGTATGAATCGAAAAATAAATTATTATATTGTGATACTCATACGATACTTAAAAATTTCCGCCCCAAGAAAAAAATTCATGGTCCCGCCACTGTCTAGTTAGAATGATTTGGGGTTGACATGGAGCAAATATGACCATGATTTTATGTATATATAATTAAAAATTTAAAATATATAATAACAAATACTAAAATATGAATAAAAAAGTGTAGTATTGTTGGGAGCAATAAGGGTAATAGTAAATAATCGGGTATGTGGAACACTAACTAAAGCTTTTAAAACTACCCATGCTAAATTATATGAAAGCGAAGAAAAGTATTTAAATCAATAATACTAAGATACTAACAAAGATTCAAACCCTTTACTTGGGTTATGCAAAGTTGGTTCGGTTTAATTATGGAGACTTAAGCGTAACCATTACCAAAACTGAGGTTTTGTTATGAAAAACTGCCTAACCATAATCATAATCATAACTATAACCAAAACCAAAAGGTTGGTTAACCGTTAGTTAAGGGTTGGGTTCAGTTGAGTTCGGTTAATTGTCCAATATGCTTTTTTTTTTAGTTGAATTTGGTTCAATTATAGTGTTCCATGTTCAGTTTTGAAGTTGAAATATGCCGGTTCCAAGTAGGGATGAGCTCGGTACCGACCAGTAACGGTACCGAAAATACTGATCCCAAAAATCACAAAATCTTGGTACCGTTACTGAAATATTCGGTTGGATACCGTACATGTACCGTTATTGAATGTAAAAAATTTCGGAAAATACCGGTACCGTACCGATCCCTCAAAACTTTGGTACCGACATTACCAAATCGGTACCGGTACCGAATTTGTTTATCCATAGTTACAAGCTTGGTTATAGTGTTCCAATCTATATTATGAACAGTTGCAATATAAATTTAAATATTCGAAGCTGAAAATAAAGGTATAAAAATGAACATAAATGAATAATTTTTGTAAAAGAAAACATAAAGTTTCGTTTCGAGTCGGTTAACGAAGACAAACTAACTGTAACCATAAGCAAATGGTTAGTTAATCATATTTACTTAATTATAACCGACGGAAACAACTAGGCTTTCAGTTTTGGCACAGTTTTTTTGTTACTATCTTACTTATTATGAACATGTAGATTGGAATTTAAATAAATTTACGTATCTTAAATATATATAAATGAAACCTTTAAAAGTTCGTAGGTTACTTCCTACATTCTCTCAAGTCATCAGATTGTTTTATTTGTAAATTGAGGTTTCTCATACATTAGACCTGAATTCACGGGTATGGGTCTCACCAAACCAGATAACCCTTAAACGGGTTATAACATCTCATTAAATTAAAAATTAATCTCACCAAATATTTGATATGAAAACCTATAAAATAGAGATATACTAAAAAATAATATACGATTTAAAAAAATATATTGTTTATAAATAAGAAACAATTATAGTAAAAAAAATATAAACGGGTCATGGGTATCACCAAACCCAAATAACTTTTAAACTGAGTTATAATATCTCGTTTATTTGTGAAATTCTTTCATCATCAAACCCCAAGTATATTATTAACTTTCTTACAAAAAATAAAATTAAAATCTAAAAAATATATATAAATATTAGAATCGAATAATGTAAAAGAACTCGCATAATACGAGAGATAAAATTTGGTACATGATTTATTTTTTAAGTTCCGCACTATCAACTAACTTGTGCGTGTAAACCAAATAAATGTAATAATCATGTCGTACTTATCAATTCCATAAGACTATACGCTATGGGGCGCCCATGGCTGAGGTGGTGGGCGCCGTTGGGCGCCGAACACTGCCGTGGGGCGCGGTCCAACCAAGGGCGTTGAAGGTTGGGTGGTTTCAACGGCCGGCGCGGTTGTTGGTGAGTGTGGGTCCCCCTCTCACACATACATACATATGCATATATATATATATATAGGGGCGCCCTTAGGGGCATTAAACCATAGCAAGGCGGGCTTCGATGCCCCCTGTTGTTTACGTGGCGGTGACGTGTCACGGTGGAGGGGCTACGAAGCCCCTCACCATAGCGTATAGTCTAACACAAATTAAACTTTGGCAGCTATTACTTTTGTAGTATGTTTCTTGTATTAGGGACTTTCACTATTTTGTTGTCCTTTTTAGTTTCGTAATACTTGCCTTTAAAAAAACTATTACTTTTAGATTTTCACTGGACTTATATGACCTATTAGTTTAGTTGTATGGGCTTAATATCTTAAGTTATTGTATGTACAAGGATAAAATGAGAAATTTTAGTCAGAAACAAAAAATTATGAAATGATTGGAAAACTAAAAATTTGGCCGCATTTTGCTAATCTCCAAAGTCTAACAATTAATTAAAACCAAAAGATCTAACGCATACAGTTACTAAATTACTCGTATGTGATGACTATGTTCTTGATTATCCTAATACGGAACCTAAATACTATATCCCGGTATTCAGGGCCGGCTTCGAGAAAATAAAAAAAGTTTTGGGCCGAAGGCGAAATTTTGTTTGGACTTTAAGTAAAATGAGTGATTTGTTAGGTTTAAACAATTTAAATTTTTATATGGGTTTACTTGGTTATAATTTAGGTTGTATAAAAACTTTTGTATAAAAAATAGGATTAAATATGTCTCAAACGAGACTAGAATTCATAACCTTTTGGTTGGAAGTAATACGCATTTGCCACTACATCAAGCTAGAGGTTATGTAATTGAGTTTAAATATTAAATATACATATTGTATTTAATAAAAATACATGTAACTTTAAAAAAAAAATGGGGCCTAGCGGAGTTTTGGGCCTGTGGCCGTCGACCACCCTACCACCCACAAGTGTTGGCCTTGCCGATATTCAACACTTTCTATCTCCACGACTCTGTACGTGACCAATTATTGTGACTCTTATTGAACTAATCTCATGTTAGTTTCAAACCATAACCTAACTAAATAAAAGAAAATCATAACTTTAATCAAACAAATTTCATCACTCGTAAGTTTACAAAACCGATCGACCCGGACTTAATAAAAAGGGCTGCAAAACTAAAACAATGATCGCTTTGGGTGCATTCATAGTTTTAAACCGACCAATAAGCACCCTATCCTCTTTATCTAATTTTCTTAGTAACTAAGGTGTATATAAAGTAGAAAATCAAATTTTGGTATTCACTGAGCGAGCCATGAGAGAGAGAGAGAGAGAGAGAGAGAGAGAGAGAGAGAGAAGGGGGGGGGGGGGGGGGGTGGGGGTCAAACAAGAAAGAATAATATGTTTGCTCAAACTATTACTCTATTAGTTTGTAATTATTGTAGTGATCACTTCCTTATGATTGAGAGATTAGCGGTGATCGATCTCTTCCTTAGAAGATTACACAATGGTGATCTTTTCCATTCTTTAACAAAGACTTTGCAATGGAGATTTTACTAACAAACACGTCTAGTTTTATTCCATCTTTTCACATCTTTATGACGAGACACAAAATATCATGTACACATTAAAGCGATGACTTATGTATTTTCTATTTGTTTAACTTTTAGAAACATTGAATTCATAACAGCATTATCATTAACATGATATGTCATAATATTTCTTTTGTTCAAACTTAAAAAAGAAACTTGATTAATAATACCCACGTTTATTTTTGCAATATATGTCACTGATGTGACGACCCAACCGGCATAGAGGACATTGGATTCATTGCAAAAGACTTTCAAACCAATAGAAAAATAATTAAGTAAAAGTTTTCTAATATGTTACACCACACGTCTTTACCAAAGGGTTATCTCTTAACGTAGTTAATGATTAAATTAAACATATAATTTTAAAACTAAAACCCAACTATAGTATAGTATAAAAAAATATTTAATAAAGTATTTTTTGTGTAATAGTGTAATCACCATTCTGTAAACCGTATATAGTTTGGGTTTCTTGATTTCATTATGGTGGTTAGTGACTTAGTGGTGAAGGATAAAGATATGGGTTGTTTGATATGAGGTAATGGAATGGATGACGTAATAGAATTAACGTGGTAATGAAATAGACAAAGGAATGGACAAAGGAATGGAATAAATTATTACCATTCCAATGAACTGTTTGGTTACCACATGAGAATGAAATGAATCATTACTTTGCATTGTTTGGTAGGTAGGAAGAAAAGAAAAAATAAAATTCAAATGGTAGTGAGTGGTGGTGGGAGGTAGGTAGCGGTCGTGGCATTGGTGGGCGGTGGTTGACGATGGCTGGTTGTGGTGGGCAACAAGAGATAATGGTGGTTGGAGGTGGGTGGGTACGTGGTGGTGGTAACAGTGGAGGTGGTGGTGGTAACAGTGGAGGTGGTGGTGGATAACGGTGACGGTTGGCGATGGGTGTGATGGTGGGCGATGGTTGATAAATGCGGTCGGCAGTTGGTGGTGGTGGGTGGCTGGCACTGATGGCGATGGTTGGTGGAGGTGGGTGGTGGCGGCGGTGAACAGCGGTTGTGGTGGTATTGGTGGTGGGTGTTGATAGTGGGTGGTGGTGGTGGTGGAAGGGTGATGGAGGTGATGCAGGATTGCAGGGTGAATGATGGAATGTAATGAAAAAAAAAACATGGGCTATGGATGAAATAAAATCGGGGTATTTTAGAGGAAATTAAATGATCTAGGTAATGAGCCATTCCATTCCTTTGATCAACAACACACACTTTCCCCATT
This sequence comes from Bidens hawaiensis, assembly GCF_021521415.1. Lineage (NCBI taxonomy): Eukaryota > Viridiplantae > Streptophyta > Magnoliopsida > Asterales > Asteraceae > Bidens > Bidens hawaiensis. Next base: position 679,921 of record NW_027492102.1, on the reverse strand, counting down.
CCTTTACAACGGGTCATTCCATTATGTCCTCTATTCCTGCATACCAAACACTAACTTAGTGTATGTTATGTGACTTGGAGCAGAGGAAATGGGCACTTCCATGTGAGCGTCACGTCATTTTCACACATTTTCAAACAAATACATACAAGTCATCAAAGAATAATTCTTAGATCTACATTTCTAAAGGCATCCGTAATACTCCTAACACCCAAGTCCACCTTAGCCTCCAAGGGCGTTGCACACTGCCCCAAGTGGGTGTTATTGTGGCACGAAAGGTGTGAGGGTGTGGAAAAGAACGAGCCTTGGACGATGAGTAAGGAAACTGGTTTGTTCAAGTAGTTGTATTCACCAATCATATTACTCCAACTCAGTTTATTTTTATTTTGTTCTTGTTTTTTTATTTGATTTTATGTGAAACTATTACATATTTTATTTTTTTTATTACGAATGTTCTAACCTTGATAGATATATTAAAAAAATGACAAACAACATCCATACCCGGTGTTGGTATTATCGGAACTCGCATCAGTATTTGTTTTTTTATGGTCTTCGATCAATGTAAAACACGTGTCGATATCTTTTTAGTCATATCACGACTTTATTTTGTTGAGTCACGTAAGACGACTTTTGTGTAATCAAACCATTAAAAATAATTTTTTTTATTAATTTGTAATGCACAAATTTTTTTATCAAACCAAACTGATATACCTGTAGCTAGCATTATTGATTTTATGAGTTTTGGTTTTGATACCAGTCGGTTCGATTTCTTAAATACTTTCGGTTTTTAGACTTTAGTTTTATTAGACCCGGTTTAGTTAGACCGGTTTTGAATTCAGTTGTTTGACTTGTTTCTTCAATCATTTTCGATGGACAAGAAGGCGCTGAAAGATCTATACTGCAATTCACCCCGATGAGCGCAGGTGCATAATATATATATATATATATATATATATATATATATATATGTATGTATTTGTACATTTAGGGTTTACTTATACGAACTACATTCAATTGAGCTAATTTTAGAGTTATTAGTATTACAATCTCCTCCTTAGAAATTAGGGTTTTGGCGGTAACTTTGAATCGATTAGTGAAATGACAATCAGTAACTAGTTAAGTAAGGTGTTATGACTTATGAGTGCCATATGCCTAACTTGGATGATCAAGTACGTTGAATGAATGTGAGTTAATTAATACTACTTAATACTGTTGTCATTAATTTGGGCCCAGTTTTCATTTCTGGCAATTTCCACCAACTGCTTTTCTAATTACAGATATGAAGTTGATGTTCTTATATATTATTAAATGGTACTTCAAGTCATTGTGGTTATGATTATTGTCACTAGAACTATCATTACAAGATAGTTTAAATTTTGTTATTTATTCTCAGTTATTATTAGTTTCTTATACCAATTTCTTACCTAAATTTGATTGTTATTGCTCTAATGGCAATCATAAGGCCATGGGGCATTATATGGGTGGATAAAGCCCATACGCCATCCCCCGCGGGGTATTATGGGGCGGCGTTATAAGGGCATTGGCTTTGTTAGGGGCGTTATAAGGCCATGTGTAATAAATCCCATATGTGTGTTGAAGGGGCATTAATTATTACTCATGGCCTAAGAGACTGACATCTTCGAGTTTTTTGTGCTTAATCATAAGATGATGAATTAAGCACAAAAAGTAAGAGGATAGCATTACTGAAGATATAAACATGGTCAAATATTTGCAATAAGCTTAATTTTGCATGATGCCAATCTTGAAAGTTCAATGAATGTTGTGTCTTTTTAAGGGCATATTTGGTATAAGAGAATGATTTACCGCTGATGACGAAAAATAGCTATATATCCATAGCCATTTAATCGATAATGTTATCAACAAAACATCCATCACAGAACAAACCAAGTGCAACTAGACTTGTAAACCACTTATGCAAACTAGACTTATTTCAATAATAATCTTTTCTTCTATTATTAAATTCTTTGGAGGTTTATGCCTTATTAATACACCTTAGGTGACTTACTGTTTGACTCGTATCCGTCTTAGCTAGATGAAGAAACGTGGATCGGCTCACTGGTAGACGATCAACTTTCCTCGGGTATGAGTATGCTATTTCACCGATGGTTCTCCGGAGTATGAGTTCTTCTACCTACAAAACGAGCAGCACCGTGAACTTACCCCTTAGAAAGGGACAGAGGGGTCCTCTTTGGGGTAACCCTCCGGTGTGAGAATAAGAGATTGTAGGAGAAGATAATAATAATCTGAGAGTGAGTAAGGAATTGGAATGTATTTTCTTGCTTACCTCCCCTTGTGGAGGTGGTGTGGTATTTATAGTGCTAGGGTTTCCAATGATTGGGCTCAGATCCCATTAGGGCCTTTTTGGCTTCCTCCTATTGCTTTGCGCCACGTGTCCTTAGGACACCTGGTGCTTTTTCATTGATTATTCTCTGACCCAGGCATTTTACCTGACCCATGTGCAATCACGTGGTAGCACATGGGTTTTGCTGAGTTGTCCACCTTTCATTGGCAGCTGTCAACATCAGCATATTCTTATTCCTTAAAGGATACCTTCTGGAAGGTTGTCTGACGAGCACAATCAAGGTTGTCCTTATCCTGATTTGGATAAGGACGAGGTTGATTATGTGCACGTGTGATATGCGCCTATCCTGAGGATGCGCGAAGTCTTCTCTTTATTCTCACGCGCAGATGTTTCATGCGCAGATGTGATATGCACAAGCATATGTAATATGCGCCACGCGCAGATGTGATATGCGTGAGCATGCGATATGCGCCACGCGCAGATGTGATATGCGTGAGCATATATGGTGCGCGAGCATGTGATACGCGTGAGCATATGTGATGCGTGAGCATATGTGATATGCGCCGTGCGCATAGGTTTTGGCTTTGTGCCTTCATGATATCTTGATTTCAAGCCTCTTGTCCATATCTTGTGGGTTGACCCGCCCCGCTCGATGTTAAGGCGGGTACATACCTCTTCAAGCCCCCCCAGTCTAATGTGTGTCTTGTCTCGCGCGAGCGAGGTAAGATAGATATTAGACTTAATAGTTCTCTTTTAATAGGGTTTTGTCTTTTCCTTTTTTTTTATTTCTCATCGTTGCTCGAAATTCTATCCTAGTGGTTGAAATGAATCGTCCATGTACGCGGTTGGTTGGTGCTGACATGCGTCAGAGATGGAGACGTGTCAGACTTTTCGTGTGCTCGAGGTGCTACAGTTGCCTTTCATGTCCCCTCACACAGTGTCAGGAACACGTGTCGCGCTCGCGTTGGCCTGCACCTGCGAGTGGGGGCGCGTGAACTCTGATCAGTACCTGTTTCGTTCCCTTTTATGTCCCCTCACACAGTGTCAGGAACACGTGTCGCGCTCGCGTTGGCCTGCACCTGCGAGTGGGGGCGCGTGAACTCTGATCAGTACCTGTTTCTCTCTCTCCTGGGCCTATAAAAGCAAGCCTTTTGAGTTATTATTCTTCATCTTCATTGTTATTTCAGAGCTTTCCTTTCCTTCCATTTTTATTCCGATTAAGAGCTTGTCTTTTGCTTCCAGATTTCCGTTCTTGAAGTAACCTCTGTTTGATTCACAGTTGTATGTCTGATAACCCAGACGCCACAATCTCCCCCAGCAGACGCCGTGTAAAATCATTAGTCATGTCCACTTTGAAGAAGACCAGCAAGGGAAAACGGGCTGCTGAGGCCTCGTCGGAGGAGGTGGGGAAGGGCAAGACAGTAAAGAGGTGGGATGAGATTCCCTGTAAATTGAGACAGTCTGATTTTGACAGTCTCATCGCCTCTCAGGGTTTTCTCCCTGAGTATGGCTGTATGCTTCCGGCGGCCGGGCAAACGGCGGCAGATCCGCCCACCGGCTATATCTCCTTATATTGCCATTTTTTCACTCACTACAACCTTCGTCTCCCGATGACAAGGTTTATGGGTGCGCTGCTTCAATTTTATGGGATTCACATATCCCAAGTCCATCCTTTTGGACTTGTGCGCATGACTCATTTTGAGTTCATGTGCAAAGCTCAGCGCGAGGAGCCAACCCCTCGGCGCTTTCAATTTTTTTATAAGCCAAAAATCCAAGATTCTTGGTTCTCATTCGTTCCTCGCAGTCAGAAGGTCAAGTGCTGCACTGTTTCCTTCAAGAGCCTTCATGACTGGTCTGAGAAATTTTTCTATATTAAGGCTGGTGTGATTCCCATCCGCATGACCATGCGCGCGATCACTTCTGCGCCCGCGGATGTGAATGTTTTTAAGAACCCAACTGGCGCATGGGTTAATAAGTTGACTGCTGAACCATCCCCCACCAAGAATATTTGCGAGGAGGCGCTGGTGGGGGTTGGCATGAGCAGGAGGTGGGCCGACAGCGCGACTGAGCCTGTTATCCAAGTTGATGGATTATGTGAGTTATTAGCTCATTGCATTATTTCTGCGCGAACATAATTCGTTGATATCATTTGTCTTGTTTTATGCAGTAAGCAAAGAGTACGTCCACGCCGCCTATGATGAGCATATGGAGGGTGGCTCTGTCGCGCTGGGCGCTGGGGAAGTTGGCTTCCCCGATCGCTTCGCTGATATGTTCATCCCTGTTGATTTGGGATTTTGCTTTGACAGCGATGCGCCTGGTAGGCCTTTGTACTTATGTTTATGCCTTTAGAATATCAAATTTGGTTAACATTTCTGTTACACGTATTGTAGATGCGCTCGAGAACTATGAGCTGGAGCTCGCGAAAGAAGAGGTGGAGGAGGAAGCTGAGGTGCCACAACTCAAGCGTAAAGCTAAAGGGAAAACTGGCGCAGGGGCCAGTAAAAAACAGAAGAAAAATGATGCCCCTGTTGCTCAGGATCCTCCTACTCAGGCGGAGGGACTTAAGAAAACCAAGGGGTTTACCTCCAAGGTTTCCTTGTCTTCTTTGCCTCAAGGTGTGGGCAGTCCTCCTGTCCACACGAGGTATGGTGCCGTCACCTCCTCTCTTCGCGCGGCGGAAAAGGGAAGCGGCGCTGCGCCTGCTGTTTCCTCTTCAACATGTATACTTTGTTTATACTTTATGGTTTTATGAGCGTGATTCCGATAGAGTTATTAATGAATCTTTGCTCACTCAAATGTTTGTAGAGCCGGCGACCTTGGTGGATCAACCTCAGGCGCAACAAGGTACCGAGGCTGCGCCGAAGGTTGCTTTGAAGTCCCCTGTTTTGCCCTCAAAAAGGGGGAAAATGAACTTCATGGCGATGTTTAACTCGCGGACGGCGGTGCGCCAAGGTATATATTGCGCTTTTATTTTCTGACTTTTTTCTTTTTAGATCAAGTCTTGAATCATTTCTCTTTGTTGGTTTTTTCATAGGCATTATAGCTGGCACACAAGCTGCTGGCGGTACTGCTGGCGCCGGCGCCAGCGCCGTTGGTTCTGCTCCTGCTCCTGCAAGCACTGAATCTCCCCTCATTGGGATTACTAAGGAGCAGGAGCCTGTTTTACGCGCTGATCTCGCGGCGTCGAGACCTCCCTCACCTCCTCCTGCGCGCAGCCCTCCTCGCGAGACTGGTTTTGATTTTTCCAGGTCGCAGGAGAAAAGGCCTGTTACAGAGGAAGATGAGGAGGCCCATTTTGAAGACTCCGATGGCGGCCGCGCAAGCCCTGTAGCGCCACGAGATTTCGTGGCGCAGTCTTCTCATGGGGCTGGCGCTGACTTTTCTGCTTGCTCCCCGCAGGTATAAGTTCGTTTTGCTCCGCTGCGCGGACTTCCATATTAGTGTTTAGATGACTAGAACATTGCTTTGTGTTTGCAGGAAGCCGATCACATATACCGCCCGAGATGGAATATTACTGAGGATAGCTCATTTCAGTCCATGGGGGTGTGTGAAGACTTCTGGGCTCACTCCGTGCCTCCAGCTGAAAGGAGGTTTCAGGAGGAGCGCGCCCGCGTGGACTTGCTCAACGACCATCTTTTCGCTGGGTCAGCGTTCTTTGCTGCCTCCCAAGAGCTTCGCTATGATTATGTAAAGGTGCGTGATGCTCTTGCGGAGGCCAAGCACGAGGCTAAGGTATCTGCTTGGAATCTTTCTGACGCTCGAGAGAGAGCTGAGAAACTCCAAGCAGAACTCAGCGAGAACCGAGCAAGTGCCAACGCTGCCTTCGTGAAGCGCGGGCATGAGCTGCAGGCTGCGCGGGAGAAGCTGCAGGCAGCAGAGGCGGACGCGGCCAAGTATGCGCGGCGAGTGCGCGACTTGGAGCTGGATGCAGAGGCGCGTGACCAAGCACTTGTGCAGTCTATCACTGACAAATCTTCATTAGAGAGTGAGGTTGCGCGCCTGAAGAAGGAGCTTGAGGCCGCGCGGGCAGAGAAGGATGAAGCCCTGGCGACGGCAGCGTCTAGCCAAGAAGCGCTCGATGCTGCGCGAGCGGAAAGGGAAGAGGCCTTGGCGGCAGCAGCGTCCGACAGAGAGGAGCTGAAACAGACCAAGGAAACTGTTGAGTTGTTAAACTCTCAGATTCCTGCTCTTGAGACGTCTGTTTCTTCCCTCGCGCAGGATTGCCAATGGCTAGTCTCACAGGGTATGACTCGTTGCGCTTATGCGATGAAATACTCAGACGAGTTTCAGACCCTTGTGATGGATTGCAACGCTGCCTCGCGCTTGGTGGGTCGAGCTGAAGGGTTTAAGGATGGCTGTGAATATAGCATGCTGAAGAAGAACCCATCCGACTACCCTTATCAGCTCGACGTTGTCTGCGCGGACATGGCCGAGGTGGGGGAGAAGTATTTGAATACTCCCATTCCCATCCTTGAGCAGGTATTTTAACCTTAATGAGTTTACCTTGACTTATTTTCCTAGTCTTTTTGTACTCACACTTTTCCTTATGCTTTGCAGATAGCCTTGCTTGCTGATCAGCCCGATCTCGGCGCTCTAAAGGAATTACTTGACGAGTGTGAAGGGGCTGGTGGCGGCGATGATGGCGCGGGAAATGCTGCCTCTGCTAGCGGCTCTGGCGTGGCCAAAGGACCCGCTCCTGACACTATTGTGATAGAAGACGACTCCATTCAAGACGAACAGCTTGACTATGGCATGTTTGGAGATGACGAGGAGCGGGCTGCGCCAGATGCTGAGGGTGGTAATGATGAGGGCAGGGCGATGAAGAGGCTGACGTCGACATAGAGACTTGAGAAGCCCTTCATGTTTTTTTTTTATTTGCAGTTTGTATCTCATCATTTTGTAAATTTGTAACCTTCTATGTTTTGGAATGAAATTTTGTTTTTCCCTTATTCGCATCTTGCGCATTCCCCATTCATCTCTTTATATTGCATGTTTGCTTGTTGAATATAAGATATGCTTGCACGTTGAAATAAGAACAAGGTTGTAAAGAAATTATTTTACTTAATCCTTGTCATATTTTAAGTGATTTTGCAATATCCTGACTATGTTGACACGTGCCTTGGCGTTTCATTATTCCTCTTTTGCGCGACGTTATCGCGCATTTATTATAGGGAATTATGAGTGTTTTAGCTTTTACGTGTCAGTATGTGTTACTCTGATATCCATTACAATTCCATGCGCGACCTCGACCTGAGACCTTAACAACTATGTTTTGGCATGTGCTTTGCCTTAGTTGTGCTTAGGTATTTTTATGGTCTAGCTGCGCAGCATGTAGGATGGATCTTGTGAGTGATTTGAGCTAAGGCTCGTATTATTGGGCTAAGGCCCTGAGCTAAGGCTCGTATTATTGGGCTAAGGCCCTGACGTTTTAGAGTTAAAACTCGTTAACGCGTTTGAGCTTGAAGCTCGCGCATGTATGTTTTACTTCGTTTTATTTTTGTTTTGATGTCAATACAATGTTGTCATATTGCTCAAAATTAATAAAGGGAAGTGTGAAACATGTATGCAAAAGGTAATAGAACACACATTAAGAGAAGATAGCGCGTATCATTATTCATAATGGCTTAAAAAGCCTTGATTACAAACTTGATAATTTTTACATGAAACATTTTCTAAGCTGTGCTGCGTTCCATGCGCGCGGGATCTTCTTTCCATTCAAATCTTTTAAAGCGTATGCGCCTTTTCCCAATTCTTCCGAGACTTGATAAGGTCCCTCCCAATTGGGGGACATCTTTCCCGGGGGTATCGCGCGGCTAGCTTCATTGTTTCGAAGGACAAAATCATTCTTCTTGAAGTGGCATTCTTTCACGCGCTGATTGTAATACTTTTCTAGTTTTTTCTTGTATTTGGCTTCACTGATGATAGCCGTTTCTCTGCGCCCTTCAAGTAAGTTGAGATCCAACCTTCTTTCGCGCTCGTTATCAATCTTACTCATCATGAGCACTCTATGGGATGGGCATCCAATTTCTGCTGGAATCATAGCCTCCGTTCCATAGGTTAGGCTGAACGGGGATTCGCCATTGCTGGTTTTGCTTAATGTCCTGTGCGCCCACAGGACATTAGGTAGCTCCTCGACCCATGAATGGGATTCTCCCTCCAACCTTTTCTTCAGCCCATTTAGCAAGCTTTGGTTCGCGCGCTCCACTTGGCCATTCCCCTGAGGGTGGTATACTGAAGTGAAGATTTGGTTGATGCGCAATTCCTTGAGCCAGCTGGATATCTTCCTGTCGGTGAATTGTTTGCCATTGTCGCTCACAATTTCCATGGGCAGGCCAAAACGGCATATGATGTGGCTCCAAATAAATTGCTTCATCGCCTCGGCTGTGATTTTTGCTAGTGGCTTGGCTTCAACCCATTTTGTGAAATAGTCTACTGCCACTACCAAAAATTTTTACTCGCCCTTGCGCTTGCGGTAGGGGACCCACAATATCGATTGCCCATTTGTGGAAAGGCCATGCGGAGGTCACCGGAATCAAGTTGTTCTTTGGCCGCATGGTGTTTGGCGCATAGCTCTGACACGCTTTGCATTTTTGGATCTCTTTTAACGCGTCCAAGTACATGCCTGGCCAATAGTAACCTGCGCTCATTGCCTTAGCAACCACCATGCGCGGGCCAGCATGTATTCCACAGATTCCTTCGTGTATCTCTCTGATCACATAGCTTGCTTCCTCAGCATCTAGGCATTTCATGAGCGGTCCAAGATAAGAGCGTCGATATAATGTACCATCAAGCAGTTCATAGTTCTGCGACTTGTGTCTTATCTTCCTCGCCTGTGCGCGATCGTCCGGTACCTTTCCCTCCTTCAAGAATTCCATTATTGGAGTTATCCATGATGAAGGGGTTGTATGAATTACAAGGACAGACTTCGCTCCCACCGACGGGTTGCTCATTACTTCTACCCTGACATCTTTGCCAAAGTGATCGAAGCTGGTTGATGCCATCTTACTCAGCGCGTCAGCAGACTTGTTTTCACTGCGCGGAATATGTATGATTCTGAAGAAGTCAAATTGCTGGATGAGCTTTTTCGCCTGCTCTAGATACAGAGGCATGGTGTTCTCCTTGGCATCATAAAGGCCATTGACCTGTGCTGCTACCAAGTATGAATCAACATGGGCCTCTAGCTTTTTAACTCCGAACTTGTGCGCGATGCGCAGACCAGCCAGCAGGGCTTCATACTCAGCTTCATTGTTGGTGCTCTTGAAATCCAACCTAATTGCGTAAGTATACTCATGACTTTCTGGATCCACCAGCTTGAGGCCTGCGCCGGACCCTTCATTGTTTGAAGCTCCATCAGTGAATAATCTCCAAACATTTTCTTCATTATTGGCTCGCGGAGGGTCTACCTCGCGCTGAGCCTCTTCAATTTTTCCTTCAGGGATTTCTGCGATGAAATCAGCTAAGACTTGTCCCTTTATTGCTGGACGGGGCTTATAGGCGATCGTGTGCTCTCCTAATTCCAGCGCCCATTTTGTCAGCCTTCCTGAGAGCGTGGGACGCCGCAAGACTTGCTGGATGTTGTAACCAGTCAGAACTTCAATAGGATGACCACTGAAATATCTATAAAGCTTGCGCGACGCGTGTGTTAGTGACAAAACTAACTTTTCCATGATGGAGTAGTGCGTCTCAGGATCTGTCAGCACCCGACTCACATAATAGATTGGTGTTTGGATTCCCTTGCGATCCACCAACAACACTGCGCCGATGGCGCGCTCTCCTGCTGACAGGTACAATGTTAAAGTTTCACCAGGAAGTGGAGCTGTGAGCGCAGGCAGATTTATCAGACATTCTTTTATCTCACTGAAAGCTTGCTCGGCCTCAGGCGTCCACTTGAATTGGCTTTTCTTTAGGCAATTTCTCAATGTGTTAACGAATGGGGTAGATTTGCTTGCATGGTTCGCTAGGAACCTGTTGATTGATACCAATCTACCATTCAACTTTTGAACTTCTTTCATGGTGGATGGTGAGGGCATGTCAAGGATAGCCTCCACCTTCTCTGGGTTCACCTTGAAACCATCCTTGGTGACCATTACACCGAGAAATTTCCCTTCTTCTACGCCAAATGTGCATTTGCTCGGGTTGAGCTTCATGTTTACTTCCTTTAGGCGCCAAAGGGTTTCTTCGATGTCTTTGAGCATTTGTTTTTCCTCCCTGCTTTTGATCACCAAATCATCCACGTAGAGTTCTAGGTTTCTTCCAATTTGCTCGTTGAAAACCGCGTCCATGAGTCTTTGGTAGGTGGCTCCCGCATTCTTCAAACCAAAGGGCATTTTTGTGTAACAAAAAACACCCTTGTCGGTTCTGAAGGCAGTCTTGTCCTCGTCTTGTGGTGCCATTTGAATTTGGTGATAGCCCTTATAGGCATCCAGAAAACATTTGAGCTTAAATGGCGCCACGGAGTCCACCTTCGCGTCAATGTTTGGGAGGGGGTAACAATCTTTTGGACATGCTTTGTTGAGGTCTTTGAAGTCAATGCACATCCTCCATGACCCGTTGCTCTTCTTTACCATCACAGGATTGGCTACCCATGTCTGGTATCGTATTAGGCGGATGATGTTTGCGCGCAGTAGATCCTCTACTTGCTCATTCATGGCCTTTGCCTTCTCATCCCCCATGATTCTCTTCTTTTGAGCAATTGGCTCTACGGACTTGAACGTGTTGAGAGAATGTTGCGCCAGGTCTCGCGGAACCCCAGTCATATCGGAATGTTGCCAAGCGAAGACCGACATATACGTTGTGAGCAATCTTTTCATTCTCAACCTTGTGTCGTCTGATATCGTAGCTCCAATTGTGATTGTTTGCTCTGGGAATTTTGGGTTGAGAATCCATTCCTCTGGCGCGTTGTTTGCCATTGGAAGTTTCATTCTCCCTTCCCGCGGAATACTTGTCACTGCGCACAAATGATCTCGGTATACAAATGTTACACCTGTTGGTGTTGGGAACCCCAACGCGCCGTGCGCTGGCGACGGTATGGCGTTGAATTGGGAAATCGTTCCTCTACCCAAGATCATATTGTGGCATGAAGTGGTGGGCAAGACCAAGAAGTTGACAATTTCAGCTCGCTTGTGTTTCTCATCCCCCATGGTTAGTTCAAATTGTATCTGACCTAAGGGGTGAATGATTTCATTTGAAACACCCGAGATTGGTGCATTCACAATTTCGAGCCTTGCTTGGTCTGTTGGATCCAACTTTCTGAAACATTGCTCATACATGATGTCTGATTCACTGCCAGTGTCCACCAGGACTTTTGACACTTCATAATGAGCAATGTGTGTAGTGATGACTAGAGGACTGCTGATAGAAGGGCCTCCCCTGATTCTTGGGAAGATTACTTGTTGCTCGCGCCAATCTCCTTGGACTTGCGCGCTTCTCTTTCTCGATCTTTGCCCTTGCCTTCCTCCCTCGGCTACACAGATTCTTTTGAACTTTTTGCTGGCTGAGGCTCCATCTGGTTGTTCATTCTCTGGTCTTGGGTTTTTCACCAGGTGAGCCAACTTGCCTGATTTCACATCTCTTTCAATCGCATCCTTCAAATGGTGGCATGCATCGGTGTTGTGCCCTGTGGACTTGTGAAACTCACAATACTTGCCACTGTTTGGTGGTCCCTTATAGTGTAGTGGCTTGGGGCTTTTAAACTGGACATTCTCTGTGCTTAACACTTGTGAAGGCGTTTTAGTGACAGGAGTCCATATTCTTGGTAGAGGTCTGTTAGGCTCTCTGCCCCCCTCCCTCTTGTCACCCTCTCCGCGATTACGACTGTCTTTTTGGGGCTGGGGTGAGCTTGGTTGCGCCTGCTTTTCTGCGGGAGAAAAACTGGTTTGTTGCAACCTGGACCATACAGAGTTTTGTTTGCCCCTCCTGTCGTTGTTGCGCGGTGCTTCTGCTTGGTGCCCTCTTTCTCTTGCTCTATCTTGGGCAATTTGTTTTTCATTTCGCGCGAAGACTCGCGATGCTTCCATTAGCTTGGCCCAAGTGGTTGGCATGCCATCTCTGCTCACGAGAGATCTGCGGAGTTGATCACTGCGCGCACCTTGTATAAAGGCCACGCGCAAGAGTTGCTCAGTGATACCTCCAATTGCAAGAGATTCCTGATTGAAACGAGTTATGTAGTCTTCAATCGTTTCATCATTCCTGCGCACGCAGTGCATGATGTCATCAGGGTCGCGCGTGTGTCTGCGCTGCTGTACGAAGTGAGCTTGGAACTTCTCCAATAGCTCTTCGAACCCATCGATTTGCCCAGTCGGCAAGCTTTCGAACCAGACACGCGCCGCGCCCGTGAGGCAGCGAGCAAACATGTGACACCATGTTGGCATCGTCCAGCTTTCTAGGTTTCCAGTGTTATAAAAACCTTGTAAGAAATCGTCTGGATCTGTTGTGCCATCGTACTTGCCCAACCCACTTGGCATCTTGGTTTTGTGTTGAATGGGAGCCTTCGCGATGCGCTCAGTGAATTTTGAATGCTTCACCAAGATGGCTGGCCTGTACGGTGTGGTTACGTCCACTTGCCCTCTCGCTGGTGAGCTGTACGGTGTGTACAGATCCAGATCGGCTTTGGCTCCAGGCGCCATGTTCATGTGCGCGCGGAGCTGTGAGCGTCCTGCATGAGTATCTCGCGTCTTCCTCATGCTGTGCACTTCTTCATCACTAAAATCAGCGTGTTCAGTGTGAACAGAGTGACCATCTTCCGGCGCGCGCGCCCTTTTTGTTGTTCCTTGAATGGTTTGCTTATCAAACGCGAGCCTTTGTGTTAGGTCGGCTAACTTTTTGTGTTTGACCAGCTCATTGTATTTGTCCATTAAACGCCGTTGTTCGTTTATGAGCCATTCTTTAGGGCCATTTGTTTCATCTTCTGGACCCATTGGTCCTTTTTGTTTCGCGCCGGTCAAATTTTGGAACGTGAGATCGTCTGGAGGAGTTTCAGTCTGGCTATGAGGAGTTGTGATGAAGGGATGGTTACTGGTGGTGCGCGCAAAATCACGCGGCACCCTCAGAAACTGCTGTCCCTCATTAACATCCTCACGCTCAATATCCTCCAGAACTTGATCGCTGTTTCGAACACCAGAAACCATGGTGAAGTTTTTCAGAGAGAACTGATGAGATTTTGTTGCCGTTGTAACAGGTGATGGCGCCAATGAAGAAACGTGGATCGGCTCACTAGTAGACGATCAACTTTCCTCGGGTATGAGTATGCTATTTCACCGATGGTTCTCCGGAGTATGAGTTCTTCTACCTACAAAACGAGCAGCACCGTGAACTTACCTCTCAGAAAGGGACAGAGGGGTCCTCTTTGGGGTAACCCTCCGGTGTGAGAATAAGAGATTGTAGGAGAAGATAATAATAATCTGAGAGTGAGTAAGGAATTGGAATGTATTTTCTTGCTTACCTCCCCTTGTGAAGGTGGTGTGGTATTTATAGTGCTAGGGTTTCCAATGATTGGGCTCAGATCCCATTAGGGCCTTTTTGGCCTCCTCCTATTGCTTTGCGCCACGTGTCCTTAGGACACCTGGTGCTTTTTCATTGATTATTCTCTGACCCAGGCATTTTACCTGACCCATGTGCAATCACGTGGTAGCACATGGGTTTTGCTGAGTTGTCCACCTTTCATTGGCAGCTGTCAACATCAGCATATTCTTATTCCTTAAAGGATACCTTCTGGAAGGTTGTCTGACGAGCACAATCAAGGTTGTCCTTATCCTGATTTGGATAAGGACGAGGTTGATTATGTGCACGTGTGATATGCGCCTATCCTGAGGATGCGCGAAGTCTTCTCTTTATTCTCACGCGCTGATGTTTCATGCGCAGATGTGATATGCACAAGCATATGTAATATGCGCCAACCGCAGATGTGATATGCGTGAGCATGCGATATGCGCCACGCGCAGATGCGCCACGCGCAGATGTGATATGCGTGAGCATATATGGTGCGCGAGCATGTGATACGCGTGAGCATATGTGATGCGTGAGCATATATGATATGCGTGAGCATATGTGATGCGTGAGCATATGTGATATGCGCCGTGCGCATAGATTTTGGCTTTGTGCCTTCATGATATCTTGATTTCAAGCCTCTTGTCCATATCTTGTGGGTTGACCCGCCCCGCTCGATGTTAAGGCGGGTACATACCTCTTCACTAGATAAAACACAATCTGCATTAACCACTAGATAAAACACAATCTGCATTAACCGATTCATATAAATGGGTACATTGCCGCACAAGTCAACCAATCATTTGTCAAAGTTTCTTGATTTATGCTTAATATGAGATACACTATCATTTCAGCCCCAAGTGATCATAAAAGTAGCTCATCATGGATATTTTGTCAGCAATAACGTATCAAACATGATTATAAAAACTACATTGTTATAATAAAATTAGTATTTTGTTCGGTTTCATTTTTAGCATTTTTAATAACTTACTTCTTTGACCCGATTTTCAGCAAAATACAACCTTAATCGACCCATTTCAAAAGTGATCGAAATCTCCACTTTAATAGCTTATTTTTTTGTTAGAATCATTTGCAAAAGACATCATTTCATCCTTTTCAGGTGGAGCATTTGGAGGGAATAGAGGAGCACGGCCCATACCACCAGAGAAAGGAGTGTTTCCATTGGACCATTTGCACTTATGTGACTTTGTATGTATCCTCACACGGATTTCCTTTTGTTTTTTTGAATCAAAGTTGGAAATTTAAATCCATTTCTTGATGAACGGGCCGATTCTCGTTATGATTTATTTCTAACGGGTCAGTTGGGTAAATCAAGGGATTCTCACTGTCCAAACATTATGGATAAAGTGCGTTTATTGAAGAGTTTAGTTAGCAGAATGACAGCTTTACCGTTAATGCGTTTAGGATACCAATTCTGACGGAAAGCTTGGAAGGTTTAACTAAGTAAGGGCGATTAAGGATATATTCTGACAATATGTAATTTAAACTATCATTTTTTATAAATCTACCATTATTGTGGGACAAATTAAATAGAAAGATGAACAATACATTTGGAGTTTTGGGACAGAGGAGTAGCTATAATGGAAGCGGGTCTAGCAGGTCGCAAAAAAACCCAAAATGTATTTTAACGCATACAGACTACTAAATTGCTTTGTTCAAATAATTAGTTAACTATGATAATATTTTTAAGGGCAATTACCATTGAGAAAAAAAAAACAGAAATAAAAGTCCCTCAAAAAGTTTTTGCTCATTAAAGTCCATTTACATGTTATATTTGAACAAAATTGTGATCTTATTTTTAAAACAACTTGGAACTGATACATGTCCGGCTGTTTTTCTTATGTGTGTATCTTTTTTCCTTAGTGGCTTATAATTTGTTTATCCTAGTTATTCTAAAGCAATTTGGATGTACCAGTTGAAAGTTGTTTAAAAGCAATCACAAATTTGTTCATATTAAACTTGTAGACGGACTTTAATATGCAAAATTGTTGAGAAATTACAGATGATATGTTGTCCTTTTTATGTTATTTGTTGTATTTTAACACTCAAATTATTTATAAAAAAGTATATAAAAAGTTGGACAACATGTGTTCTAGCTAAACCTGGCCTAATCCATGTTTCCACCGTAACTCGTTTTGACTTGTTACCCAACTTTCTACGACATGCCCATTTTGCCACCTCTGGATGGTAGTCTCCCTCAAGTAGTTTATATAATTAATACTTCAATCTTTTAATCTGCTCTTTTGGTGTTGATTTTCTATGTTAAGGAAAAGAAAGAGTATATAAGCTGCCTCAAAACTTCAGGGCATATGTAGACATTTTTCAAAGAAATACTTGGAATGTCGTATGGCAAAGTTTGTGATTCTTTCCCCTTCTCTGTTTGCAGTCTTCATCGAATATATTAGTGACTTTCACTTATCTTTAAGTTAGTTTATTGGTTAACACTAGGGGTGACAATCTTGACCCAAACCCTTTCAAATGAGTCAATCTGAGTTGTTTTAAAAGTTAAATGAGTTGGTTTGGGTAAAAGGTTTTAAATAAATGTGTCAAAATGAGTCATTTGAAATTCCATCCTTTTATTTTCGGGTCAAAATGGGTCGACAAGTTCAAAGAAATGGGTCGATGTGGGTTAGTGTCCTAAGGAAATGTGACAGGTTTCGGATCGGAACGGGTTTTCGTACAAGACAGGTTTCGGCACGAAACAGGTTTCAGATCGGAACGGGTTCGGTTCAGGTTTCAAGTCAACACGAGTTTTAACCCATGACGTGTTGGGTTTTAGTTTCTTTTGTTTCTTTCTGGTCGATTCCGGACTCGTTTTTGTTCGTTTTTTCAGTTTTGTTTTTGTTCGGTTTGAATTCTTTTACTTCCGTTTTGATTGATTTTTTCGATTTCGATTGATGTGGTCCGGTTTTGGCTTTTTGTTTCTTTGTTTCATTTTCGTCGATTCTTTTGGTTTCGGTTCGATTCTACATGTTTTTTTATGGAACGAGGACAACGTATGAAACATTTTAGTGTTTTTACTTTTTTTGTTTATGATTTATATTTTGAGTTATAATTTTTTTATTATTATTTTTGAATATTTTTTTTTGAGGGTTTTTGATCTTAATAGAAAACCCCTAAAAAAAATAATTAAAAAAATCATAACTTAAAATATAAGTAAAAAACGAAAAATCTAAAAAAACTAAAATGTTTCCGCCGTTATTCTCGTTCACCAAAAAAAAAAAAAAAAACCCGGTTTGACCCTAACCTATTTTGACCCAAACCAAAATAACCCTTTTTTTAATTGACTCATTTTGACCCAAACTCATTTTGACTCATACTCGTTTTGACCCATGACTTATTTCAACCCATGACTCGTTCGACCCAACCCAACCCAACCCAACCCATTTGCCACCTCTAGTTAACACTATATAACCAAATTAACCGATCTTTTAGGTTCAAGAAAAAAATTGGTTTAATCTATGTTTATGAAGTAGATACCCTTATGTTGTTCAAAATCAAACTTACGATACTGTCTTTTGTTTTCTAGGAATTTGATGGCAAAACAAGATATGCAGGAACTTGGTTTCTTGGAAGGAAGACAAATCGGAAGTCGCAAAACAGGAAAGCATAAATGAAAGGATAAAAGGATGAACTTAATAAACTAAGATTAGTTTTTGGTTTATGTTTTAAATATATGGACTGCCTCCTGCGTGTGCCTGTTGTTTTCGGGGACGGGAATTCATGAAATGACTCGAGTTTAGTCTCAAAACACTGTCAAGTAGCAACTTAATTTGTTAGAAAAATCTATCAGTGCATCGGTGATAGATTTTTACTTTTCACATAATAGGTCTGGTTGGACCACCATTTTGATTAATTTACTTTTCACATAATAGGTCTAAGACGGCTTAAGAATTTCCAGATACAATCCAATATTACAAAATTTAGTCAATGTTTTACGTTAATTCAGAAATATGTTATATTTATATCAGTTTAACCTTTCTCAATTTGTGATTTGCTATTTCACAATTTCTTGTAGTGTCATTTATTGATAAAGATTTACTATGATTGTCATTCTAATAAGCTGGAATAGCTCAGTTGGTTAGAGCGTGTGGCTGTTAACCACAAGGTCGGAGGTTCAAGCCCTCCTTCTAGCGATTCATATATGTATAATTTTTTTATTTTATATTTCGCTTTAGTATAAGTAGTCAATGGACAATGGCCTTTGAAAACACAAAAACTAATGTTAAAAATGATAGCATCACAATTTTTGAATGTTTGGATAATATGTTTACACGCTTTATCACATATTTGTGCATTTTAAAAAGTTTATTATGTAGTTAAAAGTACTAAATTTGGGTCGACGCATGAAATGATTTTTGGGTGAATGAAAAGATGTTATGACATTAACTCTCTTTTATCTAAGTAGCAAAAACAATGGGTGATTTGATGTGTACACCAAATTAAAACATGCAAGAGGCAATGGATTATGTATAGTCGTCGTAGTACACTTATACACACTAGCTTCAATTTTCATCCGTTTAAAATAACTACTTTTTAAAGAAAAACTAGGTTATACAACAATCAATGCACACATTCATTCGGGTCTGAGTTTTTCTTTGTACCGGGAAGGTGTGTGCGTGTTGGGGGGGGGGGGGGGGAGTTGGCAATTAGGATTTTTGCGTATAAGTAGGGTTAGCATATCGTGTATATCCATCCGTACACGATAAGACACAAACACGAAACATTGTACACGGCATGAAAACTTATCGCGCACATGTATCACAAACTCAAACACAAACCTGTTAATACCAAATAACACGATAAGACACGAACCTGCCGGAGAGTCGGAGAAGGGCTTGGCCATTCGGTGGCCGGTGGCACCGCTATAACTGCGAGGAGGCTGGAATTTCGAAGAATCATAGACGTGGAGGTAGACTAGATAATCTAAGGGCTGCGACTGCCGGAAATGTGAAGGGAAACCACTGGACTATTGGAGATCTGGAGAGGGAGAATCAGAGTAGGGTTTGTGCTTCTTTTGCTTGATGTTGAATTGGAATGTTTTGCGTCGTGTTCAGTTGTTTGGTATAAAAGTTTATGGTTAACTATTTAGGGTATAAAACATATTATTATATTATTAATCTTATATATTTTTATTTGTAAAAAAAAAAAATCTAATCAGGTACTAACGGATACTTAACAGGTAAACGGGTATTTACCTGTTTAGACACGGAAATTAACAGGTCGATTCGTGTCTACCTGTTCAGTACACAAAACATGTTAAGGCCATACCCGATAATGTTAAAGTCGTGTAGATTCGTGTGTGTATTCTTGTATTGTGTCTAAATTGCCAGCCCTACGTATAAGTAACACTAAAAAAAATAAATTTAAGGGGGACGACTGTCCCTTTCTTACCTTTACGTCTGTCCATTGCACACATTTGAAGTTGTTAGGTCACTAAAGTATTTGAAGGAATGGGTTAATTTGAAGCATGGGGTGTGGACTCGTGGAAGTGAACGTGATGTCGCCAAAAGCCATGGATGGAACACTTTGCCACCTGTTAGGGCATAAATATTTTGTGCCGAGGATAGGTTATCCTTATCCGACTTCTGGATCGATTATCCTTAATATGTGTTCCAGATTGTATCAGGATCAAGGATTCTCAATACTTATTATTAACTAATGGTTGTTTTCTATATGTGGTGTTATGTTAAACATGCATAACGGCTAAGAGACCTAGTGTACCTATTATTTCGTAGTCCATGGGAAGTGGCACGTGGTCAAAGAAGTGCAACGTATCTATGGGAAGAGTGGCGGATTAATAGGAATTTTAGTTTGTTATTTTGTATATTTAATTGAGTTATGATCAGTTTAGAAACACACAACACTCTTGTTAAACATTACGCTAAGATCACTTTAGCTAGATTCACATACACTTAGATTGATCGTATTCACTGATCATAATCTGGAACCTTGTAGCACCATTTTTTGATTAATAAAGAGGTGTTAGACGATTTGTCATCACCCGGGGTTTTTGTGCCGACGATCATCAACCGATCAAGGGTTTTTCCTCGAAACAAATCCTTGTGTTCATCTATATTTCGTTTATATATTCATTAATATTATACAAGCACTCTACCTCACAAAATCTGATTTGGTTACATTATCCTTAAACCGATTTTTGACCAAAACAATTTGGCGCCCACCGTGGGCAAGTGGTGCTTTTATCCAGAAGAGTTCTCATCAATATTCGACATTTTAACCAATACAATTAACAATGACCCCTCAATAAACCTCTGCTTCAACTACCATGCCTTCGTCACTTTCTCTCAAATCAAAAGCGTCATTGCCAATGCCTCCTCCACCCGAGGGAGTACAGAGGATCAACGTTGCTGGGAGCAAGATGCAAACTCCAGTCTTTCAAGGCTCAAAGTCCTCTGCTGCCACTTCTGTGGTAACTTCTAACAATGATGTTTTTGTTATGTTTTCATAGGTTAAGGCATACATGGAGCAGCAGAACAAAACCAACCAGAGGATCCTACGCGAATTGATGGTCTCAATAAAACAAAGAGGCCAGCGGAGGATCAGACTCCCTTGATGCCTATGATGTTGGATTTCACCACTCCATGATCCATGGCTCAACATGCTGAAGGATCCTCCATCCTTCAACAAGGATCATCACTCTTCCAACCAAGATCCTCTATCATTCAACTAGGGTCCATGGGCCAGCATGCTCAAGGATCCTCGATCTTCCATCAAGGATCCATGGGTCAACACGCTCAAGGATCCTCTATCCTCCAACCAGGGTCCATGGGTCAGCATGCTCAAGGATCCTCGACCTTCCATCAAGGATACATGGGTTAACACACTCAAGGATCCTCAATCTTTCAACAAGGATCATCCATCCTTCAGCCAGGGTCCTTAGGATTGTTTCATCAAGGATCCTCCAATCCTCAGCCTCAAGGATCCTTCATGCAGAGTCAAGTATCCTCAGGAGTTCAACATCAAAGGTCGTCGAAGGTTCATGAGGGAGACTTTGTCCCTATGCAGACCATTGCTTCCGGTGGACCAACTGTCATGGCTGATGCCTCCTATCCTGGACGCTCTTCTGGGATACCATCCTTTAATAAACAAAGAGGTAACCTTTATAATCATATATCCTTAGACACTAACCTTGGTTTGACTCATGTTACATGTATTAATCAAGCCATTGCTAAGGAATTACAAAAATCAAAGGATATGATATCCATCGTTCGAGGGGTGGTCCGACACGTTCCCGAAATTCCGGAGGGAAGTCATAAGCTATCCAGATTTGCTCCACCAATATGTGACGTTGAAATCCCGAAGCGCTTTCAAACCCCCAATATGAAAGTTTACGATGGCACGGCTATTCCAGAGGATCATGTGGCTCAGTATAGGGAAAGAATGGAAATCAATCCCATTCCGGAAAGACTTAAAAAAACATGCTTGTGCAAAGGTTTTGGATCCATACTGTCTGGATCTGCTCTCAAGTGGCTGCTAAGTGTAACATCCCGAGATTTCCTTAAGTAATATTAAAATATTAATTGCCTCGGAAGAAATAATTTGAGTTAGTAGAATAATAATAATACAATAATAATAAATATAAAAGAATGGTGGGATAAAATAGATAGAATTAATTATGGACTTAAGATGAAGATGGACCTAAGGTCCATGGGCTTAGGGAGTATAAATACCCCTTAAACCCTAAATCCTTTCCATCTCCATCATTCTACACCTTAGCCTACACCATCAATAAAACACACTTAAGCTAAACACTCTCTACACTATTACATTCAATGATCCAAGACCAACCAAAGGTAAAAAATCATCTATCTCAGCTGACCCAACAATTTAGAACCCGACATCGCAGCCCCGAGATGCCGAATGAACCATTTGAATCTATATCTAGCTTTATTCAGGTGTTTAATAAACCAAAAACGAGCTTAAGGGCAACCTTAGCTCAGATCTGGACACCTCAAAGCTATGCGGGTCATAAACGATCAAATTGCGACCAACCATGGTGGTTAACGGCGGCTGACGACGCTAGAATCGAAGAAAACCTCCCAAAAACACGAATAAGGAAGCTGGACTGAACATTACGCGCGTATTAGTATATACGCCGTATATGTGTGGCGTATAAGCATATACGCCGTATATATGTGTGTAGCGTATAAGCATATACGCCGTATATGTAGCATATATATATATATATATATATTGTTTTGGTCAAAAATCGGCTAAGGATCCTATAACCAAATTAGTTTAGTGAGGTTTAGTGCTAACTTGATAACAACAGATATGTGAACAAAATGAGTATGAACACCACAATTTGTTGCGAGGAAAAACCCTATGAACACCACAATTTGTTGCGAGGAAAAACCCTTTAATCTTATTCGGATTAAAGGAAAAAAACTCCGGGTGACGACAACTTGTCTATCACCAATTTATTAATCTTCAAAAGGGTTACAATGGGTGGAGTATATGATCAATGAATACAAAGCAAGCTATGTGTGTTTGAATACAAAGAACTATCAGCTATAGTATGCGACTGTTAAGCTAATGAGTACGTGTGTTACTGTGTAAGTGACCTAATATTGATCATAACTCGATATATAAAGAAAAATTCAACTAACAACTAATCCCTATTAATCCACCATTTCTCCACTCTCTTCCTTCGTGCTTTTGACCACGTGCTATAGAAGTCCAGTAGCGAATTAGGCGGTGGACTGAGTCTTAGAGCCGTTGCATTCATCAAATAACAACCTACACACATGAAACAATTGTTAATAATACCAACTGCTGAGGATCCTTGATCCAGTCACAGATCCAGAGCCCTTCAGAAGGATAATAGATCCAGATCTACCATCAAGAATAACATATCCTCAGTGTCAAAATTATTTGCCCTAACAATTTCCCCCAAAATGGCGGGTGATTGTGTAACACAGCTGTCATTTTGAAATTTAAACCCCTGCAAAAAGTAGATGATTAGACGCGTGTCAGATAATTATTATCAATAACCAATAATTATACGCCGCCTATATATGTGATGATCATAATCGTCTTATAACCACACATCCAGCCGTCACTCAGGTATCCTTCTCTCTTCTCTCTTCATTTTCTTTCGATCATGTCTACTGTTTCTGAATCCTCTTGCTCTTCCGACCATACCGATCCCGACGAACTCTACTCGCAAGTTATCCTTGAAGCCCCATCTTTCGAGATATGTAAGTTCACGGATCCAGAGATTGACGACATCCGATCATTTTTTCCGGCCAACACCGTTTTCCGACCTTTCGATCCCACAGCCTGTAGCGATTGCATATAAAAAACTGGGTTTGTTTTCCAGCCCAACCATTCTTGATAGGCTTCAAATACGCCTTCCCTGATTTTACCCAGAGTTTCTTTACCTTGACGGGAATCAGTTACATCCAGACCATGCCAATGTTATGGAGGGTGCTTCGTGCTGTAGAAAGGATAATCGAAGAAGAAGGCATCAAATTCGGCTTGTCAGATTTAGCGTACCTGTACACCTTAGTTACCATGGTTCCAAACGTTTTGTTTTTGAATTGAAACCTCGTCGAGTGATTCCCATTTCCAAGGTTACTCAGAATGACACACTCTGGAAGAATCAATTTTTCTTTGTAAAAAGGGATTCCATCCCGGGTGGACCCGACCTTCCCAAAAAGTGGATCCGAAAGGGTAGGATCTAGGATCCTTAGGTGACCATGGTAGAATACTCGATTCTATTATTAATACTTTTCTTTGCTTGTGTAGTTGAAAACTTTGCTTTGTTGTCTGAGCTGCCAGGAGTTGAAGAGAAAGTCAAGAAATTCTTGGCGCTGGATCCTACAATCAGAACCTTTAAAGCTAAGTTTGTCGAAGCTTTTCAGGAGTCATACTCAGAATCAAACATGTCAAGTAAGTATCTTTATAATTAAGTTTAATATTGATAAAAATATAATTGCAAAATTATCTGTGAATCCTTGTTTACAGGTGCTCATAAGTCAGGAAAATCTGCATCCAAGTTCTCTCTTGAAGATATCGATTGTATGTTTGTGAAGAAGGAGCCTTCAAAGTCTACTCCAATATCCGAGCCTCGTCCAGTCACAACCCGAGCCAAGTCAGGAGCAAAGAGGAAGAAAAGCTCTGAACCTGAAAATCCCTTTGACACTGAGAAACAGTTGCTCGAGATGTTGACCGCCGTAAGGATCCTTTATTCTCTTAACCCTTGCTGATAGATTAAGGATTCTTCTGATTTTGTCTTATTTTCTTATACAGGCTGTGAACTCTGCTCGAGGCCATCATGAGAAGATAGTTGGAGAATACGAGGAGACCCTTACTGGAATGAGGTTTATGGCAGCTGAAAAGGACAAAGCACTTTCCAAGATAACCAAAGAGAAGAAACAGGCCGAGGATCACGCATCCACACTCGCAGTCCAAATGCAGGAGGAGATCAACTGAGCTACCAATGAAGCAAAGATTTGGGTAGCCAAATCGGTTTTGTAGGCCAGGATCAAGCTGGTAACGGAAGCCAATGATCCATCCTTTCACAAATCTTCATGGGATATAGTGCAGTGGAAGCAATCCTTGGCTGATATGGGCGGTGGTGAGGACGAAGAGGAAGGTGATATGGGTGACGTGAGTGGAGCAGGTGTGAGTGGAGTGAAGGAGACGGACGAGGTTGAAGAAGGCAAGGAAGCAGTAGTGGAGGGTGAAGCAGCTGCTTAAACGGGCGATGAAGGATATTGAAGACAAGGCCCAAACCTGTTTTTTTTATTTTGCTATGTTTTTATGGATAATAGTTATGGTTTGTAACAGACAATAGTAACTTAGGGTAAAGGATCTAGGATCCTTAAGACAATTTCCGGGGGTAGCAAAGGCGATGGATCCTCTGTTTGTGGGGATGAAGCCTTTGATGCCCCTGTTTTTATTTTCCTGCACTTCACTAAATGATTAGTAGCAACTTACTTTAACCCGGATGGATGGTCCATCTTTTCAAATGGTGAAGTCCGGGTTAACTTTTGATAACGTTAAGTAAGTTTTCTAATGAAGATCATCTTTTTATTATTTGCTTATTCATTTATTGTATGAAAGTTGTTTGATATAGCTTTAGTCTCATTGAATGTTTTAAGAAGTAATATTGAGTAAAAATTTTAGGATAAAGATCCTTAGGAAGAATTTATAAAAATTTTAGGATAGAATATCCTTGTAGAAATAATTCAAAGATTTCAAATCCTCAAACAAAAAGGTTTATAAAGATCTCAGCTAAACAATTATAAATTGACATGTAATAAATCATACCATAAGGTCTAATTAGGCCTAAGTTACCATAAATAGAGGCTCTTCCGTAATCCTTGTAAAAATAAATTTAAGGATTTTGAATCCACGAATCTTGATTCTCACAACTGAACTTAGAATATCTGTTACAAACAACTTATAAGATTAAACGGGGTTGGACCCATTAAACTGGGGACAAGCCCATATAATAAACTGGGGACAAGCCCATGCACTGGGGACAAGCCCATGAACTGGGGATAAGCCCTTGTACTGGAGACAAGCCCAAAAACTGGGACAAGCCCAAACTGGGGACAAGCCCACGATACATATGTTAACTGGGGACTCACCCAAACCGGGATTTATCCCAAACGTGAGATAACATGAAAATGTTATAAACTGGTGGTATGGTACGTCTACCACAAATCGTAGGATCCTCCATATAGCCGAAGACAACAAAATTGTCAGCCACTAAGCGTGTACTGGTACCGCTTCCCCGAATTATACGTTGGATAGCGTGCGCTACAGGAGAGAGTGTAGAAACTCTAATTCGTAAGAAAGGTGAAAACCTTTAAACCTTAGAAGATACGACCATCGGGGGTCATACCTTAATCGTGGGCTAGGCCAAGAGAAATAGTAAAGTACCTTAGAGGTGAAGGAGAGTTGGCCAACCTCTTTAGACATTTGAACATCTTCCAAATATCCTGCATTGTTACTTAAAACATGGAAACAAAAAATGTTAAGAATATGTTATCCTTAGACTAATAAAAATCTTAAACAAATAAGTGATAAGATAGATATTACCGATTTTAGGATCCTTGATCCTTTAAGGATATTCGATCTTCAGAGGATACTTGATCATAATCAGAAAAAGTATTTCTTGAGGTGGATGGCATTCCAAGCTCTTGGTAACCTATTGCCTTCCATAGTGAGCAAATGATATACCCCCTTTCCTGCTACCGATTCGATCAGATAAGGGCCTTCCCACTTGGGTGCTAGCTTTCCATCAGCCGGATTGGTTGTATTCTGGAATGCTTTCCTTAAGACCAAATCCCATTCTTGAAATCTTCTGATCCTTATACTTTTGTTGTATGCCCCAGCTACCCTTTGTTGATAAGCTGCCTTTCTGATCTTGGCTAGGTCTCCGAGTTCTTCCACAGAATCCAAGTCTTCGAGAAGGATTTCTCTATTAGCCTCAGGATCACCAATTCTTGTTCTGGCTGTGGGAACCACCATTTCTGTAGGGATTACTGCTTATGACCCAAACACCAATGAGAAGGGTGTTTGGCCTGTTGCATTCTTGGGTGTTGTTCTGTCAGCCCAAAGAACATAAGGTAGCTCTTCGGCCCACTTGCCTTTCTTGGATCCTAATTTCTTCTTCAATTTGTTGATGATTATTTTGTTACTTGATTTTGCCTGGCCATTAGCTTGAGGATGCACTGGAATAGAGGTAATCATTTTGATGCCCCAGCTGTCACAAAAGTGAGTGGTTCTCTTCCCGATAAACCGGGAACCATTGTCACAAATAATTTATGAAGGAATGCCAAATCTAGTAATAATATTTCTTTAATGAAGGATATCACCTCTTTTTCGCGGACTTGAACAAAAGCTTCTGTTTCTATCCACTTTGAAAAGTAATTAGTCATTGGAAGCATGAATACTTTTCCTCCTGGTGCCTTAGGTAAGTATAACTTACCCACAATATCCATGCCCCACTTCATGAAAGGCCATGATGAGGATATAGGATACATAGGTTCTGCTGGTTGATGAAGGATGTTTGCATGCCTCTGACAAGCATCACATTTCTTTGAGTACTCCATGGCGTCTCTCTTCATGGTTGGCCAGAAATATCCTGTTCTTAGAATCCTAGAAAACAGAGCCCTACCTTCAGTGTGATTACCACAATCTCCTTCGTGAAAGTCTTTGAGTACCTCTTGAATTTCAGGATCCTTGATACACCTCAAGTATGGACATGCAAGAGATTTTCTATACAGAATATCATGTAATAAAATGTATTGTGATACATTGAGTTTGAAGGATTTAGGATTCTCAGTGGCTGGAATTTCTCCATCTTGGATGTATTTTTTGATTAGGAGGATCCAGGATCCTTGTCTATTTGAGGATGATGGATCCCAAAGTACTATTTGTTTGTCAGTTGTTATCTCTCCAACTTCTTGTTCTCCTATTGCTGGCGAGAGTATATGGATGATTGGGATCTTCATATCTTCTAGAATTTTCAATGATGAGGCTAAATTTGCCAAAGCATCTGCCCTAGCATTTTCTTCCCTTGGTACTTGATCAATACTAAACAATTCAAAGGATTTTGCTAATTCCTTCACAACATCTAGATATTTGATTAGTTTTTCACCTTTAACAACATATGATCCATTAAAGTGGTTAGCTATCAACAATGAATCTATATATACTTGAAGATACCTGATCCTCATGCGTTTAGCTAATTGCAAACCTGCGATCAAGGCTTCATATTCCGCCTCATTATTTGTTGCTTAGAACTCACAGGCTATAGACTGGGGTTATACGTCCCCCTGTGGCGATTTCAGTAGGATATAATCTTGTCCCTCTTACATTGGAAGCTCCATATGTGAAGAGGATCCAAGGATCCTTGGTTTCTTCTAATTGATGGACTTCTAAATCAGCTTCCTTTTGCATGTCACTGCTGAAATCAGCCACAAAATCTGCTAGTGCTTGCGATTTGATAGCTGTTCTAGGCTCATACTGAATGTCATATGCACTCAGCTTCACAGCCCACTTGGCCATCCTTCCTGACAATTCCGGTTTTCTAAGCACATTCTTAACAGGATAATTAGTTCTCAAAATAATAGTAAGTGTTTCAAAGTAATGTCTCAATTTAGTGGAAGCCATAATCAAAGCAAGGATTAATTTTTCAAGGTGAGAATACCTGACCTCTGCATCTAAGAGGCTTTTACTTACATAATATACCGGGTGCTATTCACCTTCATGATCCTTAACGAGAATGGAACTTACTGCGTTACCTGAAACTGCTAGGTATAGATATAAGGATTCTCCATCCACAGGCTTCATCAGAGCTGGTGCCGAGGATAAGTAATCCTAAGGCTTTAAGGGCGACTTCATGCTTCTCTGTCCATTCGAACTTGTTGTTTTTCCTAAGGATGTCATAGAAGTCTTTGCACTTCTCCGAGGATCTGGAAATGAATCTGTTGAGAGCCGCTATTCTCCCCGTCAATCTTTGGACATCCTTAGCGTTCACAGGAGACTTCAAGTTAATAATGGCTTCTATCTGCTCGGGGCTTGCCTCTATTCTTCTTTTGGTTACCATGTATCCTAAGAACTTCCCAGCTTTGACACCAAAATGGCACTTTGAAGGATTCAGCTTCATGTTGTACTGATCTAGGATGTTGAAAGCTTCTTCAAGATCTTTGAGGTGATCCTCAGCTTTCTTTGACTTCACCACCATGTCATCTATGTAGACTTCCATGGTTTTGCCTAACTGATCCTTGAACATAATGTTGACCAATCTTTGATATGTTTCCCCTGCATTTCTTAGTCCGAATGACATAGCAATATAACAGTATATGCTGGTAGGAGTCATGAATGCTTTATCCTCTTGATCAGATGGTTCCATATGAATTTGTTGAAATCCAGAGGAAGCATCCATAAAGGTGAGCATCTCATGTCATGCCGTTGCATCCACCATGGAATCTATATGTGGTAACGGGAAAGGATCCTTGGGGCATGCCTTGTTTAAATCAGTAAAATAAACACACACCCTCCACTTTCCATTCTTTTTAGAAACAACAACCACATTAGCTAACCATCGTGGATACTTAACCTCTCTGATCATACCAGCCTTAAGAAGTTTTTCAACTTCTTCTTGTATGATCGTGTTCCTCTCAGGAGAGAATTTCCTTCGCTTCAGATAGACGGGTTTAACAGATAAATCAAGGTCTAACTTGTGAATAATTATCTCCTTAGAAATACCTATCATGTCTGAATGTTTGAAGGCAAACGTGGACTTTTTTCGTTTTAGGAAGGATATTATATCCTCCTGGATCTCACTAGGGATACTGGATCCTAGGAACACCTTCACATCTGGATCCTCGGGATCCAAGGACACCTCCTTTATGTCTTTTTCCCGAGTTTCCAGCACGTCCCTAGGATGTTGCTGTGGTTGCTATGCTATCGTCTGTTTAGCTGCTGGCTTCATTGATGAAGAATAGTAGTTCTTGGCTTCGCCTTGGTCACCATCTATCCTTACTACTCCCCAAGGAGTTGGTAGTTTGATGCATTGATGGTAAGTAGAGGCCACTGCCTTCATCCCATGTAGCCAAGGCCTGCCTAAAATAACATTGCAACAAGAAAGGTTATCTATAACATAGAATTTTTAATATGAATTTAACCCTTCGATGTATATTGGGAGTTTGATGTCCCCCAATGTCTTCTTGGTCTCGCCACTAAAGCCGACTAACACCAACGTCCTCGGGATGATCTCTGAATCTGGGATGTTCATTTTCTGAAGGACATCATGTTGAATGATGTTGATCGAGCTTCCTCCATCGACAAGGATCCTGCGTACATAATGGTTAGCAATAAACAAAGTAATAATCAAACCATCATGATGGGGATCCTGGATGCTTGATTTATATTCTTCATCAAAGAAGATCCTTTTGTCTGTTGTCAAAGTGGTGGATATAACCGGTCGTTCCCCATTATCCAACTTGGTTTCTTTGGCCAGCCTTTTAGCTGCGGAGAAGGAAGTTCCACATATGTCTGAGCCACAGAAAATGAAGTTGATTACTTGAGCATCTGGTGGGTGCGGAGTTGCTTTTTAAGGAACCTCTTCAGGATCCTGGATCCTTGACTTTTTTCTTCCCAACAGCTCCTTAAAATGGCCCTTACTCAGGAGGTATCCAATTTCTCTCCTCAAACCGACGCAATCGTCCGTCATGTGGCCAAAAACCTCATAGAAAGCACACCATTTGGATTTGTCTCTGAAGGTGGTTGACTTCTCGTTCTTTTGGGGCCATCTTGCCTTCTCCTCTAGATCCTTCATGGCACAAATTAGGCCATGGGTATCTATGGAGAAACAATATTCTGAAATGCTGGGGTAGTCCTCATCATCATCCTCTTCTTCAACCGCTCTAACGTTTTGGTTGTTGAATTTGGAGTAGGGCTTTGAGTTGTTGTTCTTGAACGAGAATCCTTGCTTTTTGTCAGAGGATTCTTGCTTTTCTTGATTCCCCAGACAATCCTGGATCCTCTTGTCATCTTCCAACCGTATGAATCTGAGTGCCCTGTTTCTTACTTCATTTAGAGACCTGCAAGGAGTCATCACAAGATCATCATAAAAGGGGGAGCCCCTCTGAAGTCCCATCTTGAATGCTTCAACAGCAGTAGCCATGTCAAGATTAGGGATTTCTAGAGCTTCCCTGCCGAACCTCGTAACAAAATCCCAAAGGGATTCATCACTAGGTCGAATAACTCGGTATAAATCACTAGTTAACTTCTCTAATTTCCTACTACAGGAAAATTGGCTGTTGAACAAGTTAACTAAATGTGAAAAAGAAGTAACTGAAAAGGGAGGAAGACTTAGCAGCCATTTTAATGCTGATCCTATGAGTGTGGATCAGAAGCCTTAGCCGCCATGGGTATCTACTGAGAAGCAATATTCTGAGATGCTGGGGTAATCCTCCTCATCATCTCCTTCTTCAACAGCTCGAACGTTTTGATTGTTGAACTTGGAGTACGGCTTCGAATTGTTGTTTCTGTATGAGGATCTTTTATTCTTGTCAGCGGATTCTTGCATCGTTTGAGCCCCTAACCGTTCTTGGATCCTTTTGTCATCTTCCAGTCGTATGAACCTCAATGCTCTGTTCCTTACTTTATCCAAAGACCTACAAGGAGTCATCACAAAATCATCATAAAAGGGGGAGCCCTTCTGAAGTCCCATCTTGAATGCTTCAACAGTAGTAGCCATGTCAAGATTAGGGATTTCCAGAGCTTCCATGCCAAACCTTGTAACAAAATCCCTAAGGGATTCATCACTAGGTTGGATAACTCGGTATAAGTCACTAGTTAACTTTTTAAATTTTCTACTACAGGAAAATTGGCTGTTGAACAAGTTAACTAAATGTGAAAAAAAAGTAACACAAAAGGGAGGAAGACTTAGCAGCCATTTTAATGCAGGTCCTGTTAGTGTGGATTCGAAACCCTTGCAGAGACAAGCCTCCTTGAGCCTCTCAGGAATAGGGTTGATTTCCATCCTTTTTCTGTATTGAGCTACGTGTTCTTTAGGATCAGTGGTCCCATCATACACTTTCATGTTGGGGGTTTAAAAGCGTTTCGGGATCTCTGCGTCATAGATTGGTGGAGCAAATCTGGACAATTTTTGGCTTCCTTCCGGTATCTCAGGGATTGGATGGATCACCCCTGGTACGCTGGATATCATATCCTTGAGTTTCCGCAGTTCCTTAGCCATTGGTTGGTTGATACCTGCATCCTGCATGGAATCACAGTTAGCATTTAAGGATATAGGATCATGCGTTTTTCCTCTTTGTTGTGTAAAGGTTGGCATTCCAGAAGAGTGGTTGAGGTAAGTAGCGTCTGCTACAGGAGTTGGTCCACCGGAAGCTATGGTCTGTATAGGGATTATATCTCCTTCATGGACCTCGGAGGATTGTTGATGTTGAACCCCTAAAGATCCTTGATCCTGGAAGAAGTATCCTTGACTGTGGAAGAAGGATCCTAGTGGTTGGGAGTTGAAGGATCCTTGAAGATACAATCCGGAGGATCATGGTTAAAGGATCAATGGTCCTTGCTGAAAGGTTGAGGATCCTTGGACTGGTTGACCCATGGACCCATGGTAAAGGATTGATGATCCTTGCTGAAAAGATGAGGATCCTTCAACCTGTTGACCCATGGACCCCTGGTTAAGGATAGATGATCCCTGCTAGAAAATTGAAGGTCCGTGAGCTAGCTGACCCATGGACCCCGGTTGAAGGATGGATGATCCTTGCGCATGTTGAGCCAAGGATCTTGGAGTAGTGAAATCCAGCATCCTAGGCACTAGAGGAGTCTGGTCCTCTGCCGGCCTCTTAGTCTTCTTGAGGTCTTCGATCTCCCGAGGATCCTTTGGTTAGTCTTGTTTTGTTGCTCCATGTATGCTTTGACCTGTGAAAACATATTAGAAACATCATTGTTAGTATTAACTACCGAAGTGGAAGCGGTAGTTTTCGAGCTCTGGAAAACTGGTAGTTGTGTCTTGTTTCTAGCAGCAGCAGCCCTCGGTGCTCCCGTCAAATGGAGGAGGCATTAGTGGCAAAGTTCTTGAGGAGAGAGGAGCCGAAGATGGCATGGTTGATGAAACAAAGGTCGATTGAGAGGCCATTGAAAGTGATATGGGTATAAAAAGGTGAAAATTGATAGGGTATTTTCTGGACTATAGCACCAATTGCCCCACGGTGGGCGCCAAATTGTTTTGGTCAAAAATCGGCTATGGATCCTATAACCAAATTAGTTTAGTGAGGTTTAGTGATAACTTGATAACAATGGATATGTGAACAAAATGAGTATGAACACCACGATTTGTTGCGAGGAAAAACCCTTTAATCTTATTCGGATTAAAGCAAAAAAACCCCGGGTGACGACAACTTGTCTATCACCAATTTATTAATCTTCAAACGGGTTACAATGGGTGGAGTATATGATCAATGAATACAAAGCAAGCTATGTGTGTTTGAATACAAAGAACTATCAGCTATAGTATGCGACTGTTAAGCTAATGAGTACGTGTGTTACTGTGTAAGTGACCTAATATTGATCATAACTCGATATATAAAGAAAAATTCAACTAACAACTAATCCCTATTAATCCACCATTTCTCCACTATCTTCCTTCGTGCTTTTGACCACGTGCTATAGAAGTCCAGTAGCGAATTAGGCGGTGGACTGAGTCTTAGAGCCGTTGCATTCATCAAATAACAACATACACACATGAAACAATTGTTAATAATACCAACTGCTGAGGATCCTTGATCCTATCATAGCTCCGAAGCCCTTTAGAAGGATAATAGATCAGATCTGCCATCAAGAATAACATATCCTCAGTGTCAAAATTATTTGCCCTAACATATATATATATATATATATCTGTGTGTGTGTGTATATATATATGTAGCGTATATGTATATATGTCATGTAAGTATGTAACATATATGTATATGCATATACTCCGTGTACGTGTACACCGTATATGTATGTAACGTGTATGTGTTGTTTTGGATAAAAATCTGCTAAGGATAATGTATCCAAATCCGTAAAAGTGAGGTCTAGTGCTATGATGACAATAACAATTGTATGAACAAAAATGGAATGAACACAGTGATTTTTTGCGAGGAAAAACCTTTTGACCTTGTTCAGATAAAAAGAAAAAAACCCCGGGTGATGACAACTCGTCGATCATCGGTTTATTAATATCAAAAAATGGGTTACAAGTGTTGTGGAGACTAGATCGATGTTACAGTAATTGCTAACGTGTATAGAGAGAATAGTGAGTTTTGCTCTGAGTGTGTGGAATACAGTGATCTCCCTAATCAATCTCATCTCGATGTATATAAAAAAGAAATACAACAATATGTCCTATCTATTCGCCACTATCCCACTAGTCTTCCAACGTCCATTGACAACGTGCTGGTAGCCTCCAAGTTGCGATATTTAAGGTGGAGCAAGTGACATAGCTGTTACTTCTGTTAAACATTAACCTACACACATGAAACAATTGTTAACAATACTAACCTCTGAGGATCCTTGATCGTTGACATGGTTTTGGAGCTCTTCGGGAGGATAACGGATCCAAACATATCTTCAAGGATAATATATCCTCAGCAGAGAAAATATCAGTCCTAACAATTGCCCCCAAAATGGCGGGTGATAGTGGAACACAGCTGTCATTTTGAATTTCAAACTTCTGCGAAAACTGGATGATGGGACTGTTCGCCAGATATATTTACCATTTGGCCCCTGAGATAATCATAACCGCCTATATATGTGCCGCCCTATATCTTGCTTATAATCACACATCCAGGCGACGCATCAGGTATCCATCCCTTTCTTTTCTTATTTTCTTTGTCTCTGAATAATGTTTACTGTTTCGTCTTCTTCTTCCCCTTCTCGTCATTCCGACCAAGCGTTCGAAGAATCTGGGTTATCTGAGATGCAACCCCAATACTTGATAGACAACCCGTCCATCGAAATCTGCAAGCTAACAGATCCCGAAATAGATGAACTCCGAGCTTTGTTTACTTCGGGAACAGTGTTCCGTCCATACGATGTCGGAATCTGATGTGGCATTTACTCTCAGACCTAGGTTTGTATGCCCGCTTGTCCTTTCTTGATTGGTTATCACTATCCATTCCCTGCCTTTACCCAAAGATTCTTCGATTCCACGGGCATATCCTATATTTAGGCTATACCTATGGTGTGGCGAGTTCTCCGCACCATCGAAAGAATTATTGAGGAACAAAAGATCGACTTCGGTCTTCCAGAACTTTACATCTTTACACCCTACTATTCACGGTCCTGCTCGCTTCATCTTGAAATCCAAGCCTCGACAACCCCACCCGATCTTGAAAGTGACTTTAAACGATCTCTTCTGGAGGAACCACTTTTTCTTTGTAAAACGTGGCTCCATACCTGGGGGGGGGGGGGGTTGACCTTCCTTCAAAGTGGGTTAGAAAGGGTAGGATCCTGGATCCTTAGAAAATAGCAGGATCCTTGATGCTTTAATTATAATCTGAATCTTCTTTTTGTTTGCAGTGGACAACTTTGCTTTTTTGGGTAAGCTACCTGGTACAGAAGAAAAAACAAAACGGTTCCTTACACTGGATACCGAGGTTAGAACCTTTCAAGCCCGCTTTTTTGAAGCCTTCTGTGGTATCTCCTCGGGTTCCAGCATGTCAAGTAAGTTTATTATAGTAATTTTATGGTAAATAGAATTAGAAGAAATACTCATCTGTTTACTTATCCTTTGTAGGCGCCAAGAAGTCTCAGAAGTCAGCTAGCATGTTTTCCTTAGAAGACATTGATTGTATGGTCACCTCTCCAGACATTAAAAAGGAAGCCTTGAAGGCAGCAACCAGTTCCGAGCCTAAGACTGCAATGACCAAAGCCAAGTCTGCCGCATCCAAGAGGAAGAGGTCCTCTGATCCCGAAACTCACTATGACTGAATGTAAGTATCATGTATCCTGTAACATCGCTTTTAAGGATCCAATATCCTCGTAACTTATACTTCTCGTTGGTTGTAGGCTATGAATGCTTTCAAAGAGCATTATGAAAAGATTTTCAGTCAGATGAGTGAGAAGCTATCAGAACTAGGGAAAGCCATGGTTGCCAAGGACAAGACCATGATCCAACTATCCAAAGATAAAAAACAGTTGGAGGATCAGCTATCCTTTGCGGAGACCCAGCACCAAGAAGCGGTGAAGCAGGCTACAGATGAGGCCAAGATGTGGGCCGCTAGGTCGGTTTTCCAAGCGCGGATCAAGATGGCGAAGGAGGCCAGTGACTCTGTTTTCGATAAGGCGACCTGGGATGTGAACAAGTGGAAGTGTGCCCTGGAAGCTCTTGGTGGCGAAGAGGATAAGGAGATGGCTGAGGAAAATGAGGCTGGGACTAGTGGCGTCAAGGAGGTGGCTGAAGCTGGTGAAGGAGAAGGTGCTGCAGAGGGTGAAGACGTAACATAAGTGGGCGATGAAGGATAAAGAAGACAAGGCCCGAGCCCACTTTTATTTTTTTATGTTGATGTTTTTAAGGATAGTCTAGTTTGTAATAAACAATAATAAGTAGGGTTTAAGGATCAGTGATCATCAAGACAATTTTCAGGGGTACTGAAGGTGGATGGATCCTCTGTTTGTGGGGATGAAACCTTTAGTGCCTCTGACTTTTATTTTCCAGCATCTTAAGAACAATTAGTAACCTTTACTTAACCCGGGTGGATGGTCCATCTTTTATATGGTGAAATCCGGGTTAAGAATTTTGGATAAGTCCACGTGACTTATATTAATGATAATCTAAATCTTTTGACTATTTGCTTTGTTACTTGTTATTTTGAAAGTTTATTTGACATAATCTTAGCTTTATCGAGAGTTTAAGAAATAATCTTGAATAAAAAATTTTAGGATAGAATATCCTTAAGAAAAAGCGATTACAGAGGTTTTTGGATATAATATCCTAAGAAAAATAATTAAAATTTTTTAGGATAGAATATCCTAATAGAAATAATTCAAAGATGTTAAATCTTTAAACCAAAAGATATATAAGGATCCTAGCCAAATCAATATGAATTTAAAAGTAGAAATCATACCACAAGGTCTAAGTAGACCTAAGTTACCGTAACTTTTGAACCTTTGGCGATCCTAGTAGGAGAAATTTAAGGATTTTGAATCCACAAATTTTGATCTTCAAAATGAACTTAGTAAATCTGTTACAAACAACTCATAATGTTAACTGGGATTAAACCCAATAAGCTGGGGACAAGCCCATCAGTAAACTGGGGACAAGCCCGTGCAACTGGGGACAAGCCCATGTACTGGGGACAAGCCCGTGAAACTGGGGACAAGCCCAAATACGGATGTTAACTGGGGACTCGCCCAAACCGTGATTTAGCCCAAACGTAAGATAACGTGAAAACGTTATAAACCGGTGGTATGGTACGTCTACCATAAATCGTAGGATCCCCCATATAGCCGAAAGCAACGAAATTGTAAGCCACTAAGCGTGTATTAGTCCCGCTGCCCCGGACTACACGTTGGATAGCGTGCGCTCCAGGCGAGAGTGTAGAAACTCTAACTTATAAGAAAGGTGAAAACCTTTAAACCTTAGGGGATATGACCATCGGGGGTCATATCCAATCGTGGGCTAGGCCAAAGGAAATAGTAGAGTACCTTGAATGCAAAAGAGAGGTGGCCAATCTCTTGGTTATTACACATCTTATTAATATCCTGCACTGATACTTAAAACTTGGAAGAAACAAAAAAAATGTTAAGAATACATTATCCTTAAATAAGTAAAAAGAATTTAAAAGGATAAATGATCAGATAGATATTACCAATTTTGGGGATCCTTGATCCTTTAAGGATATTCAATCCTCATAGGATACTTGGTCTTGATCAGAAAAAGTATTTCTTGAGGTGGATAGCATTCCATGCTCTTGGTAACCTGTTGCCTTCCATAGTGAGCAAATGATATACCCCCTATCCTGTATCCGACTCGATCAGATAATGACCTTCCCATTTGGGTGCTAACTTCCCATCAGCCAGATTGGTTGTGTTTTGAAAGGCTTTCCTCAAAACTAAATAACTTCTTGAAATCTTCTGATCCTGATGTTTTTGTTGTATGCCACAGCTACCCTTTGTTGATAAGCTGCCATTCTGATCTTGGCTAAGTCTCTGAGTTATTCAACAGTATCCAAGTCTTCAAGCAGGATCTCTACATTGGCCTCAGGATCACGGATTGTTGTCCTAGCTGTGGGAACCACCATTTATGTAGGAATAACTGCTTCTGATCCAAACACCAGTGAGAAGGGTGTTTGGCCCGTTGCATTCTTGGGTGTTGTCCTATTGGCCCAAAGAACACATGGCAGTTCTTCAGCCCATTTACCCTTCTTGGTTCCTAACTTCTTCTTTAAATTGTTGATGATGATTTTTCTGCTAGACTCCGCTTGACCATTAGCTTGAGAATGCACTGGAGTTGAAGTAATCATCTTTATGCCCCAGCTGTCACAAAAGTTAGTTTTTCTTTTCCCAATAAATTGGGAAACATTATCACAAATAATTTCAGAAAGAATACCAAATCTAGTTATAATATTCCTTTTAATAAAAGATATAACTTCTCTTTCTCGGATTTGTACGAATGCTTCTACCTCAATCCATTTAGGGAAGTAGTCCATCATGGCAGCATAAAGACCTTTCCACCTGGTGCCTTTGGTAGCTTACCAACAATGTCTATTCCCCACTTCATGAAAGGCCATGAAGAGGATATAGGATACATCGGTTCTGCTGGCTGATGAAGGATATTTGCATGCCTTTGGCAAGCATCACACTTTTTCGAATATTCCACTGCATCCTTCTTCATCGTCGGCCAGAAGTACCCAGTCCTAAGTGTCCTGGAGAATAGTGCTCTTCCCCCCTGTGTGGTTGCCGCAATCACCTTCGTGAAAGTCTTTAAGTACTTCTTGGATCTCTGGATCCTCTATGCACCTTAAGTATGGACCCGCAAGAGATTTTCTGTATAGCATATCATCTAATAAAATATATTGTGATACCTTGAGTTTGATCGATTTCGAATTCTCCGTAGCTGGGATCTCTCCAGTTTGAGTGTACTTCTTGATTGGGAGGATCCCGGGCCCTTGGCTGGCTGAGGATAATGGATCCCAAAGTACAATCTGCTTATCACTTGTTATGTCCCCAACTTCTTGCTCTCCTATTGCTGGCGAGAGTATATGGATGATTGGGATCATTGTATCTTCTGGAATTTTCAAAGATGAGGCTAAATTTGCTAAGGCGTCTGCCCCAACATTTTCCTCTCTTGGTACTTGTACTATACTAAACATTTCGAAGGATTTTGCTAATTCCTTCACAATTTCTAAATACTTGATCATATTCTCACCTTTTACGGTATAAGATCCGTTAAAGTGGTTAGTTATAAGTAAAGAATCCATAAAAACTTGAAGATACCTGATCCTTATGCTTTTGGCTAAAAGTAAACCTGCGATGAGTTCTTCGTACTCTGCCTCATTGTTGGTAGCTTGAAACGCACATGCAATGGACTGGGGTATTATGTCCCCCTGTGGCGATTTCAGTAGTATGCCCAACCCCATTCCTCTTACGTTGGATGCTCCATCTGTGAAGAGGATCCAAGGATCCTTGGTTGCATCTAGTTGCCGAACCTCCAAGTCGGATTCTTTCTGCACGTCACTGCTGAAATCAGCCACAAAGTCTGCTAGCGCCTGTGATTTGATAGTTGTTCTTGGCTCATACTGAATGTCATATGCACTCAGCTTTATAGCCCATTTAGCTATCATTCCTGACAATTCTGGCTTTCTAAGAACATTCTTTATAGGGTAATTAGTTCTCAAAATAATAGTATGAGTCTCAAAATAATGTCTTAATTTAGTAGAAGCCGTAATTAAAGCAAGGATTAATTTTTCAAGGTGAGAGCACCTGGCTTCTGTATCTAACAGAATCTTACTTACATAATATACGAGGTGTTATTCACCTTCATGATCTTTGACAAGAATAACACTCACTGCATTACCTGAAACTGCTAGATATAAATATAAGGATTCTCCATCCACAGGCTTCATCAGGGCTGGAGCTGAGGATAAGTAATCCTTCAAAGATTTGAGCGCAGCCTCATGCTTTTCTGACCATTCAAACTTCTTATTCTTTCTAAGAATGTCGTAGAGTCTTTGCATTTCTCGGAGAATCTTGAGATGAATCGGTTGAGAGTGGCTATTCTTCCCTTTAGCCTTTGAACATCCTTGGCGTTTGCAGGAGACTTTAGGTTGATGATGGCTTCAATATGATCTGGGCTTGCTTCAATTCCTCTTTAAGTCACCATATATCCTAGAAACTTTCCACCCTTAACACCAAAATGGCATTTTGACGGATTCAGTTTCATGTTATACTGGTCAAGGATATTGAAAGCTTCTTCAAGATCCCTGAGGTGATTCTCAGCTTTCTTTGACTTCACCACCATGTCATCTATGTAGACTTCCATGGTTTTGCCTAGCTGATCTTTGAACATCATGTTGACCAGTATTTGGTATGTTGCCCCTGCATTTCTTAGTCCAAATGGCATAACAATATAACAATATATGCTAGTATGAGTCATGAATACGGTATCCTCTTGATCAGATGGTTCCATCTGAATTTGCTGAAATCCAGAGGAAGCATCCATGAAGGTAAGCATTTCATGTCCTGCCGTTGCATCCCCCATGGAGTCTATATGTGGTAACGGGAAAGGATCCTTGGGACATGCCTTGTTTAAATCTGTAAAATCAACGCATACCCTCCACTTTCTATTCTTTTTTGAAACTACAACCGCATTAGCCAACCATCGAGGTTATTGAACCTCTCTGATCATACCGGCCTTAAGAAGTTTTTCAACTTCTTCTTGTATGATCTTGTTCCTCTCAGTAGCGAATTTCCTTCGCTTCTGATGGACGGGTTTAATAGATAAATCAAGGCTGAGCTTATGAGTGATTACCTCCTTTGAAATACCTGTCATGTCTGAATGTTTGAAGGCAAACGTGGATTTTCTTCGTTTTAGGAAGAATATCATATCCTCCTCAATTCCGCTGGGGATACTAAATCCTAGGAACACTTTCACATTTGGATCCTCGGGGTCCAAGGATACTTCCTTTAAGTCCTTCTCCTGATCTTCCAGCACGTCCCTAGGATGTTGCTGTGGTTGCTATGCTATAGGCTGCTTGGCTGTTGGCTTCATTGATGAGGAATAATAGTTCCTGGCCTCTGCCTGATCACCAACTATCTTCACAACTCCCCATGGGGTAGGTAGTTTGATACATTGGTGGTAAGTTAAGGCTACCGCATTCATCCCATGCAGCCAGGGTTTACCTAAAATAACATTGCAACAAGAAAGGTTATCAATAACACATAATTTTTGATATGAATTTAACCCTACAATATAAATTGGGAGGTTGATGTCCCCCAATGTCTTCTTGGTTTCTCCACTGAAACCGACTAGCACTGATGTTCTAGGGACGATCTCCGAATCTGGAATGTTCATCTTCTTAAGGACATCATGCTGGATGATGTTGACCGAGCTTCCACCGTCCACTAGGATCCTGCGTACATAATGGTTAGCGATAAATAAAGTATTAATTAAACCGTCATGGTGAGGATCCTGGATGTTTAGTTTGTCTTCCTCATCGAATAATATCCTTTTGTCTGTCGTTAAAGTGGTGGATACTATTGGTCGGTCTCCGTTATCCAGCTTGATCTCTTTGGCGAGCCTTTTTGCTGCGGAGAAGGAAGTTCTACATATGTCGGATCCTCCAGAGATGAAATTGACCATTCGCACATCTAGTTCATCCTGGTGAGGATCTTGGATACTCGAATCGAAAATATTCTCTCATCAGTTATTCGAGTAGTGGGGATGAGTGGCCTTCTTTCATCATCCAACTTGAACTCTTCTTTAGGATAAGAAGTTTGAAATATGTCGTAATCTCTAGAGACGAAGTTGATCACATGAGCATCTGGTGGTGGTGGTGTTGCTTTTTGTGGAAGATCTTCAGGATCCTGGATCTTGGACTTCTTCCTTCCCAAGAGCTCTTTGAAGTGGCCCTTGCTTAGGAGGATTCCGATTTCCCTCCTTAAGCCAATGCACTCATCTGTCATGTGGCCAAAATCTTCGTGGAAGCACACCACTTAGACTTGTCTTTGAAGGTGGTTGCCTTCTCGTTCTTTCGGGGCCACCTTGATTTTTCCCCTAGATCCTTCTTGGCACAAATTAGGCCATGGGTATCTATGGAGAAACAATATTCTGAAATGCTGGGGTAGTCCTAATCATCATCCTCTTCTTCAACCGCTCTAACGTTTTGGTTGTTGAATTTGGAGTAGGGCTTCGAGTTGTTGTTCTTGAACGAGAATCCTTGCTTTTTGTCAGAGGATTCTTGCTTTGCTTGATTCCCTAGACGATCCTGGATCCTCTTGTCATCTTCCAACCGTATGAATCTGAGTGCCCTGTTTCTTACTTCATATAGAGACCTGCAAGGAGTCATCACAAGATCATCATAAAATGGGGAGCCCCTCTGAAGTCCCATCTTGAATGCTTCAACAGTAGTATCCATGTCAATATTAGAGATTTC
The DNA here is from genome assembly GCF_021521415.1 of Bidens hawaiensis. Classification (NCBI taxonomy): domain Eukaryota; kingdom Viridiplantae; phylum Streptophyta; class Magnoliopsida; order Asterales; family Asteraceae; genus Bidens; species Bidens hawaiensis. The sequence continues at coordinate 637,933 of NW_027492102.1, read as the reverse complement.
TAGAGCTTCCATGCCGAACCTCGTAACAAAATCCCTAAGGGATTCATCACTAGGTCGGATAACTCGGTATAAATCACTAGTTAACTTCTCTAATTTCCTACTACATGAAAATTGGCTGTTGAACAAGTTAACTAAATGTGAAAAAGAAGTAACTGAAAAGGGAGGAAGACTTAGCAGCCATTTTAATGTTGATCCTATGAGTGTGGATCAGAAGCCTTTGCACAAGCAGGCTTCTTTGAGTCTCTCAGGAATAGGATTGATCTCCATTCTTTCTCTGTATTGTGCCACATGTTCTTCAGGATCAGTGGTCCTATCGTAAGTCTTCATGTTCGGGGTTTGGAATCGCTTCAGGATTTCAGCATCACAGATAGGCGGAGCAAATCTGGATAACTTGTGACTTCCCTCAGGTATCTCGGGGATTGGTCGTATCACCCCGGGAACACTGGATATCATATCCTTGAGCTTCTGTAGCTCCTTGGCCATAGCTTGGTTGATACATGCATCCTGCACGGGACTACGGTTAGCGTTAAAGGATATAGGATCATACGAGTTACCTCTTTGATGGGTGAATGTAGGCATCCCGGATGAGTAGTTGGGATAAGAGGAGTCTGCAATAGGAGTTGGTCCTCCAGAAGCTATGGTTTGCATGGGGATTATATCTCCTTCATGGACTTCGGAGGATCGCTGATGTTGAACTCCTGAGGATCCTTGATTCTGAAAGAAGGATCCTTGGGGTTGGGAATTATAGGATCCTGGGTGATACAACCCAGAGGATCCTGGTTGAAGGATGGATGATCCTTGTGGGAAAGTTGAGGATCCTTGAGCAAGTTGACCCATGGATCCTGGTTGAAGGATAGATGATCCTTGCTGGAGGTATGAGGATCCTTAAGTTTGTTGACCCATGGATCCTTGTTGAAGGATAGATGATCCTGGCTGAAACATTGAGGATCCTTGAGTCTGTTGACCAGTAGATCCTTGTTGAAGGATAGGTGATCCTTGAGTAAACTGAGCCATGGATCCTGGAGTGGTGAAATCCAGCATCCTAGGCATCAAGGGAGTGTGATCCTCCGCTGGCCTCTTAGTTTTCTTGAGATCCTCTATCTCACGAAGGATCCTCTGGTTAGTCTTGGTCTGCCGCTCCATATATATTCTTTTACCTGCGAAAACATATTAGAAACATCATTGTTAGTACTAACCACCGGGGTGGCAGCAGTGGTTCTTGAGCTCTGGAAGATTGGCAGCTGTGTTTTGCTTCCAGCAGCGGTAGGCCGTGAGCTCCCGTGATTAGCGGAGGCATCGACGGCAAAGTCCTTGATGAGAGGGGAGCTGTAGACGACATGGTTGATGAAGCAGAGGTTGAGTGAGAGGCCGTTGTTGGTGATATGGGTATGAAAGGTTGAAAATTGATAGGAATGATATGAATTATAGCACCAATGGCCCCACGATGGGCGCCAAATTGTTTTGGATAAAAATCTGCTAAGGATAATGTATCCAAATCCGTAAAAGTGAGGTCTAGTTCTATGATGACAATAACAATTGTATGAACAAAAATGGAATGAACACAGTGATTTGTTGTGAGGAAAAACCTTTTAACCTTGTTTAGATCAAAGAAAAAAACCCCGGGTGATGACAACTCGTCGATCATCGGTTTATTAATATCAAAAAATGGGTTACAAGTGTTGTGGAGACTAGATCGATGTTACAGTAATTGCTAACGTGTATAGAGAGAATAGTGAGTTTTGCTCTGAGTGTGTGGAATACAGTGATCTCCCTAATCAATCTCATCTCGATGTATATAAAAAAGAAATACAACAATATGTCCTATCTATTCGCCACTATCCCACTAGTCTTCCAACGTCCATTGACAACGTGCTGGTAGCCTCCAAGTTGCGATATTTAAGGTGGAGCAAGTGACATAGCCGTTACTTCTGTTAAACATTAACCTACACACATGAAACAATTGTTAACAATACTAACCTCTGAGGATCCTTGATCGTTGACAAGGTTTTGGAGCTCTTCGGGAGGATAACGGATCCAAACATATCTTCAAGGAAAATATATCCTCAGCAGAGAAAGTATCAGTCCTAACATGTGTATACCACGTATATGTATGTAACGTGTGTGTATGCCGTATATTTATGAATGTATACTGTATATGTAAATGCACTATGTACGTATGTCGTGTATGTGTATATAATGTATATGTACGCATATATATGTATACATAACGTGTATATATGCATGCCATGTATGTATGCATACCATATATGTACAACGTGCCGTGTATGTATATAGGACGTGTATGTATGAATGCCGTGTATGTACGCATGCCGCATATATATATATATATATATAGGGGTGAGATCTAGAGAGAACTCCACTTAAAGAGAGAACTAGAGAACTAGTAAAGAATTATTTTTAACTATTTTAAAAAAAATATTTTGTGATTTTTTTTCTTTCCTCATTCTAATAAGATGATATTGATACTAAAAAAAAAAACTTGTCGGTGTAGTATTGTAGTGCATATCACTAATGCCTATTGCATATATACAATAGTGTTTTATTGCATATAATACAACACAATTGCATTATCTAATAGACACTATTGAATATATGCAAATACGACACTAATAATTGTATGCAAAACACATTATCGCATATATGTAATACAACACTAATGCACATATGCAATATATCGATTTTTTTTTAATTTTTGTATATAATATAACACTATTGCAAATAAACAATACAAACAACTATATATATGCTATTCAACACTATTTCAAATATCAAAATGCACACTATTGCACTGCATATATGCATTACTCGTTAATTTTTTTTTAGTTTTATTTTTTTTGTGGTGAAGAATAACAACATATAAGAAGAATGAAAGAAAAAAAATTTTAAAAATATTTTTTTTAATTAAATTAAAAATACTTCATTATTAGTTCTCTAGTTCTCTCCATTAAATGGAGTTCTCTCATGGTCCTCTCCCAATATATATATATATATATAGTGCATATATATTTTTCAGGGCTGTGTACATACTCAATATGATTAGTTAAAACACTTACCTTAAGTGGTAGGTGTATGATATGTGATCGTTTGATAAATGATGTATGAATGATGTATGTATGTTATAGGAAAAATTAAGAGTATGTATGAAAGTTTATAACTATAAATTAAAAGAAAGGTATGGCATGGTTGTAAGGAAGAAGGGAACCGGGCCTTAATAATACTCGAGGATGAAGGGAACCGAGCCCTAATAATACTTGATGATGAAGGGAACCAGACCCTAATAATATCCGAGGCAGAAAAGGAACCATGCCCTAATAATACTCGAAGAAGTAGGGCGTAATGCTCTTTAAAACGTATAAGTATGTAAAGTAAGATTAAATATAAAAGTACGAAAGAAAGAAAGAAAGAATGAAAGAAAGAAAGAAAGAAGGTATATACTTATGTATGTACGAAAGAAAGATAAACATGTTAAGTAAGTAATACATATGTTTGGATACGAATGAGTAAGTATGTGAACGTATTGCATGTTGCTTGATTAACTAGAACTCACTCAGCGTAGCTGAATTTTAGAATGCATGCAGATAAATAGATTAAAGGGGTTGGCTTGAGAAAGATACATGGCATGATCTGAAGCGGCTGAAATCACTCACTCAGCGTAGCTGAATTTTAGTATGCATGCAGGTAAATAGATAAAAGGAGTTGGCTTGAGGAAGATACACGACATGATCTGAAGCGGCTGGAATCTGAAGAAAAATTGTCATGATGTTTTAATAAGATGTTTTATGTAATGTTTAATGATAAGATTTGAGTATTTTGTATTTAATGGTTAAAGTTTTATATTCTTCAGTTTTAATTAACTCTGATATTTAGAACTGTGTTTATGAGTAAATCCAACGTCCAAGTAGGGCACCGGTATCGGGGCCTTACACTAAGTCTTCCTCCTAACTCTATTACTTCATTTTCTCACCTAGTTAATTTATTCAATAATCAGTGTTCTTGTTGTAGGAAGTTTGAAAAATTAACTAGTGATTTATACCGTGTTTTCCAACCTTTTGATGAATCCTTAAGGGATTTTGTCACCAAGTTTGGAAGGGAGGCATTGGAGATCCCAAATCTTGACATGGCTACGACTGTTGAAGCATTCAAGATGGGATTGCAAAAGGACTCCCCATTTTATGATGATCATGTGATGACCCCATGCAGGGCATTAGATGAAGCCAGAAGTAGGGCACTCAGATTAATCAGATTAGAGAATGACAAAAGGATCCAAGAATGATTGGGTACTTCAACAAAACAGGAGTCGCTCGATAAGAAACAAGGATCCTCCTTCAGGAACAACAATTCCAAGCCCTATCAAAGTTCAACAACCAAAACATCCATGCAGATGAAGAGGACGAGGATGAAGAGGAATATCCATGGATATCGGAGTATTGCTTTTCCATTGATACTCCTGGCCTAATATGTGCCATGAGAGATCTAGGGGAAAATGCAAGGTGGCCTCGGAAGAGTGAGAAGTCAAACATCCTTCAAGGATAAGTCCAAATTGTGTGCATACCACGAAGACTTTGGCCACATGATTGATGATTGTATTGGTCTAAGAAGAGAAATTGGGTATCTCCTAAGCAAATTTCACTTCAAAGAGCTTATGGGAAGAAAGAAATAGAGGATCCAGGATGTCGAAGAAATACCACAGAAGCTTGCTCCACCACCACCTGATGCACAAGTGGACTCACAAAGGGAAGTGTATAGGACACGGTGAGTAATGTGATCAGCTAATCATAGCTGGCCAATGTTATTACTTGTTAGCCTTACTATCCTTGTACTAAATAGTTCCTTGAGTGATGGCGTTTGTGTTTCCGTTTAGAATACGAATGGCCGAAGCTAGGAAAGTTGCTGGATAAGGAGGTCGTACGAGACGTCGTGGTAAAAAACGTATTTTCCGAGCACCTTCTAAAGAACCAGTTTTTAACTCAAGAGAGGAAAGAAGTGAAACTCTGCGAGGGCCAAGCAACAATGATGGGTTTCAATTTGATCCTGGTGTTCAATCCGTCATTGCTTAAGCTATAGCTGCAGTAAAGAACCTGCATCCAGAGGGGTCTGCGGGAAGCCATGAAAGGACTGCTGAGAGGGTAGAGTAGAGTGGTAAGAAGGGTGATGAGAATGAGAAAGGTGACTCGAGTGAAGTTTGATATGTGAAAGTTGATGAAAGAAAGAGAGGCCGGGGTGGGTGTAACTACAAGTCATTCAAAGGTTGCGACCCGCCAAAACTGACTGGTCTAGGAGATGCAATAGCTACCCTCCAATGGATAACCGCATTGGACAAGGTTATCCGAATTAGCGAGTGCCGTCCTGACCAAGCAGTTGGTTATACTACCCAGTCGTTTAGTGATGAGGCTATGTTCTGGTGGGAAGCTGTGGATTAGAGAAAGACTCGGGAAGAAATTAAGGCTATGAGGTGGGATTATTTTAAGAAAATGGCTATGAAGTAGTTTTGTGCTAATGCTGAGGTTGAGAGGGCCGAGATGAAGTTTCCGAATTTGAAGGCGGGTAAAATGACACACTGCAAGTACACCACTGAATTCAACCGCATGTCTAGGTTGGTTCCCGACATGGTGAACACCGAAGTGAAGAGGATCAAGTGCTACATCAGAGGACTTCCACAGAACGTCCGCACCTTAATTAGAGCTAGTGAACCTGCTACTTTTGACTATGCAGTTGAACTCGTAGAGATGGTTTATGATGACCTGGCTGTGGACGATGTAGTGGTAGAATAGAAGAAATAAAAGAAATGGTTCGCTCATGCTAAGCGACCTAGTACTCAGATGTGGAATCTAAAGGATAATAAGCATAAGGTGTGGGAGAGAAAGCCCTGTAAAACGTGCGGTAAGATGCACGGTGGTGAATGTAGGTGGGGTATTGGTTCTGATACGTGTCATAACTGTGGGAGAATCCATGCTGGGGAATGCAAGCTTGGTTTGAATGCTTGCTACAAATGTGGGAAAGTGGGACACTATGCTAATGAATGTAATTTCAAGCTCGCGTGTTACAAATGTGGTAAGACGAGCCACATGGCAATGGAGTGCACTGATGGTGAAGCTGGGGGAGCGGAAGGAAGGATGCCGACCATCTTTTGAGGCCAAGGATCAGGCCTACATGCTGACTCAGGAGCAGGCTAAGCAGATCCCAGATGTCGTGACATGTACATTTTTAGTAAACGATATTTTCACTTCTATGTTGTTCGAGTCAGGTGCAAATAGGAGTTTTGTAGCTACGCCATTTAGTAAGTTAGTAAAGATGAAATTTTGTCGTGTGCCGAAAACTTTCATAGTAGAAACTGCTAGTGAGACCTCAGTTAGGATAATGAGGTCGGTTAAGGATTGTAAGATAGAGTTAGAGGGACGTGAGTTCCCTGTTACCGTGTATGTTATGACCTTAGGAGGGTTCGACGTAGTTTTGGGAATGGACTGGCTATCTGAGTTTGAGGCGAGGGTGCGGTGCCTACCTGGCGTATTTTGTCAAAGCTACTGCTGAGACGAAGGAAGTGAAAGATGTTCCTGTTGTGCGCGACTACCCAGAAGTGTTCCCTGAGGATCTTCTGGGGTTTCCACCGGAGCGAGAGATAGAATTTCAGATAGACTTAATACCAGGAGCACAGCCCATCGCGAAAGCATCTTACCGCTTGGCGCCGTTTAAGATGAAAGAACTAATGTCCCAACTGCAAGAACTCCTCGATAAGGGTTTTATAAGGCCGAGTGCTTCCCCGTGGTGCGCACCGGTGTTGTTTGTTATGAAGAAGGATGGATGTATGAGAATGTGTATAGATTATCGTGAGTTGAACAAGCTTACAATGAAGAACATATCCTTTTCCAAAGACTGATGATTTGTTTAATCAACTACAAGGTTCGAGTTGGTTCTCACGAATAGACCTTAGATCAGGCTATCATCAGCTGAAAGTGAAAGAGGCATACATCCATAAGACATCATTTCGGACGCGTTATGGACACTACGAGTTCCTCGTGATGTCATTCGGTCTAACGAATGCTCCCGTAGAATTTATGGACATGATGAATAGGGTATGTCGGCCGATGTTGGATAAGTCAGTGATCGTTTTCATTGATAATATATTGATTTATTCGAAGAGCGAGTCTGACCATGCTGAACATCTACGGGAAGTATTGGAGATTTTGAAGGAAGAGAAACCGTATGTTAAGTTCTTTAAGTGCGCATTTTGGTTGCGTGAGGTACAATTTCTAGGTCACGTAATCAATCCCGAAGGAATTACGATGGACCCAACTAAGATTGAGGCGATAATGAATTGTTAGACTCCGCAGAACCCGACTGATATAGATAGCTTCTCAGGGTTGGCTGGCTATTATAGGAGATTCATTGAAGGCTTCTCCAAGATAGCCGCACCGTTGACCGGAATGACCCGAAAGTCGGTAGTATTCAATTGGGGTAAGCTTCAGGAGGAGGCTTTTAAGGTACTAAAGAGAAGAGTCACTCAAGCTCCAATCCTTGCTCTACCTGATGGTGACGAGGATTTGGTTTTTCGTACTGACGCCTCGCATCATGGATTAGGTTGTGTTTTAATGTAACGAGGAAAGTTTATAGCTTATACGTCCAGACAGTTGAAGGTTCATGAGAGTACCTACCCGACACATGATTTAAAGCTAGCAGTAGTAGTGCATGCTCTCAAGATATGGAGACATTATCGGTATGGTACTAAGTGTACTATTTATACAGATCATAAGATGGTTAGAGTTGATAAAGGACTATGACTGTGATATTAAATACTACGTTGGTAAGGCTAATGCGGTCTCCGACGCACTAAGCCATAAGAATGAAGAAGTCATTGCAACAGTGAAGTCTTATAAGTTGTTCATTAACTCAGATATATTTGGAGATATCATCAAGGAACAGTCTGAGGTGCTTATAGATGAAGGGTTAATGAAAAAGGGAAAGAATCTTCGGACAACAAGACAAGCTGACGGACAATACTCATGGTGTTAAGACTACGTTTGACCAAATGTGGATTCCACGCCGTGGGGATCTCAAAGGTCGAATCCTAGATGAATCTCATAAGTCTAGATACTTGCTTGCAGAATGATGTAGTAGATTATATCAGTAGGTGTTTAACTTGCTTGCAAGTCAAAGCGGAACACCCGAAACCTTATGGGAAGATGCAACCGTTAGAGAACCAGAATGGAAATGGGAACACATCACCATGAATTTCATAACTAAGCTACCACGTACAGCTAAACATCATGATACCATTTGGGTGATAGTGGACCGTCTAACGAAAAATGCTCACTTTCTGCCTATATGAGATGCCATCTCGTCATAAACGTTAGCAAATGTGTTCATAAAAGAGGTCGTGCCTAAGCATGGAGTGCCGTTATCAATCATGTCTGATAGAGATACTCGCTTTACTTCGAAAAACTTCTGGAAGAAGTTCCATGAAGCTATGGGAACAAGCCTGAACATCAGTACGTCGTATCATCCTCAAATAGATTGACAGTCTGAAAGTGTTGGGCCTAGTTTTGTGGTTTGAGCTTTGTTTAATATTGTTTTACTTTATTTGGGCTTGGGTGTTGGGTTTACATGTGAGCCGAGAACTACTATAGAGTTCTCGGTGGGCTTATGGTTGTTTTAGGCCGTCCTTACTAGTTGGTTCCCTATATATAGATGTATGATGTATAGGGTTAAGGTTGTTCATTCCTAGTATTGTGATCAAGTATTGTAAGTGCTTAAGCACCCGACGTATTCAATAATATACGTGTGTTTTGAAGCAATCGTGTGTTGTTTACTTGTTCTTATTTGTGTTCTTGAATCACCAATTGTTGGTATTCCGCACCAATACTCGTTTGGTTGATATCATATTGTAGTGATCCAGATTCGGGACTTACAATTGGTATCAGAGCCTTTGACGAATTCAGGCTCGTTATTGTGATATCAACGGGTTCAAGATATCAAGGTTGGGTAGTTCTTGTGTTTTTCCGGCGAATAGTTGATCAGAGAAGAAGAATTTTATTTTAAGGTTTAGATTGGTTTTTACTTGGAAACAAACCAAATCTCCTTAATTCTCGGAAGTTTGTTGCAAAAAAAAAATTGAAAAAAAAACTGGAAAGTCTGGAGTTTTCGGCCAAGATCTATTTTTGACCTACATTGGTTTTCGGCTACACTTAGTTTTCGGCTAAAACTTGCCCAAAATCAGAGATCTCGGTCAATTGTAGTGTTCGGCCAAGATCAGTTCTCGGCTCAGCTTTGTTTTCGGTCAAGATTATTTGTTTTCGGTCAAGATCATTTGTTTTTGGTCAAGATCACTTGTTTTCGGTCAAGCTTTGGTCAACTTGAGTGTTCTCGGTCAGTAAATTGGTCAATACTCTGGTTTTCGGTCAACGTGCCTCAACATATTCTCATCCCAGTCCACTGCATTGGGCTTCCTTATTTTGGACTTAAAAAACTTTTAATTGGACTTAATCATATTTGGACTTAAAAATAAAATGGCCAGTTAACTAATGGCAGCAGCTCCATCAACTAGTCACTTCACCAAGAACTTGATTCGATCATGGGCACTGCTACTCGTATACCCCGTTTATTGTCCCACGAGGGGTTCAGCGAGTGGAAATTTTGCTTTGAACACTATGCCAAGATGAAAGATTCAAAAATTTGGAAGAGTTTGTGAGGGGACCTCAAAGGATCACATATCAAAGAGATGGTTCAACCGAGGTTCTTGTGAAACCAGTTGCTCTATATGATGATGATGACTTTGCAAAAGTTGAGGAATATGAGAAAGCTCTTTCAACTCTAACTATGGCACTCTCACCCGAGATTGCCCTTCAGTTTAGAGAACTCCAATCAGCTAAGGAGTTGTGGGCCGCACTGATAGAAGTTTATGAAGGAAATGAGGATATGAAGAGAAGTCGTCAAGACCTGTTGCGACAAAAGTTTAATATGTTCAATCATGTTTTGGGAGAGACATTGGAATCCCAACTTCAAAGGTTTATATCTCTTGTAACTGAAATGAGAACTGCAGGAATCTTTCTGCAAACCTCATAAATTAACAACAAGTTGGTAAACTCTCTGCCGAAAAATTGGGACATGAATGTTGCAGTCATCAAAAAGACCAAAGACCTTAACAGAATGAGCATGACTGAAATGATTGCTACTATTAAAGCATGTGATATGGATGATAAACAACGTGCAATAAATCATGCCAGTTCTTATAGTGCTGCTGGATATAACGTTGCGTCTAACAGTGCTCTCATGTCTCAAGATAACTTCTCATTGTTCAAGCCCACTCAACAACCACCACAAGGAAACTTCCAGATGTTTTCATCCACCCTCGGTCAATCATCATCATCATCATCTAATTCACCTAATCCAGCCCCAGTATTTTTCACCAAGTCTGGTCAGTCTACGAATGACTCTGGTAAAACCACTCCAAGTCAGAACTTCAGCCAGATTTCCACTATACGAAAAGAAACTCAGAAGAATATAGCATTAATGACGGGATTTATGAATTGTTACCATGCTTTTCTGGCCGGAGATTTGGTTCAACCCATGGTTTCTACTGAACTAGACCAGATTCATCCTGATGATGTCGAAGAAATGGACATTTTGTGGCAAATTGCCAAGGTGGTTTTCCGTGCAAAGAAGTTTACCAAAAGGATGGGTAGAAATAATTGGAACATGCCAAATAATCAAAAAGTAGGTTTTAACAAAGAGACTCTCAGGTGTTACAACTATCACGAGCCGGGTCATTTTGCTCGTGAATGCACTAATCCGGCTAAGGATGGGAATACGGAAAGGGCTTTGGTTCCAGTTGGAAATGCTCGGGGTGAAGCTGGAGGTAGTTCGGGTAATGGTGAAAGAGGTATGGTTGCTCAAACGTTCTCTTGGGAAGGTCAGATGGCTGCGCTAAACATTGGAAACCAGACTGCAAATTTTGCAACTGTTGAAGACTCTGAAGAAGAGAACATTGCTGTGGAGAAGGTAAAGGAGCTCCAGTTTGCATACATGGCGTTCACTTCTCCAGATTCATCTTAGGTACATTTTCAACCATGTTCTTTAAATTGTGGTGAGAAAATAGAAATGTATAAACTTCATAATGACAGTCTGAGTAGAGATATGGAGAGAATAAAATCAGAAAATTTTAAACTTAAGAAAAATGAAAAGGGATTTCAAGACAAAATAGAATCTCTTAACAAGGACATTAAAAAGCTTAAGTCTGATTTTAGTATAAAGAGTTGTCATCACCTTGATGCCAAACAAGAAATCGTTGAATTAACTGCTAAACTGGAAGCCTCCAAGTTAGAAATCTTGAATCTAACTAGCAAGTTTGAAAAGGCTGAACTTGATTTTAAAAAATTCGATGGTTCCAGTAAAGTAGTTGATTCAATGATTGAAAATCAATTGTGGTGGAAAGAAAATGAAGGTGAGGGCATAGGATATAGTCAGGTTCCCCCACCATATAATCACAATTATGTTCCTACTCCTGTCACCAAAGAACAGGAAGAAATGATAAAGGGTATGAAGTATGGTAAACAAGACAAAGGTGATGGAACCAGCTCTGCTGATGCTGGTTCATCTACTTTAAATATGAACGATTCTAATTTATCTACTTCATGTGGAGAAAGAATAATTGTGAAGGAATGGACTGATGAGGATGACGAACCGTGTTTTGATTTTGATAATAATGCTGTTTCTGATATTTCTTTAGAACTTCATGTTTTGAATTCTGTTATTCCGACTGTTTGTATGGGCTCTATTTTAAAGAGCAAGGATTCTTGTGTGGTTGATTCGGTTGAGATTTTAAACTCTAATAATGTGGTTCCTAATAAAACCAAAACTTCAAAAATTTCAAAAACATCAGAAAAATATGTTGCACCAAAGTTTGTTAAGGAGGGATGCTCTAATGAAAAACAAGGTGACAAGTTAAAAAGGGTGAATATGAATTCTCGCAAATCTAAGCAGACTGGTCCACACAACCAGTCCAGACAAGGAGCTGCCCAGAATGAGTTTTTCATAAAATGTCAAACATGTTTTAACTGTGGCACTCCTGGTCATATTTCCAGAAACTGTCCACATCGTCCGTACATTCCCTACTACGGATTTTATCAAAAGAATATGCCATATGTACCTTGTAATGCATACAGACAAGGATTCAGGCATTATCCGGCTAGTTCCTTTGATGATGATTGGAATCGAAACAAATATGGAAGGTTTAGCCCTCATCAGACCAAACTTAACAGGTCCAAAAGAATGATTAGAAAAGATGTCTCAAATTCAAACTCTAATATAAATACTAAGACTAAGTCCAAACAGGAGAAAAGGACAAATTCGTCTCCTCCCACGTCCAAATCACCGGAGGTTACGACAACCATTCATACATATAACTCCAAGTCACACAGACTTAGATGGTTGCCTAAATCTCCGACAAAAGATTCAACAAAATCTATTTTTGATGATCAAAAGGATATGGCATGGCAATCTGTGACAACTATAGACGAATCAGGGTCACCCAGTGTGAATATGGACTGGGTACCAAAAACTCACTAATCCTGCGTTTTGTGCAGGGACAGCTATGGAGGAATATCAACAGACCTTGGTATGTTGATGGTGGCTGTTCCAGGCACATGACATGAGACATTACCTAGCTACACGACATTCAAACATTTAATTGTGGGTACGTGTCTTTTGCGGGAGGAGAAAAGGGAAAGATCACTCAGAAGGGTACTGTAAGTAACGGTGTTTTAAAGTTTGAAAACGTTAATTTTGTTCCAGAATTGAAGCATAGTCTTTTGAGCGTGTCACAAGTTTGTTACAAAGATTTTCAACTCATTTTACTAAAAAGGAGTGCTTAATTTTGAAACCTGGTGTAATCATACCAGAAGATTGGATTCTTGTTCGATCACAACGAAAAGATAATGCTTATGTGATCCACATGAACAAAAATGTTCCTGACGAAATAGCATGCTTGTTTTCAAAAGTGTCGGAACATAATGTGATGCTTTGGCATCGTCGGCCTGGTCATGCTAATACTAAAAACTTGAATCATCTTGCTAAAAACAATTTAGTGCGTGGTTTACCAATCAAGGATTTTGTGACTGTTGAAAAATGTGTGGCTTGTGCTTTGGGAAAACATCATCGAAAACTCACAAGCCAAAATTGATTAATACCATATCATCTGTTTTTCAACTACTTCATATGGACTTGTTCAGGTCGGTTCATGTTTTAAGTTTGTCTCGTAGCTCTTATTGTCTTGTTATTATCGATGACTACTCACGTTTTACCTGGGTATTTTTCTTGTCAAATAAGAGTGAAACTGCAGATCTGATCAAGAAGTTTGTGGTGCTAATGGAGAATCAACTGAACCTGAAACTGAAGGGAATCCGTTGTGATAATGGAACAGAGTTCAAGAATGAAACTTTGAATCATTTCTGCTTAGAAAAGGGGGTGCTTTGTCAGTTCAGCGCCCCACGAACTCCTCAACAAAATGGTGTGGCTGAAAGAAGAAACCGAACTCTTATTGAAGCTGCAAGAACAATGCTGTGTGATTCCAAATTGCCATTGTTCTTTTGGGCAGAAGCGGTTAACACGGCATGTTATGTTCAGAATCGGGTAATAATCAACAAGTCTAGGATGAAGACTCCCTATGAGATTGTCTTCGGTCATCAACCCACGGTTGCACAATTCAGAGCGTTTGGTTGTCCGTGTACTTTGCTAAATCTCGAAACCACTCCAAAGTTTGGGGCTAATGCCGATGAGTGTTATTTTGTCGGGTATGCGGAAATACAGCTTACAGGGTTTACAACAAGTCCACCAAACAGATTTTAGAGTCTTATGAGGTTCGTTGGATGGAAGAAAATGAGACTGATGCTCGTGTTGGTCCCGATTGGTTATTCGATTATAATGAATTTTTCAAACCATTCAATGTATTTCCATTCATCAACTCCGAACTTCCATATAATCCCACGGTGGAAGTTGCGAAGAAAATTCCACAGACTGTGTCTCATATTTCTCCATTGATTGATGATGATACTACAGAATCGAATGTGGCTTCACCTGCTACTGACAGTCAGTCTAACAAAACTCCAGAACCAGAATGCTCGCCAAACACGAGTGAAAATGCAACAAATGTTGAGGGGGAGAGTTCTATTCGTCAGATCTTCGGGATCACCTTATTTCCCGATGACATTCCAAATGAATATGTCTCCAGAACCTCATACTATCATAGCACGGCAACATCTGGATGGAAAAACCCTCTTGTTGATGATATCGAGAACTTGTCAAATCTGCAACACACCGGTGATGTCTCTGAACAGTTAATTCCATCAAGAATTCAGAAAGATCATCCGATAAAAAATGTCATAGGTCTAGTTGAAGCGGGTGTGTCCACCAGAAGCCAAACAAGACACATAAACAGTTGTATGTTTTCATGTTTCATCTCTCAAATTGAACCTAAAAATGTAGAAATGGCTCTTCAAGAACCTAGTTGGGTTGATGCGATGCATGAAGAGTTGAATCAGTTTGATAAGTTGAAGGTATGGAGATTGGTTAAACTGCCAGAAGGAAAGAAAGCTCTTGACACTAGATGGGTTTTCAGAAATAAGCAAGATGACACAGGGGTTATTGTTCGTAATAAGGCTCGATTGGTAGTTCGAGGTTTTCGTCAGGTTGAGGGATTAGATTACACTGAAGTCTATGCCCATGTAGCTAGACTTGAGGCTATTAGAATTTTCTTGGCATATGCTTCATTCATGGGGTTCACTGTGTATCAGATGGATGTCAAGACTGCGTTTCTGTATGGAGAAGTTAAAGAGGAGAATTATGTTGATCAGCCACCTGGTTTTGTTAATTCCAAGAAACCAGATCACGTCTACAGACTAGACAAGGCTTTGTACGGGTTACACCAAGCTCCTCGAGCGTGGTATGCTACGTTGACCAAGCATCTTCTTGATCATGGGTACAAGCGTGGAACCATCGATCAAACCTTGTTCTGGAAAACCGTTGGAAAGATTTGATTCTCGTCCAGATTTATGTTGATGACATTATTTTTGGATCCACCAGCACTGAGTTGTGTACAGAATTTGAAGGGGTGATGAAAAAGAGGTTTGAGATGAGTTCGTTGGGTGAGATGACTACATTTCTGGGGCTACAGGTTCGTCAAAGCTCAGATGGAATCTTACTCCATCAAGGGAAATATGTTGAGGATATGCTAGTAAAGTTCGAGAGTCAAGATTCAAAGAGTGCCAATACTCCAATGGCGGAAAGACCACTATTGACATTTGATCCTGATGGAAGTCCCGTAGATCAAACTTATTACAGATCGATGATCGGATCTCTGATGTATCTTACAGCAAGCCGTCCTGACATTTTGTTTGCAGTCTGCCAGTGTGCTCGGTTCCAGGCTTATTGTAAACTCTCTCATCTAATTGTTGTTAAACGTATTTTTAGATATCTGAAGGGACAACCAACGTTAGGTCTTTGGTATCCCAAACAATCAGAATTTGATCTTTATGCTTTTGCTGATAGTAAATATGGTAGAGACGACATTGACAGGAAATCCACGTCAACTGGTTGTCAGTTCCTAGGAGACCGTCTCATTTCGAGGCAATGCAAGAAACAACAAACGGTGTCTACTTCGACTGCAGAAGCGGAATATGTTGCTGCATCTGCTTGCTGTTCTCAGGTTATCTGGATGCAAAACCAGTTGCTGGATTACGGTTTGGAATTTCTTGACACTCCTATTTTCTGTGATAATGATGCGGCCATTGCTATTGTGAAAAACCCTGTCCAACATTCTAAAACCAAGCACATCGATATTAAAATTCATTTTATTCGTGACTGTTTCGATCGAAAATTGATTCATCTTAAACAAGTCCACACAAACAACAACGCGGTGGATTTATTTACAAAACCGGTCGGAACAACAAAATTTAATGTTCTTGTGTGTTTTCTTAAAATGCTTCGTTTCGAGGATTGAGTCTTTTTGGGGATAAATTTGTACATATTTGTTTATTTTTTGCACAAATTTAGGGGAAGAAAAATCAAAATGTAAAAAATAGTGTGCGTGCGTTGTCTATATTATTAAAAAAAATAAAAAATAAAATTTTTGAGCCTTTCATGATTCATTATCGCTTAAAATTATGTCGGTTGCTCAAGTCTTAAAGACATATATTCGTATATGGTTGGTCCGGTGTTCTACTTGTAGTTTCATAGGATAACCATTTACCCAACGACTGAAAGCACCCAGGGCGATTATGATGTTTTTTTTTTTGTGTTTTTGTGCTCTTTCACTTAAAATTATGTCGGCAACTCTGAGCTGGAGGGAAATGCATATCTATGCATGGTTGGTCCGATTAACCACTTGTGGTCATACAGGACAACCATTTACCTAAAAGCTTGACAGTGATCGGGGTGACTGAATACTCAACACGCATATTTTTTTTGTAACTCCTTGGGAAATGAAATTATTATTCAGTTAACAGCTTTTAGAAGCAACAGAAATATTTTCAAATGAAAATTGATCCAACCTTTGGAAAATGATAGATAAATCGTTTTTGTGTGCCTAACAGGTGAAGTTATTAAGCTTAAAAGGCTCTAGAACAGTCATTGGTATTGTACGGTAGCTTTCCATGATGCGTAAAAGTTGAAGTGATATAAACTAAATTTGCTAAACTTAATGTGGAGAGTCATTTTGAAGATAGGTGCATGTCACCAGGTACATCTTTCCGAATGATAGGCAGAAAAGTTATTACCCAGTCATACATGAGCCCGTTAGTGTCTTGATCACCAAAAAATATTATGCTTTCTTTTGTGTTCCAAAAAAAGAAATCAGCAAAAGAGTTATTTATAAGTTATTTATCTATTATTAAATTAATTTTAATAAGGGCTTAAAGGGACAATCTAGAACTACAGAGATGGGGGACACAAGTAAGTCCTGTCATGTCTCGAATGAAAGGCTTGTCAGTTTACTGGCACTAAGTCCAACGTTCAACCTTAAAGCTTAAATTATTGTTTGTTTATCTGTAAAAATCTTTTGATCAAGAACTAAGGGGTTGGAGTCAAATTGGGGTGATCTGGGGAAAGCCAAATACGCTTTGAGAAGAGATAGGAGGCACCACAGGTCCATGAGTGATGTCCATCTAAGCTTTATGTCTAACTGAACCTTAATCATATCACTGATGCAATGAAAATCATGCTAAGTATGTTATACCTACTATCAACCTGTCTCTTATGTCATAATAACGCTGAACATGAATCTTTGTGATAGCCTCTTAAACGATATGATTCCATGTTCGGATCTTTTCATAAAAGGGCAGAGTGTTTTTCTAAAAACTAAAATTTGATCCCGATCTTAAAATCAAAGGGAGTTACTGTGTATATTAATTTTTGTACTTATTTTGTCTTTATTCTTGGCTAAGTTTTTTTTTTATCAAAATGGGTATTTGCTTGTTTTTGTTTCTTTATATATTTTTTGGGTTTCCTCGAAATTACTCTCCTCGAAACGTTCGTGTAATTTAAGTTTTCTCAATTTTGGGCTTGGAATGATTTGGGTCATTTTGTTGGGCTGCTTTTAATTTTCGGCCTGCTTTGAGCCCATTAAAGGATTTCGGCCTGCATGTTCATGGTATAAGTATTCTTAACAGACTTATCCTTTCTTTTATCACTTTACAAAAATTTTAAAAAAAAAATTCTCTAATTTCTTTGCCGATATCATCTCTCTAAATCTTCTTTGCCGAGATCAAAACTTTCATTACTAATCACCGTTTAAAGTGTTCTTCTTTGATTACCAGGTACTGGACAAGGATCAATAAGATCTATGTGCAACTGAGGACTATCTTAATGTTACCGTGAACTGATTTCATGGGTGGCTTGAATTCAAAGTTGGATTTATGAGTAATTAGGGTTTTGATGAAAATTTTAGTGTTGTTTTGAGGTTTTCGGTTGAGTTATTAACAAGTTAGTGCAGGTTTAATGGAGGTTTTTAGGGATCTCGGTGGGTTGAAGATGATTACACGAAATCCAAGGTGGAATCCAAGGGGTTCTCTATACCCTGCTGTCTAAGAAGTTCTCGGTTAACTTTGGTTGACCGAGAACCCCCTATCTTGACAGAAAACATCGTTCTCGGTCAAATCTTGACCGAAATCTCTTGTTGACCGAGAACCTCTGTTCTCGACTAAATTCCATTGACTTTTGTTGACCGAGAACATACCTGTTGACCGAGATCTCGCCATTTGGGCCTAACTTTCACTGATTGGGACCAAACTTTTTCTATGGTGTGAACTTTGGCCGTAATATATCTCCTTTTGGTTTTTATAAGAGATTTGGGCCATAAACTGATCTGGGCCCAAAGTATATTCTTATGAAAACCGCTGAATATTAATTGATTAATTGTCTAACTTAACTCGCTTGGTGCAGAAATGGCTGATCAGAATACATTAAAGGTTGCTGAGTCGCATAACGTGGCTGGATATTTATATGATCCACCCATGGCTCACAAGGAGTTCAATTCGATGATAGTAGCTCTTAACACTTGCAGGATCTCTCATGCACTACGAGAAAATCCTGTTATATGTAAGAAGATGATCTCCGATTTATGGAACAATGCATCAATCAACCCTCAAGGACCAGATGGAGCTATTTCTATTGACTCCAAAGTACAGAAGATGCCCATTGTTATCACAGAGAGTATTATCAGAGAAGTTCTTATGTTCGGGGATCAACTTGATTACCCGACAGAGTATGCTGCTGCTGAAATTACTGAAGTTCTTACAAGAATGGGTTATGAAGGTACCTATCCTCATGCAATCAAGAAGTTATTCCACCCGAATTGGAGATACCTTTTTCACACGTTCTTCACATGTATCTCGGGGAGGAAGGGAGGCTCAGATGAGATCAGTCACATTCAGACGTCTGCTGTTGTTGCTCTGATCATGGATTGGAACTATAATTATTCCAAGTTCGTCTTCAATGAAATGATGAGAAATCTAAAGGCAAAGAAGAAGAAGATGTTCTTAATGTATCCAAGGTTCCTACAGATGATTTTTTATTCTCATTCCACTGCACTGGTTAAATCTGTTGAGACCTTGGATATGAAGTCTTTGGGACCCAATACTTTTGGGTTGATGAAACAAAACAGAAAGGGGACCAAGATTGTTTATCGGGGCCTTCATGCTCTGGTGAAATTCGGACGATTTGCTGAGACAGAAGCTGAGCATGTTTTGGCTCAGGTTGCTGATGAACATGCGGTACCAGTTCAACCGCGTGTTGCTACTTTCGAAATTTTTGATGATGAAGATGATGAAAATGAACACCGTCAGTCAGATACCCCTCCAAGTACTGAAAATTTAAGTGCTTTGGAAGCTGTGAAAGCTTTATTACAGCAAACTGCTTTGAAACCTCCTCAGTCTATTGCTGAAGTTAATGAAGGAGACATAGCTGAAGATCCACTTGTAGACCTCGGTCCTCGTAAACGAAGAAAGAAAGATCCGAGGCCTGGAGTGCAGATAAATGAGTCTGAAACAATCACTACACCAACAACAAATGAAACAACCGCGATACCAACAACAAATGAAACAACCAACCCAGTTCAACATTCCACTCAACCTGAGACACCTGCTCCAGAAACACAAGCTGAACAAGATATACCTGCTAATGAGCCATCATTTCATGACTTATTGACTAGTGATTTTGGTGATGATTTTGACTTTGATACAGATATCCCATAATTCAACACTAGTGATCTTCCCTCAGGTTCATCTAGCCCAGACACTCAGGGTCAGTCAAGCGCTAGTACGTCAGACAAAGTAGCCCAAATTCTGGCAATGCAGGAAACTTATCTTCAGAATAAAGGTAAAGGTGTGGTTCTTGAAGATGCTCATGTTGATGTTCATGCATTACAACGTCGGGTTTTTGAACTCGAACAAGATTCGGTAGTCAAAGATGTTCGTATTCAGGAATTGGAGGCGGGTAATTCTGATAAAGACTCCAAGATTAAAGAACTACAGTCCAACATGGGAGAGTTAACTGCACTATATCTTGACCTCCAACAAAAGCTCTTTCAAAAGTTTGGAGATGAATTTAAAGGCAGTGACGATGTAGCTTCTAAATTACCCAATGTGAGTCAAGGTGGTAGTTCTACTGTTCGTCCTGTTGAAAACATCGATAACTCGGAATCCCTGTAACAATATTTACATGCTCCTCTTGTTTCCAAAGAAAAATCTGACAGAATTAAGAAGAATCTCCTTGAAAGGGGAAAGAAAAAGCTGTTGGTAATGAAAAACTCAAATCAGAATGTGGAATCGTCGGATCATCCAGACAGGTTTGTTATTGAATTTCAAAAGGGTTTTAATGCTAAATATGGGGATCGATCGGGAATTCTGTCATGGGGTTTTGATGCGGATAAAAATATGTGGTGGGTGAAGAGGAAGTCAGGAGTCACCAAATATTATAAGAAGATGAAAGATTTTGGTTCCTGGACTAAAGTAGATTTGAGTGATCTAATAAATTCTCCTTTCACCAATCCGACGAATGATAAGCGTGGTATAGATTTCTGGAATTTTCTAAGAAGTCAAGTTGATAAAGGTTTTCCAAGTATGCCAACTGCAGAGTCTTTTCTAAAGAAATCCAAGGGAGTCCAGGATCCGAGGACTGGAAAAACTATGGTTAATGTCATGTTGCCAGCAACAAACAAGGCTACTCACATTCCTGTTCCTGAAAAGATTCCAGATGGCACTTAGGATGACATGAGATTCTGGATATATGATAGTGTCACCGCCACTGTCATTATTAAGCTGAAAAGGGGAAAGGGTCAGTACAGATTTGTTGAACCAAGATACTTATTAAAGTTGGGAGAACGAGATATCAAGACGCTTAGTACTTTTCAGATAATTGCTGATTCGATTTTTGAGACTGCTGCTAAAGAATTCACGAGTATGGTAGCTATTATTATCCGATGCAAGTTTTGGGCGGGTGCGTTGAAAGATGCTGACATTGATTACATGGAGCATGATTAAAAGACCAAGCTACAAACCAAGGGGGAGATTGTTGGGCCTAGTTTTGTGGGTTGAGCTTTGTTTAATATTGTTTTACTTTATTTGGGCTTGGGTATTGGGTTTACATGTGAGCCGAGAACTACTATAGAGTTCTCGATGGGCTTATGGTTGTTTTGGGCCGTCCTTACTAGTTGGTTCCCTATATATAGATGTATGATGTATAGGGTTAAGGTTGTTCATTCCTAGTATTGTGATCAAGTATTGTAAGTGCTTAAGCACCCGGCGTATTCAATAATATACGTGTGTTTTGAAGCAATCGTGTGTTGTTTACTTGTTCTTATTTGTGTTCTTGAATCACTGAGTGTTGTTATTCCGCACCAATACTCGTTTGGTTGATATCATATTGTAGTGATCCAGATTCGGGACTTACCGAAAGGATGATTCAAACCCTTGAGGATATGCTACGTGCTTGTGTTTTAGACTTTAGAGGAAGTTGGGATGATCATCTGCATCTGGCAGAGTTCTCCTATAACAACAACTACCATTCGAGTATTGGTATGCCATCGTTTGAAATGTTGTATGGTAGACGTTGTAACAATCCTGTATGTTGGAGAGATATTGGCCAAAAAGAGATTGGAAGTCTAGAAGTGGTGCAGGAAACCTCTTCAAGGTTCGATCAGATCAAGGCAAGAATGAAAACTGCTCAAGATTGCCAGAAGTCCTATGCTGATAAGCTGCGACGACCGATTGAGTTCAGCGTTGGTTACAATGTAATGCTCAAGGTCTCACCTTGGAAGGGAGTTATTCATTTCAGAAAGAGAGGAAAGTTAAGTCCAATGTACATTGGACCGTTTAAGATCGTCGAACGTGTGGGCTAAGTGGCTTACAAGCTGAATTTACCTGAGGAGTTAGAAGGAATACACTCTACTTTTCATGTTTCTCACTTGAGGAAGTGTCAAGCTGATGACACGCCCCACATACCATTAATTGATATTGAGGTTGATGAGCAGTTAAACTATATCGAGCATCCTATTGAGATAGAGGAACGTAAGGAAAAACAATTTCATCATAAAGTTATTCCTCTAATTAAAGTGATATGGAAACACCGAAAGGGATCGGATGCCACTTGGGAGGTGGAAGAAGAGATGCACAAGTTTTACCCAGATCTGTTTAAGTAATAGTTAGGTTTCGAGGACGAAACCTCTTTTAAGGAGGGTAGATTTGTAATTTCCCGAGATTTCCTTAAGTAATATTAAAATATTAATTGCGCCGGAAGAAATAATTTGAGTTATAATAATAATAATAATAACAGTAATAATAATAATAAATATAAAAGAATGGTGGGCTAAAATAGAAAGAATTAATTATGGCCTAAGGTCCATGGGCTTAGGAAGTATAAATGCCCATTAAACCCTAAATCCTTTCCATCTCCATCATTCTACACCTTATCCTACACCGTAAAAAACACACACTTAAGCCAAACACTCTCTACACTGTTCCATTCAATGATCCAAGACCAACCGAAGGTAAGAAATCATCAATCTCAGCTGACCTAACAGTTTATAACCCGAAACCGCTGGCCCGGGATGCCGAATGAGCCGTTTAAATCTAGATCTAGCTTTATTCGGGTGTTTAATTAACCAAAAACGAGCTTAAGGGCCACCTTAGCTCAGATCTGGACACCCCCAAGCTACACGGGTCATAAAAAATCTAACTCCACCCAACCATGATGGTTAACGGTGTTTGACGGCACTGAAATCGAAGAAAAACCCCAAAAACGCAAATAATGAAGCTGAACTGAACATTACGGGCGTATATGTATATACGCCGTATATGTGTGGTGTATAAGCATATACGCCGTATATGTATATGTAGCATAGAAGCATATACGCCGTATATGAATATGTAATGTATATGTATAAGTATATACGCAGTGTATGTGCACACCGTATATGTATGTAACGTGTATGTGTATACCACATATATGTATGCATGTGACGTGTACGTGTATACCGTATATGTATGTATGTATGTAACGTGTATGTGTATGCCACGTATATGTATGTATGTATGTAACGTGTGTGTATACCGTATATGTATGAATGTATGCCGTATATGTGTATGCACTATGTACGTATGTCGTGTATGTGTATATAATGTATATGTTAGCATATATATGTAAGTATAACGTGTATATATGCATGCCATGTATGTATGTATACCGTATATATACAACGTGCCGTGTATGTATATAGGACGTGCATGTATGAATGTCGTGTATGTACGTATGCCATATATATATATATATATATACAGCATATATATTTTTCGGGGCCGTGTACATACTCAATGTGATTAGTTAAAACACTTACCTTAAGTGGTAGGTGTATGATATGTAATTTTTTGATAAATGATGTATGTATGTTGTAGGAAAAACTGAGAGTATGTATGAAAGTTAATAATTATAAATATAAAGAAAAGTATGGTATGGTTGTAAGGAAGAAGGGAACCGGGCCCTAATAATACTCGAGGAAGAAGGGACCCGGGCCCTAATAATACTCGAGGCAGAAAAGGGAACTGGGCCCTAATAATACTCGAGGAAGTTGGCTTGATGAAGACACATGGCATGATCTGAAGCGGCTGGCATATGAAGAAGAATTGTCATGATGTTTTAATACGATGTTTTATGTTATGCTTAAAGACAAGATTTGCATATTTTGTATTGAATGGTTAAAATTTTGTATTCCGCGAAAAGTTTTAATTAACTCTGATATTTAGAACTGTGTTTATGAGTAAATCCATCGTCCAAGTAGGGCATCGATACCGGGGCCTTACACTAAGTCTTCCTCCTTACTCTATTACTTCATTTTCTCACGTAGTTAATTTATTCAATAATCAGTTTTCTTGTAGTAGGAAGTTTGAAAAATTAATTAGTGATTTATACAGTGTTGTCCAACCTCGTGATGAATACTTAAGGGACTTTGTCACCAAGTTTTGAAGGGAGGCATTGGAGATCCCAAATCTTGACATGGCTATGGCTGTTGAGGCATTAAATATGGGATTGCAAAAGGACTCCCCATTTTATGATGATCTTGTGATGACCCCATGCAGGGAAATTAGATGAAGTCAGAAATAAGGCGCTCAGATTAATCAGATTAGAGGATGACAAATGGATCCAAGAAAGATTGGGTACTTCAACAAAACATGAGTCGTTCGATAAGCTACAAGGATCCTCCTTCAGGAACAACAATTCCAAGCCCTATTCAAAGTTCAACAACCAAAACATCCATGCAGTCGAAGAGGACAAGGATGAAGAGGAATATCCAAGGATATCAAAGTATTGCTTTTCCATTGATACTCCTGGCCTAATATGTGCCATGAGAGATCTAGGGAAAAAAGCAAGGTGGCCTCAAAAGAGTGAGAAGTCAACATCCTTCAAGGATAAGTCCAAGTGGTGTGCATACCACGAAGACTTTGGCCACATGACTGATGATAGTATCTGCCTAAGAAGAGAAATTGGGTATCTCCTAAGCACAGGTCACTTCAAAGAGCTTATGGGAAGAAAGAAATTGAGGATCCAGGATCCTGAAGAAATCCCACAGAAGGCTGCTCCACCACCACCTGATGCACAGATTATCAATTTTATCTTCGGAGGTTCATACATATGCGGAACCTCATTCTCCTCAGGAAAACGACGTGCTAAAGAAGTCAAATTGGAGAATGCGGAAAGACCCATTGTTAGAACCCGGATTACCAATCAATAACAATAACAGATCTCAGATCTGTGAATATCCGATTAGTACTAGATCTAGCTCATAATTAACATCGATTCAGTGTTGTATATATGTATATCTATTATCAATATATTATCAGTAACGTTTGTTAGGTGAAGCTTGAGAGAGAGATTGAACAGCAATTCGTTAATTATCTCAAAACTTATATTAATTGTGAACAGGAGTTCACTATATATAGAAGGTGATCTGGTTCGCTAACATCCCCTAGCGAACCAGCCTCTCCTTCGTTACATACATTATCATAGCGAAACACCCCCTGATTCGTTAACATCCCCTAACGAATCAGGAGGGAATACATTACTTGGCTAGTTCGCTAACATCCCCTAGCGAACTAGCCTTTAACTTAGCGAACTGGCTATTAAATAAATTAATTATTACATTAATTAATAAACAAAAACGTTAACGATAAATACAAAGACTCTAGACGCAAAACCGTACACTAACAGACACCCCCTCGTCTTGAGCTCTTTGTCTTTAACTTATTTGAAGCGCTTTGACTGCCAGTCTTTGCAACTATGAATTCCATGTTCATGACACACACGAACGACTCATTGGAATTGCATTGCCAGGTCGTAATCTTCTTGGCGTTCAAACAAAATCTGCTTCCTGTGTAGCACGTCGTTGTCGGTCTGATAAATTAACCAACCACATCGGGTCGATTATCTTGATAAGGTTAGTCTTCAGACCTCTCCCTAGAACAATGACGGCCTCGCTGGTACGATTTTCGTAGTACCAGCGGTTGAAGGAGAGATGCATATCTTGAGGCATCGTCTTCACAGGAACCTTTTTCATCGTCTTTGGCGGCTTCACTTTCAAGACAAGTTTCTTCCAGCCGGTCCTTGGATCAATCTCGTCAATGCGCTTACGTCTTGGGACCTGGGGCTTGAAGAATTTGATGCCGTGATTGACCTCGAACAGTAAGTGTTGGTGAAACCACTCAGCTATTCGGTAACCCCCACGATTGATAAATGGACGTCTCGCGAGGGTTCGTACATCCCAACGCGGTAGAGTTAAAACGTCCCTTATTTTCTCGTAATACTGGACACTATACATACTTTAAGGTCAGAGTCATAAGCCCATGAAACAATATCACTGTGTACCTTTGAAACAGTCTTGAAGGTAGTCACCTGATTAGCCTTAACCCATGCAGCAGCAGTATCTTTCCTTTCTTGATCTACATAACCATAAGCACTGATGATTTTACCCACTTTATGACGTTTGAACCATCTTTCTACGTCCTCATCAGTTACTTCTTTGAGTGAGGGTACTGTCCGCTGAACAACCTTTTCCAGTTCGTCCTCAGTCTTTTTAAACACCTCTTCTTGCAATACCGGAGCACCTTGATCAACGTTCGTGTGTTGATACAAGTCCGGGTACTCATCAGCAGTCACATCCTCCATTTCTACATCCTCATTCTCATAAATAAAGTCCGTATTCATAAATAACGGATCAACTTCCAAATCCTCCTCAGTTATCACTTCGAAATCGGGCTCAGTCTCTAAAGCAGTCAACTGATCGTCATTCAGCCCAAGCAGAATCGAAATCTGCTCCCGTGTCAAGGATCTAACCACAAACTCACCAACCTCTATCTCATCTCTGTTTACCACACTACGAACCACCCCTGATCCATCAACAAATATCACTGTGTTAGCTGCAATCATTTCAATTGGCTTGGCAGCTGTTGGATCTTGATAAATAATAATTTGTTTGCTCGAATCATCACTGCCACTAACACCAGCACCAGAGGATGAACCATGCGATTGTTTAGGCTCACCTCCTGCACCAGACTCGTCAGGATCATCATCGTCATTCTTGAGTTTCTTGAGGGCATCTTCTTTACAAGTTAATTGTAAAATCAACTCTTCTTGTTCCTTTAATTTCACCCCCTGAGACTCAACAATCGTATCCAACGACTTAGTCTCCTTCTGACAAAAAGAAATATAACTCATCATTCGTCGTTAATTCTCCATGATTCGTTCTTGATTTTGACGGTCAGCTGCCATTTGATTTTCATAGAGATGTAGCAGATTTAGCAGCATTTCAGTTTGACGACCTGGTGGCAAGTTGTATACGGACGGGTGAACAGGTTGAACAGGTCCTTGAGGCCTAGTGATTCCCATGAATGAGACATCACTAGGCGGAGGTGGATGAAGAGTAGTTGTTGGTGGAGGAGGAGGTCTCATTGATGTAGTAGGAGATACTGTAGACAATGCAAAACGAGAAGGTCGAAATTTCAGAGAAAATTTGAACAGAGTTTCTTTAACGTGAAGGAAGAAGGCGAACAGTGGAGGACTGTTCGTGTTTCTTGTCTTTTATAGACCTTGCACTCAACTCGAGGTATAACTTGTACGAATCAGACGATTCGTTTAAATTAAAGTTAACGAATTAGCCCATTCGCTAACTCAATTCGTTACCTTATTTTGGCGAATCGCTACTTGATTCGTTAAATTAAAGGTAGCGAATCAAAACATGATTCGTGTCATGATTCGTTAAATATGCATAACGAAGGGATGATTCGTTACAGAGTGCGGAAGCGAATTAGGTGAGCGAACCAGAAGCTAGTTCGCTAAAGAATCACCTAGTTCGTTATCCATAATTAACGAATTAGATTCTAATTAAAAAATCTTTTATTTAATTTTAAATTAAATAAATTAAATGAATTAAATAATTAAATAAAATAAATAAATTAGGTTATCGAGAATCTTTTTATCCCGACAACCAAATACCTTAAAAACGTTTCAGTTTTACGAAACATAACTTAAATAATATTTATAAAGAAAAAGAGGAAAATCTTTTTGGAATTTTGTAAAAAATAACGAATAAAGAATGTATTTACAAAAGAATATCCGAATCATAAAAATAGACAATCTTTTTGTGTTTTTCAATGATTTTATCAAAACCAGTACATATTTTTGTATTTTTGTTGAGTTTGAGCAGAGAATCATATTGACTAAATTGCCCTTCCATCACAGTTTTATATTTCAGCGATATTATGACTGGCGATAAGTCGGTCATTGGTATTGTTATCCACATAAATCTAATAACACACATTCAAGTATTTTTGTGATATGATTAATTTGTTCAATTAAAGCACAGAATATCAGAAACTATCAGTCCCTAATCTCGGTTCAAGCTTAATTTGATTTTTGCCAAATTACCCCAACTTGACTTAAACCATTATAATGTTGATCAAAATTTTTGATACCAATTTTGAAATTTTGAGCAATGCATCAAGTTTCCTTTACTGTGAGTGAGTATGCATGTGTCCATCTGTCGGCTTACATACATTGTATCCCCTGGAGTCCGTTTCTTATTGGTATTAAGACGCACGCAAGGGAGGAACAATTGTATGACTAACAACGGATTTTGATCAAGTCAGTAATTTAGATTGTACGAAGTACAACAGTGATCAAGTTTAATGACTTTGGGTTTGCTCTAGAAAGTGAGTGAAATATTCATTCTTATGAATACCCAGACGGTTAAGCCGCATAAAGACTCACAGTGTCCAGAATCCTAACGCTTGTTATTTGCTTTATTTTATTTTTGGGTGATCAACAAATATAAGGCTTGAGTATGACTGGTTATTACATTTATGCCAT
The DNA here is from genome assembly GCF_021521415.1 of Bidens hawaiensis. Classification (NCBI taxonomy): domain Eukaryota; kingdom Viridiplantae; phylum Streptophyta; class Magnoliopsida; order Asterales; family Asteraceae; genus Bidens; species Bidens hawaiensis. Next base: position 609,520 of record NW_027492102.1, on the reverse strand, counting down.
CCTCACCGAGACTTTTGCTAGAGACTAACACCCCTTTCAATTTGGCGTTTCTTTATGTTTATATCACATACTTTACTCAACTGGGTTGTTTTAAGGCCTACCAATGCACCAATGCAATTAAGCACACAGTCTTTTAAGCGTACTTTTTTCTAGATTTGGGGTCAAGATAATCAATGTACTATCATGTTCTCTTTTTGCTTCAAAAACTCAAAATTTTGAGGAGCATAAAATAAAGAAAAGATAAATTTAATCGCCCCAGTTAACTTAAGTTTATAAATAAATGGCTAACCATCAATTCACAAGTGAATAATAGGACCAAGACATGCAAGCATGCTTCACAAACTTAAATAACCGACATTATTTTTCAGCGAGAAAATAATCTAAAAATCTTTTTGGTTTTTCTCTATACAAACTTTAAAAACACAATATTTTTGCTTTTTTTTTTCAATTTTCTTATAAACAAAATAAACTTTTTCGGATTTTTCTGTACAAACATAAATCACATTCTTTTTGGTTTTTCAAAATTTTAAAATGTTTTTGGTTTTTCTAAATATTTAAAAGAAAAACATTAAAGAATAGAAATCACAATCTTTTTGAATTTTAAATTTTTTTTTCAATGTTTTTGGATTTTATCTATACAAACGAAAAACACACTCTATTTGTATTTTCTTGATTTTCACCCCCTAAAACCAAAATAAATTTTAAAAGAAAAATATAACAGAAAATAAAGATAGTCATCCTTGTTTAAGGATATCAGCGAGGGTCTTCAATCCGTTTAAATCAAGCAAAAATTTAAAACGCGTTTTGTCAAAGGCTTTAGTAAACAGATCGGCTTTCTGAAAGTCAGTATGTACTTTCTCAAGATCAATTAATTTCTTTTCATAGCAATCCCGTATAAAATGATATCGAATTTCGGTATGTTTCGTTTTAGAATGTTGTACGGGATTCTTGGTGATACTAATAGCAGCAGAATTATCAATCAAAATAGGAGTAGTAAGAAACTTCAAACCGTAGTCGCGAAGATGTTGTTGTATCCACAAAACCTGGGAACAGCAACTCGAGGCTGCAACATACTCAGCTTCGGTGGTTGAAGTGGAGACCGTTGTCTGCTTCTTACACTGCCAGGAAACAAGCCGGTTTCCTAAAAATTGAAATCCTGCAGTCGTTGATTTGAAGTTGATCTTGCATCCTCCATAATCTGAGTTTGAGTAGGCAGTAAGATCGAAAGTATCATCCTTGGGGTACCACAACCCGATGTCTGGATTTCCCATCAAATACTGAAGAATTCTCTTGACTGCAGCTAGGTGAGTCACTGGTGGACTTGTTTGATACCTAGCACAAAGACAAACAGCAAACATAATATCAGGGCGAGAAGCCGTTAAATACATTAAAGAACCAATCATAGCGCGATAAAGGGTAGGATCAATGGAATCCTCCAATTCATCCGGTGATAAATTGTGCCCTACTGGAAGAGGAGTAGAAGGGATTTTTCCGGCAGTAATCTTGAATCGGCTCAAGACGTCGTTCACATACTTAGTCTGGTGAATAAAAATTCCGTGAGCAGACTGGTGAACCTGCAACCCTAAAAAGAAATTCATCTCTCCCATCGAGCTCATCTCGAACTTTGTTCGCATGGACTTCTCGAACTCCTTACACAATGTGTCGTTTGTAGACCCAAAAATAATATCATCGACATAAATCTTGACTAGGAGAAGATCATCACCAATATTCTTGTAAAATAAAGTGCAGTCAACCGTTCCATGTTTGAAGCCGTTATCCGTCAAATGGTCGGCGAGCGTGCCATACCAAGCTCTCGGGGCTTGATGTAGACCATACAGGGCCTTGTTTAATCGGTAAACACGGTCCGGATAATCATGATCTTCAAAACCAGGAGGATGTAAAACAAACACTTCCTCGTGTAATTCACCATTGAGAAAAGCACTTTTAACATCCATTTGATAGACCTTGATATTCTTATAAGCTGCATATGCCAGGAAGATTCGAATCGACTCTAATCTTACAACTGGAGCATATACCTCTGTGTAATCAATACCCTCTTGCTGATGAAAACCTTGCACCACTAAACGTGCCTTGTTTCTGACAATCACCCCTCGATCATCCTTCTTACACTTAAATACCCACTTAGTCGGAATGGCTTTCTTGACTCTAGCAGGTTTGTCTATTAAGTCCCAAACACCCAAACGTGCAAATTGCTGTAATTCTTCTTGCATGGCTTCTACCCAAGAAGGATCTTCAAGTGCCTTATGAGCTATCGTTGGCTCAACTTGAGATAGAAAGTAAGAGAATTTAGCAAGATTTACAATTCCCGAAGAATGTAAGTTAGTGTAAGCACACAATATGTTATTATCACTTGACGAAGCAACTTGATGACGTGTACGAACGCCCACATTATGTTCTCCAATGTTGTTTTCCTGTGGATGATATCCATGAATCCGAAGAGTGGGATTCTCAGGAACAACAACATTATCAAATAAGTTAGTGAAATGTTCACCTAACTCGGGAGATGAAACATTATCACTGTCAAGGTCAATAACATGATCTTCAGCTTGATCATAATCAGAAGAAGTATAAACATTATCAATAGCAACTGGAGAAATAACTTGAGGTTCTTCAGTTGGAGCATCTGGTTGAGCTTCAACATCATTAGAACTTGAAAATCTTGGAATGGTCAAATGATCTTCAAAGTATGCTCTAACTAGATCTTCGTCGATGTGTTCAGTCGAAGGAGTAAATGAATTAAATAAACTATCATAGTCAAACATCCAGTCTGGACCTTTCCCTTGAGGAGGAGTTGTGTACTTTTGACAGTCCACATGGTACCATTCTTCAACACAACTAGATGTGAAATTAAAAACCCTTTTCTTTGGAGATGCATATCCCAAGAAATACCCTTCGATAGCTTTTTCTTCAAATTTACCCAAATCCTTCTTCAACATTGTACACGGACACCCAAATGGTTCCAGGTACTTTAAATTAGGTTTTCAATTATTTAAGAGCTCGTAGCTTGTCTTCTTGAGTCGTTTCACAGTTAGAACTCGATTAAGCGTATAACAAGCTGTATTCACTGCCTTATTCAAAAATTGGACATGAAGCTTAGAATCATCGAGCATCGTTCTTGCAGCTTCAATCAAGGTTCTATTCTTTCTTTCAGCAACGCCATTTTGTTGAGGTACATAAGGTGCACTCTATTCTTGGTTGCTTTCGAGACTAAACATGTTTCGATCAATGTGGATACCTTAGAACTCATATTTAAGACATAAATATCATTTGATCGAGGTGATCGCATGACAACCATGTCCTCGGGAATAACATAACCCGATTTCAAGATAAGACATTCTTTGTCAGTAAATATCGTAGTGTACCTTTTATCACAAATCTGCGATACACTCAATAAGTTATGATCAACTTTGTCGCAATAATTTACTCTCTCAAACGTAATGTGACCATTTGAAACTTCACCCTCTTGTGTGATCATGCCCCCAGAATTCCCAGCAAACGCTACATAACCCCCTTGAATATTTCTTACGTTGGTTAATAGGTCGAGATTCCCAGTGATATGACGAGAACATCCGCTATCCATGATCCAGTTTTCACCAGAGATGGTCTTGGATGAACCCTACACACAAACAAAAGTGATTAGTTCAAAAAGGCAGCCCAGGCCTCAGTCTTGGGCACCTCTTGGTTTTCTCTTTGATCATTAACTTGAACAGATTTCAACTGTTGTTCAGCCACTTGTGAATAAGTTACCGACTTCCTAGACTTTCGTCTTAAATAAGCTGCCTGAACAATGTTTGAATTCTTATTTTGACATATGGGTTCAGTTGGAATAAATTTTGGTTTCACTTGACCATGTGTCTCATTAACATGAAGAACCTTCTGAGGATTCACATTAGAGAACAAAATATGAGTATCATTAGCATACGACACAGGTCGTTTCAGAATCTCCTTGACCAATGGAATTGGCTTAGATTTGTCCTTGATAAAAGGATGAAGATTCTGATAGTTCTGCTGACTGCAATTCCTCACAACATGACCCTGTTGACCGCATAAGAAACAACTTCGCATGTCTACATGATGATGTTGAGAAGTAGTTTGAATAAATGATGTAGACGGTTGATAATGACTCACATTTTTAGTCATGCTCTTAGCAAACTAATCAGATAATTCAGATTTCTTCATTAAGTAAAAATCTAAATTAGAACAGTTCGAAAAACTTTTTAGTGTATCTGTCCCAGTTGACTTCACAAAGTTAATTTTCTTAGCTTGTTTTAAAAATTGTTTTGCTTTAGTCAATGGGTCAGATTGAACTGATGTTTTTGTTTGAGCATACACACGTTCAAGTTCTTGAATTTTAAAGTTTCATTGACAAAAAAACTCTCAATAAGTTCAGGTTTGATAATACTTATTGGAATATATTTTTCAGTGAACATCGTATCCATTCCTTTTAACTTAAAAACTCTAGCCGATGAAGACTTAGAACTCGGAGGATTAATGAAACACATTAAGTCCTCGTCAGAAATCTTTGGTTTAACTGACTTCTTTGCCCTCACTGGTTTGGTTTTCACAGTTTCTTCCTTGTTCACTTGAGATTTGAATGAACCATACACAGCTTCCTCAAACTCTTGAGGTTCGCAAAGAATATTGTTAGAACTAGGAATGTTCTTATTCTTGTGTATTATCTCAGGTTCAAACACATCTTCAATAATCACTTTGTCAACATTTTCAACAAAGACCTTTTTACTTTCCACATGAGGTTTTTGAGGAGCAACTTGGGATTTAACAATTTCAGGTTTAACCAATTTAGGTTTTTCAGAAATCACAGATTCTTTTTGAATCAAATACTCTTCTTTTCTTGCAAAGGATAAATTTTATAATCATTATGGAAAGGTGGTGGAATTTCAACAAAACCAATACCTTTCTTGGAGTCATTTTGTTTTCCAGATACCTCAATGATTTCATTCAACAGAAAAGATGAATTTCTAAATTTCCCCAATTTGTTCTTCAACTCAAGAACCTCATTCTCAATCTCAGTTATCTTTGAACGATGTTTCAATATTTCTTGAAACTTTTGGTCATTAATTGTCATTTTCACAGATAACTCGGCTTTGAGATCATGGTTACTTGTCGACAATGCATCAATCTTTTCTCGAGATCTCATTTGAGATTCAAGAGATTGTCGATAAGTATCCTTCAGAGAAGCAATTTCTTGTATAAGACTATCATTTTGGTTTTTCAAATCTTCTAACTTAGATTTGTTAGATTCACAGTCAACACATGATGCTTTAACAGATGAAGTATAAGAAATAGAATTACTAACCTCATTGACTTTGGCCATGCAAGCAAACATTGATTCGGAAGGCTTGTCGCAAGAGTCGTCAGAATCAGATCCAGAATCATTATCGGAAGACATCTCACTGCCAGTTGCATCTTGACAATCCTTATGTAACCCAAACATAGCCAAATTTGCTTGAACATCATTGCATAGTAACCGTTGTGACCAGTCGGTTCCATCTGCTAACATCGCTTGTGTTGTAGAAGAAGATGATTTCTTTAGCATCACTTCCTCGTGGTGTAGAAGCATTTTGACTTTGACCATGAGGACCAGTGTATTCTTTCCTTGGTTTGTCACATTCCTTCGCGAAATGCCCAAATTCTTGACAATTATAACACTTTACTTTTAATTTGTCAAAACCCAACTTCTTGTTTAAAGCTGGAAGATCTTTTCCAGTTCTTTGCATGAATCTTTTAACTTTACGGACGATCATAGCCATGTTCCATTTTAAATCCATGATTTTTAGATCATCTGGATCTATCTGATCATAGTCCTCATCTGTTAAATCACTTGTGGCAATCTTACTACTCACTAAGTTTTCATATGAAGATATAAAAGCTGTCAGAAAAGCAAAGTTTTGCTCAGCTTCCTTCATATTAACACTTGGTGGTTTAGCAAATGGATTTGTATTAGTTGAACTTCCAGAACCACCCAAATTACCGGCAGAGTAGAAACAAACTTTTGGATCTTTCAACATAGTTGATTCTTGTTCACTTGCAGCATGAGATCGTTGAACTAAGAGGCATACTTCCACCATAGAAAGTTGGATCTTGATTTTCTTTGGAGGATTTTTGACACTTAAGATCATACTCTCTGGCTTCGATCTTTTGTAAAAATTCAAGTGCCGTCAAGTCTTCATTTAAGAAATAGTCATTTTCTTTCAAGACCATTAGAAATGTTGAGTAAGAACTTGGAAGCACACTTTTAATAGTGTCAATTTTATCCCTTTCAGAAATTTCCATTTTCATCTTGTCCATTTCAGCAATTAAATGACTAAATCTTGTAGTCATCTCTTCAACTGTTTCTCCCTTCAATAGATTAAAGTTTCGAAACTGAAACTTGAGCATCTCTTTCTTACTCTCAGCTGTGTTTCCCATGCTTCTCATACGCAGATGTTGAAATAAAGACGCACATCTCTTGATACTACCAACTTGATGAAAGATATTTTCTGGTAATGCCATAGCAGAGTAGAATAGGCTTTTATCTTGATTTCTAAAGCTTTCTTCTCTTCTTGTGAGTATTGAGAAACAGCTTTAGGAGTATACCCAATAGTATCATCACCAATCATTGGTGCAACATAAACTTCATCAAGACAATAAGAGCAATCAGGATGAACAGATCCCAAATGTGCACGAAACCGAGGTTCCCACTTGGCAAAGTCACTGAACTTCATCAATCTTGGACACTTAGAATGCGAACCTATCTCGATATCAAGTTGCAACATCTGTTGCATTAACATGTTTTGAGACGCTAATGCATACATACCAGCCATATTTTGAAAATTAAACAAGTTTAAAGAACTAGGTTTAACGAACTGTGTAGCGAATTGTGAACTATTATAGCGAACTGAGAACAGTTATAGCGAACTGTTAACAGTGTTTAACGAATCAACTCTTAACGAAGTTAAGACTGATCAACAACAAAGTACCTTAACGAATGAGGTGAGTGTTTTAGCGAATCAAAAGTCAACTTAACGAGTCAACTTAACGAATCACAAATAAGGTTAACGAATCAACCAAATGGCGAAACAGATAACGAATGAGATGAAGGTTTAGCGAATCACAAGTCAACTTAGTGAATCACAAGTCAACTTAACGAATTGACCAAACGAATCACACAGGATTAGTTTAGCGAATCACAAAGGATTAGTTTAGCGAATCAGATGATAATCAGTAACGAATCGCCAAAATAAACTTAGCGAATCACTAAGGAATACTTAGTGAATCAGCTACAGTGGATTAGCGAATCACACTATAGCGAATCAGGTTGTTACAACCGTTTGTAACAAACTCTGACACCTTATACCACGTGGCAAAGGTTGTTAGGACACAAATTCCAAGAAGAACACGTGTCACACGAATCGGTTAATCTAGATAACGAACTAGATAACACGAACCAATAACTCACACGAATTGGCTAACGAACTAGGTAGCGAAGGTGCAAAATTGATAACGAATCACAGATAAACATATAGCGAATCACCATACAGATGATAGCGAATTACGTTCATCTTCAAATCTTCAAACATTCAAAGTAATTTTCCAGAATTATGAACATCAAACTTCGAAACCCAGAAACTCAGAAATATGCAAATCTGTAATACTTTCTCATTACGCACAATCAACCTATCAAAATCCTCGTAATCACCTCGCGATTTCAACATCACAATCCTCGTAATCGATTATTCCCGATAACCAATCCGATTTGACCCAAACACATCCCTGTTTCGGACTTAAACCGAATCCAAATCCAAAACACACAAATCCAATCCAAACCTCAAATCCACTTAACAATACCTTACCAATACTTAAATCAACTCAAATCCAATCCAGATTATACATAATTCAACCAATTCAAACCAAAATCGATTCAAAAACTATAAAACAGAAAAACTTAATAACAATAACAATTGAAACACCAAATCAAGTGTAAATCGAGCACCAACAACTCTGATACCACTTGTTAGAACCCAGATTACCAATCAATAACAATAACCGATCTCAGATCTGTGAATATCCGATTAGTACTAGATCTAGCTCATAATTAACATCGATTCAGTGTTGTATATATGTATATCTATTATCAATATATTATCAGTAACGTTTGTTAGGTGAAGCTTGAGAGAGAGATTGAACAGCAATTCGTTAATTATCTCAAAACTTATATTAATTGTGAACATGAGTTCACTATATATAGAAGGTGATCTGGTTCGCTAACATCCCCTAGCGAACCAGCCTCTCCTTCGTTACATACATTATCATAGCGAAACACCCCCTGATTCGTTAACATCCCCTAACGAATCAGGAGGGAATACATTACTTGGCTAGTTCGCTAACATCCCCTAGCGAACTAGCCTTTAACTTAGCGAACTGGCTATTAAATAAATTAATTATTACATTAATTAATAAACAAAAACGTTAACGATAAATACAAAGACTCTAGACGTAAAACCGTGCACTAACACCCATCAAGACGACAACTCTAACCGATCAAAGGATCATAACCTTCAATGAAGAGGATCACATGCACCTCCAGGATCCTCACCATGACGGTTTGATTATTACTTTATCTATTGCTAACCATTATGTTTGCAGGATCCTTGTAGATGGTGGGAGTTCGGTGAACATCATTCTGGACGATGTACTCTAGAAAATGAACATCCCTGAAACAAAAATTACACCAAGATCATATGTTCTCGTTGGTTTTAGTGGAGAAACCAAGAGTACATTGGGGGACATCAAGCTTCCTATTTACATTGAGGGAGTTAACTCTTTTAAAAAATTTTGTGTTATAGATAACCTATCATGTTGTAATGTGATGCTTGGCAGGACCTGGATTCACGAGATGAAAGAAGTAGCCTCCACCTACCACCAATGTATCAGTCTCCCAACCCCATGGGGAGTAGTGAAGATTGACAACGATCAAGCGGAGGCGAGGAAGTACTACACTTCATCAATGAAGCAGCCGCAAAGCAGACCATCGCATAGCAATCAAAGAATAGTTCAAGAGAGGTGCTGGAAGCCAGGGAAAAGAATCTCAAAGAAGTACCCCTGGACCCTGAGGATCCAGGCACCAAGGTGTATATAGGATCCGGTATCCTCAACAATATTGAAGAGGATCTGGTATCCTTCCTCAAACAAAGGAAGTCCACTTTTGGTTTCAAACACTCTGACATGACATCTCTAAAGAAATTATTATGCATAAGTTAGGGATATATACTTCTATCAGACATGTCCACCAGAAACGAAGGAAATTTTCTCCTGAAAGAAATATCATTTTCCAGGAAGAAGTCAAAAACTTCTCAACGCAGGTATGATTAGAGAGGAAAAGTATCCAAGATGGTTAGTCAATGTAGTGGTTGTTTCTAAGAAAAATGGAAAACGGAGGGTATGTGTCAATTTTACTGATTTAAACAAGGCATGTCCCAATGATCCTTCCCCTTACCACATATTGACTCCATGGTGGATGCTATAGAAGGACATGCGATGCTCTCACCTTTATTGATGCTTCCTCTGGATTTCAACAAATTCAGATGGAACCATCTGATTAAGAGGATACAATATTCATGACTCCTACTGGCATATATTATTATATTGTTATGCCATTTGGACTAAGAAATGCAGGGGCAAAATACCAAAGATTGGTCAAAATGATGTTCAAGGATCAGCTAGGAAAGACCATGGAAGTCTACATCGATGACATGGTGGTCAAATCAAAGAATGCTGAGGATCATCTCAAAGATATTGAAGAAGCATTCAACATCCTTGATCAATACAAGATGAAGTTCAACCCATCCAAGTGTCACTTCGGTGTCAAGGCTGGAAAATTCTTAGGGTATATGGTGATTAAAAGAGGAATAGAAGCTAGTACTGAGCAGATTGAAGCCATAATTAATCTAAAATCCCCGATGAATGCTAAAGATATCCAAAGACTGACGGCAAGGATTGCTGCCCTGAATATATTCATCTCTATATCTTCAGAGAAGTACAAAGACTTCTATGATATCTTTAAGGAAGAATAAGAAATTCGAATGGACTCAAAAGAATGAAGATGCGCTGAAGGCTCTTAAATTATCTATCCACAGCGCCAACCATGATGAAACCAGTGGATGGAGAACCGTTATCGTTGTACTTAGCCGTCTCAGGTAATGCGGTTAGTGCTGTTCTAGCCAAAGATCATGAAGGACAACAACATCCGGTATACTATGTAAGTAAAAGTATCTTAGATGCTGAGGTCAGGTATTCTCACCTTAAAAAGCTAATACTTGCTTTAATTATGACCTCAACTAAGTTGAGAAATTATTTTGAAACCCTTACTATTGTTGTAAGAACTAACTATCCTGTTAAGAATATGCTTAGAAAACCAGAAATTTCAGGTAGGATGGCTAAGTGGGCTGTGAAGCTTAGTGCATATGATATTCAGTATGAGCCTAGAACATCCATCAAATCACAAGCGCTTGCAGACTTTGTGGTTGATTTCAGTAGTAACATGCAAAAGGATCCTTCGATCCTTATCACAGATGGTGCGTCAAATGTAAGAGGAACAAGATTAGGCATACTACTAAAATCGCCACATGGGGACATAATACCCCAGTCCATAGCCTGTGAGTTTCAAGCTACCAACAATGAGGCAAAATATGAAACACTTATTGCAGGTTTACTTTTAGCTAAACAAATGAGGATCATGTATCTTCAAGTTTACATAGACTCTTTACTTATAACTAATCATTTTAACGGTTTATACATTGTAAAAGGTGAAAATATGATAAAATATTTAGAAATTGTGAAGGAGTTAGCAAAATCCTTCGAAATGTTTAGTATTGCTCAGGTACCAAGAAAAGTAAACGCCAGGGCAGATGCTTTAGCGAACTTCGCATCATCTTTAACGATTCTAGATGACATAAAGATGCCCATTATTCACATACTGTCTCCAACATTTGAAGAACAGGGAGCATGGAGGTAACAACGGATTGTCCTGATGGTCCTAAGGATCCTTCATCCTGTCCAGAAGTAGGATCGTGGATCCTTCCAATCAAGAAATTCCTCCAAGAAGGAGAAATCCCTAAAAGGGAAAATCCCAATGCTTTCAGAATTAAGGTATCACAATTTATTTTTTTACAGGATACTGTATATAGAAAATCTATTGTAATGTATCGAAGATCCATAAATTCAAGAGGTGCTCAAAGACTTCTACAAGGGTGATTGTGGCAACCATACAGGGGGCAAAGCACTATTCTCCAGGATACTTAGGACCAGATACTTCTAGCCAACAATGAAGAAGGATGCCATGGAGTATTCAAGGAAGTGTGATGCTTGTCAAAGACATGGCAACATTTTTCATCAGCCAACAGAACTAATGTATCCTATATCCTCTTCATGGACTTTCATAAAATGGGGAATGGACATTGTAGGAAAGCTACCCAAGGCACCGGGTGGAAAGGTCTTCGTGCTTGCTATGACAGATTACTTCTCAAAATGGATTGAAGCAGAAGCATTTGTTCAAGTCCGTGAAAGGGAAGTTATATCCTTCATTAAAAGAAATATTATAACTAAATTTGGTATCCCATATTAAATTGTTTGTGATAATGGATCCCAGTTTATTGAGAAGAGAACTACTAACTTTTGTGATAGTTGGGGCATTAAGATGATCACTTCTACACCTGTTCATCCTCAAGCCAATGGTCAAACATAGTCAAGCAACAAAATTATCATCAACATCTTGAAGAAGAAGCTAGGATCCAAGAAAGGCAGGTGGGCTGAGGAGCTTTCTTATGTTCTTTGGGCTGATAGAACAACACCCAAGAATGAAACGGGTCAAACACCCTTCTCATTGGTGTTTGGAGCAGAAGCGGTGATTCCTACAGAGATTGTTTTTCCTACTTCTTGAATAAACATTCGTGATCCTCAGGCAAACAACAAAAGTCTTATCCAAAATCTAGACACTGTTGATCAACTCAGAGACTTAGAAAAGATCAGAATGGCTGCATATCAACAAAGGATAGCTGGGGCATATAACAAGAACATTAGGATCTGAAGATTTCAAGAAGGAAATTTGGTCTTAAGGAAGGCTTTCCAAAATACAACTAATCCTGCATATGAAAAGCTAGCACATAAGTGGGAAGGGCCCTACTTGATTGAATCAAAACAGGAAAAGGGTCATACCACCTACTTACCATGGAAGGTGATTGACTACCAAGAGACTGCAATGCCATCCATCTTAAGAAATACTTCGAATAATCAGGATCAAGGATCCTTAAAGGATAAATGATCCTAAAGTTGGTAAAATCTTATCCTATTATTTATTCATTTCAGATTAATATTACTGACCAAAGGAAACTATATTCTTAACATTTATTTTTGCCAAGCTTTAAGTTTATGCAGACAATGCATATTACAATAAGGAATTCAATGGTTAAGGGGTTGGCCACCTCTCTCCCATGTTTAAGGTATAATCCTGCGATTATACCTTCTAAGGTTTAAAGGTTTTCACCTTTCTCAAGAATTAGAGTTTATACACTCTCGCTTGTAGCGTAAGTTATCCGAAGTATAGTCCAGGGAAATAGGACCAGTACACGCTTAGTGGCTGACAATTTCATTGCTTTCGGCTATATGGAGGATCCTACGAATTAATGGTAGACGTACCATACACAAGGTTTCTAACATTTTCATTCTACCTTGAGTCTAAGGTTTCTAAAATTTTCATGTTAGCTAAGGTTTTGGCGTTTTCAAGTCACTTACGTTTGGGCTAAATACCGGTTCGGGCGAGTCCCTAGTTTATCATCCGCATCTTTGGGCCAGACCCCAGTTTGGGCTTGTCCCCAGTTTCCGGGCTTGTCCCCAGTTACTTTAAGTATAATATGCATAACTTTGGGCTTGTCCCCAGTTTCTCGGGTTTGACCCCGAATCATATGATTATCTGACTTAAAATTCTAAGATACTTGCATCAGGTGTACTAAGTCCATCTACAAGTATCATGGAAACATTTTTGGTAAGTTAGGTCTAATCAAACCTTATGGTATGATCTTTACTTATCAAGTTATTTTCATTCAGATTATATCATTGGAAATTATTAAATTCAACAGTCTGAGATCCTTAACCTGTTTTTGAAAGGAAAAATTATCTTTAGAACTTTTCATAAAACTAAACTATAACAACTATGCTTTCATAATAATAAACAATCGGCAAATAGTCAAAAGATTAGAGTTATTATTAAAATCACCTGGATTTACCAAAAGCCTTAACCCGGATTTCACCATATAAAGATGGACCATCCACCTGGGTTAAACAGGTGTTACTAACAGTTCATAAAAGTGTAGGAAAGATAAAAGAAGGGGCATCAAAGGCTTCACCTCCGAAAAAAGAGGATCCATCCACCTTTGCTACCCCCATAATTGTGTAAGGATCACAGATCATTTACCCTAATTATATATTGTTTTGTTACAAACAACCAAACATTCAAAAACATAAACAAATAAAAAAAGTGGGCTCAGGCCTTGTCTCTTCATCCTTCATTGCCCACCTTCACAGCCTCCTCCTCTGCCTCGGTCATCTCAGCTTCGTTTTCTCCTGCCATAGTGTCAGTACTTTCACCAGCTTCGTCCTCACCACCTCCAAGTGCCACCAGAGCCTGCTTCCATTTTTCTAGATCCCATGCTGACTTATCAAAAGAAGGGGTCAGTAGCCTTGGTCACAATCTTGATCCTCGCCTAAAGAACAGACTTTGCAGCCCAAATTTTGAACTCGTTGGTAGCACGAGTCACCTCTTTTTGCACCTGGGCCTCAACTGAGATGCATGATCCTTTGCCTGCTTCTTCTCCTTGGTTAGCTTGGAGATGGTTTTATCCTTGGCAACATCCATAGCTCATCCCAGACAAAGTGTCTTCCAAATCTTTGACAATCTTGTCATTAGGGTTGTAAACGAGCCGAGTCGAGTCGAGCCAGAGTGTGCTCGGGCTCGAGCTCTAACTTAATCGAGCTGGCTCGAGCTCGTATCATTTTCTTTATCGAGCTAAAAAGTCAAGCTCGAGCTCGGCTCGTATAAAGCTCGAGCTGAACTCGCGCTCGTCGAGCCGGACTCCTTTAATTTTTTTATTTTTTATTTATTATTTTACAAATTTTGATATATAAATTACAAAAAATATAATTTTAACATACATATTGAATAAAATTTATAAACTAGAGAATTTATAAATTTATTTGTTTTATTTTCGTTATTCTTTTATAAGGTTTTAGGTATCGAGTGACATAATATATGCATAATTTTTATTTATTTATTTCTTGGTATGACATTATATATATATATATAAATATATATATATATATCAAGTGACATTGGTATGACATATATATATATATATATATATATATATATATATATAAATTTAGGGTTTAATCAAAACGAATCAACGAGCCGACTAATGAGTCGAGCCAAGACCGAGCCACGAGCCAAGCTGACCCTGGCTCGAGTTCGGCTCATTTAGAAATCGAGTCGATTCGAGTCGAGCTCATTTAGAATTGAGCTTTTTCGACCCGAGCTTTTTTCAAGCTATTTTTGAGCGAGTTTCAAGCGAGCCACGAGCCGCGGGCTCTTTGAATAGCCCTACTTGTCATGATAGCTTTTGGCAGAATCCATGGCCTACATGAAGTAATAAAATAAATTCAAGAGGAAACTGGATCCGCAGTAGCAGATAAACAAGATATAGGATCCTTACAGTGGGGATGATATACTTTCCAGCTTCAAAAGGATCTTTGGGCTCAGTAGTCTTATTCCTCTAAGAGGCTCCAGACATGGCACGGGTAGTTACTGGACGTGGCTCATGAACATGGGTGGTCTTGGGAGTCTCATCTCCTTCTTCACAATGAAATAATCGATATCTTCCAAGGAGAACTGGGAAACATATTTGCTGGACTTTTGAGCACATGCAGTACACATTACTAAGATAAGTTTCCTATTATTTTTTTATTATAACACGTTTACAAATCTTACTTGACATGTCGGTTGATGATTCTGAAAAGTATTCTTGAGTAGTTCTTGTAAACTTGGATGTGAATGTTCTAACTTCAGGATCTAATGCAAGAAACTTCTTCACCCTTTCTTCTACTCGGGAAGATCAGCAAGTAAAGCAAAGTTATCCACTGAAAAGGAAAGACAAGAAAAGATTCATTAGAAGGACAATTTATCCTCATCGGCTTGTCAGAGGATCCAAGATCCTACCCTTTCTAATCCACCTTAGGGGTAAATTAACCCCACCTGGAATGGAGTCCATTTTTACAAAAAAAGATTTGGTTTCTCCAAAATGGATCGTTTTGAGTGGCTTTGTGAATAGGGGTTGACTGATAAGGTTTTGATTTTAAAATAAAGCGAGTGGATCCGTGGGTAACTAAGTTGTAAAGATACGCTAGTTCTGAAAGCCCAAACTCAATGTCTTCTTGCTCTATAATTCTCTCTATAGTGTGCAGCACCCTCCAGAGCTTCAACATCGCTTGGATATAGCTTATGTCAGTTAGGGTGAAAACGTTATGGGTAAATGTTGGAAAAGGGTACGAATAGCCAATCAAGAAGGGTTGCGTCGGGAAACATACCCAGGTTTTGGAATAAAAATCACTTCTGACCGAGGAATCGAATGGTTAGAAAACAGCGCCGGTCGGAATTAGCGATCTTCGATTTTGGGATCTATAAACTTACAGATTTTTAATGAAGGGTTGATAAGAAAGTGTTGAGAACGGAGGTCGTTTAATTCCGATTACTCGGAAGAAGAAGAAATAGAAATTGTAGACATAACTGAGAAATTATATAAGAAAAATGAAGTAAGGAGGATACCTGACTTCTGCCGAAATGTGATTATAAAAGGATAAGGATGGTCGCATTTACAGGCGAGAGGTAGTATATCAAGATATATGATCATTATATCTAACCTGTTACATTTAATCTACTTTTTGCAGGCGATTTGAATTCAAAATGCCAGCTATAATCTACTCATAACTGCCATTTTGGGGGCAATTATTGGGGCATAAATATTTTGTGCTGAGGATATGTTATCCTTATCTGACTTCTGGATCGATTATCCTTAATATGTGTTCCAAATTGTATCAGGATCAAGGATCCTCAGTACTTATTATTAACTAACGGTTGTTTTCTTTATGTGGTGTTATGTTAAATAGTTATAACGGCTAAGAGACCTAGTCTACCTATTATTTCGCAGTCATGGGAAGTGGCACGTGGTCAAAATAAGTGCAACGTATCTATGGGAAGAGTGGCGGATTAATAGAATTTTTAGTTTGTTATTTTGTGTCGAGTCAAAGATTTGACATGAAATGACTGAAGGGAGATTAAGGGAGATTGGAATCTTCTCAACACTCCTCAATGATGACTAAGTATGGAAACCGAGCACACTTGGACCCTCCCAGCAAGGTTTTACTTGTCCTAGCAAGGTATTTTGCCTTTCGGGCAAGGTTATCTTCTTGAAGTCTTCTTTAGTGTCAATCCGAGCAGGGTTCACTATGTCTAGCAAGGTTGTTCTTCATAGCCAAGAAAGGTTTACTTCCGAGTAAGCTCTTGGCTAACCAAGCTTTTGAAGCCAAGTATTTGGAAGATCTAGCAAGGTATTCTTTAATAAAACAGTGGTCCGAGCATGCTTGATGAAAGTTGATAAAGAATTATCTTAAGGACTTTGTCGGGCAAGGTTCAACTCCGAGCAAGCTACAGTGTAATCAGCACACTTGGTTTGCTAATAAGTTATTCATTAACAAAGGGTTGAAAGGATCTCTTAAGAACAAGTTTGCTCATTAGATCATATCGGGCAAAGTTTGCTATGGTCAAGAAGATTGAAGTCTGCTAGGTGAGTATTTTCTAAGGAAAATACTCTAAGTAAAGTCTACCCGGAGAACTGTTTACCAGCACACTTCAAGGTTACCAGGTCTACTCGAAGAAGACAAAAGGCACAGAGCCTACCCGGAAGACCTATTTTTACACTTAGTATGTTTTTGAATATTTACCTATCATTAGGGTTTCTAGAAGTCAGGACAGTTGTCAGATGGTGGCAGGCCTATAAATAGAATAATTTAGGGCACGCCTACCACGGATTTGCCACTTTACACTTTTCAGATTAATCGAATATTCCTGATTTGAGTGTGACTGCTGTCCTAGGATTGTACGGATAAAAATTCCTTATAAGAAACCCTAATCGATTTACATTTTTATGAACACCTTCTATAAATGGAAGTCTTTTGAGTGATTGTTTGTGTTTGTTACATTTAATATCCTTTAGAAACAGATAGTGTTTGTTAGTGATTCCGCTGTTAACAAATAACTAATCTTATCATAAATAGCAATGGCATCAACCTTCTTGTTGACACATTTATTGTGTGGGTTGTGACATTTATTGTGAGTTTGAGTAATCAATATGGGACCGACATTTTTTATATTTAATTGAGTTATGATCAGTTTAGAAACACACAACACTCTTGTTAAACATTACGTAGAGATCACTTTAGCTAGATTCACATACACTTAGATTTATCGTATTCACTTATCATAATCTCCAACCCTGTGACACCATTTTTTGATTAATAAAGAGGTGATAGACGATTTGTCATCACCCGGGGTTTTTTTTGCCAACGATCATCAATCGATCAAGTGCTTTTCCTCGCAACAAATCCTTGTGTTCATCTATATTTCGTTTACATATTCATCAATATTATACAAGAACTCTACCTCACAAAATCATATTTGGTTACATTATCCTTAAACCGATTTTTGACCAAAACACCACCCTGGCATGTGATAGTGCCGATTTGGCATAGAGATCTTCAGAGCTAGTGGTAATGATTTCAACATCAATGTAATATGGATCAACATCAAGATTGATTTTATATCCATTTTAGACATCATCTGATATAGCTCAAAGTGGCCCACGACGCCTGGAATTCTTTAAAAATGAGAGTTCAGAAAGGAAAACGTCGAAGACACCTAACAACACGACTAGTGGTTTGTATGCAAGTTGTTTCGAGGGTCTCACCGAGGATACCAATGGATCCCCAAACAAACCATCACGTCTAATCGGGAGATTTAATGCAAAGGAAAAATGGGATACAAGATCTTCATCACAATATGAGAAATTGGATAAAGTGTTGGCAAGGTTGGGTAGTTTTACCATCAAGTATGAGGACGTCGAAATTAAAAAAAAAAGAAAAAGAAAATCTAACTAAAATAAAATGCAGATGATCAGGAGGATTTACAAGTATCATCATTAAACACCGACCACCTTAAAGGGTCGACTTATGAAAGTGTTAATATTTTAAAAGCATGGATTCTAAAATGTCTCGCATTGTTATTTATTTATCTCATTCTTTATAGTTTTTTTTAATGCAACTATGTGTTTAACTAGTGTGGTTAAATGTTTTTATTTATTTAATTATTATTGTTATTTAAACATTAAACATTCATTTGCATTTTCAAATTGAAAGCGAGATATAAATGAAAATAGTATGGGTTGTCGAAAACTAAAGATAAGTTAAAATGATGTGAGAATGACGTGACTATAAAATTGTAGTAAAGCACAAAAAACATGCTTTGTCTTATGAAACCAAAAGGAATTTTGTGATATATGTAGTTATTCAAATCAATCATTCCTCAATTCAACCTAATACGCGTGGGAAGAATCCGAGAGATCGATGAATAAGACGCTGATCTTGATATATGATATTTCATACGTGAACATTGCAATTTCTAATATATAAGAAACAATTTAGGGGTAGTTTAGTGTATGACTTTTGTTTGGTTAGTGTATTAAAATAGAGTTATTTTCAAATACTTTATCAATGACGGCTTTAGAAGTATTAACAAAATAATGATGAGAACTCCATCTTATCCAATTTCACTCCACTTAATCCAAATTTTCTTTGATTATATTATCACTTTAAAAAGGTACATGCCATAATAGCACCTACCCCCTATCATATATGCTGGATACATATCCTCATATATGCTAGATACATATCCTGGGCTATCACAACAATAGGTGAGTCATATGAAGTACATGCGTATAACATTTTGAAACATTGTACACTCCTATATGAACGTATATCATGACGTTGGTTGCTTTGTATAAGCGTATGCTAAACCGTTGGTTGCCTTATTTGACAATGTTCATTCCATATACACACACATTCCTGTATGCAGTCGTAAAATATCAATTAGGGGTGTTCAAAATTTGATTCAGATTCGAAAAATAAAACCTCGACTCGATTCTATTTCGATTATCAAGGTTCGAATTCAGTTTTAAAAAATTCAAACTTGATTCAATTACAATTTGAATTCAATAATAAAAATAAAACCTAAAAATTTATGATTTTCAGTTCTTTTCGATTCAAAATTTGAATTCAAATTATACCATGTATTTTATTTTGAACTTTTTATCATGTGACATTGTGACTCCTTTGAATACGTATTTTGGTGTTGCAATTTTGATTATGGTCTTTTGACATATTGATAGTGTATTAGTTTTATATATTAGTATTTTTAGTTTTATAAGTAATTAGTTTGTAGTAGTTTTAAAAATAAAAGTAAAATAAATTATATATAGAGTGAATTGGAATTAAGTTGGATTTATCTGAATTCAAGATTCAAATACAAACCAAATTTGTAAGGCCCCGTTAACGGTGCCTCACATCTGACGTTGGATTTACTCATAAACACAATTCTAAATATCAGAGTTAATTAAAAATTTCGCGGAATAATAATGATAGTCAACCATTCATTACAAATATTTATAACTTGTCTTTTTAAAACATAAATAAAACATAATATCAAAACATCATGACAAATCTTCAAATGCCAGCCTCTTCAATCTTGCCATGTGTCTTGCTCTAACCAGCTGTCTCGATCTGTTAACCTGCGTGCATACTAAAAGTCAGCTATGCTAAGTGAGTTTTAGTTAATCAGACGACATACAATACATCCACATACTTACATATGCACCCGAAGGTACATACCTTCATATTTACTAACATACTTACATAGGTACTTTCATTCTTTCTTTCATACTTACATTCATACTTTCATTCATACATATACGTTTTAAAGAGCATTCCGCCCTATAACCTTCTCTGATATTATTAGGGTTGGTTCCCTACATTCGCCGATATTATTCGGGTCGGTTCCCTACATTCGCCGATATTATTAGGGTCGGTTCCCTACATTCGCCGACATTATTAGGGTCGGTTCCCTACATTCGCCGACATTATTAGGGTCGGTTCCCTTTTCTAACTATGCCTTCCATACCTTTCTATACATTCATAATTATAACTTCCGTACGTTCATACATCACTTATACATCATATATATATCAACCATATCTTTAAACCATCCCTTGACGGTACATGAAATATCCGAAGATCGTTTACGTACTATCAATATAACATACATACATCATTCATCATCATATATATTAATCATATCTTTAACTACCACCTGGCGGTAGATGCAATGTTCGAAGATCGTTCCCGCACCGTCAAGCATTCATTATACACGAATCATACAAGGCATACACTTACCACTTAAAGTAAGTGTATTAGCTATCACATAGAGTATGCACACAACCCCGAAAATATAACAAGGAAGTGGGGCTAGAAACTCACCTGAACTCGGTTACGTTCACCGTTTATGGTTATTCCTTTCTTGAGCTGTGCACGACTAACTGTATAACAATTACACGTATCAATTTAACTATCACTACCCATATTGTGTTTCTAGTTTAATTATTACCCTAAACGAACAGGGGTCCGGGGACAGCGCCCCTGGCAGCAGGGTTCTAGGGGCGGCAGCCCCTAGCGAGGTCCAAGGGGCAGAGCCCCTGGCTGGAGTTAAGCTGCCAGGTCAGCTTGGAAAAATTTTATTTTCATTAACTGTCTTAACACATTTTCCATTAGGATTTCGTGATAATATTTTATTGTTAACCTCTCAATCCTTTAAGGTATCTTCTATAAATTAATAAAGTTCAAGGGCTATTTTGTAATTAAATCATACTTTCTAATTCCAAGGACTGCTCTGTCATTTATCAAACTTCTAGTTCGTCACTGGGTTCTTAACGAATTGGGTTCATAACTAATGAACCATTCGTTAATTTATAACGAATTGACCATTATAACAAACTGGTTCCTGTAACGAATCAGACCTTATAACGAACTGGTCCTTTGACGAATTGAACCCTCTAGTTCGTTATCTCCTTTTAACGAATGACTCTAACGAATTGGGGTTAATTCGTTATCTTTTTCCTTAATGAATTGGATACGAACTAAGGCTAGTTCGTTAAGCTTCCTTTAACGAATCATCTGACGAATTGCCTCTAGTTAGTTAACTCCCCATTAAAGAATTAGGGTTAGGTCAGAGAATTTCAGAAACATTCTCTGACGCCTTAACCTCGTACCTGCTTTTCCGGCGCCGCCATTTCCGGAAAACCGGGATCTCGCCGGAAAAGCGAGATCTCGCGTATTTCACCACTGTTTTTACCGTTTTTCGTCTCGTTCGATCCAGATCTAAGCTGGGGTGACCCCTAAGCTCATCTTAGTTTCGGTTTATACCCGATTCCACCTGGATCTCGTGACTTTAACGGCTTAAAGGTGTCGGCTTGTCGTTTCGCGACTAGATCTAACGGGTTTAGACCTCTACAATAACATACTATCATTACCTTGGATCGGGATCGGTTTTCCTTCTTAGTTCGGCTAGAGAAAAGAGAGAAACTAGAGAGAGAGCATAAGGGTGTGTTTTGGGTGGTGTATGGAATATGTGTAAATGAATGAATTAGTTAGTAATTAAGGTTTATATATTATGGATCATGGGCTTAAGCCCATGGTCTTTCCTTCTTTCCTTCTTAGTCCAAGTCCATAACCCATATTCATTTGACCCAACACTAGCCCGACTCATAATAACTCATGTTTTCATTTTATTAACAGAAATTAGAAAACGAGATGTTACAAAATTGAATTTTTAATTCGGTAAAAAAATTGACTATGAGTTCGAATCAAATATATCAAATCTAAATCGAATTTTTATTAAATACGAATTCAGGAAAAAATATAAATTTTGAAAAAGTTGTTTCGATTAATTCAAAAGTTCGGTATTTAATTCGTTGAACACCTCTAATATAAACTCGATATAGATTATTAGTATGACTATAGTCTACTTAAAAATTTCCTATAAAAGTTACATTTCATATTTTAGAAATTTTTATATTGTCTGAATAACATTTTTTTTAAAGATAATTATTTTTGACCTGTAATTATGCCTATTTGAAAAAAAAAGATTAATTTTACTTATTATTAATAAAAGTAATAATAATAATAACTTTTTAAAAATAAAATAAATAAATAAATATATACAAATATCTAAAAATGAATAATGCAAACAATCTAACATTTATTACTCTAATAAGAGCATTCTTGACCCATCCTCTAAATTATTATGAGAGAGTTTAGAAAAATATAGGATTAGGATGTGAGTGGTTGTGACTTACGGGTAAAGAAAAGAGAAAATGTTGCTAATTTTTTATTTTATTTTATTTATTTTTTTTGTAAATTTGGAAAACTTTGTTTACCCATATTTATTTTATAATATTTGTAGAAAGTGGTTGTAAGTGAAGGAAATATACAAAGTAATAATAAATGTATAAAAATGTATTATTTAATTGAAGATGAGAAAAACGTAAAGATTTTAATGTAATTATAGAAATAATGATGAGGGATGGACTGAGAATGCTTTAATTGAACAAAGTGGAAGATGTTTTTATCATCACGTCACACCCGGCTTCATGGACCTAGGTGTGTGACCAACATTGGTACTTGTTTTATAAATATATCAGAGTATATATGTTGCAAAGCGGAAGTCTTTTCATTTAAATAATATTATATTTAAAATGCCTAGAATTAAACACCCAATAGAATTTTACAAAATATTATATAATAAAACCATAGTTTACATCTTTTACGTTTAAAATATCCGAGCCATAAGATCTTCTAATGAGTAACAACTAATACCACCATCCTATATCTCTATTCCTCATTACCTGTAAAACAGTTTATAAATACGTCAGCAACACATGCTGGTAAAGACGTAGACGCTAAAACATTTTTATGTAAATATCTTTAGTTCATACTCTAAACAATCAGCAGCCCTATAGACCGACATACTAATTATATGCACACAGTCAAGCCCACACTAGGGGTGTTCATAAAATCTGAAATCCGAACCTAAACTCAAACCTGAATAATCCGATCTGAAGTCTTATTCGGATATTCGGATCATATTCAGATAGGGATTTCAAAAAAATTCGGATTATTCGTATATCTGAATAAATAACATGTGATTTAAATATTTTGAAGTTTGGCTCTATTCGTATTTGTTTTAATTTTTAGAATTATGATGGATCATGGATTTATTTTGACTTTTGTTTGAAGTTTAACTTTTCTTTGTTTATGTTTTATTTTAATTTTCTGGTTTTATATTTTATTTAATTAGGCGCTTGTTTGAATGTTTGTTATACAGTTTATTTCAGGTTATTCGGATTATCTGATTCCGTTCCGAATGCATCCGAAATCAATTTGGATCCACTACAACAAAAAGGTCTTTTTAGGACCTTTTGTGTGGGACGCTTGTAAAATATGGTCCTAAAATCTATTTAATATGACAAATCAACATTTGGAGTCCTTTTACAATATACGCTACATCACCGGAGTCCTAAAAAGTTATTTAATAGAATGGATGATTCTTTGGGGTCGTATTATCATATAACTTAATAAGATACTTAAAATGTAAATCCTAATAAAGTAATCTATGAGACATGTAGTTGTTGGTGTCCCATTATGTGGTAATGTAATAGGACACTTTATCACTGGCGGTCTTATTATAACATAACTTAATAGGACACTTTGTAGTTAAGTCATAAATGTTCGGTGTCATAGGACTCTTTCAAGTCGAAGTCATATAAGAACATAACTTAATAGGACATTTTACACTATGTTCATATAACTTTAACCTTTATAAGATGCATAATCATTGTGGTGTTATTATAATACACCGTAATAGGACATTTGATATTTTAGTCATAAAACATCTGTCTTATAGGACGCTTATTCGTTAGAGTTTTATTATAACATAACTTAACATGACACTTGACACTTGAGTCTTATAACTTTAACCTTTATAGGACGCTTAATCATTGTGGTGTTATTATAATACACCGTAATAGGACACTTGATATTGTAGTAACAAAACATATGTTTTATAGGACTCTTATTTGCCAGAGTTTTATTATAACATAACTTACTATGACACTTGACACTTGGTCTTATAACTTAACCTTTACATGACGTTTAGCCATTTTGGTGTTATTGTAATACACCGTAATAGGAAACTTGATATATGAGTTATAAAACATCAGTTTTATAGTACGCTTATTCGCTAGAATTTCATTGTAGAATAACTTATTTTGACACTTGAGTTTAATAACTTTAAACTTTATAAGCCGGTTAATCATTGTGGTATTATTATAATATACTGTAATAGGAATTTTGATTAGTGGAAGTATGCCATTGTCTTATGTTGAAACACAATCAATTAGTTAGAACAAACCTGAATTATATCCACATTTATAAAATGTATACAAGTTGAATCAAATTCTCTTTTCTTTAATTCAATAATAATTTGCAGACCGTAAAACAAAGTAATTTAAATTTCCTGAGAAACTTGAAAGCCTAATTCTCATTCATCATTATCAATAGGCCCTGCATAAAAAACACAAAGTACAAAAATCTGTTTCTATTATATGAATTATGATGAATTTATGAGACAAATTAACAAAGTTCTTTTTAGCACTTTCAAGAAAATAAAGAATAACCAATGGACCTGCACAGCTTAACCTCGAATGCAGTCGACAGCCACCTGACTTAAAAAAATTATATATGTTTCATTCCAAAAAATAGTTAAACAGATTTATGGAACAAGTGAATTTACAATGTTGCCATCAGTACCATGTTGTGTAGCTAGGGCTGTAAGCAAACCGTACCAAGCTGAACGACACCTTGTGTATGTTCGCACCGTTAAGCTTTTTTCGAACGAAACCGGACTAGAGCTTAACGAACATATATATGTAAATGAACGTAAATGGACGGATGTGAACAAATGTAGCAAGACTAACATAAATGAAGGAAAGTAAACGAGAATTAGTGAACCAACCTAAATGGACACATCACTGAACTTTCACGAACAAAACAACGCGAGCGCGACCTCTGTTTGTGTTCGTTCATCAAGCTTACCTAACGAAATTATTTGTTCATATTTTTTCATTTATTAAAAGGTCAAACATAAACAAACTTCTCGCCAAACGATTTACGAACAATTCGCCGGATGTTCGGTTCATTTACATCACGATCTGTAACAAAGTCTTGTAAAAACCAAGTGACACTTCCATTATATGCATTCATCACGTGCGGTTCCACAAACACTTCGTGAACACAAAATAGTAAAATAAAAATTGAATCACAATTTTGTAAAAATAAAAACGAAGTTGGAAAACATGAAAAAACAGGCCCGATGATCAGAAAATTCTAGCATATTGCTCACAACCTGCAAGTGAATTTTCAAAATTCATCATAAAAATCTTAAATGAAGAACACAAACTTTGCGGTTTCGATTTTTATTTCGAGGCTACTTGCAGACTCAAGTTTCGTTCCGGAAGTCAGAACTTGGCAATTTTCAATTTTTATTTCAGTTTAAATTTGGTCGATTTTGATTTTGGGGCCGAGAATTTGAATCGATTTTGGTTGGAGCATAGAATTTTGGGGAAAATGAGTTGGAGGGAAATGGAATAATCTAGGAGGGAAAACGAATAACTGATAAAGCATATATATATATTAAAAATCAATTTACTTTTAATAATTAAATTATATGTCATCTATATAAAGTTTTATAATATGTAAATGGAAAACTTATATATACAAAAAGGTCCAAAACCCATACATTTAATATTATAAACATATAAATTAAAGGCAAATCGGACTAAAATAATCACACATTTTATTTGTTGGCCAATAATAATCACGTCTAAGTTATTTCCCTCTAGCAATCCCATATTTTTCATCTTTTTTGGTTTATGATCTCCCCATTAATAATAGCTAACAACGTTAGTATAATGCTGACGTGGCATGATGTGTTGGCAATTAAAAGTCCCACCTAGCTAATTTCTTGATTATCTGACTATTATTATTTGGATTTGTTCAAATCCGACACTAAATTGATCCATATCTAACGTAAGTGTTCTACCATTGTGAAATCCGAAACTCGGCTGTCGTGAAAGAACAGAAGCCTAATGCAATCAAGTGTCTATGAAACAGACGCGACACTGGTGTAAGAAATTGGTGAATTTCGGGTGCTCTAGACTCAAAAAATATTGTTTGAAAATGTATTTCTCTTATTTATATTAATATTCACCAATTTTGTTATAAGTATTAGTAAATTTAAAATATTTGACATATATATAATATCTAAAATTGATTTTCTTTATATTTATCATGACCGAGTACTCTTAGTATACCCAACTCTCCAGTAAGCCACATAGGGTCCACCTAGCGACTTTTACAACCTTGCATTTGCCAATGTTGGCACTATTTTAACCAGTGCTTAAAAAATCGGCTTTGACCTTACTATGTTGGGATCATAAACAATACATCGAATTATTAACACTACAATTCCATAAAAACAAAACTTTGATTCAAAAAACTAATTCAAAAGTACATGATTTCCATGCTATCGGAAAGACCACTATGTTAAAACTGATCTATTTGATGGTATAAGAAAGGTTGCTAAATAAGCTTTTAATCGGGGTTAAATATGGGCTACTAAAAGTCTATATATTGTCTAAACTATAAACAATAAAAAATTGCCTTTTAGTTATACTGATACTCAAATTACAAATCGTTCGACTAATATTAGTTGTTGCGGGTTACCACTAGGGATGAGCAAATGGTATTGAGTACCAAATCAAATCAAATCAAATTAAGTAGCGTCGATACCAACCTTTTGAGCTTCCGAGACCGATACTGTACCATTATTTTACCGAAGTGTTCGGTTTTGATACCGAATCGGTACCGTACCAAGCAAGTTTGGTAACGGTACCCATTATTGACTATTTTCTGTGTCAATATTTTTCGATACCGGTACCAAGCTCCTTCCTAAATACCACCACATTAGACACTAAACCACCAAACTATTGTTAAAAGTAATTAACTTTTTGTTTGAATTAAATATCGATTCCCTTAATTGATTTTGTATTAATATATTTATATATAATTCTAATTCTCTCGTAGTGTATAATTAGGGGTGTTCTTCGGGGTTTTTTGTCGGGTTTCGGGTTTTTCGGGTCGGGTTTTTCGGGTTTTTATGAGTGGAAATATAACCCGAAAACCAAACAATTCTAGTTTCGGGTTTTACGGTTTTCGGGTTTATTGGGTCGGGTTAGATCGGGTCGGTTTGATTCGGGTTTCGGGTTAAGTGAAGTTTGTGAAAGGGCTTAAACGCTTTACAAAAAAGGTGGGTTTTTTTGGTCATCATAGTGTACAATGCCACTGAAATAGTATTACTAAACACCACCTCATATATCCACATATTAGCATTTAACAATAATAATATCAAACAATAAGAAACAGTAAGAGTAATAATTCAAATGTAAAAAAAAACACCAAAATCTCAATCCATAACAAGCAATTGTTAAATAGAAATACCATGTCCCAAACCAAAACGTATCAAAATTAAATAACAAAAATCCAATGCATTAAATAAATATCATATTTGTGTTCATACTTCATTCTTCATTCTTCAACTCGACATTGCCAATTGCCAACTTCATGTAATCTGCTCCTCCTTTTCCAGTTCTACATTAAAATAAAAATCAATTAAAGTAAGGACTACCATAGTTTCAGAATATAACATGAACAAGCATTACAAAACTATTTAGTGATAAAATACCTTTATCGATTGCTTGAATTATGTTCCAATCTTCTTCATTTAAGAGTTGCATGCTTGAAGTAGAACTATCCCGGAGCCAGTTTTGAGTGCAGATTAAACTCTCAACAATCCTAGGAGTCAAAGAACTCCTATACGGGTCCAATACCCTCCCACTTGTGCTAAAAACTTATTCAGAAGCCACTGTTGACACTGGAATTGCGAATAAGTCTCTAGCCATCAAAGACAAAATCGGGAATCTTGGGCTATTAACTTTCCACCATTCTAAAAGATTGAAGTTCTCTGAGTACTTTTCAAAGTCTTCTTTCAAGAATTTGTCTAACTCACCAATAGGTTCAACTCTTTGTGTAATCATTTGTTCTCTTAGTTTGTTTCGAAATGGTTGGTTTGGTGTCGTGTCTTCAGGTTTATCACGTTTACCTAACACCGATGAGCCTGAAGACTCAGCGGTAGTAAAACGTTAGGAATGAATTCTAATATAGTCATAATATAGCTCATGCATAGAATCCATAACAAATTTTATGTTCACGTCCGCCAACTCTTTTCCATAACGATCGACGAAAAGTAAATCCAAGTAATGTTTTTTGTTCCTTGGGTCTAAAACCAACGCAAAGTATAACAATAAGTTAATTTTTTGTATATTGCCATAATACTTTTGAAATTTTG
Organism: Bidens hawaiensis; assembly: GCF_021521415.1. NCBI lineage: Eukaryota > Viridiplantae > Streptophyta > Magnoliopsida > Asterales > Asteraceae > Bidens > Bidens hawaiensis. The sequence continues at coordinate 580,770 of NW_027492102.1, read as the reverse complement.
CCTTCATTGCCATTGCAATCTTACATAGACTAGCAGTACCAATAGCTTCATCTAATATGCCACGAATGTTATAGATCTCTTCAATGCACGAGTTTGACGTTACATAATGTGTCCCTGAGACTCTCAAAGTAATATCATAAAATGGTTTCAAAAAATGGCATAAATCTTTACAACTTTGCCAATCTTCAGTTGTAAGTTCTCCGTAACCCGCTTTTTCAAGTTCGATTCTAAAAACGGACTCCTCAATATCATATCTCTCAAAGGTTTTCTCATAAGCCTGTGCAACTTCCAACATAAGGTAAGTGGAGTTCCATCTAGTTGCTACGTCTAAAACTAGGTGTTTCGTTGTATCGGCATTAACAATCTTAGCAAACTTGTCGAATTTGTCAATCCTTGATGGTGACTGCCTAATCCACTTAACCGCCCACCTAACTTTATCAACCAACTTGCTAACCACTTTAATTCCTTCTTGGACCACTTGGTTTATAATATGTGCAACACACCTAATGTGTGTCCATTTAGCATTTAATAGACACTTATTGGAATTTTGAAATACCCTTTTCAAAAAGTCTATTGCGGCATCATTTGCACTAGCATTATCAACCGAAACCGTTAAAATATTTTTTATTCCCCATTCATTTAAACAGTTTTCAACCGTTTTCCCAATATCTACACCACGATGATTCTCTTGGGTACAAAAGGTCAATACTTTACTCCTTAAGTTCCACTCGTTATCTACGAAGTGGGCGGTGATACACATGAAACTAGATTGTTGATTAGAAGTCCATATGTCTGTAGTCAAACAAATCCTACCAACATTCTTTTTAATAAAATCACGGACTTTTGTTTTTTCTTCTTGAAACATATGATATATGTCTTTTGTAATTGTACTTCTACAAGGAACTTTAAAAAATGGTTGACATAGGCTCATAAAATGCCTAAAACCCTTCCTTTCCACAAAACTAAATGGCAATTCATCGACTATTATCATATAGGCTAGGCCATTCCTAATGGTTTTTTGATCAAACTTCCATGTGGTCATTTTATTTTTCAGCCCCAAATGCAATTTGTGTTTGCCCACCACTCTTTTTAGCTTTGTACGGTTCACATTTTGTTAAATGGTTGCTAAGATTACTCGTACCTTGAGATTTTGACGCACACTTGTACGAACGATTACAATGCATACATCTTGCTCCTTGATCCCCGTTTGCATCTTTTTACTTTTCAAAATCATTCCACACTTTGGATCTTGTTTGATAAATTTTAGGTTTCTTCATAGTTAGCTGAGTTGGTGGAGTCTCATCATCATTGCTATCAAGATCAATCCTTTGTTCTTCAGCCGCATCGAATGTTCCTGACATCTGTAACAAAATAAATAAATATTAAAATATTAATATTTTCATATTGAAATATTAATAAATAAAGTCAGACAATAACTATTATATATATATTTATATATATATATATTAAAAAGCATCTAGTGGTTGTCTCACAACATATACTGTTCATCAACAGTAAACAAGACAAGCCAATTACATCTTTGCACGTCTCGAAGAAACTGAAACCAAAACTAAAGTGAACAAAAATGAAACCAAGAAAATCAACGTGTATGTGATTGTGGCTTGATTCGTTTAACCATTTACGTTTTCTTGTCAGACATTATTAGACTGATTAGTGATTTACGCTTAAACACGTTTGGTCAACCCCACAAACAGATTTAACTAAACGGGTCGATTAAGGGTTAGTGGGTTGACCGTTTAACTCTTATTTTGAAACAATATTTTTAGAATTTTTTTTAGTTTGACTAGGTGTTTTAATATAATTGTAATAAAGAAATAATCATTAGTTTTTTTTTCAAATGTAATAATTGTATACACGTGTATTTTTTGTTGTAAATTTGTAATTTTAGAGTAACGATATGTAAAAAAACAAATAAAAATTCTGGTTAATCAGGTTGTGTTCGTCCCATACGTTTGTTGTATTCTGGTTGATGTGACTGATCTTACGTTTGTTCGTCCCATATTCAGTTTTATGCCAGGTTCTTTCTTACTAAGTCTTTGGCTATGGATTTCGTAACTGATTTTAGTTATATATTTTTTTTCCAAAACTAACATCAGGTTCTTGAAGAGAAGAAATGGAGGGAAGTTTCCAATAGCTTCATTAGTTAAAGTCAGTTTTATAGCACATATCGAAATGGGGCAGACTTGATTAATTGGCAACCAAATTATTATGCCTCTCGGCTACACAATTGAACACGAAAAGGTAATTTTGTATTGTATTTTAAAATCTTTTTCATGTTCATAGTTCATAAATGCTTACAGTTTATATATTTTATTTTTCATGTAGATGCTTGAAGTTGTAATACTTGAAGATCATGTACTTGGTCTAGAGGATATGCTTAATCAACTACCTGTCTATTTTTGTTCAAGAATCGCATCTGTCTAATCCAGTACTTCGAATTGCTAAGGTATGTTTTACTTATCTTTGTTATTGGTATTGTTTTGGATTCGAATTGGAATTTTGTATGGGCAAAATATTCTATTGCGATGCAACTTCGTAATTTAGCAATTTAGCTTTTAATTCATATTCATAAAGATGAAACATCACATGATATATCTATTTAGAGTTGTTGTTAAGTGATAAATTGTTATTCTTTTTTTATTTGAAAAGTTTGTACTTATGTATGTTAAACAACAAATTATTAAAAAACAGTTTCACTTTAACATTTTACCAACACATGTGATTTATCTAATTTTTTTGGTTAACTCAAGGTTTGCTTGATGATAGAATGCATACAGAACCCCACACTAAATTTGGGTTAGTACTATAATAAGAATATATATCTTCATTGGTGGTCAATTAGTCACTATAATCTGTAGGTTGAGTTGGGTATAGGTACATATTTTCTTTATTTGGTTATAATGTATCTTATTAGTTATTATATTAATCACCAGGCTCAAAGCACCTAAAACATTATATGTGTCTAAATTCTAATAGATTTCTAAGTGAGATACTTGAACAAGTTGGATCTGTGATAGAGAAAACATCCAACTGAAGTCTAAATGTGAAGAACTTACAAGTACCGTAGTCCAGTTAGAAGCCCAGGTATCCGAGATGAAAGGGTCGAAGTATGATTCTAGTGTTGCACCTGTTACATCGTCATCTTTCCCCATTGTAACCAGTGGACCTCTATTTACGGGTATTTTTCTATACAAATCTTTAGTGTTCCACATTTTGTAAGATATCTTTTGTACTTCATTAGAAATATGTTATAAACAATAGGCACGTCACTATATTTTGCACAAAGTACATGGTTAAAAAGAGGATTAGTATGTAATTTGAATACTTTGTTAGACTTAGGATATGTGCAAAATAGAGGTAAATCTTTAGCTTGTAGACTTTTCCAAAAACTGATTGTAAGTTGGTGATTAAATAACGGTTACATTGGGCTACACTAGAAAACAACAATGTCTATTAATGTTTTATCAGATTATTTTTTCAATAAAATGTTAACATGCTAGTGTAAAACCCCTTTTTTTTTTTGTAAAATGATTTTTGCACTATAATGACTCGAGTTTAATATATAACTGTTTTTTGAAAACTAAAATCTAGGTCGGAGATTAAGTTTTACTCAAAAGCATTATAAACCCTACTGAGCCTGTAGCAAGAGGATGGGTGAAGAGCCTGGACCCAAATGAGCTAGTTGGTGGTACAGAGATTGGACCAAAATGGTGGAGGTAAATGTTCAAGTACCAATAAAAATAGATGAATAGTTGGTGAGACCATATGGGTTTTTTTCCACAATTCAAGATTGTATTGGTGCATCCATCGCATGGCCTTGTCCATTCATCTCGGTGTGTATTTGTTTGTGATACGAATAATTTTAATAACATGGAACTTAATGCTTATGCATGGATGGTTTATTTGTAGGTAGTCCATGAGGATTGAGGACGAATGATGACTTGGGATTTTATGGTGCTTGTTTCTTTTATTTCTTATAATTTTTTTTAAATATTACAAGATTTTATGTTGGATAATGTTATAACTTATTTATGTTTATTGTTTTCGTTATGAAAAAGCTTATTTAATATAATGAAGTTTTATTTCTTTCAATATTTAGATGTCCATAAACGTATCGTAAAATTGTGCTTGTGGACGTTTAAAAAAGGGTTGTATAATATGATTTGTTAGGACTTCGAATTTTTGTCCTATTAAATGTTAGAACATTGTAAAGGTGCCATAATATGTTTTTTTAGGACATTTAAGCTGTTCATAGACATATTATGCAACCATAAAATTTAGTTTTATAATCATATTTGGAATTAGGACCCTTTTCTTGGTACTATAATGTCCCATCATAAGGGTTCTATAAATTATTTTTAAGGACACTTGTATGTGTGTCAAAAGTTGACAATTAGGTAAGCATATGTTAAAAAATTGTAAAAGTGTCCTAATATGTATTTATTGGGACGCTTTTTGGGTTGTTAATGAATATATTATGCGACCATAAAATTGGTTTCATAATCTTATTTGGGATATCAGGACGTTTTTGTTGGTACTAAAGTACCTATAGTGTTACATCATAAGGGTCTTATAAATTAATTTTTAAGGACGCTTGTATGTGTATCAAAAGATTAAAGGTGGGCAAGCACATGTTAAAACATTGTAAAAGTGTCCTAATATGTTTTTATTGGAACACTTTTTGGGTGGTTAATGGTATTTTACGCAACCATAAAATTGGTTTTATAATCTTATTTGGGAAGCAGGACGCTTTTTGAAATCCGAGACTTATTACGACCCCTTTACATGAAACGCTTTTCTCGTTGGTCCTATTAAATGAAAGGTCCTATAAAATAGCATTTTAGGACGCTTTTGTGCGTACTAAAAGCCCTTTTTGTTGTAGTGATCGGATAGGAACACCCCTTATTCAGATCAGATCAGATTTCGTATAGGGTCATAAAAATTTCAAATCCGAACCGAGTAAACTGAATAATCCGTTATCCGATCCGATGAGCACCCCTAGCCCACACAACCCTATAGACTGGCTCATTGATACGGGGAATCGATGATAGCGTGGTAGGGTATGCCTACCCCTGCCCATATATATGAGGATCCCGACACATGTATAACTAGCCTGAATGCCAGCAAATACAAAAGTTTTAGGGATACGTAATCCCATGCAAACTTTTGTATGAATGACTCGCTTGTATATATGCTTGTAAAAAGATTAGACATACTTTCCTTTGTTATGATCAATATTTCCACTGATTTATACTTGTGGATTACCTCAGACCATAGTTGTAAAAATCGCGCCCGGGCGCCAAGCGCTCAACGAGAAATCACCACCTAGGCCGAGTTCTCGTTGAGCCATCCACGATTACTCTCTGAGTAAGGCCGAGTACTCCCAACTCCCCAGTCGACCGCCTAGGATCCGCCTAGTGAGTTTTGCAACCTTGCTTTAGACCTATAGTACGAGAATAACAATGTATAAATATCTAAATCAATGATCTAGCTTAAGATATTTAGTCTGTTTTCATAGCTTTAACCTTGATAAATCATTTGTTTGAATAAAAAAGTTAGACCTTTAGTCTCTTTGTTTATTAATAAGTAATGTGCTACGTTTCTTTCTTTGGAAAAATGTTTATGTTAGGTTTCTTCTTTATGAAGAAATATCAATTTGATTATGCTCCTTGTATATAAAAGTTTATGTTTCTTAATTGTAAAGAAACATTATTTTGGCTATAACCTTTGTTTATGAAAGCTATGTACACTAAAAATTTCCTCATGGTTTAGGCTATACCCTCGACTAGAGTCTATGCCATGATAATAATATAACTTAAGTGGAACCCCTACCTTACACTCATACTTGGAGTTGGACACCTAAAGTTGATTGAGCAACACTAATACTCTATATCGCGTATCGAGGATGTTGGATCTTGTATTACCAATCAATAACAATAAACAGATCTCAGATCTGTGTATATAAGATTAATACGAGTAAGGATCTAGCTCATAATTAACCTTGATTCAGTGTTGTATATATGTGTATATATTATCAATAAGTTATCAATAATGTTTGTATAATATTAGGTGAAGCTTGAGAGAGATCTGGACAGCAAAGCCTTTCAAAACTTTCTCTCAAAAACTTTAAATTAAAGTGAACAGTAGTTCACTATATATAGAAGGCGACCTGGTTCACTAACATCCCCTAGCGAACCAGCTTCCCCTTCGTTACATAATTTAACATAACGAACCGCCCCCTGATTCGTTAACATCCCCTAATGAATCAGGAGGGAATACATTATAATGTCTTAGTTCGCTAACATCCCTAGCGAACTAGACTTAACTTAACGAACTAGTCTTAGTTCGCTAACATCCCTAGCGAACTAGACTTAACTTAACGAACTAGTCTTATATAAACATTAAATATTACATTAATTATCAAATAAACATTAACGATATATACAAAGACTCCAGACGCAAAACCGTGCACTAACAGACACCCCCCCGTCTTGAGCCCTTTGTGTTTAACTTATTTGAAGCGCTTGGACTGCCAGTCTCTGCAACTATAAATTCCATGTTCGTGACACACACGAACGACTCGTTAGAATTGCATAGCCAGATCGTAATCTTCTTGGCGTTCAAACAAAATCTGCTTCCTGTATAGCACGTCGTTGTCTGTCTCTGATAAATTAACCAACCACATCGGGTCGATTATCTTGATGAGCTCAGTCTGCAGTCCTCGACTAACGGCCTCGCCAGTACGATTGTCATAGTACCAACGGTTGAAAGACAGATAAATATCTTGAGGCATTGTCTTCACAGGAACGTTTTTCATTGTCTTTGGCGGCTTCACTTTCAAGACAAGTTTCTTCCAGCCGGTCCTTGGATCAATCTCGTCAATGCGCTTACGTCTTGGGACCTGGGGCTTGAAGAATTTGAAGCCATGATTGACCTCGAACAGTAAGTGTTGATGAAACCAATCAGCCGTTCGGTGACCCCCACGATTGATAAATGGACGTCTCGCGAGGGTACGTACATCCCAACGCGGTAGTGTTAAAACATCCATTATCCTCTCGTAATACTGGACACCCTTTTCCCACTTGACTATACATACTTTAAGGTCTGAATCATAGAGCCAGGAGACAATATCACCATGTACCTTAGAAACAGTCTTGAAGGTAGTCACCTGATTCGCCTCAATCCAAGCAGCAGCGGTATCTTTTCTTTCTTGATCTACATACCGATAAGCACTGATAATCTTACCCACTTTCTGACGTTTGAACCATCTTTCTATGTCATCATCAGTCACTTCTTTGAGTGAAGGAACTGTTCGCTGCACAACCTTTTCCAGTTCATCCTCAGTCTCTTTAATTACATCTTCGTGAAATACCGGAGCACCTTGATCAACGTGTGCGTGTTGATACAAGTCCGGGTACTCTTCAGCTGTCACATCCTCCATCTCAATCTCCTCGTTCTCAGAAATAAAACTCGTATCCATAAATATTGGATCAACTTCCATTTCTTCTTCATTGATCACTTCGACATCGGGCTCAGTCTCTAAAGCAGTCAACTGATCGTCATTCAGCCCAAGCAGAATCGCAATCTGCTCCCGTGTCAAAGATCTAATAATAAACTCACCGACCTCTATCTCATCTCTGTTCACCACACTTCTAACCACCCCTGATCCATCAATAAATATCACCGTGTTAGCCTCAATCATTTCAATTGGCTTGGCAGCTGTTGGATCTTGATAAATAATTATCTGCTTGTTCGAATCATCACCGCCACTAACACCTGCACCAGAGGATGAACCATGCGATTTTTTAGGCTCACCTCCTGCATCAGATTCGTCAGGATCATCATCGTCATTTTTGAGTTTCTTGAGGGCATCTTCTTTACAAGTTAATTGTAAAATCAACTCTTCTTGTTCTTTTAATTTCACCCCCTAAGACTCAACAATCGTACGCAACGATTTAGTCTCCATCTGACAGAAAGAAATATAACTCATCATTCGTCGTTGATTCTCCATGAGTCTTTCTTGAGTTTGACGGTCAGCTGCCATTTGATTTTCATATAGATGTAGCAGATTTAGCATCATTTCAGTTTGACGACCTGGTGACAAGTTGTATACAGATGGATGAACAGGTTGAACAGGTCCTTGAGGTCGAGTAATCCTCATAAAAGATACATCACTAGGCGGAGGTGGAGGAAGAGTAGTTGTTGGCAGAGGAGGAGGTCTCATTGATGTGGTGGAAGATACTGTAGAGAACACAGCAGGAGGCCTCGGTATCTCGGTCAACTCCATTTAAGGAATAAGACCGAGCCTCTCATGTGACACCATCATCGTCGTCAAGGTAAGCATCGGAGTGCTAGTAGTTAGCGGCACCGCCGAGCTTTGAGTAGTTGATTGACGTGGTGGTGGAGTTCCAATAATTACCCCAGCCCCAGCAGACACACGGGGCTTCTTTGATGGTTCACCAGTAGCTACAGCTTTCCCCTTTCGTTTTCTTTCTAGCTGAGCTTTCATGGTGGCAGCTAGAGCAGCATCGACTGCATCTTGTTGTTCTTTAAGAGCTCGTTCACCGGCTCCACCATCACCATCATTATCATCATTGTCACCATCATCATTGTTCCCACCTTCTCCCCCTTCGCGCTCGGAATCCGAATCATCATGGATCCAGCGCTCATTAGGAGGACATACGTAATCCGGATTGATTGTATGACCAATCATCCGTTTATCCTGTGGCTTTTCTTTTCTATAGATTAACATACGATGCACCGTTTCAGCTTTCATATGTTCCATATCAAGAACATCGTTCACCAACGATCGATCATTCACAAAATTTGGTATCAAATCCTGAATAATTAGCTGTAAAAAGCGTGGATACATTAAGAACTTCTTTGACGGTAGAGTTTGCTGAACTTGCTCTTCCAGATGATCAAAGATGAGTTCTGAATAGTTGAAGGGCTTGTTCAGGATTAGAGCAACAAAGCCGATTGCAAACTTAGTCTACACTCATCAAAACCACCGCGACGTCCACTCATACAATGAAGTAAAACATGCAGCAGATACTTGTATGGTGGACACAACCCATTCTTGTTCAACATAGACTTACGAATATCACCCCCATAATTCAAACGTGTAAATAAACCCCTAACCATTGTCCTGTCAAATTCACTCGGGTAATCATCATTATCGTTAAATTGAAGTACCCGACGAATGACCTCAACATCAATCGTAATAGGGATCTGATTAATTGTAGCTCGAACCCAATTATTTTCCTCAAAAAATTCTGCCGTGTTCCAAAACTGCCTGATTATACTAAGATACACGTTAGATTTAGCAGTGATTGCATAGTGTATCTTTGAACGTCGTAAGAAAGTCAACATAGCTCCAAACTTTCTCAAATCAGTCACATCTTGCTCAACATAAGCACAAATGTTGTGCTTCTTATCGAACGACAATAAGATCACTTCAGCTTGTTGATCTTGTTGTTGTGGTTGTCTTTGTGGAGGTTGTTCCTGTGGCGGTTGATTTTGTTGTTCTTGATCAGCCATGATTTACTGTATAAATAAAACCGAATATGAGAATAGATATCACAATCTATAATTCAAAGATATGTGTAATTAATCTAGTTACGCGTATTAGACGATTTAAATCCTTTAATTAAATTAAATGAATATTAAAATTAATTTATTTAATTAAATAAAAATTAATTTATTAAAAAAATGTCATTCGTTGAGAATCACACTGATTCGTTACAATGAGATAACGAATCAGGCGATTCGCTATCAAGTAAATACCTTAACGAACCGAACATAGCGAATCACTATTTAATTTTGACGAACTACACACTAGTTCGTTATATTTTAAGCAAATCAAAATCTGATTCGTGTAACATCTTATTCGCTAGGCTAGTTCGTGTAAAGTCTTAACGAATTGGACACGAAACAGTTCCAATTCGCTAAGACTAACGAATGGTCATAAATAAGACTTGTTCTTTGACTTAACAAAGTCAAGGTCAAAATTAGGATGAACACAGATAGTCAACAAGATGAACCCAGAAACAATTAGGCCTTAACTATCGTCGAATCATCACGCTAATGAGCTCATTGTACTCGGAATTACACTCGTAATCGAAGATGAATGAGATTAAGACTTAAAACCTCTAAGTACATAGGTTAGACGAACTCACAGTAAACACCAATGTCACAAAACAATAATTAACCAGGCAAACAACAATCAATTCATGATTGAAGCCCACCAAGGGTATCAGAATATGATTCCGATCACAATGACATCAAAAACATACCGTTATTAACATAAATTACACACAAATGGGTTTTAAAATACCAGAAACCCTTAAACTCCTATAATTTCATAATTTAATTATCAACACATAGCCATTTTTGACGAAAATGATATCGCCATAATCAGCTATACCTTAGAAACTCAAATATGTCCTTGAATTATTCGAACAAGAAAGTCGAAATTTCAGAGAGAATTTAAACAGGTTACTTAAAAATAAAGAAAGAAGGCGAACAGTGGAAGACTGTTCGTTTTCTTGTCTTATATAACAGTGCACATAAGCCTAGGTACACTAGTACGAATCAGACGATTCGTGTAATTTAAAGTTAACGAATTAGCCCATTCGCTAACTCATTCGTTACCTTATGTTGGCGAATCGTTACGTGATTTGTTAAATTAAAGGTAGCGAATCAAGACATGATTCGTGTCATGATTCGTTAAATATGCATAATGAAGGGATGATTCGTTACAGAGTGCGGAAGTGAATTAGGTTAGCGAACCAGAAGCTAGTTCGCTAAAGAATCACCTAGTTCGTTATCCATAAATAACGAATTGGATTTTTAACGAAGTAAACTCTTTTATTTAATTTTAAATTAAATAAATAAATGAATTAAATAAATGAAATAATTAAAGAATTAAATAAATAAATAAATTAGGTTATCGAGAAACCCTTTTATCCCGACAACCAAATACGTTAAGAATGTTTCATATTTCCGAAACATAACTTAAAATTATTTATGTATTTTGTACAAAGAAGACGAAAATATTTTTGGTATTTTGTAAGAATTTAAAGAATCTATTTACAAAAGAAAATAGACAATCTTTTTGCATTTTTCAAAGATTTTATCAAAAACAGTACATATTTTTGTATTTTTGATGAGTTTGAGCAGAGAATCATATTGACCAAATTGCCCTTCCATCACAGTTTTATATTTCAGCGATATTATGACTGGCGATAAGTCGGTCATTGATATTGTTGTCCACATAAATCTAATAACACACATTCAAGTATTTTTGTGATATAATTAAATAGTTCAATTAAAGCACAGAATATCAGAAACTATCAGCCTCTAATCACGGTTTAAGCTTAATTTGATTTTTGCCAAATCACCCCTACTTGACTTAAACCATTATATTGTTGATCAAAATTTTGATACCAATTGTAGAAATTTTGAGCAATGCATCAAGTTTCCTTTACTGTGAGTGAGTATGCACGAGTCCATCTGTCGGCTTACATACATTGTATCCCCTGGGGTCCGTTTCTTAATGGTATTAAGACGCACGCAAGGGAGGAACAATTGTATGACTAACAGCGGATTTTGATCAAGTCAGTAATTTAAATTGTACGAAGTACAGCGGTGATCAAGTTTAATGACTTTGGGTTTGCTCTAGAAGGCGAGTGAAATATTCATGCTTATGAATACCCAGATGGTTAAGCCGCATAAAGACTCACAGTGTCCAGAATCTTAACGCTTGTTATTTGCTTTATTTTGTTTTGGGTGATCAACAAATATAAGGCATGAGTATGACTGGTTATTACATTTCTTCCATCCTCACCGAGACTTTTGCTAGAGACTAACACCCCTTTCAATTTGGCGTTTCTTTATGTTTATATCACATACTTTACTCTACTGGGTTGTTTTAAGACCTAACAATGCACCAATGCAATTAAGCACACAGTCTTTTAAGCTTACTTTTTGCTGAATTTGGGGTCAAGATAGTCAATGTACTATCATGTTCTCTTTTTTCTTCAAAAACTCAAAATTTTGAAAAGCATAAAATAAAGAAAATATAAATTTAATCGACCCAGTTAACTTAAGTTCACAAATTAATGGCTATCCTATTCATCTACAAGTAGATAACAGGACCAAGACATGCAAGCATGCTTCATAAACTTAAATAACCGACGTAATTTTCAGCGAGAAAATAATCTAAAACGTCTGCAAAAATCTTTTAGGTTTTCTCTGTACAAACTTTAAAAACACAATATTTTTGTCTTTTTCAATTTTCTTATAAACAAAATAAACTTCATAATTTTTTGGATTTTCGGATTTTTCTGTACAAAACATAAATCACATTCTTTTTGGTTTTTCAAAATTTTTTAAAATGTTTTTGGTTTTTCTAAATATTTAAAAGAAAAACATTAAAGAACATAAATCACAATATTTTTGAATTTTGAAATTTATAATGTTTTTGGATTTTATCTATACAAACTAAAAACACACTATTTTTCTCTTTTCTAGATTTTCACCCTCTAAAACAAAAATAAATTTTAAAAGAAAAATATGACAGAAAATAAAGATAGTCATCCTTGTTTAAGGATATCAGCGAGGGTCTTCAATCCATTTAAAACAAGCAAAAATTTAAAACGTGTTTTATCAAACGCTTTGGTAAATAGATCGGCTTTATGAAAATCAGTATGTACTTTCTCAAGATCGATTAATTTCTTTTCATAGCAATCCCGTATAAAATGATATCGAATTTCGATATGTTTTGTTTTAGAATGTTGTACGGGATTCTTGGTGATACTAATAGCAGCAGAATTATCAATCAAGATGGGAGTAGTAAGAAACTTCAAACCGTAGTCGCGAAGATGTTGTTGTATCCACAAAACCTGGGAACAACAACTCGAGGCTGCAACATATTCAGCTTCGGCGGTTGAAGTGGAGACCGTTGTCTGCTTCTTACACTGCCAGGAAACAAGCCGGTTTCCTAAAAATTGACATCCTGCAGTCGTTGATTTGAAATTGATCTTGCATCCTCCATAGTCTGAGTCTGAGTAGGCGGTAAGATCGAAAGTATTATCGGTATCTCGGTCAACGCCATTTGAGGAATAAGACCGAGCCTCTCATGTGACACCATCTTCGTTGTCAAGGTAAGCTTTGGAGTGCTAGTAGTTAGCGGTACCGCCGAGCTTTGAGTAGTTGATTGACGTGGTGGTGGAGTTCCAATAATTACCCCAGCCCCAGCAGACACACGGGGCTTCTTTGATGGTTCACCAGTAGCTACAGATTTCCCCTTTCGTTTTCCTTCTAGCTGAGCTTTCATGGTGGCAGCTAGAGCAGCATCGACTGCATCTTGTTGTTCTTTAAGAGCTCGTTCACTAGCTCCACCATCACCATTATTATCATCATTGTCACCATCATCATCTCCACCATCATTGTTCCCACCTTCTCCCCCTTCACGCTCGGAGTCCGAATCATCATGGATCCAGCGCTCATTAGGAGGACATACATAATCTGGATTGATTATATGACCAATCATCCGTTTATCCTGTGGCTTGCCTTTTCAATAGATTAACATACGATGCACTGTTTCAGCTTTCATACGTTCCATATCAAGAATGTCGTTCACCAACGATCGATCAATCACTAAATTAGGAATCAAATCCTGAATGATTAGCTGTAAAAAGCGAGGATACATCAGGAACTTCTTCGACGGTAGAGTTTGCTGAACTTGCTCTTTCAGATTATCAAAGATAAGTTCTGAGTAGTTGAATGGCCTGTTCAGGATTAGTGCAACAAACGCCGATTGTAAACTTAGTCTACATTCATCAAAACCACCGCGACGTCCACTCATACAATGTAGTAAAACATGTAGCAGATACTTGTATGGTGGACACAACCCATTCTTGTTCAACATAGATCTACGAATATCACCCCCATAATTTAATCGTGTGAATAAACCCCTAACCAATGTCCTGTCAAATTCACTCGGGTAATCATCACTATCGTAAAATTGAAGTACCCGACGAATGACCTCAACATCAATCGTAATAGGAATCTGATTAATTGTAGCTTGAACCCAATTATTTTCCTCAACAAATTCTGCCGTGTTCCAAAACTGTCTGATTATACTTAGATGAACTTTAGGTTTAGCAGTGATTGCATAATGTATCTTTGAACGTCGTAATAAAGTCAACATAGCTCCAAACGTTCTCAAATCAGTCACATCTTGCTCAACATAAGCACAAATGTTGTACTTTTTATCAAATGGCAATAAGATCACTTCAGCATGTTGATCTTGTTGTTGTGGTTGTCCTTGTGGAGGTTGTTCCTGTGGCGGTTGATTTTGTTGTTCTTGATCAGCCATGTTTTACTGTATAAATAAAACGAATATGAGAATAGATATCACAATGTATAATCAAAGGATATGTGTATTAAACGATTTAAATCCTTTAATTAAATTAAATGAATATTAAAATTAAATTAAAAGATATGTTTAATTTAATCCTTTAATAGATAGTTTCTTATTTATTTTTATTTTTTTTTAAAATAAATGTCATTCGTTAAGAATCACATTGATTCGTTACAATGAGATAACGAATCAGGCGATTCGCTATCAAGTAAATATCTTAACGAACTGAACATAAAGAATCACTATTTAATTTTGACGAACTACACACTAGTTCGTTATATTTTAAGCGAATCAAAATCTGATTCGTGTAACATCTTATTCGCTAAGCTAGTTCGTGTAAAATCTTAACGAATTGGACACGAAATAGTTCCAATTCGCTAAGACTAACGAATGGTCATAATTAAGACTTGTTCTTTGACTTCACAAAGTCAAGGTCAAAATTAGAATGAACAACAATAGTCAACATGGTAAATCCAGATACAATTGGACCATAACTATCGTTGAAACATCAGGATAATCAGCTCGTTGAGCTCGGAATCACACTAGTAAGCTTAGGTGGATGAGATTGAGACTCAATACCTAGATGTACTAAGGATCAAACGAACCAACAGTAAACACCAATAACACGAAACAATAATTAACCCGGCAAACAACAATCAAATTAAGATTTAAGTCCACCAAGGGTATCGGAAAGTGATTCCGATCATAATGACATCAAAATCATACAATTATGAACATAAATTATACACAAATGAGTTTCAAAAGTTCAAAATCCTTAAACCCCTAAAATTTTATAATTCAGCAGTCAACACATGGCTATTTTTGACGAAAATGATATCGCCAAGATCAGTTATACCTTAGAAACTCAAATAGATATTTGAAGTATCCAAACGAGAAGGTTGAAATTTCAGAGAGAATTTGAATAGGTTTCTTAAAGATGAAGAAAGAAGGCGAACAGTGGAATACTATTCATTTTCTTGTCTTATATATCAATGCACGTAACCCTAGGTATAACTTGTACGAATCAGACGATTCGTTTAACTTAAGGTTAGCGAATTAGCCCATTCGCTAATCTCAATTCGTTACCTTATGTAGGCGAATCGCTACTTGATTCGTTAAATTAAATGTAGCGAATCAAAACATGATTCGTGTCATGATTCGTTAAATATGCATAACGAAGGGATGATTCGTTACAGAGTGCGGAAGCGAATTAGGTTAGCGAACCAGAAGCTAGTTCGCTAGAGAATCACCTAGTTCGTTATCCATAAATAACGAATTGTATTTTAGCGAATTAAACTCTTTTTTTTTAATTTTAAATTAAATAATAAATTGAATAAATTAAAGAATTAAATAAATAAATAAATTAAATTATCGAGAAATCCTTTTATCCCGACAACCAGATACGTTAAAAAATGTTTCAGATTTCCGAAACATAACTTAAAAATTTATTTAAGTATTTTGTATAAAGAAGACGAAAATATTTTTGGTATTTTGTAAAAATTTAAAGAATTAAAGAATGTATTTACAGAAGAATATCCAATCCTTTAAAATAGACCATCTTTTTGTGTTTTTCAATGATTTTATCAAAAGCAGTACATATTTTTGTATTTTTGTTGAGTTTGAGCAGAGAATCATATTGACCAAATTGCCCTTCCATCACAGTTTTATATTTCAGCGATATTATGACTGGCGATAAGTCGGTCATTGGTATTGTTGTCCACATAAATCTAATAACACACATTCAAGTATTTTTGTGATATGATTAAAATTGTTCAATTAAAGCACAGAATATCAGAAACTATCAGCCTCTAATCTCGGTTCAAGCTTAATTTGATTTTTGCCAAATCACCCCAACTTGACTTAAACCATTATATTGTTGATCAAAATTTTGATACCAATTGTAGAAATTTTAAGCAATGCATCAAGTTTCCTTTACTGTGAGTGAGTATGCACGAGTCCATCTGTCGGCTTACATACATTGTATCCCCTGGGGTCCGTTTCTTAATGGTATTAAGACGCACGCAAGGGAGGAACAATTGTATGACTAACAGCGGATTTTGATCAACTCAGTAATTTAAATTGTACGAAGTACAGCGGTGATCAAGTTTAAGGACTTTGGGTTTGCTCTAGAAGGCGAGTGAAATATTCATGCTTATAAATACCCAGATGGTTAAGCCGCATAAAGACTCACAGTGTCCAGAATCTTAACGCTTGTTATTTGCTTTATTTTGTTTTGGGTGATCAACAAATATAAGGCATGAGTATGACTGGTTATTACATTTCTGTCATCCTCACCAAGACTTTTGCTAGAGACTAACACCCCTTTCAATTTGGCGTTTCTTTATATTTGTATCACATACTTTACTCTACTGGGTTGTTTTAAGACCTACCAATGCACCAATGCAATTAAGCACACAATCTTTTACGCTTACTTTTTGCTGAATTTGGGGTCAAGATAGTCAATGTACTATCATGTTCTCTTTTTTCTTCAAAAACTTAAAATTTTGAAAAGCATAAAATAAAGAAAATATAAATTTAATCGCCCCAGTTAACTTAAGTTCACAAATTAATGGCTATCCTATTCATCTACAAGTAGATAACAGGACCAAGACATGCAAGCATGCTTCATAAACTTAAATAACCGACGTAATTTTCAGCGAGAAAATAATCTAAAAATGTCTGCAAAAATCTTTTTGGTTGTTCTCTGTACCAACTTTAAAAACACAATATTTTTGTCGTTTTCAATTTTCTTATAAACAAAATAAACTTCTCAATCTTTTTGAATTTTCGGATTTTTCTGTACAAAACATAAATCACATTCTTTTTGTTTTATAAAAGTTTAAAATGTTTTTGTTTTTCTAAATATTTAAAGGAAAAAAAACATTAAAGAACAGAAATCACACTATTTTTGAATTTTGAAATTTTTTTTAATGTTTTTGGATTTTATCTATACAAACGAAAACACACTATTTTTGTATTTTCTAGATATTCACCCCCTAAAACCAAAATAAATTTTAAAAGAAAGATATGACAGAAAATAAAGATAGTCATCCTTGTTTAAGGATATCAGCGAGGGTCTTCAATCCATTTAACCAAGCAAAAAATTAAAACGTGTTTTATCAAACGCTTTGGTAAATAGATCGGCTTTCTGAAAATCAGTATGTACTTTCTCAAGATCGATTAATTTCTTTTCATTGCAATCCCGTATAAAATGATATCGAATTTCGATATGTTTTGTTTTAGAATGTTGTACGGGATTCTTGGTGATACTAATAGCAGCAGAATTATCAATCAAGATGGGAGTAGTAAGAAACTTCAAACCGTAGTCGCGAAGATGTTGTTGTATCCACAAAACCTGGGAACAGCAACTCGAGGCTGCAACATATTCAGCTTCGGCGGTTGAAGTGGAGACCGTTGTCTGCTTCTTACACTGCCAGGAAACAAGCCGGTTTCCTAAAAATTGACATCCTGCAGTCGTTGATTTGAAATTGATCTTGCATCCTCCATAGTCTGAGTCTGAGTAGGCGGTAAGAACGAAAGTATCATCCTTGGGGTACCACAACCCGATGTCTGGATTTCCCCTCAAATACTGAAGAATTCTCTTGACTGCAGCTAGGTGAGTCACTCGTGGACTTGCTTGATACCTAGCACAAAGACAAACAACAAACATAATATCAGGGCGAGAAGCCGTTAAGTACATTAAAGAACCAATCATGGCACTATAAAGGGTCGGATCAACGGTATCCTCCAATTCATCCGGTGATAAATTGTGACCCACTGGAAAAGGAGTTGAAGGGATTTTTCCGGCAGAAATCTTGAATCGGCTCAAGATGTCGTTCACATATTTGGTCT
Source organism: Bidens hawaiensis (assembly GCF_021521415.1). Lineage (NCBI taxonomy): Eukaryota > Viridiplantae > Streptophyta > Magnoliopsida > Asterales > Asteraceae > Bidens > Bidens hawaiensis. The sequence goes on along the minus strand of NW_027492102.1, from coordinate 562,469 downwards.
GGTGAATAAAAATTCCATGAGCAGACTGGTGAACCTGCAACCCTAAAAAGAAATTTATCTCTCCCATCGAGCTCATCTCGAACTTTGTTTGCATGGACTTCTCGAACTCCTTACACAATGTGTCGTTTGTAGACCCAAAAATAATATCGTCAACATAAATCTGGACTAGAAGAAGATCATCACCAACAGTTTTTTATGAAATAAAGTGCAGTCAACAGTTCCTCAGTTGAAGCCATTATCAGTCAAATGGTCGGCGAGCGTGCCATACCAAGCTCTCGGGGCTTGATGTAGACCATACAGGGCCTTGTTTAATTGGTAAACACGGTCTGGATAATCAGGATCTTCAAAACCAGGTGGTTGTTGGACAAACACTTCCTCGTGTAATTAACCATTGAGAAAAGCACTTTTAACATTCATTTGATAGACCTTGATATTCTTATAAGCTGCATAATCCAGGAAGATTCGAATCGACTCTAATCTTGCAACTGGAGCATATACCTCTGTGTAATTAATACCCTCTTGCTGATGAAAACCCTGCACCACTAGACGTGCTTTGTTTCTGACAATCACCCCTCGATCATCCTTCTTACACTTAAATACCCACTTAGTCGGAATAGCTTTCTTGACTCTAGCAGGTTTGTCTATTAAATCCCAAACACCCAATCGTGCAAACTGCTGTAATTCCTCTTGCATAGCTTCTACCCAAGAAGGATCTTCAAGTGCCTTACGAGCTGTCGTTGGCTCAACTTGAGATAGAAAGCAATTGAATTTAGCAAGATTTACAATTCCCGAAGAATGTAAGTTAGTGTAAGCACACAATATGTTATTATCACTTGACGAAGCAACTTGATGACGTGTACAAACGCCCACATCAAGTTCTCCAATGATATTTTCCTGTGGATGATATCCATGAATCCGAAGAGTGGGATTCTCAGGAACAATAACATTATCAAATAAGTTAGTGTAATGTTCACCCAACTCTGGAGATTAAACATTATTACTGTCAAGATCAATAACTTGAATTTCAGCTTGATCATCATCGGAAGAAGTAGAAACATTATCAATAGCAACTGGAGAAACAACTTGAGATTCTTCAGTTGGAGCATCTGGTTGAGCTTCAACTTCATTAGAACTTGAAAATCTTGGAATTGCCAAATGATCTTCAAAGTATGCTCGAACCAGATCTTCATCGATGTGTTCAGTCGAAGGCGTAAAAGAATTAAATAAACTATCGTAGTCAAACATCCAGTCTGGACCTTTCCCTTGAAGAGGAGTTGTGTACTTTTGACAGTCCACATGGTACCATTCTTCAACACAGCCAGATGTGAAGTTAAAAACCCTTTTCTTTGGAGATGCATATCCCAAGAAATACCCTTCGATAGCTTTTTCTTCAAATTTACCCGAATCCTTCTTGAACATTGTACACGGACACCCAAATGGTTCCAGGTACTTTAAATTAGGTTTTCTATTATTTAAGATCTCGTAGCTTGTTTTCTTGAGTCGTTTCACTGTTAGAACTCGATTAAGCGTATAACAAGCTGTATTCACTGCCTCATTCCAAAATTGAACAGGAAGCTTTGAATCAGCGAGCATTGTACGTGCAGCTTCAATCAGAGTTCTATTTTTCCTTTCAGCAACACCATTTTGTTGAGGTACATAAGGTGCACTATATTCTCGGTGAATTCCCTTTTGAATACAAAAGAAATCCAATATAGTGTTTTTGAATTTAGTACCATTATCACTTCGGATTCTCCTCACCTTTTGTTTGTACAGTGATTCGGTCTTAGTAATAAGGTTTTGTACCAAAACCGGTGTTTGATCTTTTGAACTCATAAATAACACCCTTGAATATCTTGAATAATCATCTGTCACTACAAGACAATACCAGTCTCCAGAAATACTCGCACGATTCACTGGACCAAACAAATCCATATGAAGTCGTTCAAGAGGAGTATCAATGGAATTCAATAACTTAGAGGGATGTGTCTTCTTCTTCTGCTTGCCTTTTTTGCATGCAACGTAGTGATTAGATAACTTAAAGTTCTTTAACGAGACACCCTCAACTAAGTCATTTGCCATTAAATAATTCATCTTTCTGACATGTATGTGACCCAATCTACGATGCCATAGAATCGAGTCTTTCTCGGTTGCTTTCGAGACAAAACATGTTTCAATCGATGTTGATATCTTAGAACTCATATTTAAGACATAAATATCATTTGATCGTGGTGATTGCATGACAACCATGTCCTCGGGAATAACGTAACCTGGTTTCAAGATAAGACACTCTTTGTCAGTAAATATCGTAGTGTACTTTTTATCACAAATCTGCGATACACTCAATAAATTATGATCAACCTTGTCACAATAATTCACTTTCTCAAACGTAATGTGACCATTCGAAACTTCACCTTCTTGTGTGATCATGCCCCCAGAATTCCCAGCAAACGCTACATAACCCCCTTGAATATTTCTTATGTTGGTTAATTTGTCGAGATTCCCAGTGATATGACGAGAACATCCGCTATCCATAATCCAGTTTTCACCAGAAATGGTCTTGGATGAACCCTACACACAAACAAAAGTGATTAGTTCAAAAAGACAGCCCAGGCCTCAGTATTGGGCACCTTTTGATTTTCTCTTTGATCATTAACTTTAACAGATTTAAACTGTTGTTCAGCCACTTGTGAATAAGTTACCGGCTTCCTAGACTTTCGTCTTAAGTAAACTGCCTGAACAATGTTTGAATTCTTGTTTTGACATATAGGTTCAGTTGGAATGAATTTTGGTTTCACTTGACCGTGTGTCTCATTGATATGAAGGACCTTCCGAGGATTCACATCAGAGAACAAAATATGTGTATCATCAGCATACGACACAGGTCGTTTCAGAATCTCCTTAACCAATGGAATTGGCTTAGATTTGTCCTTGATAAAAGGATGAAGATTCTGATAGTTCTGCTGACTACAATTTCTCACAACATGACCTTGCTGACCGCATAAAAAACAAGTTCGCATGTCTACATGATGATGTTTTGAAGTAATTGGAATAAATGATGCCGATGATTGATGATGACTCACATTTTTAGTCATGCTCTTAGCCAACTCATCAGATAAGTCAGATTTCTTCTTTAAATAAAAAATCTAAATTAGAACAGTTCGAAAAGCTTTTTAGTATATTTGTTCCAGTTGACTTCACAAAGTTAATCTTCTTAGCTTGTTTTAAAAATTGTTTTGCCTTAGTCAATGGATCAGATTGAACTGATGTTTTTGTTTGAGCGTACACACGTTCAAGTTCTTGAATTTTTGAAGTTTCATTGACAAAAACACTCTCAATAAGTTCAGGTTTGAAAATACTTATTGGAATATCATTTTCAGTGAACATCGTATCCATTCCCTTTAACTTAAAAACTCTAGCCGAAGAAGACTTAGAACTTGGAGGATTAATGAAACGCATTAAGTCCTCGTCAGAAATCTTTGGTTTAACTGACTTCTTTGTCCTCACTGGTTGAGTTTTCACAGTTTCTTCCTTGTTCATTTGAGACTTGAATGAACCATACACAGCTTCCTCAAACTCTTGAGGTTCGCAAAGAATATGATTAGAACTAGGAATGTTCTTATTCTTGTGTATTATCTCAGGTTCAAACACATCTTCAATAATTACTTTATCAACGTTTTCAAGAAAGACCTTTTTACTTTCCACATGAGGTTTTTGAGGTGCAACTTGGGGTTTGACAATTTCAGGTTTAACCAATTTAGGTTTTTCAGAAATCACCGATTCTTTTTGAATCAAATCCTCTTCTTTTCTTGCAAAAGGATTAATTTTATAATCATTATGAAAAGGTGGTGGAATTTCAACAAAACCAATACCTTTCTTAGAATCTTTTTGTTTTCCAGATACTTCAATAATTTCATTCAACATAAAAGATGAATTTCTAAATTTCCCCAATTTGTTTTTCAATTCAAGAACCTCATTCTCAAGCTCAGTTATCTTAGAACGATGTTTCAAAATTTCCTGAAACTTTTGTTCATTAATGGTCATTTTCACAGATAACTCGGCTTTGAGATCGTGGTTACTTGTCGACAATGCTTCAATCTTTTCTCGAGATCTCCTTTGAGATTCAAGAGATTGTCGATAAGTATCCTTAAGAGAAGCAATTTCTCTTATAAGATTATCGTTTTGATTTTTCAATGCTTCTAACTTAGATTTGTTAGATTCACATTCAACACATGATACTTTAACACATGAAGTAGTAGAAATAGAATTACTAACCTCATTGATCTTGGCCATGCAAGCAAACATTGATTCAGAAGGCTTGTCGCAAGAGTCGTCAGAATCAGATCCAGTATCATTATCGGAAGATATCTCACTACCAGCAGCATCTAGACAGTCTTTATGTAACATAGCCAAATTTGCTTGAACATTATTGCATAATAACCGTTGTGACCAATCATTACCATCTGCTAACATTGCTTGTGTTGTAGAAGAAAAAGGTTTCTTTTCAGCATCACTTCCTCGTGGTGTAGAAGCATTTTGACTTTGACCACGAGGTCCAGTGTATTCTTTCCTTGGCTTGTCACATTCCTTCACGAAATGCCTAAATTCTTGACAATTATAACACTTTACTTTTAATTTGTCAAAGCCCAACTTCTTGTTTAAAGCTGGAAGATCTTTTCCAGTTCTCTGCATGAATCTTTAAACTTTACGAATGATCATAGCCATGTTCCATTTCAAATCCATGATTTCTAGATCATCTGGATCTATCTGATCATAGTCCTCATCTGTTAAATCACTTGTGGCAATTTTACTACTCACTAAGTTTTCATATGAAGACATAAAAGCCGTCAGTAAAGCAAAGTTTTGCTCAGCTTCCTTCATATTAACACTAGGTGGTGTATCAAATGGATTGGTACTTGTCGAACTTCCAGAACCACCCGAATTACCAGCAGAGTAAAAACAAACTTTTGGATCATTAAACACTGTTGATTCTTTTTTACTTGCCGCAAGAGTAAGAAAAGCAGTGATTGGAGATATTGTTGAACTAAGAGGCATACTTCCACCATAGAAAGCATGATCTTGATTTTCTTTGGAGGATTTTTGACACTTAAGATCATATTCTCTAGCTTCGATGTTTTGTAGAAATTCAAGTGCCGTCAAGTCTTCATTCAGAAAATAATCATTCTCTTTCAAAACCATTAGAAATGTTGAGTAGGAACTTGGAAGCACACTTTTAATAGTGTCAATTTTATCTCTTTCAGAAATTTCCATTTTCATCTTGTCCATTTCAGCAATTAAATGACAAAATCTTGTAGTCATCTCTTCAACTGTTTCTCCTTTCAATAAATTAAAGTTTCAAAACTGAAACTTGAGCATCACTTTCTTACTTTCTGCAGTGTTTCCCATGCTTCTCATACGCAGATGTTGAAATAAAGACGCACATCTCTTGATACTACCAACTTGATGAAAGATATTTTCTGGTAATGCCATAGTCAAAGTAGAATATGCTTTTATCTCGATTTCTAAAGCTTTCTTCTCTTCTTGTGATTATTGAGAAACGGCTTTAGGAGTATACCCAATAGTATCATCACCAATCATTGGTGCAACATAAACTTCATCAAGACAATATGAGCAGTCAGGATGAACAGATCCCAAATGTGCACGAAACCGAGGTTCCCACTTGGCAAAGTCACTGAACTTCATCAATCTTGGACATTTAGAGTGTGAACCTATCTCGGTATCAAGTTGCAACATCTGTTGCATCAACATGTTTTGAGACGCTAATGCATACATACCAGCCATCTTTGAAAATCGAATCAAATATTGAAATATCTTAACGAATTAGTGAACAGCTATAGCGAACTGTGAACAGTTGTAGCGAATCAATCCTTAATAAAATTAAGACTGATCAGTAACGAAGTATCTTAACGAATCAAAAGTCAACCGAACGATTCAACTTAACGAATTACAAATAAGGTTAACGAATCACCCAAATGGCGAAACAGATAACGAATGTGATGAAGGTTTAACGAATCACAAGTCAACTTAGCGAATTGACCAAACGAATTGACCAAGTCAGCTTAACGAATTGACCAAACGAATTGACCAAGTCAACTTAACGAATTGACCAAAATAAACTTAGCGAATCACTAAGAAGTGCTTAGCGAATTAAGATAACGAATCAGCTACAGTTGATAGCGAATCAACACTATAGCGAATTATACTATAACGAATCAGGTTGTTACAACCGTTTGTAACAAACTCTGACACCTTATGCCACGTGGCAAAGGTCGTTATGACACAAATCCCAAGAAGAACACGTGTCACACGAATCGGTTAATCTAGTTAACGAACTAGATAACACGAATCAATAACTCACACGAATTGGCTAACGAATAAGATAACGAATTAGCACTGTTGATAACGAATCACAGTGAAACATATAGCGAATCACCATGAAGAAGATAACGAATCACATTCATCTTCAAATCTTTAAATTTTCAAACTCATTTCCAGAAATTATGAAGATTAAACCCAGAAATCCAACAATACCAAATCTGTAATACTACTTCATTTCTCAACCAAATTGCACAAATAAACTACCAAAATACTTGTAAACCAAATCCGAATCCAATACACATTACCTCGTAACCGATTAACACCAATAACCAAACCAATTTGATCAAAAACAAATCTCTGTTTTCGGACTTAAACCAAAACCAAAACCAAAACACACAAATCCAATCCAAATCTCAATTCGTCCAATCCAAACCTCGACAATACCTTAACCAACACGAATTCAATCCAATTCATCCATAATTCAACCAAAATAAACACAAATTGATTCAATATCAAATAAAACCAAAAACTAACAAAGACGAAATAATTAACATACCAAATCAAGTGTACTGAGCACCAACGGCTCTGATACCACTTGTTGTGACCCGTATCAATAACAATCAACAGATCTTAGATCCGAATCTATACTATCAATACGTTTATAGATCAAGCTCATAATTAACCTTGATTTAATGTTATGTATGTGTAATAACGTTAATGTGAAGCTTGAGAGAGAGAGAGAGTAAATACTTTAAAACTTTTCTGAATAATGTTATATCTCTCTTCTCAAAACTTTACAAGTGAACAGTTGTTCACTATATATAGAAGGCGACTTGGTTCGCTAACATTCCCTAGCGAACCAGCTTCCCCTTCGTTACATAATTGAACTTAACAAACCACCCCCTGATTCGTTAACATCCCCTAACAAATCAGGAGATAATACATAATAATGTCTTAGTTCGCTAACATCCCTAGCGAACTAGACTTAACCTTAACGAACTAGTCTTAGTTCGCTAACATCCCTAGCGAACTAGACTTAAACTTAACGAACTAGTTCAAAATATTACACTAATCATCAAATAAACATTAACGATAAATACAAAGACTCTAGACGCAAAACCGTGCACTAACAGCATGCAACGCAGTGATCAGATAACTTAAAATTCTTTAACGAGACACCCTTAACTAAGTCATTTGTCATTAAATAATTCATCTTTCTGACATGTATGTGACCCATTCTACGATGCCATAGAATCGAGTCTTTCTCAGTTGCTTTAGAGACAAAACATGTTTCGATCGACGTTGATATCTTAGAATTCATATTTAAGACATAAATATCATTTGATCGTGGTGATCGCATGACAACCATGTCCTCGGGAATAACATAACCCGGTTTCAAGATAAGACACTCTTTGTCAGTAAATATCGTAGTGTACTTTTTATCACAAATCTGCGATACACTCAATAAGTTATGATCAACCTTGTCGCAATAATTCACTTTCTCAAACGTAATGTGACCATTTGAAACTACCCTCGTGTGTGATCATGCCCCCAGAATTCCCAGCAAACACTACATAACTTCCTTAAATATTTCTTACGTTGGTTAATAGGTTGAGATTCCTAGTGATATGACGAGAACATCCGCTATCCATGATCCAGTTTTCACCAGAAATGGTCTTGGATGAACCCTACACACAAACAAAAGTGATTAGTTCAAAAGGGCAGCCCAGGCCTCGGTGTTGGGCACCTTTTGGTTTTCTCTTTGATCATTAACTTTAACAGATTTCAACTGTTGTTCAGCTACTTGTGAATAAGTTACCGGCATCCTAGACTTTCGTCTTAAGTAAGCTGCCTGAACAATGTTTGAATTCTTGTTTTGACATATAGGTTCAGTTGGAATGAATTTTGGTTTCACTTGACCGTGTGTCTCATTGATATGAAAAACCTTCCGAGGATTCACATCAGAGAACAAAATATGAGTATCATCAGCATACAACACAGGTCGTTTCAGAATCTCCTTGACCACTGGAATTGGTTTAGATTTGTCCTTGATAAAAGGATGAAGATTCTGATAGTTCTGTTGACTACAATTCCTCACAACATGACCTTGTTGACCGCATAAAAAACAAGTTCGCATGTCTACATGATGATGTTTAGAAGTAATTAGAATAAATGATGCCGCTGATTGATGATGACTCACATTTTTAGTCATGCTCTTAGCAAACTCATCAGGTCAGATTTCTTCTTTAAATAAAAAACTAAATTAGAACAGTTCGAAAAGCTTTTTAGTGTATCTGCTCCAGTTGACTTCACAAAGTTAATCTTCTTAGCTTATTTTACAAATTGTTTTGCCTTAGTCAATGGATCAGATTGAACTGAAGTTTTTGTTTGAGCATACACACGTTCAAGTTCTTGAATTTTTGAAGTTTCATTGACAAAAACACTCTCAATAAGTTCAGGTTTGATAATACTTATTGGAATGTCTTTTTCAGTGAACATTGTGTCCATTCCCTTTAACGAAAACTCTAGCCGAAGAAGACTTACAACTCGAAGGATTAATGAAACGCATTAAGTCCTCGTAAAAAATCTTTGGTTTAACTGACTTCTTTGTCCTCAATGGTTTGGTTTTCACAATTTCTTCCTTGTTCATTTGAGATTTGAATGAACCATACACAGCTTCCTCAAACTCTTGAGGATCGCAAAAAATATGATTAGAACTAGGAATGTTCTTATTCTTGTGTATTATCTCAGGTTCAAACACATCTTCAATAATTACTTTATCAACATTTTCAACAAAGACCTTTTTAATTTCCACATGAGGTTTTTGAGGAGCAACTTGGGATTTGACAATTTCAGGTTTAACCAATTTAGGTTTTTAAGAAATCATAGATTCTTTTTGAATCAAATCCTCTTCTTTTCTTGTAAAAGGATTAATTTTATAATCATTATGAAAAGGTGGTGGAATTTCAACAAAACCAATACCTTTCTTAGAATCTTTTTGTTTTCCAGATACTTCAATAATTTCATTCAACAGAAAAGATGAATTCCTAAATTTTCCCAATTTGTTCTTCAATTCAAGAACCTCATTCTCAAGCTCAATTATCTTAGAACGATGTTTCAAGATTTCCTTAAACTTTTGGTCATTAATTGTCATTTTCACAGATAACTCGGCTTTGAGATCGTGGTTACTTGTCGACAATGCTTCAATCTTTTCTCGAGATCTCCTTTGAGATTCAAGAGATTGTCGATAATTATCCTTAAGAGAAGCAATTTCTCTTATAAGATTATCATTTTGAATTTTCAATGCTTCTAACTTCGATTTGTTAGATTCACAGTCAACACATGATGCTTTAACAAATGAAGTAGTAGAAATAGAATTACTAACCTCATTGATCTTAGCCATGCAAGCAAACTTTGATTCAGAAGGCTTGTCGCAAGAGTCGTTAGAATCAGATCCAGAATCATTATCAGAAGACATCTCACTACCAGTAGCATGTAGTCAATCTTTATGTAACATAGCCATATTTGCTTGAACATCATTGCATAGTAACCGTTGTGACCAATCAGTTCCATCTGCTAACATTGCTTGTGTTGTAGAAGAAGATGGTTTCTTTTCAGCATCACTTCCTCATGGTGTAGAAGCATTTTGACTTTGACCACGAGGTCCAGTGTATTCTTTCCTTGGCTTGTCACATTCCTTCGCGAAATGCCCAAATTCTTGACAATTATAACACTTTACTTTTAATTTGTCAAAACCCAACTTCTTGTTTAAAGCTGGAAGATCTTTTCCAGTTCTCTGCATGAATCTTTTAACTTTACGAATTTTCATAGCCATGTTCCATTTCAAATCCATGATTTCTAGATCATCTGGATCTATTTGATCATAGTCCTCATCAGTTAAATCACTTGTGGCAATTTTACTACTCACTATGTTTTCATATGAAGACATAAAAGCCGTCAGAAAAGCAAAGTTTTGCTCAGCTTCCTTCATATTAACACTAGGTGGTGTAGCAAATGGATTTGTATTAGTTGAACTTCCAGAACCACCCGAATTACCAGCAGAGTAGAAGCAAACTTTTGGATCATTAAACATTGTTGATTCTTTTTCACTTGCCGCATGAGTAAGAAAAGCAGTGATTGGAGAGATTGTTGAACTAAGAGGCATACTTCTACCATAGAAAGCTGGATCTTGATTTTCTTTGGAGGATTTTTGACACTTAAGATCATATTCTCTAGCTTCGATCTTTTGTAGAAATTCAAGTGCCGTCAAGTCTTCATTCAGAAAATAATCATTCTCTTTCAAAACCATTAGAAATGTTGAGTAGGAACTTGGAAGCACACTTTTAATAGTGTCAATTTTATCTCTTTCAGAAATTTTCATTTTCATCTTGTCTATTTCAGCAATTAAATGACTAAATCTTGTAGTCATCTCTTCAACTCTTTCTCCTTTCAATAAATTAAAGTTTCAAAACTGAAACTTGAGCATCACTTTCTTACTCTCAGCTGTGTTTCCCATGCTTCTCATACGCAGATGTTGAAATAAAGACGCACATCTCTTGATACTACCAACTTAATGAAAGATATTTTCTGGTAATGCCATAGTCAAAGTAGAATATGCTTTTATCTCGATTTATAAAGCTTTCTTCTCTTCTTGTGAGTATTGAGAAACAGCTTTAGGAGTATATCCAATAGTATCGTCACCAATCATTGGTGCAACATAAACTTCATCAAGACAATATGAGCAGTCAGGATGAACAGATCCCAAGGTTCCCACTTGGCAAAGTCACTGAACTTCATCAATCTTGGACATTTAGAATGTGAACCTATCTCGGTATCAAGTTGCAACATCTGTTGCATCAACATGTTTTGAGACGCTAATGCATACATACCAACCATCTTTGAAAATCGAATCAAATAATGAAATATCTTAACGAATTAGTGAACAGCTATAGCGAACTATGAACAGTTGTAGCGAACTGTGAACAGTTGTAGCGAATCAATCCTTAATAAAATTAAGACTGATCAGTAACGAAGTATCTTAATGAATGAGATGAGTGTTTTAACGAATCAAAAGTCAACTTAACGAGTCAACTTAACGAATCAACAAATAAGGTTAACGAATCACCCAAATGGCGAAACAGATAACGAATGTGATGAAGGTTTAACGAATCACAAGTCAACTTAACGAATTGACCAAACGATTTGACCAAGTCAACTTAACGAATTGACCAAACGAATTGCACAAGATTAGTTTAGCGAATCAGATGATAATCAATAACGAATCGCCAACATAAACTTAGCTAATCACTAATGAATGTTTAGCGAATTAGCTACAGTGGATTAACGAATCACACTATAGCGAATCAGGTTGTTACAACCGTTTGTAACAAACTCTGACACCTTATGCCACGTGGCAAAGGTTGTTATGACACAAATCCCAAGAAGAACACGTGTCACATGAATCAGTTAATCTAGTTAACGAACTAGATAACACGAATCAATAACTTACACGAATTGGCTAATGAACAAGGTAGCGAAGTAACACTATTGATAACGAATCACAGATAAACAAATAGCGAATCACCAGGAAGAAGATAGCGAATTACGTTCATCTTCAAATCTTCAAATCTTCAAACAAGTTTTCCAGAAATTTTGAAGATCAACCCAGAAACCCAACAATACCAAATCTGTAATACAACCTCGTTACTCAACCAAATTGCACAAATAACCAATCAAAATCCTCGTAATCAAATTCCGAATCCAATACACATTATCTCGTAATAGATTAACACCTTAACCAAATCAAATTGGCCAAAAACAAACCCCTGTTTCGGACTTAAACCGAAATCAAAATCAAATCACTCAAATCCAAATCAAACCTCAATTCCTCTTAACCAAACCTTAACAATACCTTAATCAACACGAATTCAATCTAATTCGTCCATAATTCATCCAAATCAAATACAAATTGATTTAAAACCAAACAAAACCGAAAACTAACAAAAACAAAATAATTAGAACACCAAATCAAGTGTAAAGAGCACCAACAGCTCTGATACCACTTGTTGGATCCCGTATTACCAATCAATAACAATAAACAGATCTCAGATCTGTGTATATAAGATTAATACGAGTAAGGATCTAGCTCATAATTAACCTTGATTCAGTGTTGTATATATGTGTATATATTATCAATAAGTTATCAATAATGTTTGTATAATATTAGGTGAAGCTTGAGAGAGATCTGGACAGCAAAGCCTTTCAAAACTTTCTCTCAAAAACTTTAAATTAAAGTGAACAGTAGTTCACTATATATAGAAGGCGACCTGGTTCGCTAACATCCCCTAGCAAACCAGCTTCCCCTTCGTTACATAATTTAACATAACGAACCGCCCCCTGATTCGTTAACATCCCCTAACGAATCAGGAAGGAATACATTATAATATCTTAGTTCTCTAACATCCCTAGCGAACTAGACTTAACTTAACGAACTAGTCTTATATAAACATTAAATATTACATTAATTATCAAATAAACATTAACGATAAATACAAAGACTCCAGACGCAAAACCGTGCACTAACAGAGGACCAAAATTGTCAAAACTTTGGTGCTCAGGCACGTTTCCCGATGTTATGTGTGTGTTTTATAAGGTGTGTTAGGGATGGAGCATGCAATGCCTGACTCCCCCTATTATAGGCAAATTTTTGTTTTCTTCGCGTATCGGTGACGGGCTGATCATCTTGTTGATGTGTATCGCGATGACTCATCTAGCTTCTCTGGGAGTTGCCACATGGCGACACATGGCCTGTCACGTTGTGCCACATGTTGATACATGGTTCGAAACTTGTCACTAATTACTTAACATGCACATCGTGTATCACGATGGTCTAGTGGGAAGTGCCACTGCGTAGCGTGACACCGCTCAAATCTTGATCTTTGTGAGACATCATTTCGTATCACGATTGGCTTGTTCTTGGGCCGACGCATAGCGCGATGGGTGGCGATATAATATTTAGTATGACAAGACATTTTGTGGCCTTAGCAAGGGTGCGAAGCACCCGATGCGCACGGGCACGGGCTCGGGCAATGGGGGCAGTGTGGCGCTTTGATGACGCATTTCGCACACTCGTATCACATAACCTGATCTTTGGGCGGTGCTGCGCTACTCGGCGACCTTACCCTCAGGCCATCGCAATACAGGACGTAACCTCCACGATGAGGTTACGTGTGTCCCACCACATGGCACACATAACAGGCCATGTGTGAACACGTGGCATCTTTTGATGAAGCTGACTCATCACGCTACACGATGACCCATTAAAAGGTCATCACGATACATGACAAAACATAAAATCAACCTATATAAAAGGGACTCATGGCTCATCTCGCTTCACACCAACACACTTACAAAAATAGACACTTTACCCCGAAATTCATGCCACACGTCCCGATCGGAGATTCCGACCATTTTATCCACAGTACATAACATTGAGTAGAAGTGTTGCTTGTACAAGCTTAGGCCTTTAACTCTGAATACTCATGTAAGGTATGGGTTCTGCCAATGTTATTTTATCATATGACTTAGATTCTAGTCAGTGATATAGCCTAGACCTTGATCAAATTTAAGCTTTACATATTGATGTGATGTAGGGGTATATAAAAAAGGTGTTAATTTTTTCAATGGTTTGTTCACACAATGTCTAGTTCTACATTTATAAAAATGATTATTGTCTTAACTGAACAACACACAAATATGAAAGTGTACATATCGTATAGGTAGTAAAGTATAGGAAAGAACTAAGTCTCGATCCACGGGTGATGTGTGGGTAAAGGTACGTGCTTTAAGTGTTTTATATTGTGTGTTTTACTTGTTTATATGTATCGAACGCAAATACTTTGTTAGGTTTTATGTTTACAGGTGTGCGGAGCTTAACGGAGCTTAAAGAAGGTAACTTGGAGCATTCATGATGGAATCAAAATGAAAGTAATGATGTATGAGATGATAGAGAATTGAAATACGAAGACGTGCCCGCAAACGGGGAGGAAAACGGAGTTGAAACGAAGATTCTATGAAGAAAACAGTTTTGGCCTAACAGGACCGTAAGGCAGAGGGTAAAGACCGTAAGCTACGGTGGCCAGACCGTAGCTTACATTGTGGTCTGACGAAAAAAGGGATTTTGGTGATTTTCTTCTATATTTAAGGCCCAAAAACCTTAAGATCGATTCTAGTCAATAATTATCAGTTGTGGGACTTCTAGGAGGTGATTTTTTCCACCATCATTACACACTCTAATCACTCAATTGATCCATGAAATCATTCCTAAACACAATCATCAAGAGCATGAAGATCAAGATTGTTGGTCCTAGTTTGTATGGCTTGTACTTGGTCTACATGTATTGATATGGGCCACGGGTTTATTATGTAAGCCGAGAACTCATTAGAGTTCTCGGTGGGCTTTTGGTTCATATGGGCGTAGGTGTTTTGGTTTCCCTATATATAGTTTATGTAATGTATATGGTTACGGTTGTTGGTTCACTGTTTTGTTATTGTTTTGGCCATCTACAAGTTGTTGGACGTGCAAGTATTCTAAGTGCTTAAGCACCCGACGTATCTTAATATACGTGTGTTTTGAAGCCATCTTGTTGTTACGTTCTTGTGTTTACTTGTGTTCTTGATTCACCAAGTGTTGGTATTCCGCACCAATACTTGTTTATTGATATCATAATTGTAGTGTTCCAGATTCGGGACTTACAATTGGTATCAAAGCCTTAGACCTATTCATGCTCGTTATTGTGATATCAACGGATTCAAGATATCAAGATTCGGGACGGTGTTTGTGATTTCCAGCAACTCACTGATAGGAGAAGAAGATTGAACTATTTTTGTGTAAAGATTGGTTTTGATTTGGAAATTAAATCAAAACCCACTCTTCTTGGAAGTTTGTTACATTCTGTTTGACTTTGGGTGTGAAACATTAGTTCTCGGCTGAAATACTTAGCTGTTCTCGGCAAATTCTAGTGTTCGGTGGTATTCTGTTTTCAGCTACAGCTAGTTCTCAACCAGAGTTGGTTCTCGGCCAGAGTAGTTCTCGGTCAATTATTGGTCAATTTTTGGGTTCTCGGTCAAAGCCTGGTCAAACTTTGAGTTCTCGGTCATTGTTTGGTAAATTTTGTTAGTTCTCGGTCAACGCCGGTAGTTCTCGGTCAACCAGTCCCATTTAGTTATTTGGGCCTATCTGATTTGGACTTGGACTTTAAGTTTGGACTTAAGTGATAATTGGACTTAAACTAATATTTAAATCTAATTAAAATGGCACAGTTAACAAATGGTAGCAATTCAACCAACTCATCACTTCATCAAGAACTTGATTCCATCATGGGGACTACCACTCGTATACCCCGTCTCTTGTCTCATGAGGGGTTCAGTGAATGGAAATTTCGTTTTGATCACTACGCCAAAATGAAAGATTCAAAAATTTGGAAAAGTATTGCGAGGGGACTTCAAAGAATCACCTGTCAAAGAGATGGCTCTGACGAAGTTCTTGTGAAACCAGTTGCACAGCATGACGATGATGACTTTGCAAAAGTTGAGGAAGATGAGAAAGCTCTTTCCACTCTAACCATGGCACTCTCACCTGAGATTGCTCTTCAGTTTGGATAACTTCAATCTGCTAAAGAGCTATGGGAGACACTGATCGAAGTATATGAGGGGAATGAAGATATGAAGAGGAGTCGCCAAGATCTGCTGCGACAAAAGTTCAATATGTTTAATCATGTTCTGGGAGAAATGTTGGAGTCCCAACTTCAACGATTCATCTCACTTGTGACTGAAATGAGATCAGCAGGGATTTATCTGCAAACCTCAGAAATTAACAACAAGCTGGTGAATTCATTGCCGAATAGTTGGGACATGAATGTTGCGGTTATCAAAAAGACTAAGGATCTCAACAGAATGGGTATGACTAAAATGATAGCCATTATTAAAGCATGTGATATGGATGATAAGCAGCGTGCAATAAATCATGCAAGCTCTTACAATGCAGCTGGATACAACGTTGCCTCCAACAGTGCTCTTATTTCTCAAGATAGTTCCTCGCTGTTCAAGCCTACCCAACAACCACCTCAGGGAAACTTCTAGATGTTTTCATCCACTCTAGGCCAGTCATCATCATCCAACTCACCCAAACCAGCTCCAGTATTCTTCACCAAGTCTGGACAGTCTTCAAATGATACTGGAAAAACTACTCATACTCCCAATCAGAACTTCAGTCAGATCCCTACCATACCAAAGGAGACTCAAGAGAATATAGCTCTAATGGCGGGATTCATGAATTGTTATAATGCATTTTTGGCTAGAGACTTGGTTCAACATGTGGTTACTACTGAACTAGATCAGATCCATCCTGATGATATTGAAGAAATGGACATCTCGTGGCAGATCACCATGGCAATATTTCGTGCGAAGAATTTCACAAAGAGGACGGGTAGAAATAACTGGAACATGCCTAATAATCAAAAGGTGGGTTTTAACAAAGACACACTCAGGTGTTACAACTGTCATGAGCCGGGTCATTTTGCTCGTGAATGTACTAACCCAGCTAAGGATGGAAATACTGAAAGGGCATTGGTTCCAGTTGGGAATACCATAGGTGAGGCTGGAGGAAGTTCAGGTAATGGTGAAAGAAGTATGGTTGCTCAATAGTTCTCTTGGGAGGGTCAGATGGCTGCACCAACATTGGAAATTAGACTGCAGATCAGACTGCAAATTTCGCCAATGTTGAAGATACTGGAGAAGAAAATGCTACTGTGCATCAAGTTCAAGGTCTAATGTGAATAATAAGTCTAGACCAAAACAGGAGAAAAGGGCTGATTCGTTTCCTTTCACATCCAAAACTCTAGAGGTCACGACAACCATTCGTACCTATAACTCCAAGTCACACAGACATAGATGGTTGCCTAAATCTCCGATGAAAGTTTCTACAAAATGTCATGGCAATCCGTGACAACTGTAGATGAATCAGGGTCACCCAGTGTAAGTATGGACTGGGTACCAAAAACTAACTAATCCCGTGTTTCGTGCAGGGACAGCTATGGAGGAATATCATCAGACCTTGGTTTGTTGATAGTGGTTGTTCCAGGCATATGATAGGGTACATTACCCAACTACACGACATTCAATCCTTTAACGGTGGGTATGTGTCCTTTGCGGGAGGAGAAAAGGGAAAGATCACTCAGAAGGGTACTGTAAGTAACGGTGTTCTAAAATTTGGAAATGTCAATTTTGTTCCAGAATTGAAGCATATCTTATTGAGCGTGTCACAAATCTGTGACAAAGATTTTTCAACTCATTTTACTAAGAAAGAGTGTCTGATTTTGAAACCTGGTATAATTATACCAGAAGACTGGATTCTTGTTCGATCACAACGAAAAGATAATGCTTATGTAATCGACATGAACAAAAATGTTCCTGACGAAATAACCTGCTTGTTTTCAAAAGTGTCAGAACATAATGCAATGCTTTGGCATATTCGACTCGGTCATGCTACTACTAAAAATCTGAATCGTCTTGCTAAAAACAATTTGGTGTGTGGTTTACCAATCAAGGATTTTGTGACTATTAAAAAATATGTGGCTTGTGCTTTGGGTAAACATCATCGAAAATATCACAAGCCAAAGTTGATTAATACCATATCATCAGTTTTTCAATTACTCCATATGGATCTTTTTGGACCTGTCCATGTTTTGAGTTTATCTCGTAGCTCTTATTGTCTTGATATTACCGACTATTACTTACGTTTTACATGGGTATTTTTCTTATCAAATAAGTTTGAAACTGCAGAGCTAATCAAGAAGTTTGTTGTGCTCATGGAGAACCAACTGAACCTAAAGCTGAAGGGAATCCGCTGTGATAATGGAATGGAATTCAAGAATGCAACATTGACTCATTTCTGTTCAGAAAAGGGGATACTCCTTCAGTACAGCGCCCCACGGATGCCTCAACAAAATGGTGTGGCTGAAAGAAGAAACATAACTCTTATCGAAGCTGCATGAACAATGTTGTGTGACTCTAAACTACCACTATTCTTCTGGGCTGAAGCTATTAACACGGATTGTTATGTTCAGAATTGGGTGATAATCAACAAATCCAAGATGAAGACCCCATATGAGATTGTTTACAGTCATAAACCCATTGTTGCACATTTCAGAGTTTTTGGGTGTCCGTGCACTTTACTGAATCTCGAAACTACTCCAAAATTTGGGGTCGCAGCCGATGAGTGTTACTTTGTTGGGTATGCGGGAAATACAGCTTACAGGGTCTACAACAAGTCTACCAAGCAGATTCTAGAGTCCTATGAGGTTCGTTGGCTGGAAGAAAATGAGACTGATGCTCGTGTTGGTCCCGATTGGTTATTTGACTACAACGAATTTTTCAAACCATTCAATGTGTTTCCAGTCATCAACACTGAACCTTTATGTGGTCCCACAGTGGTAGCTTCAAAGTATTACTCACAGACAGTGTCCCACATTTCTCCACTAATTGATGTTGATGTCGCTGAGTTAAGTAATGATTCATCTGCAACTGGCACTCAGCCCAAGGATACCTCAGAAACCGAGTGTTCGCCAAACACGTCTGAAGATGTTGCTACTGTTGAAGGGGAGAGTTCCATCCGTTAAATATTTGGGAGCACACTGTTTCCTGATACCATTCCAAATGAATATGTTGATGGTAATTCGTATTCCCACAACACGGCGACATATGGCTGGAAGAATCCCCTTACTGATTTTAGTGAGAACGTGTCAAATCTTCAACCGATCAATGATGTTTCCGATCATTTAATTCCGTCAAGAATCCAGAAGAATCATCCGATTGAAAATGTCATCGGTCCAATTGAAGCAGGAGTGTCCACCATAAGTTAGACATGACACATAAACAGTTGTATGTTTTCCTGTTTCATCTCTCAGATTGAGCCAAAAACTGTTGAAATGGCTCTTCAGGAACCTAGTTGGGTTGATGCTATGCATGAACAATTGAATCAGTTTGATAAGTTGAAGGTTTGGAGATTGGTTAAATTGCCGGAAAGAAAGAAAGCTATTGATACAAGATGGGTTTTCAGAAACAAGCAAGATGACACCGGGGTTATTGTTCGAAATAAGGCACGATTAGTAGTTCGTGGTTTTCGTCGGATTGAGGGGTTAGATTACACTAAAGTTTATGGCCCAATGGCTATACTTGAGGCCATTAGTGTAACACCCCGTAACCGCAGCGGAAACGTACACGGGATGCAACAGACACATCTGATATCAACAGCATTGTTTATAAAGAAAACACCACTACATTAATTTAAACGTATTACATTGTTCTGAGTTTCATAACCATCTAAGCGTTATCACATAAGTGTTACCGATAGTACATTAACATATTTAATGCAAAATATAGATCTCTAGACTTCCACAAAATAGCACACAGCATCGAACACATATCACTCATTCCGATTTGAGTGTACCTAGAAAGCATGTAAAGAAAACGGGTCAACTACGAATAGTTGGTGAGTTTCACTAATTTAAATAAACCATAACAAATCATTATAATAATCATAAATAAGCGATGTAATTATGCTGAGCCCACAAGTGAGAACTCTGTTAATCCCAAAACATATCGATTAATCTCCGGGAACTCTGTTACCCCAGAATACTTCCAATAACCTCTGGGAACTCTGTTACCCCAGAAACACATTTAATAACCACTGGGAACTCTGTTACCCCAGAAACACATTTAATAACCACTGGGAACTCGGTTACCCCAGAAACACATTTAATAACCTCTGGGAACTCGGTTACCCCAGAACACTGTTTCGGGCCTTACACTGTTAGCAACTCAGACAATTACCATCTTAATTCATTACCGTACGATTCCCGTACAATAAACATTATATAAATACGTTCATTTCCATGCGATTAGCATGTACTTAAACACTTTGATAAAAACATGCTTTCCGCCCCGGGAAAATATTTAAAACAGTTCAGTAAAAGGGGCTCGTGAAAACTCACCTTCTTGTGAGCAAAGACGTACTACGGTACACGGCTACTGGTACAGATCTGTAATACGATCCCCAAATCGTTACTACACAATTTCTATCAATATAACTTAAATTCGTGTTAACCGGTACGTCCAGGGACACTGTTAACCCAGTACCGTACACGATCCGGGGACCATGTTAACCCCGATACACTTCTCAGGACTTAGATTGTGATATCACCTAGAGTTCTTTAGTCAAAACTACCGTTAGTTTGTTTTCTCGTTTTGCGTGCCTAGCACGGTTATCCGTCTTTATGTTTACAAAGATAAGTTTGACCACACACGACCCGAAAATAGTTATTATTGATATTTTCATTAAAGTGGTGAAATTAGAGCTCGGTTAGACACCCCGTTTGGCCGCGGGGCCCGTTTCCGTCTTTAATACACCGGAAACGGTTAAATCGGGTAAAATTACCCAAATCATCCGAATTATTTTCGGATGATTTATTTTTACTTGATTAACTTAGTTTCATAAAAATCATCCATTTTTAAGGTTTTCAAACACCAGTCAGCTCGCTTAGGCGAACTTCGCCGGTTTACTCGTTTTAAGCTTTAAAAGTTTGTTTTTAAGTTCCATTTAGCACAAATAAATATCCGTTTAGTCTAGGACCTTGAAATTTTGTACAAACCATATTTTGATAGTAAGGAATTTTATAAAATTTTTCCAGAATTAATTTTTATATCTAAGATTTATTTAACCATTTTTAAACATCATTTAAACACCAAATATGTCGAAAATACCAAACGACCTTCGAAAAATCCCAACTTTTTCTAGGATGACCCCTGTCACCCACATAGTTCCCTGTAATTTTTCCAGAACCAAAAACTCATTTTTCATGCCATTTTTACCAAACCGAGCTAGAAATCCCTAGAACTCGTTTTACCGAAAAGCCTACTTAGACTTCTCCAATGAACCTGAAATTTTGTGTGTGACTTTTATATGTTATAAAAAGCTTATCTTAAATTTTCCAGAATTTTTCATGATGTTTAGCTATTTTTCACCATTTTTGGCCAAAACCGAGCATTAAATTCACCAAATATTCATCCTTTATCCAAAAATTACCAAAAATTCAAAGATCTCATATTTTCATGTGTAGATCATCTCTGTGAAATTTCGTGACCCAACTATAGGTCTATCACAATCTGTCCAAAATATCTAAATCATACGAAAACCGAACTACTTTGTGTTTTCTAGCGTTAGATCGCAAAGATCTTGGTTTCTAGCCTTTGCTAGCCACTAGATACAACACTTACAAGCACAACAACACCACACCAAGCAAGTTATACCCACAATCAAGCCATTTCTTTCATGGTTTTGATTAAAACATCAAAATAAAGATTTTGACCGTAAAAATTCGGTATTGACTCTTTTAGCTACTTTCTTGGACCAAGATCCTTTGTATAACTTGTATACATCACTTGATCCTCCAAGAATCGGTTTCATCTCGGGTTTTCACCCATTTTTCATTTGAAACCTCATTTCCTTGTAAATGAACCAAGAAAAGAAGATAAACACGATTACAACTCGGTTTTTACCTTGTGTTCTTGCTTAAAAACTTGGGTTTTGGATGGATGTTGAAGAATGTAGATAGGATTTGGAGAGTTGGATATTAGAAAAAAGAAAATGAAGTGTGTGTGTGTGGGAGCCTATGGACCGATCGGTCCATTGTAAGGTGGGGGGGGCCCACAACTCCAACCATGGCCACACATTTGGATTGTGTAATCCGGATAATGTTGTGGATAATCTGGTTCAGTTCGTTTTTCGGTTAAACGTTTAATTCCGCTCAAAACGAGGCCAAAACGGTCGTTTTTCGGCTTAAAAATGAAATTTATATAAAACTGATTTAAAAACTTTAAAAACTTAAACCATGACATTTAATGACTTAACACATCGTATTGTCGGTAATTGTGCATCTTTTTCGGCTTGATCGATCGTCTCTTGCTTGGTTTGATGTTAAAGGTTTCGTTTACCGTACCGACGTACTAATAAATCGGAATCCTTTTTCTGTGCTATAATTCACTTATCCCGAAGCTTGAATACTTCGTAAACATCACTAAACATTATATATTTCGTCTATAATGTAATTCCCGATTCGTTCGGGTTTCAATAACCGTTCATCGGTTAATCGTAATTCCGATACGACTAGTTGTACATTTGAGTATAATTCGTACTGTGAATCTTATGTACTCGTATAAACACATTATAATTCATATATTCAGTATTAAATAACACGTAAGTAGTATATTCCGGCTAGGGTATACCTGAATTTGCCGGAATCGTTACATTCTCCCCCCGTTACGAAAATTTCGTCCTCGAAATTTTACGCATCAACTACTTCCTTTTGCGGAAATAGGTGGGGATATTTCTTCCGAAATTCGTCCTTTCGTTCCCATGTATATTCTGGGCCTCGTTGCGAATTCCATCTAACTTTGACCAACGAGATCTTATTGTGTCTAAGTTGCTTGATTTTCCCGTCTACTATTTCTATGGGCTCCTCTACAATGTTGAGCTTATCATTTATTTGAACACCCTCTAAGGGTAACACCGATGTCTCATTCGACAGACACCTTTTCAAGTTCGACACATGAAACACATTGTGAACTGCACTCAGTTCATCAGGCAGTTCTAATCGGTATGCTACTGGACCGATTTTTGCAGTAATGTCGAATGGTCCAATGTATCTAGGGGCTAACTTCCCCGCCTTTCCAAATCTGACTACTCCTTTCCAAGGTGATACTTTCAAATACACTTTATCACCTTTCTCAAATGATAACGGTTTTCTACGGGTATCGGCATAACTCTTCTGCCTATCCCGTGGGGCCTTCAGATTGTTCTTAATTTCAAGTATTTTGCTTGTCGTTTCCTGGACCAGATCTGATCTAATAACCTGTGTGTCGCCCACTTCAGTCCAGCAGAGTGGTGATCGGTACTTTCGTCCATACAATGCTTCATACGGTGCTGCTTTTATACTGCTATGGTAACTGTTATTATAGGAAAATTCAACGAGCGGGAGATGTTGATCCCAATTTCCCTTAAAATCCAGTACGCATGCACGAAGCAGATCCTCCAGGGTTTGAATGGTCATCTCAGACTGACCGTCGGTCTGAGGGTGGTAGGCTGTGCTTAAATTAATACGCGTTCCCAGCGCTTCTTGCACAGCTTGCCAAAGCTTGGAGGTGAAATGGCTATCCCGATCAGAGATGATTGAGATGGGTATCCCATGACGAGACACAATTTCATTTATATAAATCTGCGCAAGTCTCTCAGTGTTATAATTATTTCTAATCGGGATAAAATGTGCCGATTTGGTTAATCGATCCACGACTACCCAAATTGCATCATGTCCTCGGGACATCTTGGGGAGATGTGTCACAAAATCCATCGTGATCTGCTCCCACTTCCTTTCGGGAATTTCCGGTTGTTGTAACATTCCCGAAGGTTTCTGGTGCTCCGCCTTAACCCTCGCACACGTCGTACACTTGCCGACGTATGTGGCTATATCCTTTTTCATACCCGGCCACCAGTAGAACTCCTTCACATCCTTGTACATCTTATCCGAACCCGGATGTATGGAATAGTTCGATTTATGCGCTTCATTCATGATCAATTCACGAAGATCATGGAGGGTCGGGATCCAAATCCGATTTTTGAAGTAGAGAATTTCGTCCTTGCGCTGTTCGAAGTTCTTCTCGTTACCGAAAAGTCCCTCTTTTTCCAATTGTTCCTCTTCCAACGCCTCGCGTTGAGCGACTCGAATCAAATCCGAAAGGTTCGACTGGACTATCATCCCCAGCGCTCGCACTCGCAATGGCTTAACCCGATCCTTCCTACTCAAGGCATCGGCTACGACGTTAGCCTTGCCGGGGTGATAACGGATGTCACAGTCATAGTCGCTTAATAATTCGACCCATCTTCGTTGTCTCATATTCATTTCTTTCTGATCGAATATGTGTTGCAAACTTTTATGATCGGTGAAGATGGTGCACTTTGTACCGTAGAGATAATGTCTCCAGATTTTAAGTGCGAAGATAACTGCTCCCAGTTCTAAGTCATGAGTAGTGTAATTTTTCTCGTGTACTTTTAACTGTTGGGAAGCATAGGCTATGACTTTATTATTTTGCATCAACACGCATCCTAACCCTTTCCGGAATGCGTCACAATACACGACAAAACCATCGTCTCCGTCGGGGAGACTTAAGATCGGCGCTTGGCACAATCTTGGTTTTAGCGTTTGAAACGCCGTTTCCTGCTCTTCACCCCATTCATACTTTCGATCTTTTTGGGTCAGAAGGGTTAAAGGTTGGGCGATGCTGGAAAAGTTCTCTATAAATCGACGATAATATCCAGCTAAGCCTAAAAATTGGCGGATTTCCTTTGGCGATTTAGGCGCTTGCCAATTCTTAACTGCTTCAACCTTACTTGGATCAACGTGTATTCCTTGATGGTTTATAACGTGACCAAGGAATTGCACTTCTTGTAACCAGAAGTTACACTTGGAGAATTTTGCAAACAACTTCTCCTGATTTAGAAGTTCTAAAATTAATCTCAAGTGTTGCTCATGCTCTACTTTACTCTTTGAGTATATCAAAATATCGTCAATAAACACGATGACGAATTTATCGAGGTAGGGTTTACAGACTCGATTCATGAGATCCATGAATACTGCTGGCGCATTTGTTAGCCCAAAAGGCATAACTAAGAACTCGTAATGGCCGTAGCGAGTCCGGAATGCGGTTTTTGGGATATCCTCCTCCTGAATTCTAACCTGATGGTATCCCGATCTAAGATCTATTTTTGAGAAGTAGCTCGCACCTTGTAGTTGGTCGAACAGATCATCGATTCGGGGGAGAGGATACCTATTTTTGATTGTCAACTTGTTCAGCTCCCTGTAATCAATGCACATTCTAAGGCTTCCGTCCTTCTTTTTCACGAATAGTACTGGTGCACCCCACGGGGAATAACTAGGACGTATAAATCCTTTATCCAACAATTCTTGCAACTGGTTGGATAACTCTTGCATCTCGGATGGTGCAAGTCGGTAGGGCGCCTTAGCAACAGGGCCAGCTTGAGGTAATAAGTCGATTCTGAATTCGACCTGTCGGGTTGGCGGTAATCCAGGAAGTTCCTCTGGGAAAACTTGTGGAAATTCGCGTACCACGGGAATATCGTCCACCCGTTTTTCCTCAGAATCAGTGGCCGTCAGGCTCGCTAGATACGCCACACATCCCTGACGTATATATTTTAACACCTTGAGGTGGGATATAAATGGTATCATGGTGCCGGATTTTTCTCCTTGCACTAATACCTCCTCGTCATCCGACACCCGGATCTTGACGATTTTCTTTTCACAGTTTATTTCTACTTTGTTACGTGCTAACCAATCCATTCCCACTATTACGTCAAAACTACCCAATTCTACCGTTAACAAGTCAATCGGAAAGGATTGTTCGTTCAGAATAAAAGGGCAATTCCGAACTATCTGATTAACTATCATGGTTTTACCGTTAGCGACTTCTACGGTGTAAGGTTCTATGGTTTCACCAATAGGAAGGTTTGCTATCGACAGGAATCTAACGGAGACAAAACTTCTATCGACGCCTGTATCAAATAATACAGAAGCGTAATGATCAGAGACGAGGAATGTACCTGTCACTACGCTGGGGTCCTGGCGTGCCTCGTTCGCCCCCATCACGAATGCTCGGCCTCGCGCCGGATTGGACGACGATGCCAGACCCGAGGGTTGCCTCCCGTTTCCTCCCTGGTTCAGTTTCGGACAATGTCTTTTGAAGTGACCCGTGCTGCCGCATTCATAGCAAGCACGGCTGGTGGTCACCATTTGGTTTCCTTGCGGGTTCTGCTGTCGGGCTGGTTGGGTCTTAAATGGCTGTGCACGGATAGGTTGCGGTTGACGGTTCAGGTTGTTCAGATTTGTCTTACAATTGGGTGCGTAGTGTCCAATCCTGCCACACCGGTGGCACACCACCTCTTTGCACACGCCACCATGGTGGTAACCACATTTCCCACACTTAGGAAACGTTCCCTTCTGCGGTTCTTGCCTTCCGCCCGAACTAGTCATGGCGTAGTTCTGGGCAGTGGGTCTAGCACGTTTACCTTGCTGCTTTTCCTGGGTCCTATGGTCATGTGAACTCCGCTTCCCCCCAGCGGACTCTCCTGCCACCTTCAGTGACCCGCTTCTTACGAAATCATACGTGACGATACCAGCTTGCGTCACCGCACCCTCATACGTCTGGTGTCCCCCAGAATTGACTATACTCCTTACAACTGGAGTTAGCCCCCAAATATAACGCTCCACCCTCTTTAACTCTGGGGTGACCAACCATGGTACCAATCGCGACAACTCATTAAACCGGTTCGTATAACCCAAATGGTCTGCCCCCTGCATTTCCAGGTTCCACAATTCATTTTCTAATTTTTGCAATTCGTTTTTCGGGCAGAAATGTTCCAGTACAAGAGCCTTGAGCTCCGTCCAGGTCATGCGGTTTGTCGCCGCCTGGCCCCGGGTCTGCACTATCGTGTTCCACCATGTCAAGGCATGGTCCGTGAATGTGCAGGCAGCATACTTAACAACACAATCCTCGGGGCAGTTGCTGATATTCACCACGGATTCTATTTTCTCGATCCATTTAACTAATCCATTTGGTCCTTCAGACCCGCTAAACTCTAGAGGTCTGCACAACATAAAGTCCTTGATCGAACATCCCCTGGATGCACGAATCGGTTCAGTACGGTTCGTCTCTACCGTAGGTATAGGGCCATTACTGTCTGTAACGACCACCCTAGGCGGTGCGTCATTACTCGGAATCGTGTTATTATTCTGCGGAGGATCAGTATTTCGTTCCCCGTCATTATTGGTGGTCGTTTGATTGCTCGGAGGGGTTGGATTGGTCGAATTGTTAATACTGGCGGCGATGCGCGATACTATATCCGGTATCGCCGCCTCTAACTATTGAGCAATCAAACGACTCACGTCCACTTCCGACAATTGGGCTGAACGTTTTGGTGCCATTCTACACAACATCAAGAAAATATATAATCAATACAAGTTCCAATCATAAAACACAACAAACATTCAATTCATTAATAAACGTTAGTACATATTACACAAACATCCGTTCATATTACTTTCCTGTCACTATTACATTAGTTAAGTTTTCATACGTAGGGCCTATGTCGGCATCATCTCGACATAACCCGCAACGGGTCAGTGCTTGAATGATACCCAAAAGTATCTATAATGATATGCCCCAAAAGAGACCCTCCTAAGGGCCAGTGGTTGTATTATAACTACCCAAGATTCACTCTATGTTAGCATCCCCACTAACTGCTTACACCGAGTATCAAAAAGCGGTCCCTGACTACCACCACCCTAACATGATCTAAACACGGTGGTATACCAACCACACCAACACCGCCGCCATCCCCACAATCACTGCCATTAAACCCCGGATCCGTGTTTCCATCCGATCAATCAACCCCAGGGAGTAGGCGTCCTCCCTCCTCAGCTGCGCGATCGCATGCTGGCTGTCCAGTATGCAATCCACCAAGAGGTTCCTCCAATGAATACCCACCGTCAAGGCGGGTGGTGTGCTCATTCATCCGCTCAGTGAGCACCCGGAGCCACGCCGCCTCGGTGGAGGGACGCTCATCCCTCACTGGCCTGGGGGTACCCCACACAGGTGGCGGCACAGGCCCGGGCTGGGGGCGGGAGGACTCGCCTCTATGGTAAGTGGATCTGGGTGGGGTAGAGGTAGGTGAAACATACGGGACACTGATCCGCGCCGTGAGGCGGGGACCGGGTCTGGGAGGGGTGGGGGTGACCTGAGGTGCGGGTGGGGTGGGAGACCTGGTAACCCTAGTAGGGGAGGACAAGCTAGCACTCCTAAGGCTAGTCTCAGAAGGCTCGGTGCTGGAAGCTAAGCGTACACTCCTAGAGTCCCCGGAACTGGCCTCCTCCGGGTCCCCCTCTACAGATAAACTTCGTGATCTTGACATGTTTACCTGTACACAAGTTAGCAACCATATAGTCCTTTCCATAGTGTAAATCATAATCAAATTAATATATACTTACTTATACAACTTGACCACATAACAATATTATCACATATTTGCACGTATGTTGCCAATTTTACCTATTAAAGTCCCCCGTGACTTTCCCTGAATTCCCTCGTGCAGACAAGTCTGTTATTATGTTCCGGACCATAATAACCCACTTGTCCATCCAAGTTCATCCCGATCTCGTTACAATAAATTATTAGTTGATATTCAGATCCTATAATACTTGAGCTACTGGTTATATTTTAGGTATCTTTTAAAGACATCCTAATTCTTTATAACCAATGGCTCTGATACCAAATTCTGTAACACCCCGTAACCGCAGCGGAAACGTACACGGGATGCAACAGACACATCTGATATCAACAGCATTGTTTATAAAGAAAACACCACTACATTAATTTAAACGTATTACATTGTTCTGAGTTTCATAACCATCTAAGCGTTATCACATAAGTGTTACCGATAGTACATTAACATATTTAATGCAAAATATAGATCTCTAGACTTCCACAAAATAACACACAGCATCGAACACATATCACTCATTCCGATTTGAGTGTACCTAGAAAGCATGTAAAGAAAACGGGTCAACTACGAATAGTTGGTGAGTTTCACTAATTTAAATAAACCATAACAAATCATTATAATAATCATAAATAAGCGATGTAATTATGCTGAGCCCACAAGTGAGAACTATGTTAATCCCAAAACATATCGATTAACCTCCGGGAACTCTGTTACCCCAGAATACTTCCAATAACCTCTGGGAACTCTGTTACCCCAGAAACACATTTAATAACCACTGGGAACTCTGTTACCCCAGAAACACATTTAATAACCACTGGGAACTCGGTTACCCCAGAAACACATTTAATAACCTCTGGGAACTCGGTTACCCCAGAACACTGTTTCGGGCCTTACACTGTTAGCAACTCAGACAATTACCATCTTAATTCATTACCGTACGATTCCCGTACAATAAACATTATATAAATACGTTCATTTCCATGCGATCAGCATGTACTTAAACACTTTGATAAAAACATGCTTTCCGCCCCGGGAAAATATTTAAAACAGTTCAGTAAAAGGGGCTCGTGAAAACTCACCTTCTTGTGAGCAAAGACGTACTACGGTACACGGCTACTGGTACATATCTGTAATACGATCCCCAAATCGTTACTACACAATTTCTATCAATATAACTTAAATTCGTGTTAACCGGTACGTCCGGGGACACTGTTAACCCAGTACCGTACACGATCCGGGGACCATGTTAACCCCGATACACTTCTCAGGACTTAGATTGTGATATCACCTAGAGTTCTTTAGTCAAAACTACCGTTAGTTTGTTTTCTCGTTTTGCGTGCCTAGCACGGTTATCCGTCTTTATGTTTACAAAGATAAGTTTGACCACACACGACCCGAAAATAGTTATTATTGATATTTTCATTAAAGTGGTGAAATTAGAGCTCGGTTAGACACCCCGTTTGGCCGCGGGGCCCGTTTCCGTCTTTAATACACCGGAAACGGTTAAATCGGGTAAAATTACCCAAATCATCCGAATTATTTTCGGATGATTTATTTTTACTTGATTAACTTAGTTTCATAAAAATCATCCATTTTTAAGGTTTTCAAACACCAGTCAGCTCGCTTAGGCGAACTTCGCCGGTTTACTCGTTTTAAGCTTTAAAAGTTTGTTTTTAAGTTCCATTTAGCACAAATAAATATCCGTTTAGTCTCGGACCTTGAAATTTTGTACAAACCATATTTTGACAGTAAGGAATTTTATAAAATTTTTCCAGAATTAATTTTTATATCTAAGATTTATTTAACCATTTTTAAACGTCATTTAAACACCAAATATGTCGAAAATACCAAACGACCTTCGAAAAATCCCAAATTTTTCTGGGATGACCCCTGTCACCCACATAGTTCCCTGTAATTTTTCCAGAACCAAAAACTCATTTTTCATGCCATTTTTACCAAAACCGAGCTAGAAATCCCTAGAACTCGTTTTACCGAAAAGCCTACTTAGACTTCTCCAATGAACCTGAAATTTTTTGTGTGACTTTTATATGTTATAAAAAGCTTATCTTAAATTTTCCAGAATTTTTCATCATGTTTAGCTATTTTTCACCATTTTTGGCCAAAACCGACCATTAAATTCACCAAATATTCATCCTTTATCCAAAAATTACCAAAAATTCACAGATCTCATATTTTCATGTGTAGATCATCTCTGTGAAATTTCGTAACCCAACTCTAGGTCTATCACAATCTGTCCAAAATATCTAAATCATACGAAAACCGAACTACTTTGTGTTTTCTAGCGTTAGATCGCAAAGATCTTGGTTTCTAGCCTTTGCTAGCCACTAGATACAACACTTACAAGCACAACAACACCATACCAAGCAAGTTATACCCACAATCAAGCCATTTCTTTCATGGTTTTGATTAAAACATCAAAATAAAGATTTTGACCGTAAAAATTCGTTTTTGACTCTTTTAGCTACTTTCTTGGACCAAGATCCTTTGTATAACTTGTATACATCACTTGATTCTCCAAGAATCGGTTTCATCTCGGGTTTTCACCCATTTTTCATTTGAAACCTCATTTCCTTGTAAATGAACCAAGAAAAGAAGATAAACACGATTACAACTCGGTTTTTACCTTGTGTTCTTGCTTAAAAACTTGGGTTTTGGATGGATGTTGAAGAATGTAGAGAGGATTTGGAGAGTTGGATATTAGAAAAAAGAAAATGAAGTGTGTGTGTGGGAGCCTATGGACCGATCGGTCCATTGTAAGGTGGGGGGGGCCCACAACTCCAACCATGGCCACACATTTGGATTGTGTAATCCGGATAATGTTGTGGATAATCTGGTTCAGTTCGTTTTTCGGTTAAACGTTTAATTCCGCTCAAAACGAGGCCAAAACGGTCGTTTTTCGGCTTAAAAATGAAATTTATATAAAACTGATTTAAAAACTTTAAAAACTTAAACCATGACATTTAATGACTTAACACATCATATTGTCGGTAATTGTGCATCTTTTTCGGCTTGATCGATCGTCTCTTGCTTGGTTTGATGTTAAAGGTTTCGTTTACCGTACCGACGTACTAATAAATCGGAATCCTTTTTCTGTGCTATAATTCACTTATCCCGAAGCTTTAATACTTCGTAAACATCACTAAACATTATATATTTCGTCTATAATGTAATTCCCGATTCGTTCGGGTTTCAATAACCGTTCATCGGTTAATCGTAATTCCGATACGACTAGTTGTACATTTGAGTATAATTCGTACTGTGAATCTTATGTACTCGTATAAACACATTATAATTCATATATTCAGTATTAAATAACACGTAAGTAGTATATTCCGGCTAGGGTATACCTGAATTTGCCGGAATCGTTACAATTAGAATCTTTCTGGCCTACGCATCATACATGGGGTTTACAGTGTATCAGATGGATATTAAGACCGCGTTTCTGTATGGTGAAGTCAAGGAGGAGATTTATGTTGATTAGCCACCGGGTTTTGTTGATTCTAAGAAACCAAATCACTTCTACAAGCTAGACAAGGCATTGTACGGGATACATCAGGCTCCTCAAGCGTAGTATGCTACGTTGACCGCGCATCTTCTTGATCATGGCTACAAGCCTGGAACCATCGACCAAACCTTGTTCTGGAAAACTGTCGGAGAAGATTTGATTCTCGTCCAGATCTATGTCGATGATATCATCTTTGGATCCACCAGCGCTGAGTTGTGCATATAATTTGAAGGTGTAATGAAGAAGAGATTTGAGATGAGTTCGTTGGGTGAAATGACAACATTTCTGGGGCTGCAGGTTCGCCAAAGCTCGACAGGAATTTTACTGTATCAAAGGAAGTATGTTGAAGATATGCTGGCAAAGTTTGAACTTCAAGATTCCAAGAGTGCAAACACTCCATGGCAGAAAGGCCACTACTCTCATATGATCCTGAAGGAAGTCTCGTAGATCAAACGTACTATCGATTGATGATTGGGTCTTTGATGTATCTCACAGCCAGTCGTCCTGTCATCATGTTTGCAGTCTGCCAATGTGCTCGTTTCTAGGCTAATCTTAAACTCTCTCATTTAATTGCTTTTAAATGTACTTTTAGATATCTGAAGGGGCAACCAAAGTTAGGTCTTTGGTATCCCATACAATCAGAATTTGATTTTTATGCTTTTGCTAATAGCAATTATGGTGGAGATGACATTGACAGGAAATCCACGTCAGCTGGTTGCCAGTTCCTAGGAGACCGTCTCATTTCATGGCACTATAAGAAACAACAGACGGTGTCTACCTCGACCGCCGAAGCGGAGTATATTGCCGCATCTGATTGCTGCTCTCAGGTCATCTGGATGCAAAACCAACTACTGGATTACGGTTTGGAATTTCTTAACACTCCTATTTTTTGTGATAATGATGCTGCCATTGCAATTGTGAAAATTCCAGTTCAACACTCTAAAACCAAAAACATCGATATCAAAATTCATTTTATTCGTGACCGTTTCGATTGAAAATTGATTCACCTTGAACAAGTCCTCACTGACAACAATGTGGCGGACGTATTTACAAAACCGGTCGGAACAACAAAATTTAATGTGCTTGTGGGTTTTTTTAAAATGCTTCGTTTCGAGGATTGAGTCTTTTTGGGGATAAATTTGTACATACTTGTTTATTGTTTTGCACAAATTTAGGGGGAGAAAAATCAAAAAGAAAAAAAAGTGTGTGTGCGTTGTCTTTATTATTAAAAATTAAAAAAATATAGATTTGCCTTTCAATACTCATTCTCGCTTAAAATTATGTCGGTTGCTCAAGTTTGAAGGACATTTTGGTCTGGTGTTCTACTTGTAGTTTCACAGGATAGCCATTTACCTAACGACTGAAAGCACCCGGGGCGATTTTGATGTGTTTTGTGTTTCGTATTCTTTCACTTAAAATTATGTCGGTAACTCTGAGCTGGAAGGACATGTGTTTTCATGCATGTTTGGTCTGGCTAACCACTTGTGGTCATGATGGATAGCCATTTTCCTGAAAGCTTAAAGTGACCGGGGTGACTGAACTCTTAACATGTGTGTTTTATTTAACTCCCAGGGAAGTGATATTATTATTCAGTTAACAGCTTTTTAGAAGCTTAAAAATATTTTCAAATGAAAATTGATCCAACCTTTGGAAAGTGATAGATAAATTGTTTTTGTGTGCCTAACGGGTGAAGTTATTAAGCTTAAAAAGGCTCTAGAACAATCATTGATTTGTATGGTAGCTTTCCATGATGCGTAAAAGTTGAGGTGATATAAAATAAATTTGCTAAACTTATTGTAGAGAGTCATTTTGAAGAAATGTGCATGTCTCCAGATACATCTCTCCGAATGAAAGGTAGAAAAACAATTACTCAGTCATACACGAGCCCGTTAGTGTCTTGATTACCAAAAATATTGTATTGTTAAGTTATTGTTATTATTATTGAGTTAAAAGAAGGTTATTTGAGTTTATTTTATTCTATTATAATGTTTTTAAAAGCTTAAAGGGTCATACTAGAACTATAGAGATGGGGGCACACAAGTAAGTCTTGTCATGTCTCGAATGAAAGGCTTGTCAGTTCACTGGCTTGTAAGTCCAACGTTCAACCTTAAAGCTTAAATTTGCTTTTATATAAAATCTTTTGATCAAGTACTAGGGGGTTGGAGTCAAATTGGATTATCTGGGTAAAGCCAAATACGCTTTGAGGAGAGATATGAGGCATCACAGATCCATGAGTGATGTCCATCTAAGCTTTATGCCGAACTGAACCCTAATCATATCACTGACACAATGAAAATCATGCTAAGTGTGTTATACCTGCTATCAACCTGTCTCTTATGTCATAATAACGCTGAACATGAATCCTAGTGACAGCCTCTTGAACGATACGATTCCATGTTCGGATCTTTTCATAAAAGGGCGGCGATTTTACTAAAACTGAAATTTGATCCCGACTGTATAAAATTTCAAGGGAGTTCCTGTGTATGTTAATGACGATATTTTGTTTCTTGGTCTTTGTATATTTTTATTTTTACTTATGCAATTTTCTTCCCTCGAATCTACTCTCCTCGGAACGTTTGAATTAACTAAGATTGCTTTTAATTTGGGCTTTTAGAATGGTGTTGGGCTGCAATTTTTGTCTTCTTAAAATCTGGGCTTGCTAAATGTTTTGAGCCCATTATGAGTTCTCGGCCCGTCTTGGTTGAAGTATAAATACCTTTGAAACTAAAATTTTACCCTCATTACCTTCAAGAATTCAAAATTTACTTTTCTCTCTCTCAAGCTTTCTAGTCGAATACTAATCTAACCTCATTAATCATCTATTGGTGTTAGCTTGATTGATTCACAGGTAATGAACAAGGTCATCAAATCAGTTGTTATTATGAGACCTAAGCTCCGACGGATGAGTGTTTGATGTTCTCATGAACTAATTTTATTGATGGTTTGATAGATTGAGTGGAATCTTGGGAGATTAGATTTTTGGTTGAGATCTTAGGTTTTAGTAGAGGTTCTCGGTTACAAATTTAATGGATTTTTGCAGGTTTAATGGAGATCTCGACTACTTGAAGAATATGATACTGTTTCCAAGACGGAAACCAAAGGGTTTCTGTCAACTGTTGTCAAGATGTTCTCGGTTGACTTTCCTTGACCGAGATTCACCTAGACTTGACCGAGAACTGGATATTGACCGAGAACTCTTGTTCTCGGTTGACTTTCATTGACTGTTGACCGAGAACACACTTTTTGACCGAGATCTCTTCAGCTGGACTTAATAACTCACTGTTGGGCTTGATAATTATCCTGTTTTATCTTTTGGGCCAACTAATGAGTTACTTGGGCTCTCAATATGGCCCAAATCTCTTATAGATTACGAACTGATTTTGAATATTATCAAATGAATCTATATGTTCACTAACTTGATACATTTGGTGCAGAAATGGCTGATCATGCTCCATTAAAGTTTGTTGATACGCACAATGTAGCTGGATATCTATATGATCCACCACTGACTCACAAAGAATTCAAGTCTATGATAGTCGGTCTCAACACATGCGGGATTTCTCACGCGCTACGAGCAAATCATGTTATATGCAGGAAGATGATCACGGAGTTTTGGTACAACGCTTTAATCAACCTACAAGGACAAGATGGAGTCGTGTCTATAGACTCCAAAGTTCAAAAGAAGCCAGTTAGTATCACTGAGGCTATCATGAGAGAGGTGTTGTTGTTTGGTGATAAACCTGATTACCCGACTGAGTACTCCACTGCTGATGTTACTGAGATCCTCACCAGAATGGGTTACGAGGGCACCTACCCTCCGGAAATCAAGAAGCTATTTCACCCGTACTGGAGATTTTTCATTCACACGTTTTTCACTTGCGTGTCCGGTAGGAAAGGGGGCTCTGATGAGATAAGTCATATTCAGATGTCAGCTGTCACTGCTCTGATCATGGATTGGAGTTACAATTACTCCAAGTTTGTTTTCAATGAAATGATGAGCAATCTGAAAGGGAAGAAGAAGGAGATGTTCCTTATGTATCCAAGATTTCTGCAGATGATCTTCGATTCTCACTACACCAATCTTGTCAAGTCTGTTGATACTTTGGATATGAAGTCAATGGGACATAATACCTTTGGGTTGATGAAACCGAACAGAAAAGGATCCAAGATTGTTTATCAGGGCCTCAATGCTCTGTTGAAATTTGGACGATTTGCTGAGACAGAAGCTAAGCCAATCATAGGTCAGGTTGCTGAAGAACACGCGGCACCGATTCAACCACGTGCTGCAGCTTTCGAAATCTCTGATGATGAAGAAGATGAGACTAAACGCCGTCAGTCAGATACCTCTCCAAGTTCTGAGAAATTAAGTGCATTTGAAGCTGCAAAAGCATTATTACAGTCAACTGCTCTGAAGCCTCCTCAGACAGTTATTGAAATCATTGAAGAAAATGTAGCTGAAGATCCAGCCGCAGACCTCGGTCCACGCAAACGAAGAAAGAAATATCCAAGGCCTGGCGTGCTGGTAAGTGAACATGAAACAACCACTACACCAACCACAGATGCAACAAACAGCCCACAACAACAATTTGCTCAACCTGAGTCACATGCTCCAGAAACACAAGCTGAACAAGATACATCTACTGCTGAGCCATCATTTCAAGATCTGTTGTTTAGTGATTTTGTTAGTGAATTTGACTTTGAGACAGATACTCCACATGCTGATGAGGCCAACATGTCATTTAATGCTGCTCCCTCCAGCTCATCAGGCCTAGAAAATCAAGGTCAGTAAAGTTCAAATGCTACTGATAAGATTGCTGAGATTCTTGCCATGCAAGAAAGATTTATGCAGAACAAGGGCAAGGGAATTATGTTAGAAGAAGATGTACAGTTGACGTGAAATCTCTCCAACGTCGAGTTTTTGAACTCGAACAAGATTCAGTTGTTAAAGATGTTCGTACTCAAGAGCTGGAAGCAGGTAACTCTGATAAAGATGTCAAGATCAAAGAACTACAGTCCAACATGGGAGAATTAACGGCTTTGTATCTTGACCTCCAACAAAAGCTATTTCAGAAGTTTGGAGATGAGTTTAAAGGCAGTGATGATGTGGCCTCCAAAATGACCAACGTTAATCAAGGTGGAAGCTCTACTACTCGCCCTGTAGAAAACATTGATGAGTCTGAGACATTGAAACAATATATGGACGCACCACAAATCTCCAAAGAAAAGTCTGATAGAGTTCAGAAGAAACTGCTGGTGATGAAAAACTGAAATCAGAATGTTGAATCATCGGATCATCCAGACAGGTTCATCGTTACTTTTCAAAAGGGGAACTCTGATAAATATGGTGATCGATCGGGAGTTCTATCATGGGGTTTTGATGCAAACTAGAATATGTGGTGGGTAAAGAGGAAGTCAGGAACAACTGAGTATTACAAAAAGATGAAAGACTTTGGTTCCTAGACCAAAGTGGATCTTAGTGACCTGATTAACTCTCCTTTCACCAACCCGACGAATGATAAATGTGGTATAGACTTCTGGAACTTTCTAAGAAGTCAAGTCGATAGAGGTTTCCCAAACATGACAACTGCAGAATCTTTTCTAAAGAAAGCCAAGGGAGTCAAGGATCCGAGGACTGGTAAAACAATGGTCAACGTCATGTGGCCAGCTACGAACAAGGCTACTCACATTCCTGTTCCTGAAGCGATTCCAGATGGCACATTGGACAACATGAGATTTTGGATGTATGATAGTGTCACTGCCACTGTTGTTTTTAAGCTAGCGAAAGGAAAGGGTCAGTACAGATTCGTTGATCCAAGAGACTTATTAAAGTTGGGAGAAAGGGACATCAAGACCCTCAGCACTTTCCAGATAATTGTTGATTCGATTTTTGAAACGGCTGCTAAATAATTCACTGGTATGGTAGCCTCTATCATTAGATGCAAGTTCTGGGCAAGAGGATTGAAGGATGCAGATATAGACTACATGGAGCATGATTAAAGACAAAGCTACAAACCAAGGGGGAGATTTTTGGGCCTAGTTTGTATGGTTTGTACTTGGTCTACATGTATTGATATGCGCCACGAGTTTATTATGTAAGCCGGTGGGCTTTTGGTTCATATGGGCTTAGGTGTTTTGGTTTCCGTATATATAGTTTATGTAATGTATAAGGTTAAGGTTGTTGGTTCACTGTTTTGTTATTGTTTTGCCCGTCTACAAGTTGTTGGACGTGCATATATTGTAAGTGCTTAAGCACCCGACGTATCTTAATATACGTGTGTTTTGAAGCAATCTTGTTGTTATGTTCTTGTGTTTACTTGTGTTCTTGATTCACCAAGTGTTGGTATTCATCACCAATACTTGTTTATTGATATCATAATTGTAGTGATCCAGATTCGGGACTTACAAAGATGCAAGGCTAAAGGCTTCATAACCATCTCCAGGTGTAGGGTTGAGTTGCTTGTTAGGTTTTGTTTATTCTATACCTTGACTTTGGATTTGTAATTGATTAATCATTCGATTAATCAATTCTTTGTGTTTGATTTTGTGCTTAAACAGTTTTAATTAATTGATTACTTAATTTTTTGTCAGTTAATTTATTTGTGGTCATCAACAGTTAGGATTAAGTTCTTTCGTCATTGACCCATTTATCGTTAACCATATTATTGATTTTGTGTTTCAACAAGTAAAACCGATTATCAAATAGATTTTCATTTAACTTTGTCAATTATTCGGATTCAGTTCTGATGATCAACACAGTCAATCGTTAAGTCTTTTGATTTACATATTTTACAAGAAATCGTCCAAATAAGTTTATCAATTCCTTAACTTGTTGCAAAACCCGAACCCTGGAGTTTGGTTATTTTCATATCATTGTTTACAAACTACTCATTTAAACCGCTTGACATCGTTTGTCCACTTTTAAGTATTTTATTGTCAAATTTGAGTTTCACTTGCACTTTCCACTGATTCCCTGTGGATTCGACACCTTACTTGCCCTAGCTAGTAAAGGTATTTTACAAATGTTTTTTATTGACCTTTCGACATCGATCAACGGGCACACTTGTTTGATTTTTACTACTAAAATAGTTGTAATTATTTTCACCGAAAGTGAATATCATATTGGTTTTGGTTTTGGTTTGATAAGTAAGTTTCCGAAAGTGAAATTGAAGACATAAATTGAAAGACAATATCTTTGGGTTTTTATATTTTTATAAATGGATATAGAATAGTAACCAAGTTTTGAAACTGTTCCAATTAGGTCACTAAAGTTTCATTTGTGTTCTAGTCCTTGATATTTTACCTGGATAGCAGGTTATATAAGACTTTTTTATTTCTAAATAGCTTGACAATGAAAAAAAAAATTTTAAATTGAGAAAAATAAATTTTAAATTGAGAAAAACTGAAAAAAAAAATTGGAAAATTGATAATAAAAAAAAATTGTAAAATAAAATCCGATTTTTTTTTGAAATTTTTCGCTATTTAATTTTTTTCCTCAATTTTTATTAATTTTGTCAATTTAAAAAAAAAATATTTTGTAAGGTATTATTTAATAAAACAGTGGTCCAAGCATGCTTGATGAAAGTTGATAATGAATTATCTTAAGGACTTCGTCGGGCAAGGTTCAACTCCGAGCAAGCTACAGTGTTATCAACACACTTGGTTTGCTAATAAGTTATTCATTAACAAAGGGTTAAAAGGATCTCTGAAGAACAAGTTTGCTCGTTAGATCATATCGGGCAAAGTTTGTTATGGTCAAGAAGATTGAAGTCTGCTAGGTGAGTATTTTCTAAGGAAAATACTCTAAGTAAAGTCTACCCAAAGAACTGTTTACCAGCAAACTTCAAGGTTACCAGGTCTACTCGAAGAAGACAAAAGGCACAAAGCCTACCCGGAAATTCTGTTTTTACACTTAGTATGTTTTTGAATATGCAATATGATTATGTAGCAATCTTTAGGGTTTCTAGAAGTTAGGACAGCTCTCAGGTGGTGGCAGGCCTATAAATAGAATAATTTAAGGCACGGCTACCACAGAGTTGCCACTTTACACTTGTTAGACTAATCGAATAATCCTGATTTGAGTGTAACGGCTGTCCTAGGATTGTACCGATAAACATTCCTTACAAGAAACCCTAATCGATTTACATTTGTATGATCACCTTCTATAAATGGAAATCTTTTGAGTGATTGTTTGTGTTTGTTACATTTAATATCCTTTGGCAACAGATAGTGATTGTTAGTGATTCCGCAGTTAACAAATAACTAATCTTACCATAAATAGCAATGTCATCAACCTTCTTATCGACACATTTATTGTGTGGGTTGTGACATATATTGTGGGTTTGAGTGATCAATACGGGACCGACATTTTGTATATTTAATTGAGTTAAGATCAGTTTAGAAACACACAACACTCTCGTTAAACATTACGCAGAGATCACTTTAGCTAGATTCACATACACTTAGATTGATCGTATTCACTTATCATAATCTCCAACCTTGTAACACCATTTTTTGATTAATAAAGAGGTAATTGACGATTTGTCATCACCCTTGTGTTCATCTATATTTGTGCCGACGATCATCAATTGATCAAGGGCTTTTCCTCGCAACAAATCCTTGTGTTCATCTATATTTTGTTTACATATTCATCAATATTATACAAGCACTCTACCTCACAAAATCATATTTGGTTACATTATCCATAAACCGATATTTTACCAAAACACCACCCTGGCATGCGATAGTGCCGATTTGACATAGAGATCTTCAGAGTGAGTGGTAATGATTTCAACATCAATGTAATATGGATCAACATCAAGATTAAATTTATATCCATTTTAGACATCATCTGACATAGATCAAAGTGGCTAATGACGCCCGGAATTCTTTAAAAAATGAGAGTTCAGAAAGGAAAACGTCGAAGACACATAACAACACGACTAGTGGTTCGTATGCATGTTGTTTCGCGGGTCTCACCGAGGATACCAATGGATCCCCAAACAAACCGTCACGTCTAATCGGGAGATTTAATGCAAAGGCAAAACGGGATACAAGATCTTCATCACAATATGAGAAATTGGATAAAGTGTTGGCAAGGTTGGGTAGTTTTACCATCAAGTATGAGGACATCAAAATTAAAAAAAAAATCCTAAAAGAAAATGCAGATGATCAGGAGGATTTACAAGTATCATCATTAAACACCGACCACCTTAAAGGGTCGACTTGTGAAAGTGTTAATATTTTAAAAGCATGGATTCTAAAATGTCACGCATTGTTATTTATTTATCTCATTCTTTATAGTTTTTTAATGCAACTATGTGTTTAACTAATGTGGTTAAATGTTTTATTTTTTAATTATTATTGTTATTTAAAAATTAAACATTCATTTGCATTTTCAAATTGAAAGCGAGATATAAATGAAAATTGTATGGGTTGTCGAAAACTAAAGATAAGTTAAAATGATGTGAGAATGACGTGACTATAAAATTGTAGTAAAGGACAAAAATCATGCCTTGTCTTATGAAACCAAAAGGAATTTTGTGATATATGCAATTATTCAAATCAATTATTCATCAATTCAACCTAATACGCGTGGGAAGAATCCGAGAGATCGATGAATAGGACGCTCATCTTGATATATGATATTTCATACGTGAACATTGCAATTTCTAATATGTAAGCAACAATTTAGGGGTGTTTTAGTGTATGAGTTTTGTTTGGTTAGTGTATTAAAATAGAGTTATTTTCAAATACTTTATTAATGAAGGCTTTAGAAGTATTGACAAAATAATGATGAGGGCTCCATCTTATCTAATTTCACTCCACTTAACCCAATTTTTCTTTGATTATATTATCACTTTAAAAAGATACATGTCATAATAGCACCTTCCCCCTATCATATATGCTAGATACATATCCTTGGCTATCACAGCAATAGGTGAGTCATATGAAGTACATGCGTATAACATTTTGAAACATTGTACACTTCTATATGAACGTATATCATGACGTTGGTTTCTCTGTATAAGCATATGCTAAACCGTTGGTTGCCTTATAAGACAATGTTCATTCCATATATACACACATTCCTGTATGCAGTCGTATAATATCAATTAGGGGTGTTCAAAATTTGATTCAGATTCGAAAAAAAAACCTCGACTCGATTCTATTTCGATTATCATGGTTCGAATTCGGTT
The DNA here is from genome assembly GCF_021521415.1 of Bidens hawaiensis. NCBI lineage: Eukaryota > Viridiplantae > Streptophyta > Magnoliopsida > Asterales > Asteraceae > Bidens > Bidens hawaiensis. The sequence continues at coordinate 520,228 of NW_027492102.1, read as the reverse complement.
TTAAAAAATTTAAACTTGATTCAATTAAAATTTGAATTCAATAATAAATAATAAAACCTCACAAATATATGATTTTCAATTCTTTTCGATTCGAAATTTGAATTCAAGTTATATCATGTATTTTATTTTGAGCTTTTTATCATGTGACATTGTGACTCCTTTGAATATGTATTTTGGTGTTAGAATTATGATTATGGTCTTTTGACATATTGATAGTGTATTAGTTTTGTAAATTAGTATTTTTAGTTTTATAAGTAACTAGTATTTTAACCGGCGCATTGCGCTGGACCAGGTTGGTAAATTTCGGGCAGTAAAACCCAAGCGTTGATATGGTAAGTCGACACAATTTTGGTTGATTTCGCTTACGTGTGTTATTGTACTAGAATTAAAAAAAATAAATCTTGAGGTGGACCAATTGGATGGAGTCGGTCAGTAAAACATGATCGTCTGTAAAACCCGACCATTATCAATCCCGAGCGTTAGACAGTTCGTTTATGCGAATTCCGTCAGTTTCCGTCATGTTCGGAACGGTACCGGAACTGAAAAAAAATCAACACTCAATTGGTTTTTGTTATGTACGTTACGGTACTAGAACTAAAACAAAACGCTGAGTTTACACGAATCCGTATGTTTCCGTCACGTTTGTTAAGATACCATAACTAAAACAAAACAAAAACAAAATTGGTTTTTGATCGATTTTTGCTACTTGCGTTACGGACTTGAACTGAAATTAAAAAAAAATATCACGAATAAGGTGCCGCAAGTTGCCCAATGGAAACTTTGCAGCACCAAAGTTCTAAATTATTATATATAATAATCGTACTGTATCCTGGTTACAAGATACCAGAGGCATGGATAGTGATGATGGCTCCAAGGGAAAAGAATACATATGTTATGGACATGAGGTCGACTGAGATGGCAACAAAAGAATCATGTCTTCTGTCAAAAACCTTGTTGAGCTAAATGGGATGATCAATCCCGAGTAACCGTGTTTTTCGTTTTTTTTACTTTGTTTAAAAAAAAAAAAAAAAAAAAAAAACGTCACTATCGCTTAGAATTATGTCGATTGCTTCAGTTTGAAGGACATATCTTCGGATATGTTTGGTCCTCATTTCTACCTGTAGAGTATGAGGATAGCCATTAACCAGATGACTGAAAGTGACCGGGGCGGTTTATGATGTGTTTTTATTCATTCGCTGAAAATTAGTCGTTCATACTTAGTTAGAAGGACACATACTCGTATGTGGTCGGTCCAGCTGATCCATTGGATCTTCAGGATAGCCGTTTACCTGAAGACTTCGACTTGATCGGGGCGATAAAAGTTAAAATTTTTTATGGGAGATGAAATAATTTTTCAAGTCTACTGCTTCGTAAGAAGTAGCTATACAATGTTTAAAAGAAAATTGATCCAACCTTGGAAAGTGATGGACAAACTAATTCTGTGTGCTTAACTAGTGAAGTTATTAGGCCTAAAAGACTATAGAACAGTCATTGTATGTCATGGTAGCTTTTTATGGTGCGTAAAAGTATAAGTGATACTAACTAAATCTCCTTGATCTTACGTGGTAACTCCTTAAGAGTTGTGCATGTCTTCATATATATCTTTCCGAATGATAGGCAGAAAAGCGATTACCTAGTCATACACGAGCCCGTGAGTGTTCTGACTCTCGTGAAGATAGCGTGTCAAGAAACTGCAGTGATCCAGATTCGGGACTTGCAGTTGATTACTACTCTGAATCTGTGTAAATATTTATTAAAAAAAAATAAAAAAAAAAATTATGTGTTATTGAGACATTCTAGAGCTTATAATGTTAATACTTCTCAATCAAGATGCAAGAAAGAGAATGGGAAGAAGACTCTACAGATCGGCGTGTACTTACAATTTAATCAGACACTACGGGTCGAGGTCAACTCGGGGTGACTTGGGGAAAGCCAAATACGCTTTGAGAATAGATAGGAGACATCATAATCTCTTATGTGTTGCCCATTTAAGTTTTGAGCTTAATTGAACCTAACCCGTATCACAGAAACGATGAAAACCATTTTAAGTTATTTACCTGCTTACAACCTGTTTCTTTATGTCATAATACAGCTGAACATGGATCTATGTGACAGTCACTTAATTAGTATGATTCCTGTTCGGATCTTTTCTAAAACATGTTGGTCCCCGACTAGACTGAAATTTGATCCCGTGTACTTTATTTATAAAATTTATTCTACTTATGTAGTTGTATGATTTTATACCTGGTTACATGGTTCTTGATCGGATCAGTTAACTCTTTGAAGGAAAGAGCAACGATCGAGACGATGATCCCAATGCATCGAAAGGTGCAGGTGGAGAGTTGCCAAGAACTGAACAAGCTCTTGGGACTTCCACATCTCAGGGGGAGTCAACGAGTGCAGCTGGCGATTCAGGGGGTGATGATGTGGTGGTTGTGGATGCTGAGGAGGTGTTAGATGATGTTATAGGTGACGAGGATGTGTTACCGTTGGAGGAGATAGAGAAGATAGGGGCTGAGATCGTGATTGATAGTGAAGTCGAAGAGGGAGAGATTGTGGAGGAGAAAGTTGAACATGAAATTCCAACTGTTGAAAAGTCAGATTTGGGTCAAGATACAGGATGTGATGAGACAGAATGGGAGGAGCAGCCAAGATGGAAAGAAGGCTACGCTCAGTGGTTCGTAAAGACTAAGAAACCGGCGGTCCCTACTATGTTCAAGAAAAGTTACAACATCAGGGGTTATGCTGAATCGAAAAAGGGGATTATATGCTGGTTATATGATGAGCAGTTGAGGCTTTTTGTGATTAAACGGTATGATGGGGTTCAGTATTTCAAGAGGTTGTTGAGATCGTTGAATACGTTGCCTGAATGTGAAGTGAAGGACTTAGCCAGGTTGGGGTTGATAAACAGGAGTGATGATAACATGGCTAGGATCATTGGGAAGATAGTCTGGAAGGAAAGCATAAAGGAGAAAAAGTTCGAGCTGTTGAAACCACAGAAAGGAAAGCTCGTTGAAGACAAAGACAGAGGAATGAGAGCAGATGGCAAGCCTTGGATGATAATGAAGTATAAGCCAATCCGGTGTCTAAAAGAAGTGCCGATGAAACAAATGCCCAAGGATGTGCTCAAAGATCTGAAATGGTGGTACGTTGTTTGTTAAACAGCTGAAGCAGTAATGGAGGATGAAGATGAACAAGAGCTGATGAGAGTATATGATCCTATGCATTTAGTGAATTTGTCTCAAGCTGATCTGCAGGTGCTGAACGAGAAAAAGATATTTTACATTCCTGCTTGGAAAGAAGAAGCAAAGAAATATCAAAGAGTAGTTTCAGTTTGTGTACGAGAAGGCGTTCATGCTTGAAGATGGAAGATACAAGATTTTTGAGATTACAAGACACGTGTTTGAAGATAGAGATATGAAGCTACTGCCAAGGGGGAGTCTGTTGGTACATGATGTCAGTAGTTCAGTATCTAGTGTCTGTAATCAAGTTAGTATGTTTTGTATTTAGAATTAAGCGAAGTTGTCTCACAAGTTCGCCTGATATGGGCGAACTTGTTGAACAAGCGAAGTTAGTGACAACTTCGCCTAAACATGTTAGGCGTAGTTGTCGAATGTTATATAGGTTTAGGTTACGGCTTGTTTGAGGAAGTTGTTCAGTTTTGTGTAAACGGTGATTGAGAAATCACGTGTTATCAGTTGCAATACAACGTGTTCTTTGTTTATTGTAACGTATGTTTGATTGTGTTTAACGTGTTTCGTCTTCTACGCTCGTATCGTCTTAAGTAGGGATTCCGCACCTACGTAGAACGAGATATTCCGTGTAGATCCGGCTGGGAACCTACACTACTCAACTTCCACACGAGATGGTGCAAGATGATGCAGGAATGGTTGACTGGTTACAAAATTCGAGGCCACCAGTCTATGGTAGTTGGGGTAGTGAGTTTCAATACATATTTGACCAACAGAATCGGAACGCAGAGATGCAGCGGAGAGAGACCCGGAGATTGTATGACCGAATGGAGTCATGGAATCAAACCCACGCGTATAGCTGGCAGCAAGAACTAAATGATCGATATGAGGATGATCGCCAGAGTCGGGCACATACAACGTGGCATCGGGGTGAGTCGGTGGTGGATAATCCACCGATGACTGACTACTCATCTTTGGGGCAGTTTTATGGGAGTATACACTATCCACCACCTCAGATTCATCATTCAAGGTGGGTGGATCCTCGTGCAGATGCAGCTCAGAATGCTGGTGCGGGAAGTTAGTCAGACGCGTTTAACTTCTCTGGTGTCATGGACACTATGAGGTCTATCTTTGGTGACCCGCAGTCGCCATATTTTTGAGCACTCGCTGATCTGCTGATCAGGTCCATGTGTCTCTCTTTATCTTTTATGTTTTGTTGACTTTTTAATAATTGTGTTATGGGTGGTCGGGTGGCGTGATGAACTTTCGTGTCGTGTGGTTGGTGTTAGTGTCTATGGTTATGTGTAAAAACTTTATGTGTTTCGTTTATTGGTATGCAACTTTATTTAAATCTGGAGATGGGTAATTGGTTGTCACTTGAATTACAATTGGTATGAATATCCCGTGTTTGCATCTGTTTTTGAAAATCTGAGTTACATTGAGGGCAATGTAAATCTCAAGTGTGGGGATGGAAAAATATTAAGAAATTAAAAAAATAAAAATAAATAAATAAAATACAATAAAAAAAATTTTAGCCTTGGAGTAGCTTGATTGTGCGCAATAGCCGAAACTGTAACTTGTTAATTGTTAGTATTAATGCCAAGTAGAGGTCTTTGGTCATGGTCAGTTTTTAAGCTTCTCGAAAGTCTTCCCATGCAAATGTTTTTCAAAAAGAAAAATTTTAATGGACCGTTTAGATGGGGATAACGAGTCACGGGGATAGGTACAGATGTTTAGATCGGCAACCTTATTCCTCTGGTACGTGTGTGAGTTAACCACATATATATAATACACATATAATACATCGTACACACTTGTCAATTGGGTGCTTTCATCGATGTTCATGGATCACGGGATCGTAGTTGGCAAAATGTAAAAGTGATAAGAGGCAATTAGGTTAAGCCTCATCTGGATGAGCGAGAGTGTGGGTACTGGGGGGTTGGGCCTCATACATTATACATATGAGCGAGGGTAATGAGAGGGGCGGGGGGGTTGGTTCCCTTAGAAAACATTTCTTGGACCCATTTTTCATTTGATTAACCCTGATATTATTTTACGAGACGATCCGGCTTAATAGGTTTCTGTGTATTGGTATTTGTTTTTGTATTTGTATTTGTCTAGTATTAAGCATCACGTTTATTATGCTTAATGTTAAAAAAAAAGTGAAAAGTCAAAAGAAAAGCTCAAAAAGAGTCAATGTTCTAGTTAGTATTGGTTGTAAATGAAAGTCAGTGAGTTTGTTTAGTTGTTAGTCGTTGGAATAAATTGGTTATTGTTTATGTCAGTTGTTTATGGTCATTGTTTATTTAGTTGTTTTGTAATAATCCGGATCGGATCGTTTGAGCTACTTAAAAATTTCCTTTCCATACCCTTACACCTAGCCCCGTTACAACCCTTTTTAAGTCCTCTTGATTTGCATTTGTGTCAAAGCAGTTTTATGGATGGACACCTGTTTATGAGTGATACTGAGAGCAGAGTGATACTAGCACATATTTTGCTAGTCCATATATTAAACCGAGAGGAGAGATATTATATTATGAGGGGTATGAACATGTGTGCCTTAACCGAAAACAAAGTACACTCGTTTGGGCGGTTTCATAGTTTTAAAATGTATCATTAAATTATTTGGTGGGTTATCAACCTTGACAGTGTTAGTTCTTGGGAATTGGCTATGACCTTATACCTCACTAGTATTAATACTGATAATTGATGAACCGTCGATCGAGGTGTATGTGTTGCATGAGAGTTTGCTTGAGGGCAAGCAAATGATAAGTGTGGGGATGTGATGTGTGGGTAAAAGTATGTGCTTTAAGTGTTTTACATTGTGTGTTTTACTTGTTTATATGTATCAAACGCAAATATTTTGATAGGTTTTATGTTTACAGGTGTACGGAGCTTAACGGAGCTTAAAGAAGCTAACTTGGAGCATTCATGATGGAGTAAAAATGAAAGTAATGATGTATGAGATGATAGAGAATTGAAATACGAAGACGTGGCCGCAAACGGGGAGGAAAACGGAGTTGAAACGAAGATTCTATGAAGAAAACAGTTTTGTCCTAGCAGGACCGTAAGGCAGAAGGTGCAGACCGTAAGCTACGGTGGCCAGACCGTAGCTTACGGTCTGGTTTGACGGATAAAGGGATTTTAGTGATTTTCTTCTATATTTAAGGCCCAAAAACCCTAAGATCGATTCTAGTCAATAATTATCAGTTGTGGGACTTCTAGAAGGCGATTTTCCACCGTCATAACACACTCTAATCACTCAATTGATCTATGAAATCATTCCCCAACACAATCATCAAGAGCATGAAGATCAAGATGCAAGGCTAAAGGATTCATAACCATCTCCGGGTGTAGGTTTGAGTTGCTTGTTAGGTTTTGTTTATTCTATAACTTGACTTTGGATTTGTAATTGATTAATCATTCGATTAATAAATTCTTTGTGTTTGATTTTGTGCTTAAACAGTTTTAATTAATTGATTACTTAATTTTTTGTCAGTTAATTGATTTGTGGTCATCAACAGTTAGGATTAAGTTCTTTCGTCATTGAACCGTTTATTGTTAACCATATTATTGATTTTGTGTTTCAACAAGTAAAACCGATTATCAAATAGATTTTCATTTAACTTTGTCAATGATGATCAACACAGTCAATCGTTAAGTCTTTTCATTTACATATTTTACAAGAAACCGTCCAAAGAAGTTTATCAATTCCTTAACTTGTTGCAAAACCCGAATCCTGGAGTTTGGTTATTTTCATATCATTGTTTACAAACTACTCATTCAAACCGCTTGACATCGTTTGTCCACTTTTAAGTATTTTATAATCAAATTTGAGTTTCACTTGCACTTTCCACTGATTCCCTATGGATTCGACACCTTACTTGACCTAGCTAGTAAAGGTATTTTAAAAATGTTTTTGATTGACCTTTCGACATCGATCAAAATGGCGCCGTTGCCGAGGATTCAACGCGCAAAGTGCTAGTTTAGTAGTTTAGATTAGTTTTTAGTTTTTGTTTTTATTTTTTTCTTCGTTTATTTTACCCGGGGTGTTAGTGTTTGTGTCTGTGTTGGTAACTTCACAAGTTGATGCAGACGAGATATTCCCGTGAGAAAGAGCCGCTTCAGTTTGATCCCGAAATCGAGAGAACAGCAAGACAAAACCGAGCAGCTCAGAAACCCACACTAAACCAAATACCCTAAATCATAACACCAAAATAAGAAACCATGAGTAACCGAAACCGAAGAGACCCTAATGTTTACCAACCACATAACCATGAACAACCAGTTTCACAAAACCAGAATGTTAACCGTGACAGAGACCGCAATCTGTTCGACCAAAGAGATGTTAACCGTAATCACAAGCTGCGGTTTAACATGGATGACAACTTGTCAATCAGATCAGCTCTAGTGAACCGTCAAAGACACGATGATTTGAGAGAGGAAGGATCCGAGGTTAATCGTGCTTGTGCACGAGTGGAAAATTGGCATATAGGGGATGACCTTGGTTTCGATTATGAGGATGAGGAGTAGTTTAGGGATGGACAGGGGAGTCGACATCAGCAACAAGATCCTCGTGATGACGAAGAAATTCGACAGAAACATCCAGAAAATCAACATATAGATTGAGAACCGAGATGCCAGCAAGATCGTGAACAACGGGCACCGTATTACGAGTTTAATGATGGATTGCCGAGAGCATATGTTCCACCGCCAGTCAGAGGAGTTCAAAGTCATTTCATTCCAGTAGTGGCCACAAACCCTCTACCAATCATTATCCCGGTTAGAAATGGAAGGACTTTTTCGGTAAGGCAGAATAGTTTGACGGGGTTACCTACATTTCATGGGAAGGCTACAGAAGAACCATACCTACACTTGAGTGATTTCAACTCGATATGCGCATCTCAAGTCAAGGATTTATTGCGGAAGAGGTTAAGATGGTAGTCTTCCAGTTTAGTTTGAAAGATGCGGCAAAACAGTGGTTTTTGTCGTTGCCATCATCTAGTATTTTCACTTGGGGAGACTTGGCACAACAGTTTTTAGATGAGTATTATACTCCACAGAGAACCACAGAGGCCCGCAACAACATTCGAAACTTTCAGCAGATCACCAGTGAAACTTTCTATGAATCATTCCAAAGGTTTAAACGATTGTTGAGGACTTGTCCACATCATGGAATTGCCTTTTGGGAATTGATAAAGGCATTCCATGATAGTCTCTCAAATGATGATGTTCGTGACCTCCAAGCCACCACGAATGGATCTTTTCTTGCAAATGACGAAAACGAGGATTGGGGACATTTGAAGAGACATGCGAGTAATTCAAAGAGACAAGCACAGTCGAACAGTATGTCAAAAAGGTTAGTGGTAAAAGCAGTTGAAAGTCATGGGTCAGATGACAGAATGGATAGACTGGAAAAGAAGATGGATAGGTTGTTGGTTGCAGGTGTACAAGGAGCTGGAAAGTCGGGTAAAACATATCCGGTATGTGAAGGTTGTGGTGAATTGGGACACGAGGTTGCGAGTTGTGGGGTTGTTCAAGATGAAGAAACTGAAGAAGAAGAATAGGTCAACTATGTGTAGGGTGAAAAGAAATACAATAATATGAGTTCAAATACTTATCATCCAGTCCTCAGGAATCATCCAAACTTCAGTTATAGAAATCCGAACACGCAGTAGAACCCGAATTTTTAGGGTAATTTTCAGAAGACAGGTTATCAGTTGAACCAGAAACAGTATGGTAATAGTTCGGGCAGCGGTCAGAGTGGGTACAATCAGAGAGATTCTGGGGGTTACAATAAGGGTTATCAAAAGAGCTATCAGCAGGGGCAAGGAATTTCTTCGGGAAACAAAGAGGAGTCACTTAAGGATGTGATGGAGTTATTGAAACAAATGAAGGCTGATCAAAAGACTCAGAATAAGGCATTGAATCAGAGGATGGAGCTTCAAGAGAAGGCAAATGCTGCAAGAGATAAACAAGTGAGTCAACTGGCTGAATAAATGGCGAGCCTGAAGCGAAATCCATCCAAGTTACCGAGTGACACCTTGAAGAATCCTAGCCATCAGAATAACAGTTTTTCCAGCGGAAAGAATACTCACATTAACCAGGTAAGTACCCTTCGGAATGGTAAGGTTTATGATAACGGGGTGAACCCACCATCATCCATTGTTGAAGGAATGGTGGAAGATTTAGGGGAAAATGGAAATAGTGATGATGAGGTGGAGAATATACCAATAAATAAACCGAAAAGATCACTTAATGAAAAATTAAATGAATCGGTAAAAGAAAAAGAAATACCAATCATCAAGGAGATGGGGCCCACGGGTAAAACCGTTCTGTTTCCTCAAGCATTGGTAAATCTCGCAACATCATCACCAAAGAAGAGGGGCCACAACAGGAGGAAATATGGGAAGTCTTTAAACAAGTAAAAATTAATTTACCCCTCACTGATGTTATCAAACATGTCCCGCATATGCTATGTATTTGAAAGACTTGTGTACTCAAAAACGAACTCACAAGATGACCAAACAGGTTGATTTAACGGCTAATGTGAGTTCGATTTTGACAGGAATCCTCCCACCCAAGTTGCAAGATCCGGGAATGCCAATAGTACACATTCAAGTGGGCGATTTTAAAATGACAAGGGCGTTATTAGATCTTGGAGCGGGGGTGAGTATTCTCCCGAGAAGCTTATACGACCAATATGATTTTGGTCCACTCAGAAAAGCCGACACCACCGTGGTGTTAGCTGATTTGACACTTAAGCTTCCTGGGGGAATTGTTACTGATGCGATTGTTATGATCGAGGATTTTTATTACCCGGTCGACTTTTTGGTTCTATATTATGTTACAGTTGACCCGAAACGGCAACCAAACGTGTTACAGTAGGCCCTTTTTGGAAACAGCTAATGCTTTAATAAACTGTAGAATCGGAGTAGTTGACATGGCTTTTGGGAATAAAAATCTTAGGTTGAATGTTTTTTTTCAAACGTGTCTAACCCTCTGGTGAGTGATGAATGCTTCGCGGATGACATCAATGACGGGTTGAATCCTCATGAAAATGAGGAAGATTCCACAGAGGAGTGTGTTATTTGTTGCAGGACTGCAGTTGAGCATTCACATCAGTTGGAAAAGGAAGAAAAAGAGGTGGAAATTTATGCTGCAAGCATCGGAAAACCGCCATGGTCTCAAAGGTAGAGAAATTACCGGACACTATCGACTCTAAATTGAGACCGCCACTTGAGAGTCCACCAGCAGTTGAATTGAAGGAACTCCCAAAAACACCTCAAATATGTGTTTTGGGAGACAACGATACTTTACCCGCCATCATAGCCTCAAACTTAGAAGAAACACAAGAAAAGTCTTTGATGGAAGTATTGAAAGAGTATAAAGCAGCAATTGGGTGGACGATTGCGGACTTGAAAGGAATTAGTACGTCTATTGTGATGCATAAGATTATCACGAATCCCGAGGTGAAACCCGCACATGATGCACAAAGACGATTAAACCCAAACATGCGGAAAATTGTGAAGAAAGAAGTCCTGAAGTGGTTGGATGCAAGAATCATTTTCCCTATCTCGGACAGTACTTGGGTAAGTCCAACGCAAACGGTTCCAAAGAAGGCGGGCATTCAAATAACCCGTAATGAATAATGTGAAGAAATTGCTACCCGACCGGTAATCGGGTGGCGGATTTGTGTTGACTACCGGATGTTAAACACCGTGACATCTAAAGATCATTTCCCTCTACCGTTCATTGACCAAATCATCAAAAAATTATCAGGTCAGAAATTTTGTTGCTTTCTAGATGGCTACTCGGGGTACAATCAAATTGCTATTCACCCCGATGACCAACATAAGACCACTTTCATGTGTTCATACGGTACTTTTGCATTTAGGCTAATGCCTTTTGGTTTGTGTAATTCCCCGGCCACCTTTCAAAGGTGCATGATGAGTGTCTTCTCAGATATGGTCGGGGAATCACTAGAAATTTTTATGGACGATTTTTCTATTATAGGCTTAACTTTTGATTCATGTTTGAACGAATTAACAAAGGTTTTAAAAAGATGTGTGGAAACGAATTTGGTCTTAAGTTGGGAAAAGTGCCATTTCATGGTTCAAGAGGGAACGATTTTAGGACATGTCATCTCGAGTAAGGGAACCGAGGTTGACCGAGCAAAAGTTAATGTCATATCTAATCTGCCACCCCTACAAATGTTAAAGGAATCCGGTCATTTTTGGGACATGCCGGATTTTACCGACGGTTCATTAAAAATTTTAGTGTCATCACAAAACCGTTGTGTAATTTGCTTTTAAAAGATGTGCCATTTGTTTTTGATGAAGATTGCTTAAATGCATTTAACGGTATGGCGTAAACCACGGAATAGCCACACCATACCATCCTCAAAAGAGTGGTCAGGTTGAGGTATCAAATAGACAAATTAAAGAAATTTTACAAAAAACGGTAAGACCCGATAGAAAAAGATTGGTCAACAAAATTAAATGATGCTTTATGGGCTTACCCTACTGCTTTTAAAACACCTATTGGTATCACCTCCTATCGGTTGGTTTACGGGAAAGGATGCCATTTACCTGTGGAACTTGCCCATCGTGCATTATGGGCCGTGAAAAATGTTAATCTAGACTATGAGTGTGCAGGTAAAAAAGAAAGTTGAATATATGTGAGCTGGAGGAGCTGTGAGATGAAGTATATGAGTGTGCGTCAGCATATAAAGACCGAATGAAACAAGTGCATGATGCAAAGATCAAGAGGAAGAATTTTGAAGTAGGACAACGGGTTTGGTTTTACAATTCGAGAGCAAAACTGTTCCCAGGTAAGTTAAAGAGTAAGTGGATGGGGTCGTATCAGGTGAAGCGTGTCGGTCAGTTTGGCGAGGTCGAAATTGAGGATTTCGATGATCATCTAAGGCAGGTAGTGAATAGGCATTGGTTAAAACCATATTTGGAAGATGCAGACTTGAACAAGAGTATACATGAGTCGGTGGTGAGCTTTATAGCTACTGCACCATCATATTCAGCCGAGTGATAAGGGCCAGGTAACGCGGGCTGTAGACTTTAAATTCAGTGCTTCTCGGGAGGCTACCCGAGTGTTTTTGTTTTTGTTTCTGTTCATCTTTTGTCAAAAAAAAATTGACCGTTGACTGTAAGCTACGGTGACCAGACCGTAGCTTACGGTAGGACCGTAGCTTACGGTTCCCAGCTGCTGCGTTACGGTGTCGTGTACCTAATGCTGACCGTAGCATGCGGTCTCCCGACCGTAGCTTACGGTTGGGGTTCTGAAAATTCCAAAAAAAAAATAAAAAATAATAATAATAATAAATATTCAATAACTCTTCTTATTTCATTCTTCTTCATCTTCTTCTTCCTCTCTTTACCATCAAGAACAACCAAAACCCACAACCCTAACTCCTTCAATTCCTACCCAAATCTCTTGATTTTGGATCCTAAACTCATTATTTTTTTGAGAGGAACTCACATGTGGTGTCGGTTTTCAACAATTGTTGCTCGATTTTTGCCGGATTCATGAGAGTGTGAAGAACCCTAAAAATCAAGTTTGGGAATTTTCAAGTTTAAGTGTTTTTTATTGTAATTGAATCTTAGGGAATCAACTTTCATCACTAAAAAGGTATGTATTTCACTTAATTTTAATTTGATGAAGCCTAATGTTTGTGATGAAGTTCAAGTTTTACTTTATGCATATTGATTGAGGTTAAGGAATGTTATGATAATGTCTCCACACTTGTAAGATTGGATTTGTTAAGGGATTATTTTATGGGTGTTATGGGTTATAATGATTTGGTTATGATGGCTTGTTGAAATTTTGCAAGATGAAAATTGATAATAAAGTGATTGATGTTTATATAATTAATGGAACATGTTGGGTTAATGACATAGATCAACTTTTATAAGTTAGAGTTTGAAATGGTTTTATAAACATTGACTCAACGAGTCATATACCCATAACCAACAACAAGTGTGGGGATATTTGGAAGGTTTATCATGTTATTTGACTTGCATTGGTTGTTTGATTGTGATTGTGTAGGTGGGAAGGACCGGTGATACGCGAAAAAACCCGCCAAGGAACAAACGGAAGGCTGCCTCATCGTCGGCCGACCCACCGCCTTTGCCCAAGAGAAGATTAATTTTGAAGGATTATGAGGATGAGGATGAGCCCATGCAGGAACCATATGAAGATGAAGGAATGGCGCCTCCCATTAAGCCAATTTGGGGTGGGGGCCCACTATCGGGAATGGATCTGTATTGGCAAGCGGAGTTGTTTAATGATGCGAAAGAAAAGTTAATAAACAAAATTGATGGGTTTATGTGTGACAGACGGTTTTGAGTACTCTTTTGAGGCCGTTTGGTATTATAACCATGTTTGAAAACTTAGGTTGGGAGGCAGCGTTGAAGTGTTATGATGAAGAAGATAAGGACATCTACATGGATGCAATTCAAGAGTGGGTCGCATCGTTGACAGTTGATTGGGGGAGTAATCCGTACAAGACAATGAGGTTGATTGGGAAGGCTAATAATAAGGAGGTAGTTATTTCGTTGGATCCATTGCGGAGGATAGCACCATTTGATTCTAAGCCATCGGGAGAGTATGTGTATCCCTCGGAAGACGGGTTGTATGTAAACCCGGATAAACATCCTTTGTACGAGAGAATGAAATTCGATCTTTTTAAACCGGTATATGCCCATACGATGCTTAGAAAAAATCTAAAGTTTCAAGCAAGACTGATGTTGAGTGTGATGGTTTTTTATGTAATGCCGAAGCGAGGTGACAAAACTCAAGTCAGAAATTGGGAAATTCCCGTGTTGCATGCATTGATGACGGGTACACCAAAGATTTCGTACCGGTATTTGGTTATGATGAATATCTGGAGAGCAAGAGAGACGAAGTTAAAGTTAATTATCCCACACTGCCGTTTGATTACATCTTTATTAAAGGCAAAGGGGGCGATTCGAGCAGATACACCAACGGTTGAGAAGACTCTGTGTGTTTTTGATAAAGAGCAGCCAAAGAAAGAGGGTTTGATTTATCGTGAGGAAAGAGGATATGTTTATATCAAACATTTTGATACACAAGTGCAGCTGAAGGCATTAAAGAGTGGGCACGGTGAGGATGTGATTGAGGAAGAGTATGTGTTTTTTTCCGGATAGTCAGGGTCATCAGGCTCCACCAAGGGCAGTGAGAAGTGATCAGGGGGGAGTTCATCGGGGAAAGCACAACAAGCCCCTACTTGTTGGTACATGATGTAAGTAGTTCAGTATCTAATGTCTGTAATCGAGTTAGTATGTTTTGTATTTAGAATTAAGCGAAGTTGTCTCACAAGTTAGCCTGATATGGGCGAACTTGTTGAACAAGCGAAGTTAGTGACAACTTCGCCTAAACATGTTAGGCGAAGTTGTCGAATGTTATATAGGTTTAGGTTACGGCTTGTTTGAGGAAGTTGTTTAGTTTTGTGTAAACGGTGATTGAGATATCACGTGTTATCAGTTGCAATACAACGTGTTCTTTGTTTATTGTAACGTGTGTTTGATTGTGTTTAACGTGTTTCGTCTTCAACGCTCGTATCGTCTTACGTAGGGATTCCGCACCTACGTAGAACGAGATATTCCGTGTAGATCCGGCTGGGAACCTACAATTGGTATCAGAGCGTTTGCTCGTGATTGTGTGGTTCGGGATTATCACACTGGTGTAGAAATCGTTCCGTTCGACTATTCGCGGGACGAGTTTACGTTAATATACCGAGTTTTTGTGTCCTACTCACCTCCCACCATCAAAAACAACCCATTACACCTTCGTTTACCTCGCAAAACGTCAAAATCAAACCTGCAAAAACAATTGTTCATCAGGCGAAGTTGCCGCTACTGTTTGTAGGGTTTAGGCGAAGATATAAGGTTAAGCGAAGTTATTAACAACTTCGCCTACCTCACAAGTTCGCTTCACTTAAACGAAGTTATCCACAACTTCGCCTAATCAGGCGAATTTAAAAAGGAGCGAAGTTAAGAATTCAAGCGAAGTTAAGGCTTAAGCGAAGTTAAGTTTAACTTCGCCTACAGTACTGTTCAGAATAAAATTTTTATTTTTGGTTTCTTTGAGTGCTCGTTTGTATTTCTTCCAAAGATGACTTCTATAAATATTACGGAACTGGTGAAAATGGAGGTGGAAGCAGGTTCAGCTACTAAGGCACCGAAAATGCTTAAGGGAACCGATTTCGTGGCTTGGAAAGATCGGTTTGAGCAGTATGTTAAATATCAAGATGCTAAGATGTGGGTGTGCATTCAAGATGGATACATTCCACCAACGGCTTTGTATGAGGGTCGTGAACAAATTAAGAAATACAATAAGATGGAAGAGGAAGGAAAGAAGATGTATGAGGCTGAAAGCAAAGCTCATGCTGCGATAACAATGGCTCTTCCACAAGAGATTCTTCACACCTTCAGGAAATATAAAACCGCTAGAGAGCTATGGGAAGCACTTGAAAACCGATTTGAAGGTAATGTAGGGATACGTGCATCAAAGATTAAGCTACTCGAAACCCAATTCTCGGTGTTCAAGTATTTGAAGAATGAATCACTTGATGATATCATCACAAGATATTATCACCTGATGACCGAACTCAGCAATTATTCCATTGTTTACAAAGAAGAGGAGATCGTAGAAAAACTCCTTGATGCTCTCCCACCGAAATGAGAGATGTACACTGTCTTGATGAGAGAAGATAAAGAGTTTGCCAACATTGACTTGGAAACAGCAGTCAACAAACTACGAACTTTTGAACTTAACATGGTTCGAAAAGAGACACCAACTGATCAGGTTCAGGATCCGGGAATGTATGGTGCGAAAGTTAATTCAAGTTCAAGTTCGAAGTCAGAATCATCTGCTTACTACTCAAAGGGAGACTCGAGCGCTAACTCAACTCATGAAGGTCATGTAACTCTCAACATGGATGGTGATGTGTGTTTCGTAGCTGGTGGAACAAACACTTCTAAACCTCAAACAACAAAGGGTAGTTTTTCTTCAAGTGTTTCGAATAACAACTACTCTCAGATGCTCATGAGTGTTAAATCTGCTGAACAGCAGTTTGCTCTCTATGCATCTTTCATTGCTTCTTACGAAAATTACATTAAAGGTAAAATCGTTAATCCTGCAACTTTAGACGAAGACTATGATCAGATCGATGCTGATGATCTGGAGGAGATGGATCTACAGTGGCAGATGGCAATGATAGTAAGAAGAGTTAAAAGGTTTTTGAAGAAGACTGGTAGAAAATTCGTTGGTGAAAGACCTGGTTTTGATAAGTCAAAGGTTCAGTGTTATAACTGTCAACAGAATGGACACTTTGCTAAAGAATGCACAAATGAACGTGTAGAACGTAGTCAGAACAGGCCAACACAACCGAATGGGGGAAGTAACGAGAATAAAGCGATGATATCCAGACAGAACGGGGAATACAATTGGAATCTGCAAGTTGAGGAAGTGTTCGAACAGGCCAACTTGGTTAACATCGAAACTGAAGGAAAAAACAGAGAGACAAGAGAAGATCAAGCTTATATGGCAGAGGTGACAGTTCAGCTCTTTGAGGTAAGTTCTAAACTCCCTTGTACGAAATGTGAAAATCTGTCTGAACAGTTGAAAACAATAACTGATCAGTTTGTTAGTTTGGATGCTCAATTTAGAACATTAAAAAAAGATCATTATTACACTAAAACTAGAGAAAAAAATTACACCGTAAAAATAAAAGCTAGTGAGAAAGATATCAAAAGTCTTAAAGCAAGTCTAGCTGAAAAAATACAAGTAATTGATCTTAGCTATGAAGTGTTAGAAGAGAAAACCAAACTAATTGCTGAAAGGGATAAACAGGTAGCTGATTACCAGGTGAAAGTGGTGGAACTAAACAGAAAGCTTGAGCAATTTAGAAATTCCTCCGCAATACTTGATCACCTCGTAAGTGATCAACGTTCCCCAGTTAAAAGGGGAGGAATTGAATATTCTGAAGTTCCACCACCTTATAGTCATAACTATACTTATGATCCTAGTAATCAGAAATCTGTTGATGTTGAAATTGGTCAGACAGTTCCTGTTAAAGTTACGATTAAAGATCCAGAAGTTAGTAAAAGCGAAACGAGTAAGCCTGTTTCGAATGTTAAGATTTCTGTTCCTAGTTCTGTCTCATCAAATTCGGACAAGACATCCGAGTCTAGTGAGACAAAAGAAGAGGCTGTGTTACTAAAACGTGGAGAGGAACATAAACCAACTGAAAAGAATTCTCCACTAAACCCGTATGTCCCACCATATGTTAGACAAACGGGCAGTAATGCAACTTCAACATCTAAAACAACTGTTGAGACGAAAGTTGAACACAGGAGTTGTTTCAGATGCAATCAAACAGGACACCTGATTGCTGATTGCCCTCTGAATCAGAGATTCAGAGGTATGAGGCCTTCGAAAACTGAGAATAGAAACTCAGATATTGGACTAATCCAAGTTTTCAAAGAAGTCGATCTCAGTTTTTCCCTGTTAACAACCAAATCATTAGTAATAATTCATTTAATTCAGGAAGGTTTGGATGGCCTCATAGTCAATCTACTAGAAGGTATCCTTTTAGGACTTACAGAAATCATTCTAATACTAACTTTGGATAGCCAAAGTATGGGATGCCTTTTAACAGATTTAATCGACCCAAGACCAATAGGTCTTGGGTCCCCAGATTTTAATCCTTTGCTTTTAACCGTGCAGGAACAGTTGAACAGGGCTGCAAACAATCTATGGGTTGTGGATAGCGGCTGTTCCAGGCACATGACGGGTAACAAGAATCTGTTACACGAATGGAAACCTATTCAAGGAGGTAGAGTAAGTTTTGCTGGAGAGAGTGGTGGTAGAATTACTGGAATTGGAACGGTGACTAATGGTAAAATGAAGTTAGAAAAGGTGAATTTCGTTGAAGAGCTGAAGCATAATCTGCTGAGTGTGTCTCAGATCTGTGACAAAGATTACACTGTGCACTTTACCAAAAATGAAGCGATCGTACTGTATCCTGGTTACAAGATACCAGAGGCATGGATAGTGATGAAGGCTCCAAGGGAAAAGAATACATATGTTATGGACATGAGGTCGACTGAGATGGCAACAGAAGAATCATGTCTTCTGTCAAAAACCTTGTTGAGCTAAATGGGATGATCAATCCCGAGTAACCGTGTTTTTCATTTTTTTTAACTTTGTTTAAAAAAAAAAAAAAAAAAAAAAAACGTCACTATCGCTTAGAATTATGTCGGTTGCTTCAGTTTGAAGGACATATCTTCGGATATGTTTGGTCCTCATTTCTACCTGTAGAGTATGAGGATAGCCATTAACCAGATGACTGAAAGTGACCGGGGCGGTTTATGATGTGTTTTTATTCCTTCGCTGAAAATTAGTCGTTCATACTTAGTTAGAAGGACACATACTCGTATGTGGTCGGTCCAGCTGATCCATTGGATCTTCAGGATAGCCGTTTACCTGAAGACTTCGACTTGATCGGGGCGATAGAAGTTAAAATTTTTTATGGGAGATGAAATAATTTTTCAAGTCTACTGCTTCGTAAGAAGTAGCTATACAATGTTTAAAAGAAAATTGATCCAACCTTGGAAAGTGATGGACAAACTGATTCTGTGTAGTGAAGTTATTAGGCCTAAAAGACTTTAGAACAGTCAGTGTATGTCATGGTAGCTTTTTATGGTGCGTAAAAGTATAAGTGATACTAACTAAATCTCCTTGATCTTACGTGGTAACTCCTTAAGAGTTGTGCATGTCTTCATATATATCTTTCCGAATGATAGGCAGAAAAGCGATTACCCAGTCATACACGAGCCCGTGAGTGTTCTGATTCTCGTGAAGATAGCGTGTCAAGAAACTGCAGTGATCCAGATTCGGGACTTGCAGTTGATTACTACTCTGAATCTGTGTAAATTTTTATTAAAAAAAAATTATGTGTTATTGAGACATTCTAGAGCTTATAATGTTAATACTTCTCAATCAAGATGCAAGAAAGAGAATGGGAAGAAGCCTCTACAGATCGGCGTGTACTTACAATTTAATCAGACACTACGGGTCGAGGTCAACTCGGGATGACTTGGGGAAAGCCAAATACGCTTTGAGAATAGATAAGAGACATCATAATCTCTGATGTGTTGCCCATTTAAGTTTTGAGCTTAATTGAACCTAACCCGTATCACAGAAACGATGAAAACCATTTTAAGTTATTTACCTGCTTACAACCTGTTTCTTTATGTCATAATACAGCTGAACATGGATCTATGTGACAGTCACTTAATTAGTATGATTCCTGTTCGGATCTTTTCTAAAACATGTTGGTCCCCGACTAGACCGAAATTTGATCCCGTGTACTTTATTTATAAAATTTATTCTACTTATGTAGTTGTATGATTTTATACCTGGTTACTTGGTTCTTGATCGGATCAGTTAACTCTTTGAAGGAAAGAGCAACGATCGAGACGATGATCCCAGTGCATCAAAAGGTGCAGGTGGAGAGTTGCCAAGAACTGAACAAGCTCTTGGGACTTCCACATCTCAGGGGGAGTCAACGAGTGCAGCTGGCGGTTCAGGGGGTGATGATGTGGTGGTTGTGGATGCTGAGGAGGTGTTAGATGATGTTATAGGTGATGAGGATGTGTTACCGTTGGAGGAGATAGAGAAGATAGGGGCTGAGATCATGATTGATAGTGAAGTCGAAGAGGGAGAGATTGTGGAGGAGAACGTTGAACATGAAATTCCAACGGGTTTAAAAGTCAGATTTGGGTCAAGATACGGGATGTGATGAGACAGAATGGGAGGAGCAGCCAAGATGGAAAGAAGGCTACGCTCAGTGGTTCGTAAAGACTAAGAAACCGGCGGTCCCTACTATGTTCAAGAAAAGTTACAACATCAGGGGTTATGCTGAATCGAAAAAGGGGATTATATGCTGGTTATATGATGAGCAGTTGAAGCTTTTTGTGATTAAACGGTATGATGGGGTTCAGTATTTCAAGAGGTTGTTGAGATCGTTGAATACGTTGCCTGAATGTGAAGTGAAGGACTTAGCCAGGTTGGGGTTGATAAACAGGAGTGATGATAACATGGCTAGGATCATTGGGAAGATAGTCTGGAAGGAAAGCATAAAGGAGAAAAAGTTCGAGCTGTTGAAACCACATAAAGGAAAGCTCGTTGAAGACAAAGACAGAGGAATGAGAGCAGATGGCAAGCCTTGGATGATAATGAAGTATAAGCCGATCCGGTGTCTAAAAGAAGTGCCGATGAAACAAATGCCCAAGAATGTGCTCAAAGATCTGAAATGGTGGTACGTTGATTGTGAAACAGCTGAAGCAGTAATGGAGGATGAAGATGAACAAGAGCTGATGAGAGTATATGATCCTATGCATTTAGTGAATTTGTCTCAAGCTGATCTGCAGGTGCTGAACGAGAAAAAGATATTTTACATTCCTGCTTGGAAAGAAGAAGCAAAGAAATATCAAAGAGTAGTTTCAGTTTGTGTACGAGAAGGCGTTCATGCTTGAAGATGGAAGATACAAGATTTTTGAGATTACAAGACACGTGTTTGAAGATAGAGATATGAAGCTACTGCCAAGGGGGAGTCTGTTGGTACATGATGTCAGTAGTTCAGTATCTAGTGTCTGTAATCAAGTTAGTATGTTTTGTATTTAGAATTAAGCGAAGTTGTCTCACAAGTTCGCCTGATATGGGCGAACTTGTTGAACAAGCGAAGTTAGTGACAACTTCGCCTAAACATGTTAGGCGTAGTTGTCGAATGTTATATAGGTTTAGGTTACGGCTTGTTTGAGGAAGTTGTTCAGTTTTGTGTAAACGGTGATTGAGATATCACGTGTTATCAGTTGCAATACAACATGTTCTTTGTTTATTGTAACGTGTGTTTGATTGTGTTTAACGTGTTTCGTCTTCTACGCTCGTATCGTTTTACGTAGGGATTCCGCACCTACGTAGAACGAGATATTCCGTGTAGATCCGGCTGGGAACCTACACTACTCAACTTCCACACGAGATGGTGCAAGATGATGCAGGAATGGTTGACTGGTTACAAAATTCGAGGCCACCGGTCTATGGTAGTTGGGGTAGTGAGTTTCAATACATATTTGACCAACAGAATCGGAACGCAGAGATGCAGTGGAGAGAGATTCGGAGATGGAATCAAACCCACGCGTATAGTTGGCGGCAAGAACTAAATGATCGATATGAGGATGATCGCCAGAGTCGGGCACATACAACATGGCATCGGGGTGAGTCGGTGGTGGATAATCCACCGATGACTGACTACTCATCTTTGGGGCAGTTTTATGGGAGTATACACTATCCACCACCTCAGATTCATCATTCAAGGTGGGTGGATCCTCGTGCAGATGCAGCTCAGAATGCTGGTGCGGGAAGTTAGTCAGACGCGTTTAACTTCTCTGGTGTCATGGACATTATGAGGTCTATCTTTGGTGACCCGCAGTCGCCATATTTTTGAGCACTCGCTGATCTGCTGATCAGGTCCATGTGTCTCTCTCTATCTTTTATGTTTTGTTGACTGTTTAATAATTGTGTTATGGGTGGTCGGGTGGCGTGATGAACGTTCGTATCGTGTGGTTGGTGTTAGTGTCTATGCTTAGGTGTAAAAACTTTATGTGTTTCGTTTATTGGTATGCAACTTTATTTAAATCTGGAGATGGGTAATTGGTTGTCACTTGAATTACAATTGGTATGAATATCCCGTGTTTGCATCTGTTTTTGAAAATCTGAGTTACATTGAGGGCAATGTAAATCTCAAGTGTGGGGATGGAAAAATATTGAGAAATTAAAAAAATAAAAATAAATAAATAAAATACAATAAAAAAAATTTTAGCCTTGGAGTAGCTTGATTGTGCGCAATAGCCGAAACTGTAACTTGTTAATTGTTAGTATTAATGCCAAGTAGAGGTCTTTGGTCATGGTCAGTTTTTAAGCTTCTCGAAAGTCTTCCCATGCAAATGTTTTTCAAAAAGAAAAATTTTAATGGACCGTTTAGATGGGGATAACGAGTCATGGGGATAGGTACAGATGTTTAGATCGGCAACCTTATTCCTCTGGTACGTGTGTGAGTTAACCACATATATATAATACACATATAATACATAGTACACACTTGTCAATTGAGTGCTTTCATCGATGTTCATGGATCACGGGATCGTAGTTGGCAAAATGCAAAAGTGATAGAGGCAATTAGGTTAAGCCTCATCTGGATGAGCGAGAGTGTGGGTACTGGGGGGTTGGGCCTCATACATTATACATATGAGCGAGGGTAAGGAGAGGGGCGGGGGGTTGGTTCCCTTAGAAAACATTTCTTGGACCCATTTTTCATTTGATTAACCCTGATATTATTTTACGAGACGATCCGGCTTAATAGGTTTCTGTGTATTGGTATTTTTTTTTTGTATTTGTATTTGTCTAGTATTAAGCATCACGTTTATTATGCTTAATGTTAAAAAAAAGTGAAAAGTCAAAAGAAAAGCTCAAAAAGAGTCAATGTTCTAGTTAGTATTGGTTGTAAATGAAAGTCAGTGAGTTTGTTTATTTGTTAGTCGTTGGAATAAATTGGTTATTGTTTATGTCAGTTGTTTATGGTCATTGTTTATTTAGTTGTTTTGTAATAATCCGGATCGGATCGTTTAAGCTACTTGAAAATTTCCTTTCCATACCCTTACACCTAGCCCCGTTACAACCCTTTTTAAGTCCTCTTGATTTGCATTTGTGTCAAAGCAGTTTTATGGATGGACACCTGTTTATGAGTGATACTGAGAGCAGAGTGATACTAGCACATATTTTGCTAGTCCATATATTAAACCGAGAGGAGAGATATTATATTATGAGGGGTATGAACATGTGTGCCTTAACCGGAAACAAAGTACACTCGTTTGGGCGGTTTCATAGTTTTAAAATGTATCATTAAATTATTTGGTGGGTTATCAACCTTGACAGTGTTAGTTCTTGGGAATTGGCTATGACCTTATACCTCACTAGTATTAATACTGATAATTGATGAACCGTCGATCGAGGTGTATGTGTTGCATGAGAGTTTGCTTGAGGGCAAGCAAATGATAAGTGTGGGGATGTGATGTGTGGGTAAAAGTACGTGCTTTAAGTGTTTTACATTGTGTGTTTTACTTGTTTATATGTATCAAACGCAAATATTTTGATAGGTTTTATGTTTACAGGTGTACGGAGCTTAACGGAGCTTAAAGAAGCTAACTTGGAGCATTCATGATGGAGTAAAAATGAAAGTAATGATGTATGAGATGATAGAGAATTGAAATACGAAGACGTGGCCGCAAACGGGGAGGAAAACGGAGTTGAAACGAAGATTCTATGAAGAAAACAGTTTTGTCCTAGCAGGACCGTAAGGCAGAAGGTGCAGACCGTAAGCTACGGTGGCCAGACCGTAGCTTACGGTCTGGTTTGACGGATAAAGGGATTTTAGTGATTTTCTTCTATATTTAAGGCCCAAAAACCCTAAGATCGATTCTAGTCAATAATTATCAGTTGTGGGACTTCTAGAAGGCGATTTTCCACCGTCATAACACACTCTAATCACTCAATTGATCTATGAAATCATTCCTCAACACAATCATCAAGAGCATGAAGATCAAGATGCAAGGCTAAAGGATTCATAACCATCTCCGGGTGTAGGTTTGAGTTGCTTGTTAGGTTTTGTTTATTCTATAACTTGACTTTGGATTTGTAATTGATTAATCATTCGATTAATCAATTCTTTGTGTTTGATTTTGTGCTTAAACAGTTTTAATTAATTGATTACTTAATTTTTTGTCAGTTAATTTATTTGTGGTCATCAACAGTTAGGATTAAGTTCTTTCGTCATTGACCCGTTTATCGTTAACCATATTATTGATTTTGTGTTTCAACAAGTAAAACCGATTATCAAAGAGATTTTCATTTAACTTTGTCAATTGTTCGGATTCAGTTCTGATGATCAACACAGTCAATCGTTAAGTCTTTTGATTTACATATTTTACAAGAAATCGTCCAAATAAGTTTATCAATTCCTTAACTTGTTGCAAAACCCGAACCCTGGAGTTTGGTTATTTTCATATCATTGTTTACAAACTACTCATTTAAACCGCTTGACATCGTTTGTCCACTTTTAAGTATTTTATTGTCAAATTTGAGTTTCACTTGCACTTTCCACTGATTCCCTGTGGATTCGACACCTTACTTGCCGTAGCTAGTAAAGGTATTTTACAAATGTTTTTTATTGACCTTTCGACATCGATCAACGGGCACACTTGTTTGATTTTTACTACTAAAATAGTTGTAATTATTTTCACCGAAAGTGAATATCATATTGGTTTTGGTTTTGGGTTGATAAGTAAGTTTCCGAAAGTGAAATTGAAGACATAAATTGAAAGACAATATCTTTGGGTTTTTATATTTTTATAAATGGATATAGAATAGTAACCAAGTTTTGAAACTGTTCCAATTAGGTCACTAAAGTTTCATTTGTGTTCTAGTCCTTGATATTTTACCTGGATAGCAGGTTATATAAGACTTTTCTATTTCTAAATAGCTTGACAATGAAAAAAAAAAAAATTTAAATTGAGAAAAATAAATTTTAAATTGAGAAAAACTGAAAAAAAAAATTGGAAAATTGATAATAAAAAAGTAAAATAAAATCCGATTTTTTTTTTTTTTGAAATCTTTCGCTATTTAATTTTTTTCCTCAATTTTTATTAATTTTGTCAATTTAAAAAAAAAATATTTTGCAAGGTATTATTTCATAGATCAATTGAGTCAATAAAACAGTGGTCCGAGCATGCTTGATGAAAGTTGATAATGAATTATCTTAAGGACTTCGTCGGGCAAGGTTCAACTCCGAGCAAGCTACAGTGTTATCAACACACTTGGTTTGCTAATAAGTTATTCATTAACAAAGGGTTAAAAGGATCTCTGAAGAACAAGTTTGCTCGTTAGATCATATCGGGCAAAGTTTGTTATGGTCAAGAAGATTGAAGTCTGCTAGGTGAGTATTTTCCTTAGTAAAGTCTACCCAAAGAACTGTTTACCAGCAAACTTCAAGGTTACCAGGTCTACTCGAAGAAGACAAAAGGCACAAAGCCTACCCGGAAATTCTGTTTTTACACTTAGTATGTTTTTGAATATGCAATATGATTATGTAGCAATCTTTAGGGTTTCTAGAAGTCAGGACAGCTCTCAGGTGGTGGCAGGCCTATAAATAGAATAATTTAAGGCACGGCTACCACAGAGTTGCCACTTTACACTTGTTAGACTAATCGAATAATCCTGATTTGAGTGTAACGGCTGTCCTAGGATTGTACCGATAAACATTCCTTACAAGAAACCCTAATCGATTTACATTTGTATGATCACCTTCTATAAATGGAAATCTTTTGAGTGATTATTTGTGTTTGTTACATTTAATATCCTTTGGCAACAGATAGTGATTGTTAGTGATTCCGCCGTTAACAAATAACTAATCTTACCATAAATAGCAATGTCATCAACCTTCTTGTCGACACATTTATTGTGTGGGTTGTGACATATATTGTGGGTTTGAGTGATCAATACGGGACCGACATTTTGTATATTTAATTGAGTTAAGATCAGTTTAGAAACACATAACACTCTCGTTAAACATTACGCAGAGATCACTTTAGCTAGATTCACATACACTTAGATTGATCGTATTCACTTATCATAATATCCAACCTTGTAACACCATTTTTGGATTAATAAAGAGGTAATTGACGATTTGTCATCACCCGGGGCTTTTGTGCCGACGATCATCAATTGATCAAGGGCTTTTCCTCGCAACAAATCCTTGTGTTCATCTATATTTTGTTTACATATTCATCAATATTATACAAGCACTCTACCTCACAAAATCATATTTGGTTACATTATCCATAAACCGATATTTTACCAAAACACCACCCTGGCATGCGATAGTGCCGATTTGGCATAGAGATCTTCAGAGCGAGTGGTAATGATTTCAACATCAATGTAATATGGATCAACATCAAGATTAAATTTATATCCATTTTAGACATCATCTGACATAGATCAAAGTGGCCAATGACGCCCGGAATTCTTTAAAAAATGAGAGTTCAGAAAGGAAAACGTCGAAGACACATAACAACACGACTAGTGGTTCGTATGCATGTTGTTTCGCGGGTCTCACCGAGGATACCAATGGATCCCCAAACAAACCGTCACGTCTAATCGGGAGATTTAATGCAAAGGCAAAACGGGATACAAGATCTTCATCACAATATGAGAAATTGGATAAAGTGTTGGCAAGGTTGGGTAGTTTTACCATCAAGTATGAGGACATCAAAATTAAAAAAAAATCCTAAAAGAAAATGCAGATGATCAGGAGGATTTACAAGTATCATCATTAAACACCGACCACCTTAAATGGTCGACTTGTGAAAGTGTTAATATTTTAAAAGCATGGATTCTAAAATGTCACGCATTGTTATTTATTTATCTCATTCTTTATAGTTTTTTAATGCAACTATGTGTTTAACTAATGTGGTTAAATGTTTTATTTTTTAATTATTATTGTTATTTAAACATTAAACATTCATTTGCATTTTCAAATTGAAAGCGAGATATAAATGAAAATAGTATGGGTTGTCGAAAACTAAAGATAAGTTAAAATGATGTGAGAATGACGTGACTATAAAATTGTAGTAAAGGACAAAAATCATGCCTTGTCTTATGAAACCAAAAGGAATTTTGTGATATATGCAATTATTCAAATCAATTATTCATCAATTCAACCTAATACGCGTGGGAAGAATCCGAGAGATCGATGAATAGGACGCTCATCTTGATATATGATATTTCATACGTGAACATTGCAATTTCTAATATGTAAGCAACAATTTAGGGGTGTTTTAGTGTATGAGTTTTGTTTGGTTAGTGTATTAAAATAGAGTTATTTTCAAATACTTTATTAATGAAGGCTTTAGAAGTATTGACAAAATAATGATGAGGGCTCCATCTTATCTAATTTCACTCCACTTAACCCAATTTTTCTTTGATTATATTATCACTTTAAAAAGATACATGTCATAATAGCACCTTCCCCCTATCATATATGCTAGATACATATCCTTGGCTATCACAGCAATAGGTGAGTCATATGAAGTACATGCGTATAACATTTTGAAACATTGTACACTTCTATATGAACGTATATCATGACGTTGGTTTCTCTGTATAAGCATATGCTAAACCGTTGGTTGCCTTATAAGACAATGTTCATTCCATATATACACACATTCCTGTATGCAGTCGTATAATATCAATTAGGGGTGTTCAAAATTTGATTTAGATTTGAAAAAAAAAACTCGACTCGATTCTCTTTCGATTATCATGGGTCGAATTCGGTTTTAAAAAATTTAAACTTGATTCAATTAAAATTTGAATTCAATAATAAATAATAAAACCTCACAAATATATGATTTTCAATTCTTTTCTATTCGAAATTTGAATTCAAATTATATCATGTATTTTATTTTGAGCTTTTTATCATGTGACATTGTGACTCCTTTGAATATGTATTTTGGTGTTAGAATTATGATTATGGTCTTTTGACATATTGATAGTGTATTAGTTTTGTATATTAGTATTTTTAGTTTTATAAGTAACTAGTATTTTAACCGGCGCATTGCGCTGGACCAGGTTGGTAAATTTCGGGCAGTAAAACCCAAGCGTTGATATGGTAGGTCGACACAATTTTGGTTGATTTCGCTTACGTGTGTTATTGTACTAGAATTAAAAAAAATAAATCTTGACGTGGACCAATTGGATGGAGTCGGTCAGTAAAACTTGATCGTTGCTAAAACCCGACCATTATCAATCCCGAGCATTAGACAGTTCGTTTATGCGAATTCCGTCAGTTTCCGTCACGTTCGGAACGGTACCGGAACTGAAAAAAAATCAACACTCAATTGGTTTTTGTTATGTACGTTACGGTACTAGAACTAAAACAAAACGCTGAGTTTACACGAATCCGTATGTTTCCGTCACGTTTGTTAAGATACCATAACTAAAACAAAACAAAAACAAAATTGGTTTTTGATCGATTTTTGCTACTTGCGTTACGGACTTGAACTGAAATTAAAAAAAAATATCACGAATAAGGTGCCGCAAGTGGCCCAATGGAAACTTTGCAGCACCAAAGTTCTAAATTATTATATATAATAATTAGTTTGTAGTAGTTTTAAAAATAAAAGTAAAATAAATTATATTTAGAGTGAACTGGAAGTAAGTTGGATTTATTTATTCAAGACTCAAATACAAACCAAATTGAATTTTTAATTGGGCATAAAATTGGACTATGAGTTGGAATCAAATATATCAAATCTAAATCAAATTCTTATTAAATATGAATTCGGGTAAAAGATAAATTTTGAAAAAGTTGTTTCGATTAATGCAAAAGTTCAGTATTTAATTCGTTGAACACCTCTAATATCAACTCGGCAGAGATTATTAGCATGGCTATAGTCTACTCATTTAAAAATTTCCTATAAATTTTACATTTTCATATTCTAGAAATTATTTTTTCGTTTGAATAACATTCTTTTAAAATATAATTAGTTTTACATATTATTATGCCAATTTGAAAAAAAGATTAATTTTACTTATTATTAATAAAATATAATAATAATAATAATAACTTTTAAAAAATAAAATCTATTATTCTAATAAAATAATACTACTTGTTGCCACTTGTCACTCTCTTAGTCATCCTCACATTTTTTAAATCCATATTGGTATTTGAATCCCATGTTGGCAGTGTTGCAAAAATCCCGACTAGTCACCGACTAATCCCCGATTAATCGCTAGTCCCCACTTCACTGATTAATTTAGGGCTAGTCGACCTTTAATAGGTCAATGGTAAAATCTGGCCAAAATCGGCGGTTTCTAGTTAAATCAGGCCAAAATTGGCAGCTTCCGGCAAGATTCCGAAAAAAACAACAGTTTCCGGTGACATTCCGACCAAATCGGCCGTTTTCGGCGAGAGATTTCAGAAAAAACCCCGGTTTCAATCGAGATTCCAACCAAAATATGTTTGTGTATGTACAAAAATGAAAACTACATATAAAAATGTGTGCATGTATATATAAAACTAAAAATTATACATTAAAGTCCGATCCAATTAATCTCGATTAATCTCGACTAATTTCGATTAATTGCTAGTCCACACCCTACCGTCCGACTAGCGACTAGCGATTTTTACAACACTGCATGTAGGTTATTACCCAACCCAAAGCAGCCTTATTCTTATGTATATATAAAGCAAGTGTGTTAATTTTTATTTATTTCTTTTTTTTCATTTTATAATTTAACGTCATGTTTATCCTTAAGTAATAAAATGAAACAATTTAGCTATAGAAAAAGAACATGTCAAATAGGATTGAAGTGGTCGGAACATTGCTTTATTATTATTTTTTTAGTATTTTCAGGTATATAAAATAAAAGTCAATTAAAATACCATTTACCTTAAAATTTTTCATTATATACGTTTGACTACATTCTTATAAATTTGTTTATCAACATACTAACCATTTAAATTTATTCTTTTGTATATTTTGGAAAGCTAGAATCATGAAGTTCTTTTATTAACTATCATATATATATATATATATATATATATAGGGGAGGGATATTTTGAGAACCATGTTGAGTTTTAAGAACTTAAGAACTCAATTCTAGGCCACACATTTAATTAAATGGATTGGAATATGTGGTTGAGATTAAATCTGGCAAAAAAGTCAAAGTAGGAGAGAGAATAAATATGTAAGTGGTTACACTAACTTTTACTTCCGTTACACATGTGTAAAAAGTCGATTCGATGCGTAAAAAATTCTATAATTTTTTTACGTGTATGTAACTTACATATATTACACATGTGTAAAAAAAATTCGAAAAAAAAAATCGTTACACTGAGTTCTTTCGAATTCTTAAAATTCAAAGGGGTTCTTAATTGAAATTTCCCCTATATATACATATAAAGTCGATTCGGTGCGTAAAAAATTCTGTAATTTTTTTACGTGTATGTAACTTACATATATTACGCATGTGTAAAAAAATTCGAAAAAAAAAATCGTTACACTGAGTTCTTTCGAGTTCTTAAAATTCAAAGGGGTTCTTAATTTAAATTTCCCCTATATATATATATATATATATATATATATATATATATATATATATATATATATATATAGCTTTTATTCCCTGTAATACATGGTTGTTTATATTATTCATTTTTAATATTAACATAATTTTATACATTTTAATTTTATTTATTGTAAGTAAGTTATTAATATATTAAAAATTTGATGATAAAAGAGTTTCCCAAATAAATAATATGTTAAAGCCCGGTTTAAAAACTATATGGGTTTGGTGAGACCCATGACCTGCTTTTTTTTATTATAAAATTGTTTTTAATTATAAATAATATCTTTAAAAAAATGGATACTAATTTTTAGTATATCCCCATTTTATAAGATTTTCATATCAAGTATTTGATGAGATTAGTTTTTAATATAATGAGATGTTATAACCCGTTTAAAAGGTTGTCTGGGTTTGGGGAGACCTATATCCGTGAATTCGGTTTAAATGCGTAAGAAACCTTCATTTACAAATAAAGCAATCTGATGACTTGAGAGAATTTAAAGAGGTTTCGTTTATATATATATATATATATATATATATATATATATATATATATATAAGATTAAGATTTAATACATAATCTTGTTTTATTATCTATGGTTGGCTTGTACTTGAAAGAACCCGTGTTTTCACACGGGCATCTATAGTCGCTTTGTCAAGATTTACAGGCAGACATTGACTAAAAATTTTGATTATTGATAAACTAGGTATATTGAACAACACAACTGCGAACGTAGTGTACAAGGAATTTTTTTCCTTATTAGTATTTTCGAAATGTTTCTTTAGTAATTTCTATATTTTTAATATATATTGTAATTTCATCAACAATATATGATAATTGTGTTGTCGATTGTATTTTGATTAATGGTCGAATTATAAAATTTTCATCAATTCCCTGTGTAATACACGAGGTTCAAACTAGTGAATAAATATATACAAATATCAAAAAATGAATAATGCAAACAACCTAACACTTATTACTCTAATAAGAGCATTCTTAACCCATCCCCTAAATTATTGTGACAGAGTTTAGTAAATTATAGGATTAGGATGTGAGTGGTTGTGACTTACGAGTAGAGAGAAGAGAAAATGTAGCTTTTTTATTTTTTGTAAATTTGGAAAAACTTTGTTTGCCGATATTTATTTTATAATATTTATAGAAAGTGGTTGTGAGTGAAGAAAATATACAAAGTAATAATAAATGTATAAAAATTATTATTCAATTGAAGATGAGAAAAACGTAAAGATTTTAATGTAGTTATAGAGAGAATGCTGAGGAATGAACTGAGAATACTTTAATTGAACAAAGTGGAAGATGTTTTTATCATCACGTCACACCCGACTTCATGGACCTAGGTATGTGACCAACATTGGTATTTGTTTTACAAATATATCAGAGTATATGTTGCAAAACGAAAGTCTTTTCATTTAAATAATATTATATTTAAAATGCCTAGAAATAAACACCCAATAGAATTTTACAAAATATTATATGACAAAACCATAGTTTACATCTTTTACGTTTAAAGTATCTGAGCCATCAGATCGTCTCATGAGTAACAACTAATACCACCATCCTATATCTCTATTCCTCATTACCTGTAAAACAGTTTATAATATGTGTCAGCAACACATGCTAGTAAACACGCTGACGCAAACATTTTTATGTAAATATCTTTAGTTCATTCACTAAACAATCAGTGGCACTATAGACCAGCATATAAATTATATGCACATAGTCAAGCCCACACTAGGGGTGTTCAGAAATCCGAAATCCGAACCTAAACTCAAAACCGAATAATCTGATCTGAATTCTTATTCGGATCATATTCAGATAGGGATTTCAAAATAATTTGGAATATTCGTGTATCCGAATAAATAACATGTGATTTAAATATTTTGAAGTTTGGCTCTATTTATATAGGTTTTAATTTTTAGAATTATGTTGGATCATGGATTTATTTTGACTTTTGTTTGAAGTTTAACTTTTCTTTGTTTATGTTTTATTTTAATTTTCTGGTTTTATATTTTTATTTAATTAGATGCTTGTTTGAATGTTTGTTATATTGTTTATTTCAGGTTATTCGGATTATCCGGTTTCGGTCCGAATGCTTCCGAAATCAATTCGGACCGGATAGGAACAACCCTTATTTGGATCGGATCAAATTTCTGATAGGGTCATAAAAATTTCAAATCCGAACCGAGTAAACTGAATAATCCGTTATCCGATCCGATGAGCACCCCTAGCCCACACAACCCTATATACTGGCTCAATGAGACGGGAACTCGATGCTAGCGTGGTAGGGTATGCCTACCCTCTACCCATTTATATGAGGATCCCGACACATGTATAACTAGCCTGAATGTCAGCAAATACAAAAGTTTTAGGGATACATAATCCCATGCAAACTTTTGTATAAATGACTCGATTTTCTTTATGCTTGTAAAAATATTAGACATATTTTCCTTTGTTATGATCAATATTTCCAATGATTTATACTTGTGGGTTACCTCAGACCATGGTTGTAAAAATAGTGCCTAGGCGCCGAGTACTCAACGAGTAATCATCGCCTAGGCCGAGTTTTCGTTGAGCCATCCCCGATTACTCTCCGACTAAGGCCGAGTACTCTTAACTCCCCAGTCGACCGCCTAGGATCCGCTAGCGAGTTTTGCAACCTTTGCTTAGACCTATAGTACGAGAATAACAATGTATAAATATATAAATCAATGATCTAGCTTAAGATATTTAGTCTGTTTTGCATAGCTTTAACCTTGATAAATCATTTGTTTGAATAAAAAATTTAGACCTTTAGTCTATTTGTTTATTAACAAGTAATGTGCTACGTTTCTTTCTCACGAAAAACTTCTATGTTAGGTTTCTTCTTTAAGAAGAAACATCAATTTGATTATGCTCCTTGTATATAAAAGTTTATGTTTCTTAAATGTAAAGAAACATTATTTTGGCTATAACCTTTGTTTATGAAAGCTATGTACACTTAAAATTTGCTCATGGTTTAGGCTATACCCTCGAAAAGGGTCTACGCCATGATAATAGTATAACTTAAGCGGAACCCCTACCTTACATTGATACTTGGAGTTGGACACCTAAAGTTGATTGAGAAACACTAATACTCTATATGGCGTATCGAGGACCAAAATCGTCAAAACTTAGGGGCCCGGGCTCGTTTCCCGATGTTATGTGTGTGCTTTATAAGGTGTATTAGGGATGCAGCATGCAATGCCCGACTCCCCCTATTATAGGCAAATTTTTGTTTCCTTCGCGTATCGGTGACGGACTGATCAGCATGTCATCGTGTATCGCGATGACTCAGCTTCTCCGGGAGTTGCCACATGGCGACACGTGGCCTGTCACGTTGTACCACGTGTTGATACGTGGTTTGAAACTTCACTAATTACTTAATATGCATATCGCGTATCACAATGGTCCAATGGGTAGAGCCGTTACATACCGTGACACCACCCAAATCTTGATCTTTGTGAGATCATTTCGTATCACGAGTGGCTTGTTCTTGGCCCGACACATAGCGCGATGGGCGAAGAGATTCATTTTTCGCTTTTTGGTCCTTCTAATTGTAAAAATCGGCCCAAAACTTTTGGGATGTTACACATCACCACCCTTGTCATCCAGTAAGAAAATAAACATTTCTTATCTAGTTCAATATAATAAAAGAAAACATAGAATGAGAAAAATGAAATATCTTCGCATCAGCACCATATTTTAACCAATCAAAATAAATTACTTAATAAATCCATTTCTAGAAAATATTATTGTATTCAAATTGTAGGCTACTTAATGAATCCACTTATTAGTCTCATATTCGATTTATATAATCCGATGTACTTCATGTACTTTTTAAACTTCTAACGTCTTTGGAATATCGAATTGTTTGACTATCCGTTCATTTCCATTCTAAATTATTTTTGGCTTTGATGTTATGCGATAAGATTATGATTAGTTGTACTCATAACTGCATGTTCCGATATTGCTTGTACTGTTATAATGATATAAGATGTAACATCCCGAAAATATCGATCCATATTTGACAACTTAGTAAAGATGAGGGACCAATAATATTCACAAAATAAGAAATGGAGAATATGGAAATAAGAAAGTGGGTTTGTCCTACATTGAGAAAGGAAGAAAGTTGAATTATCCCACATGGGTATAAAAAAGAAAAGAGAGTGTGTCCCACATTGATAGATTATAAAACTTGGGAGCTCCTTATGAGAAGATGAGTTCACAATATAATATTTAGTATGGCAAGACATTTGGTTGCCTTAGCAAGGGTGCGAAGAACCCGATGCGCATGGGCACGGGCTCGGGAAATGGGGCCAGTGTGGTGTTTTGATGACACATTATGCACACTCGTATCAAACAACCCGATGTTTGGGCGGTGTTGCACTACTCGACGATCTTACCCTAATGCTATCGCAATACACGACGTAACCTCCACGAAGAGGTTACGTTTGTCCCACCACGTGGTACACGTAACAGACCATGTGTGAACAGGTGGCAGCTTTTGATGAAGCTGACTCATCATGCTACGCGATGACCCTTTAAAAGGTCATCGCGATACGAGACGAAACATTAAATCAACCTATATAAAGGAGGCTCACGGCTCATCTCGCTTCACACCAACACACTCATAAAAACATACAATTTACCTCGAAATCCGTGCCACATGTCCCGAGCGGAGATTCCGACGATTTTATCCACAGTACGTGACATAGAGTAAAAGTGCTGCTTGTACAAGCTTAGGCTTTTAACTCTAAATACCCGTGTAAGGTAGGGGTTCCGCCAAAGTTATTTTATTATATGACTTAGATTCTAGTCAGTGATATAGCCTAGACCTTGATCTAATTTAAGCTTTACATATTGATGTGATGTGGGGGTATATAAAAAAGGTGTTAATTTTTTCAAAGGTGTGTTCACACAATTTCTAGTTCTAAATTTATAATAATGATTATTATCTTAACTGAACAACACACAAATATGAAAGTGCACCTATCGTATATGTAGTAAAGTATA
This sequence comes from Bidens hawaiensis, assembly GCF_021521415.1. NCBI lineage: Eukaryota > Viridiplantae > Streptophyta > Magnoliopsida > Asterales > Asteraceae > Bidens > Bidens hawaiensis. The sequence goes on along the minus strand of NW_027492102.1, from coordinate 484,708 downwards.
GGAAAGAACCAAGTATCGATACACGGACACACTTGTTTGATTTTTACTACTAAAATCGTTGTATCTATTTTCACCGGAAGTGAATATCATATTAGTTTTGGTTTGATAAGTAAGTTTACTAAAGTGAAATTAAAGACATAAACTGAAAGACAATATTTTTGGGTTTTTATATTTTTAGAAATGGATTACTCTATAGAATAGTAACCAAGTTTTGAAATTGTTCCAATCAGGACATTAAAGTTTCCTTTGTGTTCTAGTCCTTGATATTTTACCTGGATAGCAGGTTATATAAAGTTTTTTTTATTTCTAAATAGTTTGACATTACAAAATAATTTTTTAAAAATTAAGAAAAATAATTTTTAAATTGAGGAAAACCGAAAAAAAAATTGGAAAATTGCAAATAAAAAAATCTTAAAAAATGTAAAATAAAATCCTTTTTTTTTTGCAATTTTTCGCAATTTAATTTTTTTCCTCAATTTTTATTAATTTTTGTCAATTTTTTTAAAAAATATTTTGCAATTTTAAACTATTTAAAAAAAAACCCTACATAACTCGCAATTTAATTTTTTTTTCCTCAATTTTTATTAATTTATAGTGTTTGATGAAAAAGTTGGTGAAATTGCTGATGTTAAATTAGTTGTTAACGGTGGGGGTATTGGTGTTATACAACTGTTTTGAGAAACAACTGATGGACCTCCAATATTGGAATGAGAAAGACCATTTTGAGAAGCCGTAGTTAAATCATCAATAGTTTCACAACACTGACTTTCTTTATCAGTAGATTGTACATGATCAGTAGTTTTGATGAAATTACTGTTGTTGTCTGTGTTTGACTCTTCAAAGAGGTATAACCTGTCAGAATAAATACCATCATCAGTAGTTTCATGATTCTTAGGTCCAAACTTTAAGATGTCATGATTAAATCAGCAGGATCATTAGGGATATTTAGATCAGTCATTTCATTAAATTTGACATTTAATGTCTCTTCTATAGTCTTTGTTCTAGAGTTAAAAACTTTGTAGGCTTTAAAATTTGATGAATATCCTAGAAAATAACCACAATCTACCTTGGCTGCAAATTTTCAGATGGAGTCTTTTAAGTTCAAAATAAAACATGGGCAATCAAAGACTTTGAAAAAGGAGATTAATGGTTTAATTTTATAAAGAACTTCATAGGTTGTTTTCTCATGTCTTTAATTTATTAAAATCCTGTTTTGAACATATCATGTAGTGTTTACTGCTTCAGCCCAAAAATATAAAGGTTTCCCTGAATCAGCAAGCATGGATCTAGAAGCTTCAATTAAAGTTTTGTTCTTCCTTTCTACTAATCCATTTTGTCGTGGCTGCCCTTGGAATGCTTAATTGCCTAACAATGCCTTTGGAGACACAAAAACTATCTAGCACTTAATTTTTGAATTCATTTCCATTGTAACTTCTTAGGATTTTAACTGGTAGATCAAATTGTTTCTTCACTTGTGCAATAAAGTTCTTGATATTTTCTGATGTCTCATCCTTTGAGTGCAAGAAGACTCTCCAAGTGAATCTTGAGTAGTCATCAACAATCACAAGACAATGCTTTTTCTTTCCAAGACTAGGTATTTTAACTGGTCCAAAAAGGTCCAGGTGCAAGAGTTTAAAACAAACGATAGTTTTAGATTCGTTTATGGATTTATATGAGACATTGTGTTGTTTCCTTTTTAAACAAGTAACACAAATTTTGTAACAGACATATTTTTTAAAAGGTAGGCCTCTAACCAGTTGTTTCTTGGTTAGATTGTTAATTAATTGTAATTTAACATGACCTAATCTCCTGTGTTATAAGTCTGTTTCTTTGGTTGATGCTCTACTAAGAAAACATGTTGAAATAGAAATGTTGTTATCCTTATGCATGTCCATAGCGTAGACATTGCCACTCCTGTTTGCAGTTAACAAGGTTTTCTCGGCAATCAATTTTTCCATTTGCATTGCACAATTTGAGTTGACAATTTTTCATGTTTTCTTAGTAAAGAAAGCACCATATCCTTTATCACACATATATGATACACTTTAATAATTAAATTTTAATTTATCAATTAAATTGGCATTATCAAAAGTCAACTTACCTTCTTCCACCTTACCTAAGCCAAGTACACTTCCTTTCTCATCGTTTTCAAAGGACACAACTCATTTTAAATTCGGAAATGAGAGACCTATTCCTTGTCATGTGCGTAGAGCCTCCACTATCCACATACCATAGACTCTCCATGCATGTGAAATCTCTCTGCACATATAAGGGAAATTAGTTAGACGATTTAACCCATGCCATGTTGGTATTGGGTTGCTCATTTGAAGAAGCTAAATCAATTTTCTGTTGAAGATTCTTTATAAGATTCATAAACTGTTTTTTTATTTTCCATTAGCATCTTGATCTTAGCACTTTGTGAAACTGTTGATGGATTACTTGGAACAACAGTTTTGTGATGAGAGATGCTTGTTGGTGGAGCATTTGTTACTTGAACAACTCTTGAACTAGGAATGTTATTTAGAGCCATAATAACAGGTGTTTCAATAGTTTCAAACTGAACTTTCTTCTTGAGTGTGGGACTTTGATTTTTTTATGAAGACATCAGGTATTTCAACAACTTTCCTATGATGAACAACTTTTAAAAATTTACAATCCTCAGTTAGATGATTGTTCTTTTTTACATACATCACATGGATTTGGCCACAAAGGTTTCTTTTGAACATTTTTTTATTTCTTCTTTTTAGTTACACCCAATCTTTCAACAACTACATTCCTGGTGATTTGTATCCAGGTACAGAAGTTGGATGAAGTTTAACTTGATTAATGTCAGATGCATTATTCTTGATTTGAGATATAACTGATCTAGGAACAAGTACGGGAGCAGTTGCTATTAGTTTGTTTAATTCAATTTGCTTTGAAACTGCTGATGACATTGATGCATCAGCTGTTTAAGTTGTACCAACTGTTGTAGTGTTTACACCAGTTATTTTGAGTGAATTATCCATTGGTTCTGAAAGTGCTAATGAATAGTGATCAACAACTGATATTTGAGCACTTAAACCAGCAAGTGAAGTTGGTTTATCCTCTTGGGATGCATCAGTTGTTTGATACAAGTTTCCTATTGCATCTAGACTAGCAAGTTTTAGTGTAATATCATTTGGTAAAACAACTTATGACACTTGTTTTTGAAAAATTGCTTCTTCCTCAAGTTTATCAACACAATTGAAAGGAGTTATTGGAGTATAATTTTGAGGTTGTTCAATATTATATCCAATACCAAACTTCACATTGCTGTTTGATTGCTTACTTAGCAACAATTGAAATCCTTTGCTGGATTCAATCCATTAACCACAATTCACTTGAGTTTGTTCTAATGTTTTGCTGCATTCATTATACTTTTTAACAAATCTTATGCAAAAGCATTTTTATCTGACAAAACATGTTTTAATATAAAATCTCTTTTTCTTTTTTATTTAGTTTAACATTCATCACATTTAGATTTTAAAACTGTTGATTCAAGTTAAATAACTTGTTTGATTAGTTTTATGTTTGCAAGTTTGATGATTGCAAATGCAATAATGCAGTCATTTGATACCCCGATTAGTGACTTACACCTGACCACTTGTTTTTGGGTGATAAGGTGTAGCGAGTCGATGATGAACTCCGTATCTGGCCAATACTTTCTCCATTTGCGCATTACAGAAGTGTGTTCCTGGATCGCTTATAAGAGCTTTGGGAATACCAAAATGAGAGAATAGTTTCTTCATAAACTTGACTACTATCCTAGCATCGTTGGTGGGTAAAGCTTGGGATTCGACCCATTTTGACACGCAATCTACTGCAACTAGGATGTAATGATGACCGAATGATGTTGGAAATGGCCCCATGAAGTCGATGCCCCAAACTTCATATACTTCGCAGACCTAGATTGTTCTTTGTAGCATTTCATCTCAAGATGAGATGTTGCTGGCAAGCTGACATGCATCACACGAGTGGCCCATTTCATTTTCTTCTCGGTAGATTGTAGGCCAATGGAAGCCGACGTCAAATACTTTCATTGCAGTTGTCGATGCTAGGTGATGACCTCCTGTTGGTCCTTCATGACATTGTTTCAAGATTTCGCGTGCTTCGTATCCATATACGCACCTTCGGATGATATTATCAGCTCCTATGCGAAATAAGTAATCTTCCCAAAAGTAGTATTTTATATCGGAAAAGAATTTCTTCCTTTGTTGATATGTCATTCCTTTGAGAACAATTCCACTAGCTTTGTAGTTTGTGATGTCTGCGAACCAAGGATGATTTCTTTCACGAGTTTGGATATGCATGAGAAATTCATGGGGAAACTTGTCATTTATCTTGGTCCCCACCATTTCTTGTTAAGCTGGGCATTACCAACGAGAAAGATGATCTGCTGCAACATCACACCCTTTTTATCCTTGATTTCGAATTCTAGTAGAAGTAAAATCCATCGGATCAGACGGGGTTTAGCATCTTGTTCGATGAACAAGAACTTAATTATCGCATGATCAGTGTAGACGATGGTTTTTGAAAGGACCAAATATTAACGGAATTTGTCGAAAGCAAATACTACGGCCGAAAGCTCATTCTCAATAGTTGTGTAATTCTCAAGAGCATCATTGAGAGTTTTGTTGGCATAGTAGATCGGATGAAAATGCTTATCTTTCCTTTGCCCTAAAACTACTTCGACTGCAAAAATCCTTGCATCACACATAAGTTCGAATGGTAGCGTCCAGTTCGGAGCTACCATAATTGGAGCATCTACAAGTTTGTCCTTAAGAATTTGGAATGCATTCAAACATTCTTCGAAGAAGATAAATGGAGCATAATTTTCAAGAAGTTGTGTCATTGGTCGGGCTATCTTTGAAAAATCTTTGATGAAACGACGAAAGAAACCCGCATGGCCAAGAAAACTTCGAATAGCTGTAACAGATGTGGGCGGTGGAAGTATAGAAATGGTTTCTACTTTGGCTCTATCCACCTCTAATCCTGCTTAAGAGATCTTGTGCCCCAGAATAATTTCTTCTTTAACCATAAAGTGACATTTTTTTTCCAATTTAACACAAGGTTGGCTTCATCACATCTTGCTAACATTCTTTTGAGATTTTTGAGACATAAATCGAAGGAATTGGCAAAGACGGAAAATTTGTCCATGAATACTTCCATTGAATCTTCAATCATGTCGTGAAAGATATCTACCATACAACATTGAAAAGTAGTTGGTGCATTACACAGTCCTAAGGGCATTCGTCGGTAAGCGAATGTGCCATAGGGACATGTGAATGTTGTTTTATCCTGGTCTTCAGAAGTTATTGGAATTTGAAAATAACCAGAGAATCCGTCTGGAACGTAATAGTACATCTGTCATGACAGACGCTCAACCATCTGATCAATAGATGGGAGAGGAAAGTGATCTTTCCTAGTGGCCTCGTTCAGTTTGCGATAGTCGATGCAAACTTGCCATCCCGTGACGGTTCTCATATGAATCAACTCATTCTTGTCATTGATGACCACCGTCATTCCTCCTTTCTTCGGAACTACTTGAACATGACTTACTCAAGGTGAATCAGATATGTGGTAAATCAACCATGCATCAAGCATCTTGAGTACTTCCTTTTTCACCACATATTACATGTTTGGATTTAGTCGTCTCTAGTGTTGCACTACGGGTTTGAAGTTTTCTTCCGTTAGAATCTTGTGAGTAAAAAAATTACGGGCTAATGCATTTGATGTCCATAATTTTCCAGGCGGTGGCTTTCTTATGAGACTTAAGAACTTCAAGGAGCCTTTCTTTCTCATCTCTCGAATGGTCTGAAGAAATGATGACATGTAATTGAGATTTTCCTTCAAGAAGAGCGTACTCGAGGTGTTTGGGTAATTCTTAAAGCTCTAAAGTAGGAGGATCTTCAATAGAAGGTTTTTCGTTAGGTTCTAGATCTCTATCTACTTCTTCGAATATATCCTCAGAGTTGCTTTCTTCTTCTTCCTCCTTCTCTCGGCAAACAACTTGATCCTTTGAGTTGACGGCATGTGCCTTCTCCACAATCAATTGTGTGTCACATGCCACTTTCTCTGTAACATCCCGTTTTTCGGGTTTCGGTTAATAAATGAAAGTATGGGTTATTAAGAGTTGGTCTAGTGTTGGGTTAAATGAATATGGGTTATGGACTTGGGTATGAAAGAAAGGAGGAAAGACCATGGGCTTAAGCCCATGATCTCTATATATATAAACCATAATCACCATTAATTCCCTCATTTTACACATATTCCATACACCATCAAAACACACACTTAAGCTCTCTCTCTCTCTCTCTCTCTCTAATCCTCTCTCTAGCCGAAAATAGAAGAGAAAACCGATCCCGACCCAAGGTATGATAGTATTATGTTGTATGAGCTTAAATCCGTTAGATATGGTCACGAAACGATGAGCCGGCATCGTTAAACCGTTTAAGTCACGAGATCTGGGTGGAATCGGGTATAAACCGAACCTAAGATGAGCTTAGGGGTCACCCTACTCAGATCTGGATCGAACGGGATGAAAAACGGTGAAAAACGAGTTAAAACTCGTTTTTCAGGCGAATCCGCGGTTTTCCGGCGGCCCTCCGGCGGCGGCGCCGGAAAAGTTAATACGAGGTTGTCAGGGAATGTTCTGACATTCCCTGACCTAACCCTAGTTCGCTAAGGGTAACTAGCGAATTAGAATTAATTCGCTAAGCCCATTCGTCTGTGGGAATGTAACAAATTAGCTTCAGTTCGTTAGGGGAAAATATAGCGAAGTACCCTTGATTCGCTATAGTTAGAAGATAACGAATTAGCCCCAATTCGTTATAGTCATTCGTTAAAGGAGATAACGAATTAGAAGGTCCGGTTCGCTACTTGGACTGGTTCGCTATATGGACTGATTCGTTAGAGGGTCCAATTCGTTACCATGACCAGTTCGTTAAAAGAAATGTAACGAATTAGAAGCTTAACAGAATAACAGAATGGTCCCTGGACTTAGAAAAGAATGATTTAATTACAAAGAAGCCCTTGGACTTTAAGTAGCAAATTATTTAATGGTTCAAAATCCTAATGGAAAATGTGTTAAGACAGTTAATGAAAATAAAATTTTTCCAAGCTGACCTGACAGCTTAACCCTAGCCAGGGGCTCTGCCACTTGGACCCCGCTAGGGGCTGCCGCCCCTAGAACCCCGCTGCCAGGGGCGCTGCCCCCGGACCCCCATTCGTTGAGGGTAATAATTAAACTAGAAAGACGATATGTGTAGTGATAGTTTATTGATACGTATAATTATTATACAGTTAGTCGTGCACAGCTCAAGAAGGGAATAACCGTAAACGGTGAACGCAACCGCATTGAGGTGAGTTTCTAGCCCCACTTCCTTGTTATGTTTTCGGGGCTGTGTGCATACTCGATGTGATAGTTAATACACTTATGCCTTGTATGATTTATGTATGATGATTGCTTGACGGCGTGTGAACGATCTTCGGATATTGCATGTGCCGTCAAGTGGTAGTTACAGGCATGATTGATATGTATGATGTATGAATGATGTACGTATGAATATATAAGATGTATGAATAATGTATGTATGATATGTTGATGGTACGTGAACGCTCTTCGGAGATTGAACGTATTGTCAAGGAAAGTATGTAAACGACAGGTATGTTATAGTAGCACGAATGTAGGGAACCGATCCTAATAATGTCGGCGAATGAACGGAACCGACCCTAATAATATCGGCGAACGTAGGGAACCGACCCTAATAATATCGGCGAACGTAGGGAACCGACCCTAATAATATCGGCGAAGGTTATAGGGCGGAAAGCTCTTTAAAACGTATATGTATGAATGAAAGTATGTAAGTAAGTATGAAAGAAAGAATGAAAGTACGTATGTAAGTAAGTGTGTAAGAAGATATGAAGGTATGTACCTCCGGGTGCATATGCTAGTATGTGAATGTATTGTATGTTGTATGATTAACTAGAACTCACTCAGCGTAGCTGACTTTTAGTATGCACGCAGGCTAATCGACTGAGGCAGTTGGCTTGAGAAAGACACATGGCAGGATCCGAAGAGGCTGGCAGTTGGAGATTGTCGTGATGTTTGAAATGCTATGTTTTATGTTATGTTTTTGAAAGACACGTTATGGATGTTGTAATGAATGGTTGACTTTTATATTATTCCGCGAAATTTTTTATTAACTCTAATATTTAGAACCACGTTTATGAGTAAATCCAACGACAAAGTGAGGTACCGGTAACAGGGCCTTACATTCTCGGTTGTTTTCCTTAGATGGCAGCTCACTATTGATTCACACATATCCAGGAAATATGCCGAATCACCTGTATTGTGGATGTTTCATAGATTTTCCTATGTCAAAAGTTACCTCCTTATCCTCTATCATGAGAGTAAGCTAAGAATGGTCTTCCTAAGATAAGGGGTACGGAAGTGTCTTCATCCATGTATATAATAACGAAGTCTACTGGAAAGACAAACATATAGATTTTGACTAACATGTTCTCAGCTATGCCTCTTGGGTATTTTACTGATCTATCGGCTAGCTGAATGCTCACACGAGTTGGAGTAGGCTCTCCGAGTCCTAACTTGGACAAGAGCGTATAAGGAATTAGGTTGATGCTAGCTTCTAGGTCGGCTAAAGCATTGCTGATAAACAAGTTTCCTATCAAACAGGGGATAGTGATACTTCTTGGGTTAGTCATCATCTTTGGAAGCTTGTTCTGGAGAATGGCGGAAAATTATTCAATGAGTATCACCTGGGATAACTCTTCTAGCTTCCTTTTGGTGGATAGAACTTCTTTTAAAAACTTTGCATATTTTGGCATTTGGGAAATGGCTTCTATGATTGGAAGGTTAATATGCAATTGCTTAAAGAGTTATAGGAATTTGCCGTATTGTGCCTCCATCTTTTCCTGCTTTAGGCAAGCTGGATAAAGAATTGGTGGAACATATGGTTTCACAAGTTCCTTGACAGGTTTAGAGATGGTCGGAACTGGTTGGAAAAGGTTCCTTGACAGGTTTAGGGATGGCGACTGTCGCTTATGTCAAGAACCTCAGACTGCCACTTCTTAGGGTTATGGATTGACTTGAGCGTTGGGATTGCTAATAATGTTACTAGGGAGTCCTCCAGGTGGTCTCTCAGAAAGTAGTTGAGCTAACTGACCTACTTGGTTTTCGATGTTTTGCAAAGATGCCTTCTGGTTCCTTAGCTCCACTTCGTTCTTTGTGAATCGGTCTTCAGTCAATTTGATTGAAGCATTTGTACTTTCTATGAGTTGCATCAGCAGAGTCTCCAATGTAGATCCACTATTTGGTTGTCAGCTGGTACTTGCACCTTGATTCGGGTATGAAGGTTTAGATTGAGTGGGTTGGTTTTGATTGAAAGGTCTTGTAAGTCCAATAACCAATATCTTTACAATATAATATCAAACATGATCTATTGTTAGTGCGGAATCCAGACAATTGATTGATTCAAGACAATTAAAAGGAACACATGAATATCATCCTTCATAGAACACGTGTATAACGTCAAGTACTTAGGGCTTTATAAACCAGCCGATTACAGTGATAAAAACTAACCCCAAACCCTAAACTATACATTGATATATATATAGGGGTTTGGTGACGACAACCTAGCCCAGCCCATTACAAATAGCCCACCGAGAACCCACATTGGTTCTCGGTACAAACTAAACCGATCACAAAAAGCCAAACCAAATACCCAAAACAATAAACCAAAAATGACTATAAAGCTTAAACCATAAATGTATCCCAGCAATCCCCCCTTGGTTTGATGCTTTTCCTTTTATGGATTCACCACCAAGTGAGCATCGACATCCTCCAAAGCTCCGGCCCATAGTTTGTTTCAAATGATCGTAGCCACCATACCAGTATAGGACTTTGCAGCTGGTTCATACAAGGGATCTTCTGTCAATATTTGAACCTTTGATAATGTGTGAATATCCCTTTCACCAAACTTAAACAAATCCTTTAGATCAATGATACAAATCTGATTCTTCTTCTCTAACCAAATCACCACCATGGCTGCAGCATTATCATAGACCCATAATTGTATGTCATCTAATGTGCCGTCTAGGATGCTCTTCGTTATTGGAACAGATTTAGCATTTTTTGTTGCAAGCCACATCACGTTCTTCATTGTCTTGTTAGTTCTTGGATCAATCACACCCTTAGCCCTTTTGTAAATGAGGAAGCAGTCTTTATTCCTTCGAATTTCTTTAAGGATTGGGCTTCAAGAAATCTATTGAATGCGCTGGATTTGGTGTCGTTGGTAGGATTGTGGAATGGAGCATGAACAAGATCAGATAAGTCAACTTTTGTCTACGAGCTGAAATTTGTCTCCTTCTCATAATATTCTATACTCCCATTCTTCCTTTTCACGATCCACATATTCTTTTCAGCATCAAAACCCCACATTCGAATGCCAGAACGATCTCCTTACTTGTCTGGAAACTTTGGTCCAAGTTCAGTAACAAACATCTCAGGGTGATCCGAAGATGCAATATTTTGATATGAGTTCTTCATGATTGACATCTTCTTCTGTGATGACTGACCTTGATTATCCTTCTTTCATTTAGCGAACATATACTGATTGAAACCAACTAAATCTAATATGCCTGTGGCTGGTGCAGGCAAACTTTTTTATTGATTCACACTCGGATCAGGAACATTTTTGGAATCTTTGTTACCCCCATCACCATCATTACCACAATCATCAACATCATCGCCTATATTCTTAATCCCACTTCCAAAACACTTAACCAGCTTTTGTTGTAGATCAAAATACAGAGCAGTCAGACCACCCAGATTGGCTTTTAGTTCAACAATCTTGACATCCTATTTAGCATTACTTGATTCCAGCTCAGATAATCTCATGTCTTTGACAACTGAATCCTGTTTGAGTTCAAAATCTCTATGTTGCAGTTTGTGAATGTCAACAGGCTCATATTCAACTGAGACACCTTTGAGTGAAGATATGAATCTTGCAGAGAGAAAATATGAGCAAGTTTTTCAGATGCATTGGAGCTTTCAGGAATAGGTGGAACAGAAGAACTTGATGGTTCGGTTATTGTAGCCATTTCAATAATAGGAATTTCTTCATCAATCATTTGGCTATCGGTAGCTGGTACCTTAGTTTCAGGCACATAGGGCATTTGTACGCCGGGCTGTACTGGTTCATTGATCAAAATTCTAGGCCTAGGATCTATCTTTCTTCGTTTTCTAGGTACTAATGAGGAGTCCATTCTTCAGGATCACTGGTATCAGATTGCGTTTGTGTTGCAAGAACTGTTTGAGGAGGCTTTAGGGCAGTTCGCTGCAGTTGTTCTTTGGCAGCTGCAATCTGCTCGGATGTTGCCATAGGAATCTGAGTATTTTCACAGTGTGGTTCCTCTGAGTTTTGTGATGGAGGAACCTCTGCTTCCTCATCGGATATGACTTCAAAAGCAGCAGTAGGTCTAGAAAAGGTAGAGACATGTTCTTCAGCAACGACTGCGTTAACCTTTTTCAACCCCTTCAATCTCACTAAACTTCCCAAACTTTACAAGTGGATGCAAATCCTTGAACGACGTCTTTGCATTCTGTCTTTTCTGTTTCATGAGTTCAAATGTGGTCGGACCCATGGTCTTGATGTCAAGTGTATCGACAAATCGTTCCAATTCTAGGTGCTTAGTATCAAAGATCATTTGTAGGAATCTAGGATACATCATAAACAAGTCTTTCTTCTTCCCCTTAATGTTACTCGCCATATCATCGAAAACAAAATTTGAATACTTATAATCCCAATCCATTACAAGTGCGACTATAGCGGATGTCAGCGACTGACTGATCTCATCAGACCCCCTTTCTCCCGGCTATACAGATCACGAATACATGTGCAAGAAACCTCTAATAAGGATGCAATAGCTTCTTGTAAATCGTAGGATACGTGCCTTCATAGCCCATTATTTCCAGAACCTCAGATACTTCGTGGATCGAAAACTCAGTAGGATACTCAGGCAAGTCTCCAAATAAGAGTACCGCTCGAATGATTCCTTCAGTAATCACAATTTCTTTATTCTTGACTGTGGAAATAATAGATCCAACTCCCCCTGCACCTTGAGAGTGGTAAACTGCTTTGTTCCAGAAGGCAGCGATAAGATCCTTGTGAAGGACTGGATTTTCACGAATAGCGTGAGAGATGCGACACGTGTTTAGGCCCACGGTCATAGACTTTAATTCTTTATGAGCTGCCGGAGGATTAGATAGATAACCTGAGATGTTATGAGAGTCAACGACCTTTAGGGAACTTTGATCAGTCATCTTATCTGCATCAAACGTGCCAAATCAATGATGGACATGATAAATTAATACTCTAGTTAGTCAAATATTCCTTGAAATACAACCTATGTTTAAATTAGGAATTTTTTTAATGAGATTTCGGTTTAAATATGAATATGTAAATGAGTTGACAGTGAAAAACAAAAAGTTGGGTCAGAACTGGTGATTTCGGTCTGATCGATAGATCTCGGCTTAGACCAGATGATCTTGGTTTGACCGGTATCTAAACCTATTACGGTCAAGCCTCGAAGATTGAGCCATATTCCCAACTGATTTCAATCAAACCCTAATACCAAACATAATCAACAGACAAAAGAAGAATCTATCACAGAATCAAGTTCTGAGCAACGATAACCCAGATCGTTCAATCACCGAGTTCGATTTTCCCATCATTATAAACCCTAGTCGGTCAATCAACAGTCAAAAGAGGAAGAACCCTAATCGGTCAATTTGTGACCGATAACACAGATTAGACAATACAATGGCATCTCATGTGATCAAAATTCGTCGAACTACCTATTGATTTAAGCATTTAGACACAAATCCATTGATTAGTCTGAATTAACTTAATAGATGAGAGAATAATTTGGGTTTTGAAGAAGATAGAGAACAAAAAATCAAGAGAAATAGGCATTAATGTACTCAGCAGAATTCGACCTTAAAATGGGCCGAGAACCAACTTGTGGGCTGAGAATCCACTACATGGGGCGAGAACTTCACAGTCTCAAGCCCAATTTAGTCAGTCCACCACTTTGTGCTAGCCCAACACCAATCTTCTAACTTGTTTAACTCAATAGAAAATGATCTCTCGAACACATTCGTTTCGATTTCAGTCAAAATTAAAACAAAATAAATTAAAATGAAATACCCTAAAATAGAATAAAACAAAATATAAACAAGCTAAGTAAAATAACCCTTTAAATGACATGAAACAAATCAGCTAGCACTACTTTGGAACTAGACGGGATCAAATCGTTCTTGACCTAATCCAGGGACATTTTTCAATACACACGTAATGAACAAGATCCAGTCGATTGTCAGTATTGACATGCCCCTTAATTACTTAGATTAATAAAGTTGGACACAATTTAGGTTCTTTTGATTAAAGAGGAACCCACACTCAAACGCCGAGAAGCCACCTTACCGTGCTTCATTACAGTTTTACCGGACCAAATCACCCCGAATTGAATCCGACCTCATACTGCTTGATCAAAATACTTTAAATAGCAAAGTTTAAACCTTTTTGAAAACTTTACAAAGCAGTTCGTACTTACAAGCCTTCATATAAAGTGTTTAGGACTTACAACCGTCGGACTTACTGCCCCACCTTACGTTGATCTGATATACCCTTTTGCTCAAATTATTTTTAACCTTGATGAGTACATAAAATAGAAAACTTTTGGAAAGAAACAATGGCTTCCATATGAGATCAAGCAGCAACAGGCTCGTGTATAACTTGACCTTTCATCCCGGTCCTTTAGTAGGCTTAGTTAAACTTACACGACCCTAAGGTGTTTCCCACTATATTCAAGTTCATTAATTTCAAACAAGTCAACGACAGTATTGCCATTTCATTCTCAAGAGTTGAGCCTACCGACATATCAATTATGGAGTCTCACCATTTAGTTATAGCACCTTACACGTGTTGATCTTGTCGTTAACACGAATATTTATATCACTTCACGAGACAGTTTTAACGAAACACCCTTTTTTTTCTTTTTTTTATATTCAGTCGCCTCAGTCACTTTCTGTCTTCAGGTAAATGGCTATCTCGTATGTCTACAAGTAGATAACAGGACCAAACATATACAAGTACATGTCCCTCAAACTTAAGTAACCGACAAGTTTTAAGCGAAAGAATTAAATGGAACACCCAATAGTCGCCCCAGTCACTTTCATTCTTCAGGTAAATGGCTATCCCGTATGTCTACAAGTAGATAACAGGACCAAACATATACAAGTACATGTCCCTTAAACTTAAGTAACCAACATATTTAAGCGAAAGAATTGAGCAGAGCAGCCAACGTTTTAGAATTTTACAACAAAAGAACACACGCACACTGTTTTTGGATTTTTTATTTTTTAATAAATTTTCTCCCCCTAAATTTGTGCAAAAAGTAAAAAGGGAAAAATGAAAAAAACTTTAAATACAAATTTTAAAACCAAAAATAAAGTTAGTCGTCGAAACCAAGCATCCTTGAGAAACCATATAAGCACATTGAATCGAGTTGTACCAACGGGTTTTATAAACAAGTCCGCCACATTGTTGTCTGTGTGGACTTGTTCCAGATGAATCAGTTTTTGTTCGTAACGATCACGAATAAAATGAATTTTGATATCAATGTGCTTGGTTTTCGAATACTGAATCGGGTTTCTAACAATCGCTATGGCGGCATCATTATCACAAAAAATTGGAGTATCAAGAAATTTCAAACAGTAGTTAAGTAGTTGATGTTGCATCCAGATAACCTGAGAACAACATGTGGAAGCAGCTACATACTCAGCCTCGGTGGTGGAAGTAGACACAGTCTGCTAATTTTTGCATTGCCACGAGATCAGCTTGTCTCCCAATAATTGACATCCAACAGAAATAGATTTCCTGTCAATATCACAACCTCCATAATTGTTGTCAGCAAACGCGTAAAGATCAAAATCAGAATTTTGGGATACCAAAGACCAAGCTTTGGTGTCCCTTTAAGATATCTAAAAATACGTTTAACTGCAGTTACATGAGAGAGTTTAGGATTAGCTTGATGGCGTGCACACTGACACACTGCAAACATTATATCAGGTCGACTGCCAATCAAATACATCAGGGATTCGATCATCGATCGATATAGAGTTTGATCTACGGATTGGCCATCAGGATCTGCAGTGAGAAGCGGTCTCTCTGCCATCGGAGTTGCCACCACTTTGTAGTCTTGAAGATCTAATTTTTTCAACATGTCTTCCACATATTTTTCCTGATGCAGCAGTATACCATCAGAAATCTGACGAACGTGCAAACCCGAGAACGTAGTCATCTCCCCGAGAGAACTGATTTCAAACTTTTTCTTCATGATAGTTTCAAATTCGTCTCAAAGTTTTGGCTAGTGGACCCGAAGATGATGTCATCCACATAAATTTGAACCAGAATGAGATCCATTTCCATTTTCTTGATAAATAAAGTCTAATCAATAGTTCCTCGTGTATACCCATGCTCCAAGAGACGATCTGTCAAGGTAGCGTACCAAGCTCGCGGAGCTTGATGTAATCCATATAGAGCCTTATCCAACTTGTAGACATGAGTTGGATGTTTAGGATCAGTGAAACCCGGTGGCTGATCCATGTAGAGTCCCTCTTTCACCTCTCCATACAGAAATGTTGTCTATCCATCTGATGAACCGTAAAGCCCATGTAGGAAGCATAAGCCAAGAAAATATGAATAGCCTCAAGACGAGCCACCGGTTCATAAACCTTAGTGTAATCCAGACCCTAAATCCCGTACCACAAGTATGGCTTTATTTCTCATGATAACTCCACTATCATCTTGCTTGTTGCGAAAACCCCACCTCGTTTCAAGTGACTTCTTACCTTCGGGCAACTTGACCAATTTCCATACATTCAACTTTTCAAAATGGGTTAATTCTTCATGCATGGCGTCAACCCAACTGGTTTCTTAAAATGCCATGTCAATCCCTCTCGATTCAATTTCAGATATGAAGCAAGAATAAAGACATTGATTAATATTCCCACTTTGACTTCTTGTTTGAACTCCGGCCTCAATTGAACCTATGATTTTTTCAATTGGATGATTGCGTTAAACACTGGGAAGAACCTGATTAACTGGTACTAATACAGTGAGCCAGATTAGAGAAGTTTCCTTCTCTTCCCAAACTGGAACCTCCCAACCCTGAAGTTGAAGACCTGTGCGAGTGTGAATTACTCGCCATATAATCATTCGGAATTGGATCAGGAAAGAACGAATCTCCATATAGTTTTCATACGGAGGTTTCATCGGCAGAGGAATCAATATGATTTGTTTGTGTCTCAGGCTCATTCGGCGATAACGATGTCATCTCTGTAACAGGAACCGATTCCTAAACTAGAGCTGAAAACGAGGAAAGTTAAGCTTCATCATACATACCCGACAGATCAATACTTGGCACCGGGGATTTACCAGAACCGACGGTAACTTCTTCTTCTTCACCAATGGTAACCATACCGTTAATTGTATATGTGACTTCTTCTTGAAAAACATAGAATGGTTTGAATAATTCAGTGTAATCGAATAGCCAGTCAGGTCCAACCCTTGCATCAGTTTCATTTTCCTCTAACCAACGCACGTCATATGATTCCAGGATCTTCTTGGAAATTTTATTGTAGACCCGATACGCAGTGTGGCCAGCATATCCCACGAAATAGCAATCATCCGCTTTAGAATCAAACTTTGGAGTGGACTCTAGATGCAGCAGAGTGCAAGGACATCAGAAACACAAAAGCGAGCAACTATAGGCTTGTGGCCGTAAAGTAGCTCAAAAGGTGTCTTCATATGTTGCTTGTTGATTAGCACTATGTTCTGTACATAAAAATTTGTATTAATAGCCTCGACCCAAAAGAACTTAGGTAGTTTGGAATCACACAGCATTGTGCGGGCGGCTTCACTCAATGCTCGATTTCTCCACTTAGAAACACCATTTTATTGAAGTGTTCGAGTAGCATTGCATTGTCGTTGAACTCCCCTTTCTGCATAGAATAAATCTAGAATGGCATTCTTGAGTTCAGTACCGTTGTCACAACGAATGCCCTTCACACGCTTGTTGGTCTGATTCTCCATCAACACCACGAATCTCTTAATAAGTTCTACAGTTTCATTCTTATTTGACAAAAAGAAAACCCAAGTAAAATGTGAGTAATCATCTGTAATAACAAGACAGTAAGAGTTTCGTGAAATACTCAGAACATTTACGAGACCAAACAGATCCATATGAACCAATTGAAACAAATCATCAATTGAATTTACCATCTTGGGCTTGTGGGGTTTACGATGATGTTTACCCTGAGCACAAGACACACATTTTTCAATCGTTATAAAATCTTTTACTGGTAAACCCTGAACAATGTCGTTTTTAGCAAGACGATTATGATTTTTCACATTAGCGTGACTAAGACGACGATGCCACAACATTGCATTATGTTCCGACACTTTTGAAAATAAACAAGTTATTTTATTTGGAATATTTTGATTCATGTCGATCACATAAGCATTATCTTTTATTTCAGACTTTACTAAAACCTATTCGTCTGGTATTACAATACCAGGTTTTGAAATCAAGCATTCTTTATTGGTGAAGTGAGTTGAAAAACCTTTATCACATATCTGAGATACACAGCAGACTGTGTTTCAATTCTGGAACATAATTCACCTTTTCAAACCTTAACACGCTTTTACTTACAGTACCCATTTGTGTGATAATTCCTCTTTCTCTTCTTGTTGGTACATAGATGTCAGTAGTTCATATGTATAAAGTCTGTAATCGAGTCTGTAATATTGATTATGTAATTGTTTGTGTAACAGCGAAGTTGTTGACAAGTTCGCTTAGGCGACCTTGTTAACCAAGCGAAGTTGTTGACAAGTTCGCCTAGGCGAACTTGTTCAACGAGCGAAGTTATTGACAACTTCGCCTGAGGCGAAGTTGTCGTGTATTTAAGTAACCTACGGGTTACTGTTTTACGTTCGGTTTTTAAAGAGTTTGTTTCGGAGTTCGATATAGCTGTGATAGTTGTTTCACGTGTCAAGTGTCTGTAATAGACGTGGTTCGAGTTATAATATAACGTGGTTTCGTTTGTATCGTGTGTTCGTGTTTTACGTATTCTACGCTCGTATCTACCCACGCAGGGATTCCGCACCTGCGTAGATAGCGATATCCCGTGTACGATCCGTCCAGGAACCTACAATTGGTATCAGAGCTTTAGGCTCGATTGTGAGGTTCAGGATTTCACGCGGGTGTAGAAAACGTCTCGTTTGACCTATTCGCGGGACACGTTTTCGTTGGGATTGTGTTATACTCACCTTATACAGTCTTATTCAAGCCATTACACCGACCGGAAACTGCTAAATCGTCGAAAACAGATCTGAATATTTTCAGTGTTCTTCGGGCGAAGTTGCTGTTCTTCAGGCGAAGTTGCCATCACTGGAAGTAGGGTTTCGGCGAAGATATAAGGCTAAGCGAAGTTATCCACAACTTCGCCTACCTCATAAGTTCGCCTAAGCGAAGTTATCCTCAACTTCGCTTAAGGTAAGTTCGCTTACCTTAAGCGAAGTTATTCTCAACTTCGCCAAGTCACGCGAATTTAAGAATTTTCCAGCGAAGTTAACACTTAAGCGAAGTTAGCCTTAACTTCGCCTATAGTACTGTTTGGAAGAATTTTTGAATTTTCGGGTTTTTTTTTGTTTTCGTGAAGATGTCGTCAATTAACACCTCAGAGTTAGTCAAAATGGAAGTTGAAGCGGGGTCGGCTACTAAGGCCCCAAGGTTGATCAAAGGAACCGACTTTGTAGCGTGGAAAGATAGATTCATTCAGTATATTAAATACCAGGATGCAAAGATGTGGGTGTGCATCCAGGATGGATATATTCCACCGACGATGGAATACGAAGGTCGGGATGTAATAAAGAAGTACAGCAAGATGGAGGAAGAAGAGAAGAAGATGTACGAGGCCGAGAGCAAGGCCCATGCTGCAATTACTATGGCTCTTCCTCAAGAGATTCTCCATAAATTCCGGAAGTACACTTCTGCACGAGAGCTTTGGGATGCTCTTGAGAATAGATTCGAAGGGAACGTGGGTATTCGTGCCTCGAAGATTAAGCTGTTAAAGACCCAGTTCTCTGTTTTCAAGTTTTTGAAGAACGAATCGCTCGATGATATTATCACCCGATATTATCATCTAATGACAGAGCTGAACAACTATTCGATTGCTTATAGAGAAGAGGAAATAGTTGAGAAGCTTCTCGATGCTCTCCCACCGAAGTGGGAAATGTACACTGTTCTAATGAGGGAAGACAGAGACTTTCCTAATTATGATTTGGAGACTGCAGTAAATAAGCTCAGAACCTTTGAGCTTAATATGGTTCGTAAAGAGACACCAACAGATCAGATTCAAGACCCTGGTATGTATGGTGCCAAAGTTAACTCAGGCTCAAGTTCGAAGTCTGAATCTGCTGCTTACTACTCCAAAGGAGAGTCTGGTTCTAACTCTTCTCATGAAGGAAATGTGTCAGTAAACATGAACGGTGATGTTTGCTTCGTTGCTGGAGGATCAAGTGCTTCGAAACCTCAAGCATCCACAAGTAGTTTCTCTCCCAGTGCTTTAAGCAATAACTATTCCAAGATGCCAATGAGTGTCAAATCTGCTGAAGAGCAGTTTGCTGTCTATGCATCTTTTATTGTTTCTTACGAGAACTACATACAAGGAAAGATTGTGGACCCTGCTGTTTTGGAAGAAGACTATGACCAGATCGATCCTGATGATCTGGAGGAGATGGATCTGCAGTGGCAGATGGCGATGATAGTCAGAAGAGTGAAGCGTTTCATGAAGAAGACTGGCAGAAAGTTCGTAGGTGGAAAGCCAGGATTTGACAAGTCAAGGGTGAGGTGTTACAATTGCCAACAGAATGGACACTTTGCAAAAGATTGCACTAATGCACGGGTAGAACGTAGTCAGGGGAGGACTACACAGCAAAGTGGAAATAACAATGGGAATAGAGCCATGATGTCTGATGCTGGTGAATACAACTGGAATATGTTCTCTGGAGAACTCTTTGAGCAAGCTCACATGGCGAAGGTTGCAGCTGAAGAATGTGTGAAAGCTGCAGAAAATGAAAAAGCCTTCATGGCTGATGATCAGAACACCGAGGTATGTACTAAACCTATCTGTACTAAGTGTGAAAACTTGTCTGAACAGCTTGCAACAATTACTGATCAGTATGATAAATTGGATGCCGAATTTAAAACCTTGAAAGAAGATCATCATTTTACAAAGACAAGAGAAAATAATTATAGAATAAAAATTAAAGCGTGTGAAAAGGACGTTAAAAGTTTAAAAACAAAATTAGCTGAAAAAATTGATGTGATCGATCTAAGCTACGAGGTTTTAGAAGAGAAAACCAAATTAATCGCTGAAAAAGAAAAACAGATTGCTGACCACCAGGTAAAAGTGGTGGAACTAAATAGGAAACTGGAGCAATTCCGGAATTCCTCTGCTATTCTTGATCGCCTCGTCAGTGATCAAGGTTCCTTACCTAAGAGGGGAGGAATTGGTTACCATGAGGTTCCACCACCATATAACCATAATTATACTTTCAATCCTAGTGTTCATGAATCTGTTAATTTTGTAGCTGATCAGACAGGTACTGCTAAGGAAACTGGTAAAGTACCGGAAGTTAGTAAAGGCGAAACAAGTTCGCCTGTCTCAAAAATTAAAATTTCAAGTCCAGTCTCATCTGATTCGGATAAGTCATCCGAGTCGGGTAAGACAAAAGAGAAGGAAGTATTACCCACTAGTGGAGAAAAGGTTAAATCAACTCAAAAGAGTACTCCACTCAACCCATATGTCCCACCTTATGTGAGACATACGGGTGGTAATACTGCCTCCACATCTAAAACATCTGCTGAAAAGAAAGCTGAATATAGATGTTGTTTTAGATGTAATCAAACAGGGCACCTTGTTGCTGATTGCCCTCTGAAGCAGCGTTTCAGAGAGGTGAGGCCGTCGAAAACTGAGACTAAGGTTTCTGGAAATCGTTTAAATGAAAACCATTCAAATTTGAAATATAATACAGGTTTTCAAAGAAACACATCTCGTTTTTATACCACTAATAACCAAACCAAATGCTATAATTCTTTTGATTCTATTAATGATCGTCGGTTTGGTTGGCCTCACTATCAGTCTCCAAGGAGGTATCCTGTTAGGACTCGTGAAAATTTTCCTAATGCTAACTATGGTCAGTCAAGGTGTGTGAGTTCTGATAAGAAGGTTAGTCGACCCAAGACCAAGAGGTCTTGGGTCCCCAAATTTTAATAATCTCTTTTGTTTGTGCAGGAACAGTTGAACAGGGCGTCCAAGAATCTTTGGGTTGTGGACAGCGGCTGTTCCCGGCACATGACTGGTAACAAGAATTTGTTACAAGATTTAAAACCTGTTCAGGGAGCAAGAGTCAGTTTTGCCGGTGAGAGTGGTGGCAGAATAACTGGAAGGGGTACGGTAACTGACGGGAAGATGACGTTAGAAAAGGTAAACTTTGTTGAAGAGCTAAAGCACAATCTGCTGAGTGTGTCGCAGATTTGTGATAAAGATTATACCGTACACTTCACGAAGACTGATGCGATTGTGTTGAAGCCTGGTTTTCAAATACCAGAGGAGTGGATAGTAATGAAGGCTCCACGTGATCGAAATACTTATATGATGGATTTAAGTTCAACTGAGATGTCAACGGAAGAGTCGTGCCTTTTGACGAAAGCAAGCGAAACGGAATCTGAACTGTGGCACAGGAGAATGGGGCACATTCATCTTCGGAAGATGAACCATATTGTCAGACATGGGCTTGTGTTGGGTGTTCCCTTAAAAAGTTTCAATTTTGAAGACAAATGTCTTGCATGCAAAAAGGGAAAGCAGCACAAGAAGTCCCATCTCGCCAAGAAAGTAAACTCAATTGCTAGTACACTAGAGCTGCTTCACATGGATCTCTTCGGTCCTGTGAATGTAAGAAGTCTAGGTGGTACAACTTATTGCTTGGTGATCACTGATGATTACTCACGATACTCGTGGGTATACTTCCTGAAATCAAAGGACGAAACGGCTCAACTGGTGAAGAATCTGATTACCAAAGTTGAGAACATTATGGATAAACGAGTGAAGTTCATCAGAAGTGACAATGGTTCCGAGTTTAAAAATTTTGAAATGGAGATCTTCTGTCTGTCAAGAGGGATTGAACACCAATTCAGCGCTCCGTATACTCCGCAACAGAATGGAGTGGCTGAAAGGAAGAATAGAACTTTAATTGAAGGAGCCAGGACGATGCTGGCTGATTCGAAGCTTCCGGTGGTGTTCTGGGCTGAAGCTGTTTCTACAGCTTGCTATGTCCTGAATAGAGTGTTAACGGTAAAAAGACTAAATAAAACATGCTATGAGCTGATGCATGGAAGAAAGCCCAATTTGTGTGGACTTGAAGCTTTCGGGTCCCCGTGTTCAATTTTAAAGGCACATTCAAAGTTTGGTGAAGCAGCCGATGAAGGAATCTTAGTCGGCTATGAAGTTGGGACTCCCAACAGGCGTGTCTTTAATACAACAAACAGCAAGGTTGAAGTGGTATGTAACACCGACATTACGAGTTACAGATCGCCAAGACCGAGCATCGGACCTCCTGGGATTTTCGACTATGATAGGCTCTTCAAGTCTTTTAACATACCTAATTTGGTTCGTACAGAAGAAGAAGAACGGGTTGCTACGAAGATGATTCTAGATGAGGAGGAAAATTTGGCACATAGACAGCTATTTGATGATTGTCAACCTTCCTCATCAAATTCTATCGGTTCCCCTGCTGTCTCTCCTGAAGAAGATTTTATCAATCCTTTTCACTCTCAGCCAGAAACAACCATTGATGAGCTCTCTACTAATTTAGAAGATAATTTGCATGTCGGAGCTGTGCCGACCACGAGAATTCACAAAGATCACCCTCTGGAGAATGTTATAGGTGATGTGTCCTCCGGTGTACAAACCAGAAGTAGCTTGAATGAGCACACCTGTGTTTATACAAGCATTAAGGAAACGGGTATAATGAACGAATGTTTGTACTCATGCTTTATTAGCCAGATTGAACCGAAAAATTATCAAATGGCTCTTAAGGACAGCTCGTGGGTCGAGGCCATGCAAGAAAAGTTGGCTCAATTTAAGAAGATGGAAGTTTGGACTTTGGTTGAAAAACCAAGAAATGTGCATGCGATAGGCACAAAGTGGGTGTTTAAGTGCAAGAGAGATGAAAAGGGGATTATAATAAGAAACAAGGCGAGACTGGTCGTTAAAGGTTTCAATCAGCAAGAGGGGATAGATTATAATGAAGTGTTCGCTCCGGTGGCCAGGTTGGAAGCGATTAGATTGTTTTTGGCGTTTGCTGCTTTTAAGAAAATGAAAGTGTTTCAGTTGGACGTGAAGAGTGCGTTCCTCAATGGGAAAGTTGATGAGGTTGTGTATGTTGAGCAACCTCCGGGTTTTCCTGACCCAGACTTTCCTGATCATGTATACAAGTTGAGCAAGGCGCTGTATGGATTACATCAGGCACCCCGTGCCTGGTATTCAACGTTATCGGACTACTTGCTAGAGAATGGTTTTGAAAGGGGTTTGATCGACAGTACTTTGTTTGTGAAGAGAGAAGGAAGTGACTTCCTGCTAGTTCAAGTCTACGTGGATGACATCATATTTGCTGCATCAAGAGTCTCCATGTGTCAGGATTTTGAGGCCGTTATGAAGAAAAGATTCGAGATGAGTGCTATGGGTGAACTAACGTTCTTTTTAGGATTGCAGGTTGATCAAAAGAAGGATGGGATGTTCATTCATCAAACAAAATATGTTCATGATGTCCTCAAGCGCTTCAAGATGGAGGACTCTTCTCCATTTGACACTCCAATTTGCGTCAACCACAAGTTAGGAGCTGAAGTAGACGGTGACGCAGATGTGGACCCAACTCAGTATCGGGCTATAATAGGTTCTTTGATGTATTTAACTGCTTCTAGGCCTGATATAATGTTTGCTGTTTGTCTTTGTGCTCGTTTTCAGGCAAACCCAAAGGAATCTCACATGAAGGGTGTGAAGAGGATTTTGCGGTATCTCAAAGGCAAGCCGAAGCTAGGGTTGTGGTACCCGAAGGGAGGAGACGTGGAACTGGTTACTTATACGGATTCTGATTATGGAGGGTGCAATCAGAGTCGGAAGTCGACAACAGGAGGATGTCAGTTTCTCGGTGGAAGATTAGTTTCATGGCAGTGCAAGAAACAGACGTCAGTCGCAATCTCAACGTGCGAAGCTGAATATATGGCAGCATCCAACTGCTGTTCTCAGGTTTTGTGGATTCAGCAACAATTGCGCGACTATGGTCTGAATTTCTTACTCACTCCTATTTTAATTGATAACACTGCTGCCATCTCAGTAATTAACAATCCCGTGAAACATAGTAAAACTAAACATATTGACATTCGTCATCATTTCATACGGGATTGTGCTGAGAAGAAACTGATTAAGGTCGAAAAGGTTGATGCGCTAGAAAATTTCGCTGATTTATTTACAAAAGCGTTTGATAAATCCAGATCTCAAAACCTAATTGAGCTGAACGGGATGATCAATCCCGAGTAACCATGTTTTTGTGTTTATTTAAAAAAAAAAAAAAAAAAAAAAAAAAAAAAAAAAAAAAAACGTCACTATTGCTTAAAATTAGTCGGTTACCTCAGTTTGATGGACATATCCTCGGATATGTTTTGGTCCTCGTTTCTACTTGTAGAGAATGAGGGTCGCCATTAGCCAGACGACTGAAAGTGACCGGGGCGGTTATGATGTGTTTTCTTTCTGTCGCTGAAAATTAGTCGGTCATACTTAGTTAGAAGGACACATACTTGTATGTGGTCGGTCCAGTTGATCCATTGGATCTTCAGGATTGCCGTTTACCTGAAGGCTTTCACGTGATCGGGGCGATTGAAGTCAAAAGTTTTTTAAAGGGAAATGAAATTACTTTTCAAGTCTGTTACTTCGTAAGAAGTTCGTTAGCTATGTTAAACGGAAAATTGATCTAACCTTGGAAAATGATATATATACTGATTGTGTGTGCTTAACTAGTGAAGTTATTAGGCTTAAAAGGCTTTAGGACAATCATTGTATGTCATGGTAACTTTTTATGGTGCGTAAAAGTAGATGTGATACAAACTAATTTTACTTGATTTTACGTGGAAACTCCTTAAGAGTTTTGCGTGTCTTCATATATATCTTTTCGAAGGATAGGCAAAAAAGCGATTACCCAGTCATACACGAGCCCATGTGTGTTCTGATTACCGTGAAGAAAGCGTTTCAAGGCACTGCAGTGATCCAGATTCGGGACTTGCAGTTAATTTCTACTTTGAAGTCTATGTTCGTAAAAAAAAAAAAAAAAATTTGGAGTTATTGTAACATATTAGTGATCATAAAATCAAGACTTCTCTATCTTAGAGTAAGAAGAAGAACGGGAACCAGAAAGAGAGTACATACAAGTTAATCAGACACTATGGGTTGAAGTCAATTCGGGGTGACTTGGGGAAAGCCAAATACGCTTTGAGGATAGATAGGAGGCATCAATATTTCTGAGTTGTTGCCCACTTAAATTTTAAGGATTAATTGAACCTAACTCGTATCACAGAAACGATGAAAACCATCTTAAGTATATTACCTGCTTACAACCTGTCTCTATATGTCATAATACAGCTAAACACGGATCTATGTAACAGTCACGTAGTTAGTGTGATTCCTGTTAGGATCTTTTCTGAAACGTGGTGTCCCTGACAAGACTGAAATTTGATCCCTTATTCGTTAAAATATTTATAAGTTTTTCCTATTTTTGTAGTTGTATTATTTTATAACTGGTTACTTAGACATGATCATTTTTGTTTAACTCTTTTTGGAAGTTTCAAATGTTAATTGCAAAATGTTCAAACTTAAAGGTTTGATTTTGAAATTATAGGCGAAGTAGTTGAATCAGGCGAACTTGTGCTTAACTTCGCCTAGGCGAAGTTATCCGTAACTTCGCCTGAACTTCACTGACCCTATATAAGGATTTTTTAAACAGTGACTGTTGGTACATGTTTGTCAGTAGTTCATAGTCTAGTATTTGTTATCGAGTCTGTAATATAGTTAATGGTTTGTTTATGTTTTGTTTTGTAAACTAGCGAAGTTATCAGCAAGTTCGCTATGGCGAACTTGCTGATTTAGCGAGGTTACTGACAACTTCGCCAGTGGCGAAGTTGTCGTGTTTAAATACACTGTTTCAGCCGAAACAGAAGAGAACGTGAGTTAGGGTTTTTGGTTACGCTTTGTTTCGTTTTGTTCTCTGTAACAGTGACCTACTGTCACGTGTTTAGTTATTCAATATAACGTGTTTACCTTATAGCTCGTGTTCATTGTTCGTGTATTCAATCTCTACAATATCTACACTCGTACCTATATACGCAGGGATTCCGCACCTGCGTTGTTAGAGATTTCCCGTGTACGATCCGCGTTCAGGAACCTGCAATTGGTATCAGAGCCATCGGCTCGATTGTGAGGTTCGGGATTTCACGCGGGTGTAGATTTCGTTTCATTTCGGGTGTTACCGGGACGAGTTTTTGGTGTGTTTATTCATTCTAGCTACCTACCAGTGTGTTTAAGCCTTTAAACCTTCAAAATTCTCGTTAAAATCCGAGTTTCAGATCTGAACTGTTCTTCGCGTTCATCGGGCGAAGTTGCTGAATTCAGGCGAAGTTGCCGTCACTGGAGATTAGGGTTTCGGCGAAGATATAAGGATTAGCGAAGTTAACCACAACTTCGCTTACTTCATAAGTTCGCCAAAGCGAAGTTATCCGTAACTTCGCTTACCACCCAACTTCGCTTACATCCTAAGTTCGCTCATTCTAAGCGAAGTTATTCTTAACTTCGCCAAGTCAAGCGAATTTAAGATCTAGCGAAGTTCTTGTTCAGCGAAGTTAACTTCCAGCGAAGTTATTCTTAACTTCGCCATCTGAGCTGTTTTAATATTTTTTTTTTTTTTTTAACTTCACCTGGCTGCTAACTTCACCTGGCCATAACTTCGCCTGGCTGTTCATAACTTCGCCTGTTCATAACTTCGCCTGGCTATAACTTCGCCTAAAGTCAACTTCGCCTAAAGTCAACTTCGCCTGGCTGTTTTAATATTTTTTTTTTTTAATATTTTTTTTTTTTTTTTTTGTGTTTTTCAGGTTTTTCAGGTTTTCGCAAGGATGTCCGCGATTAACATCTCAGATTTAGTCAAGATGGAGGTAGAGGCGGGGTCAGCCACTAAGGCCCCGAGGTTGATGAAGGGAACGGACTTCGTGGCATGGAAGGACAGGTTCATCCAGTATATCAAATATCAGGACGCCAAGATGTGGGTGTGCATGCAGGATGGATATGTACCTCCAACCATGCAATACGAAGGACGTGATGTGGTGAAGAAGTACAGTAAGATGGATGACGAGGAGAAGAAAATGTATGAGGCTGAGAGTAAGGCCCATGCTGCTATTACTATGGCACTACCTCAAGAAGTTCTTCATACATTCCGAAAGTACACTTCTGCAAGAGAGCTCTGGGATGCTCTGGAAAACAGATTCGAGGGGAACGTGGGTATACGTGCCTCAAAAATTAAACTTTTAAAAACCCAATTCTCCGTCTTCAAATATTTGAAGAATGAATCCTTAGATGATATTATCACCCGATACTATCACTTAATGACAGAGCTTAGCAACTATTCAATTGCCTATCGAGAGGAGGAGATCGTTGAAAAGCTTCTAGATGCTCTCCCACCGAAGTGGGAAATGTATACCGTGTTAATGAGGGAAGACAAAGACTTTCCTAACTGTGACTTAGAAACTGCAGTGAACAAGCTCAGAACGTATGAGCTAAATATGGTTCGAAAGGAGACACCCACAGACCAGATACAAGACCCTGGTATGTATGGTGCTAAAGTTAACTCAGGCTCAAGTTCAAGGCCTGAATCTGCTGCATTTTATTCGAAGGGGGAGTCAGGTTCTGACTCTGCACATGAAGGAAATGTTTCTGTGAACTCAAATGGGGACGTATGTTTTGTTGCTGGAGGATCTAGTGCTTCAAAGCCTCAATCCTCTACAAGTGGTTATTCAGCTGGTCCCACAAGCAATAATTACACCAAGATGCCTATGAGTGTAAAATCTGCTGAAGAGCAGTTTGCAGTCTACGCTTCATTTATTGCTTCATACGAGAATTATATCCAGGGGAAGATTGTGGACCCTGCCGTTCTTGATGAGGATTATGACCAGATTGATGCTGACGATTTGGAAGAAATGGATTTGCAATGGCAAATGGCAATGATCGTGAGACGGGTAAAACGTTTTATGAACAAAACAGGAAGAAAGTTTGTTGGTGGTAGGCCTGGATTTGACAAATCAAAAGTAAGGTGCTACAATTGTCAACAGTTCGGGCACTTTGCTAGGGAATGTAGGAATGAGAGAGTTGAACGGGGACAAGTTAGGCCTAACCAACACTCTGGAATTAACTGCGAGATCAATGCCATGTTAACTAGAGAGGCAGGAGAATACAACTGGAACCAACACTCAAGTGGTTTGGGTGAACAAGCACACATGGCTGAGACTGAAGCTGTAGAAGTTGAGAAGGTTGATGGAGAGAAGAAAGCAAATGAAGAAGAAACTGCTTTCATGGCGAACGATCAGGATGGTAGATCCAAGGTATGTCCCAAAATTATTTGTGCTAATTGTGAAAATTTGACTGAGCAACTAACCAATATAACTGATCAGTATGTCAAATTAGATGCTGAGTTTAAAACTGTTAAAGAAGATCACCATTTCATTAAAGCAAGAGAAAACAGTTATAAAGTTAAGATAAAGGCTTGTGAAAAAGACATTAAAAGTCTTAAAACTAAACTTGCTGAGAAAATAGAAATTATTGATCTTAGTTATGAGGTTTTGGAAGAAAAGACAAAATTGATTGCTGATAGAGATAAACAGATTGCTGACCACCAGGTAAAGGTGGTGGAACTGAACCGCAAACTTGAGCAGTTCAGAAACTCCTCGGCTATCCTTGATCACCTTGTGAGTGATCCAAGTACCTCTGCAAAGAGGGCAGGAATCGGATACCACGAGGTTCCACCACCCTTTAACCATAATTACACTTATAATCCAAGTGTTCAGAAATCTGTTGATTTTGAGATTGCTCAGTCAACCCCAATTAGAATTACTAGTGTCAAACCAAGTGTTAGCTGTGGCGAAACAAGTTCGCCTGTTTCTAGTGTGAATATTTCTGTATCAAGTCCAGTCTCATCAGATTCGGATATGTTGTCCGAATCTGGTCAGACAAAAGAAAAGGTAGAATTACCCACCAGTGGAGATAATGATAAAGTTTCTAAAAAGAGTTCTCCACTCAATCCGTACGTCCCACCTTATGTGAGACGAACGGCTGGTAATACTACCTCTACATCCAAACCAACATTTGACAAGAAAATGGAGAGTAGATGTTGCTTTAGATGTAACAGGTTAGGACATCTTGTTGCAGATTGTCCTTTGAAACCGAGATTTAGAGATGTGAAGCCAAATAAAAATGAGAATAAGCGTCATTTTATTCCAGCTAAAAATGAAAACTTTAAAAATTGCCAAAATGTAACGAATTCAAGTTTTCATAAAAACCAACCTCATTTTTACAACCAAACCACAAGAAATAACACTTTCTATTCTCAAAGGTTTGGAAGGCATTACACTCAATCTGCAGGGAGATTCCCTAACAGGACGTACAGAAATTATCCTGACGCTAACTTGAGAAAGCCAGGGTACGGGATGTATCGATCCAAGACCAACTGGTCTTGGGTCCCAAGATTCTAACTCATTGTTTTATTGTGCAGGAACAGTTGAACAGGGCTGCCAACAATCTTTGGATTGTAGATAGCGGCTGTTCCCGGCACATGACTGGCAACAAACACTTGTTGCAAGATTTAAAACCTGTTCAGGGAGCTAGAGTTAGTTTTGCTGGTGAAAGCGGAGGAAGAATAACTGGAAGAGGAACAGTGTCGAATGGGAGAATGACACTTGAAAATGTAAATTTTGTGGAGGAATTAAAGCACAATCTGCTGAGTGTGTCGCAGATCTGTGATAAAGAATATACTGTCCATTTCACTAAGAATGAAGCAATTGTATTGAAGCCTGGTTTTCATATACCAGAAGAATGGATAGTAATGAAAGCTCCACGTGAAACGAATACATACGTGATGGATATGAGGTCTACTGAAATGGCCACCAGAGAATCCTGTTTAATGACAAAGGCAAGCGAATCAGAATCAGAGTTATGGCACAGGAGAATGGGACATATTCATCTTCGTAAGATGAACTTCATTGTCAAAAATGGGCTTGTGATGGGTGTTCCCTTAAAGAGTTTTAACTTTGAAGATAAATGCATAGCGTGCAAGAAGGGAAAACAACACAAGAAAAGCCATCTCACCAAGACGATCAACTCAATTGCTGGTACTCTAGAACTACTTCATATGGATCTCTTCGGTCCGGTGAATGTACAAAGTCTAGGCGGTACTTCTTACTGCTTGGTGATAACTGATGATTACTCACGATACTCGTGGGTATATTTTCTGAAAACGAAAGACGAGACGACTCAGATGGTGAAGAATCTAATTACAAAAGTCGAGAACGTCATGAGTAAATCAGTTAAATTCATCAGAAGCGACAATGGGACAGAGTTCAAGAACTTTGAGATGGAAATCTTTTGTCTTCAGAAGGGTATTGAGCATCAATATAGCGCTCCGTATACTCCACAACAGAACGGAGTAGCTGAAAGGAAGAACCGAACGTTGATTGAAGGAGCCAGAACTATGCTGGCCGACTCAAAGCTTCCTGTGATGTTCTGGGCTGAAGCAGTTGCTACAGCCTGCTATGTTCTGAATCGGGTGTTAACCGTTAAGAGACTTGGAAAAACTTGTTACGAGCTTATGCACGGAAGGAAGCCCAACTTGTGTGGTCTTGAACCTTTTGGGTCTCCTTGTTCGATTTTGAAGACTAACTCGAAATTTGGTGAAGTAGCCGATGAGGGAATTCTAGTCGGTTATGTTGTTGGGACTCCCAACAGACGGGTCTTCAATACGACAACTTGCAAGGTGGAGGTGGTTTGTAACACCGACATTACTAGTTATCAACCGCCAAAACCAAGCAATGGACCTGCTGAGCTTTTTGACTATGTTAAACTGTTTAAGTCGTTTAACGTACCTAATTTGGAAATTGCTGAAGAAGACGAAAGAGTTGTGACGAAGATGATATTTGATGAGGAAGAGGAGCTAGTGCAACATCAGATGACAGAAAAATCTCAGCCTTCCACATCAAACCCTATCGATACCCCTGCGGCCTCAACTGAAGATGAGTTTATTAATCCTTTTCACTCTCAGCCTGAAACTACCATAGATGAGATCTCTTCAAACTTGGAAGACAATTTACATGTCGGTGCTGTTCCGACCACGAGAATTCACAAAGATCACCCTTTGGAGAATGTTATAGGTGATGTGTCCTCGGGTGTACAAACCAGAAGTAGCCTGAATGAGCACACCTGTGTTTATTCAAGCATAAAAGAAACAGGTATAATGAATGAATGTTTGTACTCCTGCTTTATAAGCCAAATTGAACCGAAAAATTATCAAATGGCTTTGAAGGACAGCTCGTGGGTCGAAGCTATGCAAGAAGAGTTGGCTCAGTTCGGGAAAATGGAAGTTTGGACTTTGGTCGAAAAACCAAAGAATGTGCACGCTATAGGCACGAAATGGGTGTTCAAGTGCAAGAGAGATGAAAAGGGGATTATTGTGAGAAATAAGGCGAGGCTGGTTGTTAAAGGTTTTAATCAGCAAGAGGGTATTGACTACAATGAGGTTTTCGCTCCTGTTGCCCGGTTAGAAGCGATTCGATTGTTTTTGGCGTTTGCTGCTTTCAAAAAGATGAAGGTGTTTCAGTTGGATGTAAAGAGTGCGTTTCTTAACGGGAAAGTTGACGAGGTTGTGTATGTTGAGCAACCACCGGGTTTTCCTGACCCAGACTTTCCTGATCATGTATACAGGTTGAGCAAGGCGTTATATGGTTTACATCAGGCACCTCGTGCCTGGTATTCAACGTTATCGGACTACTTGCTGGAAAATGGTTTTGAAAGGGGTTTGATCGACAGTACGCTGTTTGTGAAGAGAGAAGGATGTGACTTCTTACTGGTTCAAGTCTACGTGGATGACATCATTTTTGCTGCATCAAGAGTATCCATGTGTCAAGATTTTGAGGCTGTCATGAAGAAACGATTCGAGATGAGTGCTATGGGTGAACTAACTTTCTTTCTAGGATTGCAGGTTGATCAGAAGAAAGATGGAATGTTCATTCATCAAACAAAGTATGTTCATGATGTGCTGAAAAGATTCAAGATGGAGGACAGTTCTCCATATGACACTCCAATCTGCGTCAATCACAAATTGGGAGCTGAATCAGATGGTGATGCAGATGTGGACCCTACTCTGTATCGGGCGATAATAGGTTCTTTAATGTATTTAACTGCTTCTAGGCCTGATATAATGTTTTCTGTTTGTCTTTGTGCTCGCTTTCAGGCAAACCCAAAGGAATCTCACATGAAAGGTGTGAAGAGGATTTTGCGGTATCTCAAGGGCAAGCCGAAACTAGGATTGTGGTACCCAAAGGGAGGAGACGTTGAACTGGTGGCATATACTGATTCTGATTATGGAGGTTGTAATCAGAGTCGGAAGTCAACAACAGGAGGCTGTCAGTTTCTTGGAGGAAGATTAGTTTCCTGGCAGTGCAAGAAACAGACATCAGTCGCAATTTCAACTTGCGAAGCTGAATACATGGCAGCATCCAACTGCTGCTCTCAGGTTTTATGGATTCAGCAACAATTGCGCGACTATGGTCTGAATTTCTTACTCACTCCTATTTTAATTGATAACACTGCCGCCATCTCAGTAATTAACAATCCCGTGAAGCACAGTAAAACTAAGCATATTGACATTCGTCATCACTTCATACGGGATTGTGCTGAGAAGAAACTGATCAAGATCGAAAAAGTTGATACACTTGAAAATTTTGCTGACTTGTTTACAAAAGCGTTTGATAAATCCAGATTTCAAAACCTAATTGAACTAAATGGGATGATCAATCCCGAGTAACCATGTCTTTGTTTTTGATTTAAAAAAAAAAAAAAAAAAAAAAAAAAATGAGTCTTTATTGCTTAAAATTAGTCGGTTACCTCGGTTTGATGGACATCTCCTCGGATATGTTTTGGTCCTTGTTTTCGACTTAGGAAATGAGGATAGCCATTAACCGGAAGACTGAAAGTAACTGGGGCAGTGTTGACATGTTTTTCTTTCAGTTGCTGAAAATTAGTCGGTCATTCTTAGTAAGAAGGACACATACTTGCATGTGGTCGGTCCAGCTGATCCAATGGATCTTCAGGATAGCCGTTTACCTGATGACTTTGACATGATTGGGGCAATTGAATTCAAAACTTTATTTTGGGAAATGAAATTACTTTTCAAGTCTATTACTTCGTAAGAAGTTCTTTGCTGTGTTTAAAAGAAAATTGATCCACCCTTGGAAAATGATATATATACTGACTATGTGTGCCTAACTAGTGAAGTTATTAAGCTTAAAAGGCTTTAGAACAGTCATTGTATGTCATGGTAATTTTAATGGTGCGTAAAAGTGTATGTGATACTAACCTAAATTTACTCGAATTTAATGTGGAAACTCCTTAAGAGTTTTGCATGTCTTCATACATATCTTTTCGAAGGATAGGCAGAAAAGCAACTACCCAGTCATACACGAGCCCGTGAGTGTTCTGATTCCCGCGAAGAAAGCATTTCAAGACACTGCAGTGATCCAGATTCGGGACTTGCAGTAGTTTAGTACTCCGATGAAAACTCTTATGTGTGATTAAAAAAAAAAAAAAAAAAAAAAAAAAAAAAAAAAAAAAAAAAAAAAAAAAAAAATGTACTTATGAGAAGTAGTGACAATAAACACGAGAACCGACACTTCTCAAGATTTCTCAAGTTTGGAGTAAGAAGAAAACGGGAAGCAGACAACGAGTATCTACAAGTTAATCAGACACTATGGGTCGAAGTCAATTCGGGGTGACTTGGGTATAGCCAAATACGCTTTGAGAATAGATAGAAGGCATCATTACCTCTGAGTTGTTGCCAACTTAAATTTTTGAGCTTAACTGAACCTTAATCCGTATCACAGAAACAATGAAAACCATTTAAGTTATTACATGCTTATAACCTGCTTCTCTATGTCATAATACAGCCAAACACGGATCCAAGTGACAGTCACGTAGTTAGTATGATTCCTGTTAGGATCTTTTCTAAAACATGGTGGTCCCCTGACTAGACTGAAATTTGATCCCTTGTTTCGTAAAATAAGTTTTTCCTATTTTTTAAGTTGTATTAATTTTGACTGGTTACTTGGACATGACCATTTTAGTTATAACTCTTTTTGGAAGCTTCCAAGGTTAAATGACAAATTTTTCAAACTTAAAGGGCTGATTTTGTAGTTACTGGCGAAGTTGTTGAATTTGGCGAAGTTGTTGAATTTGGCGAAGTTGTGCTTAACTTCGCCATGGCGAAGTTATTCGTAACTTCGCCAGACACAACTCCGCCCTATATATGTTCTGTTTCAACACTGTAGCTCTTTCATAAATCTTCCGGCGAACATAAAACCTCAAATCCTTCGGCGATCTTTATACTCAATCGTCTTTTCGATCTTGTGTTTCTTGTTACTATTATTCTTGTGGTATGTGTTATCACTTGTATCTTACCTCTCTCGTTCGTAATAGTTTACCCGGTTCGAGACCTTGGATCGTCGGTCTTTCAAAACCA
The DNA here is from genome assembly GCF_021521415.1 of Bidens hawaiensis. Classification (NCBI taxonomy): domain Eukaryota; kingdom Viridiplantae; phylum Streptophyta; class Magnoliopsida; order Asterales; family Asteraceae; genus Bidens; species Bidens hawaiensis. The sequence continues at coordinate 449,663 of NW_027492102.1, read as the reverse complement.
AGTTTTTCCGACCCTTTGTTACGTGATCATGGACGAGCCTTACGTCTCAAATCCTTTGAAATATGTTGTTCTTCACTTATAAATCATCGATTTTGTCCGAAAATCATCGGACAAAATCGATTGAATCTGAACAGTCGCTGGTTCTGGTTCTGGCGAAGTTAAGGTTTTGGCGAAGTTATCCTCAACTTCGCCAGTGGCTGAAGTTCGCCAATGACGAAGTTGTCCCCAACTTCGCCCTCGGCTTAAGTTCTCCAGTGGCGATGTTAACCGTAACTTCGCCAAGAATTTAACTTCGCCTATTTCAAATGCCTTATCAGTTTTCAGACGAACTTAAGGACGAAGCGAAGTTGTCTCCAACTTCGCCTCACCCTTAACTTCGCCTGTACTGGTTACCTCACAACTTCGCACTTGGTTCTATGCGAACTTGTGGAATACACTACTGCTCTCTAACTTGTCTTGTTTGGTGCAGATATGGCTGCTGTTGGAGGAACTGGTGGTAATGACGGTGATGACCAACGACAATTCTTTCCATCCCACAACCAATATATCACCTTAGATCCAGATGCACGAGGCTTAGATGATTTCAGGGAGATTATCACATTTCTCCAGCGATCAAGGATATTTCATGCTTTAACGACAACACTGCCCATCTCCCTGCCAAACATTGCGGACTTCTGGAAGACAGCTTACCTTGATTGCAGGGCTGAGCCTTCGGTGATACGAGCAACCGTAAATGGCCAAAACATACAATTCTCTTCTGAGGATATACGGTTGGCTCTGCAGTTCGGTGCAGAAACCAGAGATGACCCTACGGAATTCACAGCTCCTTTCCGTGATGGAGCATATTTGAGAATGGGTTATTCGGGTCCGCTGGGGGACTCACAAAGGAGGAAAGGCTTTCTGCTGGACCAATGGCGGTTCTTGATGCATGTGTTGATTGTTTGCATGTCCGGCAGGAAGGGAGGGACAGACGGAATGGGGGCAACGATGCAATCGGCTATGCTTGCGCTGACTTATAATCGCAGATACTCATTTAGTCAGATGATATTCTATGAGATTGATCGCCAAATACGGGCTGCGGCGCGCGAGCGATTCACTATGTATCCGCGCTTCTTGCAGATGATTATCAATCACATTGCTCCGTCTCTACCGCAAAGGCGCCCGATACGATTCGTTGAGTGTGTCACTAAGCGTATCTTCGCTCAGTGCAGGACGTCAAGCGCTCGGAGCAACCCTGAGCGTCGTCCCAGGCATACTCCTCTTTTCGGGTATCTAATTAACCCAGAGTATGTCCATGCAGGCGGGGATGAGTTCAGGGATCCCCAACCACATCAGGCGGCAGCACCTCATGCTGTATCAGCTGCGCCTGTTGTCACTTCTGCTGCTGTGCCAGCTACTTCATCGCAGGCTGTGTCTGCTGCTGCAAACATTGATCTGGATGCTGCCTTCAGTGGACACGGTCTGTTCGATATGGATCTCTCGGGTTCTCAGATTTTGGGTACTACCTCAGCGGCTACTTCGGTAGCTGAAACCGAGCTGGATGAAACATTTGCTGAGGCCAGACGGTTGTTGGTGACTCGGGAGAGGATATCGGGTAAGCGACCGAGGGCTGTGGATGAGGATGAAGATGATGAAGATGAGGAAGAGGCAGTCCGACTTGTGCTGAAACGCTCACGTCGAGAACGACAAGGTATGGTCACTGGAGCGGGGGAGACTTCAAGGTTCGTACGATTTGCTCCGCCTGCCTTGTCAGGTATGTCTCTATTGCCTACTACTGCACAGGTTACTACGGTCGAGGCGTCGGCACCAGCAGTTGGGTCGCTACCACCCCAACTGGTTGATCCCCCGGTGGTAGTTGCACGCTTCGTCGACTCAACAATTACAACAACTGCAGGGTTACCTAGTGTACCACCTGCGGTCACTTCAGCTGCTACTTTTCCACCAACTCCAACGCCTGCTTCAGACTCTGAACGGATTGCTTCGCTGGAGCGTATTGTTGCTGTACAATCGAAGACCATTGACCGCCTGGTGGAAGCCAATCAAATCCAAGCCGCCCTCCTGGTAGAACACGGACGAACTATCGATGCCTTCAAGGAATTCTTGGCATCTCAGGGGGAGACGACTTGCAGGGGCGATGAGTTGAGGACAAAGAGACGACAAGATCATGACGATGATCCCAATGCACCTTCGGGTGCAGGTGGTGAGCTGCCAAGAACCTCTCAGGATCTTGGGGCTTCCACAGCTGAGGGGGAGTCAACTGATGCAGCGGGTGATGATGTTGTGGATGTTGATGACGATGCTGATGTTGAAGACGTCATCGATGCTTTGAAGGAGTTAGATGAGGAGGAGGTTGATGACTTTGTGAATGATGATGACGATGATGTGTTGCCCGTGGAGGAAATTGAAAGGATTGGAGAAAATATTGATGTGGTGAATGTGTTGGAAGAAGGAGAGATCGTGGATGATGCAGTGGAACATGAGATTCCAGCTGTTGAAAGAGCAGATTTGGGAGATGAGAATGTGGTAGATGATACGGTATGGGAGGAGCAACCAAATTGGAAAGAAGGGTGTGCTCAATGGTTTGTTAAAACTAAGAAGCCTGCAGTGCCAACAATGTTTAGAAAGACGTATAATATAAAGGGCTATGCAGAGTCGAAGAAAGGTATTATATGCTGGTTGTACGACAAAGAGTTGAAATTATTTGTGATCAAAAGGTACGACGGCATTCAATACTTTAAAAGATTATTGAGATCTCTAAACTCCCTACCGGAATGCGAGGTGAAAGAGTTAGCAAGACTGGGGCTAATTAACAGAAGTAACGATAATATGGCGAGAATTATTGAAAAGATCGTCTGGAAAGAAGCCATCAAAGACAAAAAGTTTGAACTGCTAAAGCCTCAGAAAGGAAGATTGATAGAAGATAAAGATAGGGGAATGAGGGCTGACGGAAAACCATGGATGGTTATGAAGTATAAACCAGTCCGACATCTGAAGGAAGTACCAATGAGAGTCATGCCCAAGAATGTCCTAACAGATCTGAAATGGTGGTATGTGGATTGCGAGACAGCTGAGGCGGTTATGGAAGATGAGGACGAACAAGAAGTTCTTCGGGTTTATGACCCGATGCATCTTGTTAATCTATCGCAGGCTGATCTGGAAGTGCTGAACAACAAGAAGATCTTCTACATTCCTGCTTGGAAGGATCAAGCGAGGAAATATCAAGGAGTTGTGTCGGTTTGTGTGAGAGAAGGGACGCACGCGTGAAAGTGCAAGATTACAAGACTCAGAGATCAAGATATGAAGCTACTGCCAAGGGGGAGTCTGTTGGTACATGTTTGTCAGTAGTTCATAGTCTAGTATTTGTTATCGAGTCTGTAATATAGTTAATGGTTTGTTTATGTTTTGTTTTGTAAACTAGCGAAGTTATCAGCAAGTTCGCTATGGCGAACTTGCTGATTTAGCGAGGTTACTGACAACTTCGCCAGTGGCGAAGTTGTCGTGTTTAAATACACTGTTTCAGCCGAAACAGAAGAGAACGTGAGTTAGGGTTTTTGGTTACGCTTTGTTTCGTTTTGTTCTCTGTAACAGTGACCTACTGTCACGTGTTTAGTTATTCAATATAACGTGTTTACCTTATAGCTCGTGTTCATTGTTCGTGTATTCAATCTCTACAATATCTACACTCGTACCTATATACGCAGGGATTCCGCACCTGCGTTGTTAGAGATTTCCCGTGTACGATCCGCGTTCAGGAACCTGCAGTGACATTCATTATTTTCAAAAAATCCAGCGAACTTAATCAGAGCTTTTCCGGCGAACTTATCATCTTTTTCCGATTTCGATCTTCGTTTCCAGTTTCTATTATCAGTTGAGGGTACGTGTTGTCGATATACCTCACAAACATGTTCTTTCATGGTCGTTTTTACCCGGTTCGAGACATCGGGTCGTCGGACCTTCAAAATCGAAACTTTCAAAACTTGTGTTAACGTGTGCATGGACATCCTTCTCATCTAAACATCCTTAATATCATGTGTTTTGATGTCCTTGATCGTCGAACTTAGCCGAAATCACCGGATTTCCGGTGATTGGAATCGTAACAGTCGCTGATTCAGTTCAGGCGAAGTTAGGGTTTAGGCGAAGTTATACGCAACTTCGCTTGGGGCTTAATTTCGCCTGAGGCGAAGTTATCCGCAACTTCGCCTAAGGCTTAATTTCGCCTAACCCTTATCTTCGCCTGAGGCGATGTTGTGAAGAGGCGAAGTTATCACTAACTTCGCCCAGACCTTTTTACTTAAAATTAATTAGACGAACTTAAAGATGAAGCGAAGTTGTTCCCAACTTCGCCTCATCTATAACTTCGCCTATACGGGTTTGACCACAACTTCGCTACTGGTAATCAAGCGAACTTGTGTACAACTTAAACGTTTATCTAACTTGGTTCGTTTTGTGCAGATATGGCTGCTGTTGGAGGTGCAGGTGATGACGGTGATGATCAAAGACAGTTCTTTCCAGCCCATAACCAGTTCATAACACTTGACCCAGATGCAAAGGGCGTGGAAGACTACAGGGAGATTATTACTTTTCTCCTGCGCTCAAGAATATTTCACGCTATCACAACTACCCTGCCTATTTCACTACCGAATATTGAAGACTTTTGGCAGACGGTAGAGTATGATTGCCGGGTTGAGCCCCCGGTGATGCGAGCCACCGTTAATGGTCAAGTTGTTCAGTTTTCCTCTGAACACATACGGGTGGCGTTGCAATTTGGAGAAGAAACAAGAGATGACCCAACGGAGTTTGTTGCTCCTTTTCGTGATGGCGCGTTCCTAAGGATGGGGTATTCAGGTCTCTTAGGGGATACACAGCGAAGGAAAGGATTTTTATTAGACCAGTGGCGCTTCCTAATGCACGTCATGATAGTATGTATGTCAGGACGGAAGGCGGGCACTGATGGAATGGGTGCGACGATGCAGTCTGCTATGACTGCCCTGACTTACAATAAAAGATATTCTTTTAGTCAGATGATCTTTTACGAGATCGATCGTCAGAGGAGGGCTGTGGCGCGTGAGCGGTTTACAATGTATCCACGATTCCTACAGATGATTTTAAATCATGTGGCTCCGTCGCTACCTCAAAGACGCCCTATTCGATACGTGGAATGTGTGACGAAACGTATCTTTGCTCAGTGTCGCACTTCCAGCGCACGAAGCAAGCCTGAGCTGCGTCCCAGGCATACTCCGCTTTTTGGGTATCTTATAAACCCGGAGTATGTGCCTGCGGCAGGGGACGAGTTTAGGGACCCAAGACAACAACAGGCGGTAGCACCCCAGGCTGTATCAGCTGCGCCTGCTGTATCTACTGCTGTATCTGCTGCTGTGCCAGCTTCTGAGATTGATCTTGACGCCATGTTCGGCGAGCAAGGGTTGTTTGATATGGACCGATTTGATCCACTTGAGAATATTCCAGTATCGGGTCCACAAGCTGATTTTGATGATGTGATGGAAGAGGCAAGACAGATGATGGTAACACATGAGAGAACGGTTGGGAAACAGAAGAGAATTGTTGACGATGACGACGAGGAAGATGATGAAGAAGAAGCTGTGCGGCTAGTAAGAAAGCGTTCACGTAGGGAAACGACAGGTATGGTTGTGGGAGCCGGAGAGACTTCAAGGTTTGCACGTTTTGCTCCACCTGCCTTGTCTGGTATGTCCCTTGTTCCTACCTCTGTGCAGGTATCGAGTACAAGCGCTACGGTTGTTCCCGTAGTGGCCACATCGTCGGCTGATATTCCATCGGTCACGGCCGTCCAGACGTCGGCTCCAGCAATTGTGTCTCTACCACCTCCAACGTTTACTCCATCGGTGGTAGTAGCACGATTTGTTGAGTCTACGGTCACCACTACTGCAGGAGTATCGGGTACGGTACCACCTGCGGACACGCCCTCTTCAGACTCGGAACGGATAGCTTCACTAGAGCGGATTGTAGCTGAGCAGTCAAAGACTATTCAAAGCCTAGTGGAAGCAAATCAACTGCAGGCATCCCTCCTGGCTGAGCACGGGAAAATCATAGATGCCTTGAAAGCGTTCTTGGCATCTCAGGGGGAGATGAGCTGTAGAGGTGATGAGTTGAGGACCAAGCGTCGAAAAGACCAAGACGATGATCCCAATGCACCGGAAGGTGCAGGTGGTGAGCTGCCAAGAACCTCTCAAGCTCTTGGGGCTTCCACAGCTGAGGGGGAGTCTACCGAAGCGGCTGGTGGTGATGATGTAGTGATGGTGGAGGATGACGTGATCGATGCGCTGAAGGAACTTGATGATGACATGTTCAGCGACGATGTGTTATTTGATGAAGATGTTCTGCCAATCAGTGAGATTGAAAAGATTGGTGCAGAAATTGTGGTAGAAGATGTGATAGAAGAAGGGGAGATTGTTGAAGAAAATGTCGAGCACGAGATCCCTGAGGTTGAGAAAGCCGATGTGAGGGCTGAGATGGATGAGACTACTGAGTGGGAGGAGCAGCCTAGGTGGAAGGAAGGCTGTGCTCATTGGTTTATCAAGACCAAGAAGCCTGCTGTTCCAGCCATGTTCAAGAAGAGCTATAACATTAAAGGCTATGCTGAGGCGAAGAAGGGAATCATCTGTTGGATTTATGATGAACAGATCAAGTTATTTGTGGTAAAACGTTATGATGGCATTCAATACTTCAGGAGAATGTTGAGATCTTTCAACACGTTGCCGGAATGCGAGGTGAAAGATTTGGGCAGATTAGGCCTGATAAACAGAAGTGACAACAATATGGCGAGAATGATTGAGAAGATTGTGTGGAAAGAAGGCGTAAAAGATAAAAAGTTTGAACTTCTGAAGCCTCAGAAAGGGAAGTTAGTGGAAGATACAGAGAGGGGATTGAGAGCAGATGGCAAGCCATGGATGGTGATGAAGTACAAGCCGATCCGATGCATCAAGGAGGTTCCAATGAAGAATATGCCTCAAGATGTGTTGAAGAATCTAAAATGGTGGTACGTTGATTGCCAGACTGCTGAAGCTGTGATGGAAGACGAAGATGAACAAGAAGTGCTGAGGGTGTATGACCCGATGCATCTTGTTAACTTATCGAAAGCTGATTTGCAAGCGTTGAACGAAAAGAAGATATTCTATATTCCTGCTTGGAAGGATGAAGCAAGGAAATATCAGCGAGTAGTCACGGTGTGTGTTAGAGAAGGAGTGCACGCATGAAGATACAGGATTACAAGACAAGAGCTGAAAGATCAAGATATGAAGCTACTGCCAAGGGGGAGTCTGTTGGTACATAGATGTCAGTAGTTCATATGTATAAAGTCTGTAATCGAGTCTGTAATATTGATTATGTAATTGTTTGTGTAACAGCGAAGTTGTTGACAAGTTCGCTTAGGCGAACTTGTTAACCGAGCGAAGTTGTTGACAAGTTCGCCTAGGCGAACTTGTTCAACGAGCGAAGTTATTGACAACTTCGCCTGAGGCGAAGTTGTCGTGTATTTAAGTAACCTACGGGTTACTGTTTTACGTTCGGTTTTTAGAGAGTTTGTTTCAGAGTTCGATATAGCTGTGATAGTTGTTTCACGTGTCAAGTGTCTGTAATAGACGTGGTTCGAGTTATAATATAACGTGGTTTCGTTTGTATCGTGTGTTCGTGTTTTACGTATTCTACGCTCGTATCTACCCACACAGGGATTCCGCACCTGCGTAGATAGCGATATCCCGTGTACGATCCGTCCAGGAACCTACACTTCTCTCAGAGGACACACACCCTCCATTAATATTTTGAATGTCATGCAACTGAGAGATGTCTCATGCCGTGTGCCTGTAACAGCCACTATCAACAAACCAGGGTCTGATAATATTCCTCCATAACTGTTTATCACACCCAGACTTAGGGCCTAGGCGTGTGACCTAGAGTTGATACCGGTTTTGTAAAATTATCAGAGTTTATTTTAGCGGAAGATTTTTATTACTTAAAATAAAATATTTATACATTTTGAAATCATTATATATAAAATATAAATTCTATTGTTTGAAAAGCTTCTCGGGTAATAAATAGCCAAGTATTTTTTATTTATAAACCTTTGTCTAATTTAGCATGTTATTTTTATAATTTAAACAATGAGCTATCTCTACCTTGCAAACATCTACTTCATGAATGGCTCTAATTTTTAATACTGTAATTTCATGAAATGTTAGAAAAATACGTCAGCTAAATGATGGTGAACACGCTGACGCGAAAATATTTTTATTTACTCAATTACCCCTTTAAGACGTAACTTAGGTATCGGCCCATCGTGGCATAGGAATATTTAAGTTGAAAACATAATTCAAATTATATAATTTAAGTTCAACTCGACCCGCTCAGCAAACACTGCAGCGTTCGACATTACTTAGGTACCATAGTATACACATGGTCAGTCTCACTCGGACGTAACTTAGGTCCGGCCCGTCGTGGCGGAGGTCATGACCAGGTGTGGTGCGGTGTGCCCACCGACTTTTTACCACATATGTAAGGATCCAAACAACGTATACAACAGCTTAAGGGCGAACGTTTACTTATTTTTTATAACGTTTTAGGGATACGTAATTCCCTTGTAATCAGTTTTAATTTGACTCGATTTATCAAGTTATAAAAGATTTGGGGCGTATTCACCTTGTTGACGATTCAGCTTCACTTCACTGATCGATGTTTCTTTCTTTGTTATGTCGGACCTATGTATAACTAATTGTTATTACCAGGTCAATTATCTAGCATAAGACCTTTAGTCTTGTTTGCATATTCTTTACCTCGTTCTTTTCTTATTGAACCTTCAGTTCAAAAATACTTTTCTTTTTCTAACATGTTTGAACATTTAGTTCAAATCATGTATCTTTTATTCTTATGTTCGGACCTTTAGTCCGACATGTTTTCTTTTCTAAAATCTACGTTTTCCAAAACGTATACCTATATATATATACACACACACACACACATCATTTAGTTTATATTAATTATATAAACAGTATATATATTCACTTACTTATTTAAAATACTTTTAAATAATATTTTTATCTTTATTTATTAACAAAGATTACTTCATTTATTTTTCTTTTATTTATTTATTTTTTTTATTATTATCTAAGATCATAATAATTTCACTTTATCTACAACAAGTAGTTATATTCAATTCTTTATCTTTATAAAATTTCTTTGCTTTACTTTCTTTTGTTTATTTTCGAGGTATCAAGCATACTCTCGACTAAGGTCTAAGCCTTTTAATATTTTATTAATACTTTATTTGGGCATTACCCCTACCTTACTTGGCTTATTATTTTCTAGACTCTCGGGAAGCACTTCGACGCTTGCACATATATCGAGAATCTTGATCAACACCTTCCTTCACGTAAAACGAGGTTCACCGGTCTTCAAAACTTATCGGCACGCACTTCAAGGCAGGATGCCGTCTTGTCTCGGTGTGACACGTTCTTCAATGTATAGTCGTCGGGTCGTCTCAGGTTGGCACGTACTTCAAGACATCCTCAGGATCGGCAAGGTTTACGAACTATATTGTCGGGTTTTTGGCACGAAAAAAGAGGAGAGTCAGTGGCACGCTTTACGAGGTAAATTCTAGAGTGAGAAAGCAATTTAGAGAGAGAGTGAATTTGTGTGAATGAGAATGAGGGCTGGAGCCCTCTATTTATAGGTTGTCTCGGGTCCCCGTCGCGATACGCGATGGGCCAAGACATACCCGTTTCGTCTCGCGACGTAGTTATGATGACTCACAGGTAGGTTTGCCACGTGGCTGATGCGGTGCCACGTGGTGACACGTGGCAGGACACGTGTCACGTTGTCAGACCATGTCATCGCGATACGCGATGATGTTGGTTCCTGAGCGATCTCGTATCGCGTTTAGACGGGAAAAACATAATTTTCATTTTTAGTCCCTAGACTTTAAAACTTGAAAATTTTGACCCGATATTTTCACGATGTTACATCCTCCCCACCTTGTAATGAATCTCGTTCTCGAGATTTGCTTCTTAGAATAAGTGGGGGTACTTTTTCTTCATTTTCGGATTCAAGTTCCTAACTAAGTACACTCGGGACCTCTTCGTGAGTCCTACTTTACTTTGACCAATTTTAATGTTCATCTCTTAAGTTTCTTTGTTTTAGAATCTTCGATTTGTATGGGTTGTTTTATGAATTTCAGATTTTCATTTATTTCAATATTTTTTAAGGGCATCGATAAAGATTCACCGGTTAGACATTTTCGCATATTAGAGACGTGGAATATATCGTGTATCCCTTTCATTTCTTCGGGTAGTCGCAGACGGTATGTGACAGCACCGATTCACTCGAGTATTTCAAATTGTCCTTCAAACGTGCACTAAGTTTTTCTTTCTTACCGAAGCGAATAACAACTTTCTAAGGCAAAACTTTTAATAAGACTCTATTACCTACATTAAATTCTAACGGCTTACGACGGACATCGGCGTAACTCTTTTGGCGATCTCACGCCACCTTGAGTCGCACGGGCGTTTTGGCTTTTATGTTCATATAACGTCTCATATGGTGAGGCTTGAATGCTATTATTATACGAGAATTCCATTAGGGGAAAATAATTATCCAAACTTCCACTTAAGTCTATCATACTTGCTCGGAGCATAACCTTGAACGTTTGGATTGTTCAAGCCAAAACGTTCGACATAATTCAGTCTTAAGTCTATCCAAACTTCCACTTTGTCCATCTGTTTGGGGATGGTAGGCAATGCTAAAGTTCAATCGAGTTCCTAACGCTTGTTGGAAAGTATCCCAATAATGGGATGTAAATCGATTATCTCGATCAGAGATTATGGATATCCCAGGTAATTCAGTCTTATGGTTCTTCATTATCCGCATATGGCCTTTTTTTCCTAGGTGCTCATTTTGTATGGGCTTTTAGTTTAATGTTTTTATTCAGTGGACGTGGTTATTGGCAAGAACTTATTGAATCCATCGTTTGGGCTCATAATAAATTAAAAGTTGCTCCTGCTACCCAGCCGAGAGCCTTTAAGTATTGTACAAGGACGTGCTGTAGGAGTAACCCATTACCTTCTGGGTGGAATTGCCACGACATGGGCGTTCTTCTTAGCAAGAATTATTGCAGTAGGATAATGGCTAGGAGGATTTGAAAGGCATTATGGCATTAAGATTTTCAAGGTTTAGCCAAGGCTTAGCTCAGGACCCCACTACTCGTCGTATTTGGTTTGGTATTGCTACCGCGCATGACTTCGAGAGTCATGATGATATTACTGAGGAACGTCTACTGAGGAATGTCTTTATCAGAATATTTTTTGAGTACACCGTGTAGGGACACGATGTTGTTCATATAAATACGCGCAAATCTATCCATTGAGTATGTCTTGTTAATTGTGAGAAAAAATGGGCAAACTTTGTTAGTCTATCTATAATAACCCATCTTGCATTGTTTGGCATGTAGTCTTGGAAAGCTTTGTAATGTAGTCCATGGTTATCATTACCCACTTCCACATGGGGAGTTCGGGTTATTTAGAGTAGTCCTGAAGGTTTCTAGTGTTTGGTTTTAACTTGTAAATATATTAGACATTTCGTTACGTATGAAGCGATATCTTTTTCATGTCGTTCTATCAATAATTTGATCTAAGGTTGTGGTATGTTTTATCACTTTCTGAGTCCATCATGTACTTATGAGTTCTGTTCATTATCGTTTCACGTAGCTTTCCAATTATCGGTATCCAATTTCAGTTTCCGAGTCTAAGGATATCGTCATCTCCCTTGACTAACAAGTCAATTGTGTCATAACATTTCTCTTCGGAGATTTGGTTTTTGTTGATTAATTACTCCTGAGTTTTCTTGATTTCGCTTTGTTTATGTTTACTTAAAGTTTTAAATTTCTAAAACTCAAATGTTCAAATTCTCCAGGTCTTCTTATTCTACGGTTTATGGGTAATAAAAATCTTCAGACTCAGTGGTTTTCTCTTAGCATTCTCTACTATCTTAAATAGATAGTCTAATGCTATACCATCTTATGTTACATCCACTCTTTATGTAATTATGCAATCCTTTTTGTAAATATATTTCCGTGATTTGATCGGGAATAGATAGCCTCTTTCTATGGCTATCTTGTTTGATTTTTTATTAATACTTCTAAGTGTAGTATATCTCTTTTTTTAGTTCTATATCTTTGGATTATATAATAAGTTTATAGTTTAGAATATTATAAGTAATTGTAAATCGCTAAACACAGTGGCCAATTTGTGTTTAATTATTTACCTTACCTCCAGTATTCTAAATATTTACTAATGTTAACTAGATATTTCTCGAATTCAGTCTATCGAATATAGACGCCCTGCTTGCGGTGCGCGCATATAATGTATATATGTGTGAACCCTCAGGTGGGCAAAAGTAAAATTGCACTAATTTTGACATTATTTTACTAATCTCATGAAAATAACGTTAAAAGTGGCGGAAGGTTAATCAGGCATCATGTGGTGGCATTGATAGCCGAAAGACAAGGGCACATGCACCAATCAGCCGGTGTCCCGATGATTGAGTGCTATGTGCCTTATGTCCAAGGCATGATGCAAAACTACTATCGAGCCGGGGGTCTCACCGGAAGCAGTCTCTATATCCCTATGGGATAGAGGTAAGGCTGTCTACATCTTACCCTCCTCAGACCCTACCATAGCATTGCTATTGGTGGGATATACTGAGTACGATGATGATGATGATGATGATGATGATGAGTCTATCGAATATATTTTTGCAAAATCCTACCCTTCATGATTTTGATAGTTTCCTTCTATCGATCGTCCTTTTGATTCTTTCTTAGTTTCTATCTACTTTAAGGAATAATATTGTTATGTCTAATTTAATCAATTCTTTTCTTTATATTCATTCCTCTGTTCATGATAGATGTTCTTAAAAGTTTCTAAACTTGAATAAATAATAGCATTCTTGTGTACAGACACGATCTATATGCTAATATATTCTTTATATATATTAGGGACTTAAATACCCATTCATCGTTATAAAATCTCTCATTTATAACGAGTTTGTAAGCGGGTTACAAGAGTTTAACTAGAGTAATAGCTATTATAAGAGTTAACATTCCTTTGACCTACTCTTGTCTTTGTTTTATTGTCTTGACATTTCTTCATATATTCGTCGTAAGTGTTCCAAAGTTATTCTCTTCATCTTTGCTCCTACTTGTTCCATTTTCCGGACAATCGTACTTGATATGTCCTTTTTCTCCACATATGAAACATGTAGCCGTTTTCCTTCTACAGTTATTCTCTGAATGATCTTTTCTCTTACAGAAAGTACACATGACTATGTTGATTTTCTTCTTACATTTTCCTTGATGCCTTTTTCCACAGTTTTCACACATGGGTCTAGTGAATTTAGGCGATATTTCTGTAGAATAAGATCTTTAAATTCTTCCCAACTTAAATCGTACATTGCTTCATTTCCTTTAACTTGAAGTAAGATTCTCTACCACTCAAGAGCTTTATCTTTGAACATTTGTGAAGAACATCAAATGGCTTGTTTACTTGTGCAAGTAATATTGCTTAAGATTGACTATTGCTCCTTCAGCCACTTCAAGGTAGATATGGTATTTTCATTTCCACGGAACTTCTTAGGTTTATTGGCTTCGAAACTCTCAAAAATATATTCTGGATGAAGTTTAGGTTTCTTGCTATTCTTATTCTTTAAGTCGTACTCATACTAAATTGGTTACAACTTTCTTTTGAAGAATCAGGCTCCCTTTGAGTCCTTTTTCTTGATCCTAATTATCTAGGGTTATTAAGTATCTTCATTATCGGAGCCACAGCTTCATTAATCATTTCCTGAACTTTGTTTCTATATTGGTCATTCATTTCCTTATTTCTAATGTTCCTCTCACTTTTAACTTCTTTGGAAGAGTTTCCTTTTATATTTTCTTCTTTTGACATACTACAAAAATCCATAGATATGTTTAATATTTAAGGGAATCAAAACCTATCTTGTATTGCGCAAGATTTTCTATTATTAAATGGTTTAGAAAATCTTATTGCTATAATTTGGGTGAATCATTTGTTTTATTCTTTGTATTTTTATTTATAATTCATGTTTACTTGTTCATCATGAATGAGGATCTTTATTTATATCTTTTTAGGGTATTTTCCCTAATGAATTTTCTACTAATGGGTTTATTTTACTTGATCATGTTTCAAGTATTTTTCATTTGTCTTTGTTTGTTGTAACCCCTTTACTATTCATATAGTAAACTTTGGGATATAGCTTAAATTCGTATTTTCTTCTTCCTTTTCTGTCGAAAGTTGACGTGTTCCTTTAGTCGGATGGTAGTCGGATATTTTCACATTATTTATTAGGTAGAAAGGCGTTCTTATCTTATCCGTACTCGTTATATCTTATGCTTAACCCTTTTTATATTGTCATAATTTTGATATTGTTATATTAAACTTTACTAAACCTATAATATCTTGAAATAAAATTTTTATATATCACTTGATCAAAGCCTAGGTATAAATGAATACCTAATTCGTTAAGATCGATGGCTCTGACACCAACCTGTCACACCCTGACTTAGGGCCTAGGCGTGTGACCAACAGTTGGTACCGGTTTGGTAAAATTATCAGAGTTTATTTTAGCGGAAGACTTTTTATTATTTAAAATAAAATATTTATACACTTTGAAATCATTATATATAAAAAATATAAATTATTTTTTTTGAAAAAGCTTCTCGGGTAATAAATACCCAAGTATTTTTTGTTTTATAAACCTTTGTTTAATTTAGCATGTTATTTTAATAATTTAAACAATGAGCTATCTCTACCTTGCGAACATCTACTTCATGAATGACACTAATTCTTAATACTGTAATTTCCTGAAATGTTAGAAAAATACGTTAGCTATATGCTGGTGAACACGCTGACGCGAAAATATTTTTATTTACTCAATTACCCCTCAAGACATAACTTAGGCCTCGGCCCATCGTGGGTTAGGAATAATTAAGTTGAAAACAAAATTCAAATTATAAACTTTAAGTTCAACTCGACCCGCTCAGCAAAAACCGCAGCGTTCGACATTACTTAGGTACCATAGTATACACATGGTCAGTCTCACTCGGACGTAACTTAGGTCTGGCCCATCATGGCGGAGGTTATGACCAGGTGTGGTGCCGTGTGCCCACCAACTTTTTACCACATATGTAAGGATCCAAACAACGTATACAACAGCTTTAGGGCCAACGTTTACTTATTGTTTATAACGTCTTAGGGATACATAATTCACATGTAATCAATTTTAATTTGACTCGATTTATCAAGTTATAAAAGTTTTGGGGCGTATTCACCTTGTTGACGATTCAGCTTCACTTCACTTATCGACGTTTCTTTCTTTGTTATCTCGGACCTATAGTACAAGTATTAACTAATTGTTATTACCAGATCAATTATCTGGCTTAAGACCTTTAGTCTTGTTTGCATATTCTTTACCTCGTTCTTTTCTTATTGAACCTTTAGTTCAAAAATACTTTTCATTTTTCTAATATGTTTTAACCTATAGTTCAAATCATGTATCTTTTATTCTTATGTTCGGACATTTAGTCCGACATGTTTTCTTTTATATATATACATCATTTAGTTTATATTAATAATATAAACTGTATATATATTCATTTACTTATTTAAAATACTTTTAAATAATATTTTTATCTTTATTTATTAATAAAGATTATTTCATTTATTTTTCTTTTATTTCTTTTCTTTTATTATTATCTAAGATCATAATAATTTCACTTTATCTATAACAAGTAGTTATATTCATATCTTTATCTTTATATAATTTCTTTGCTTTACTTTCTTTTGTTTATTTTCGAGGTATCGAGCATACCATCAACTAAGGTCTAGGCCTTTTAATGTTTTATTAATATTTTATTAATATTTTATTTGGGCATTACCCCTACCTTACTTGACTTATAATTTTCTAGACTCTCGAGCAGCACTTTGACGCTTGCACGTATATCGAGAATCTTGATCAACATCTTCCATCACATAAAACGAGGTTCACTGGTCTTCAAAACTTGTCGGCACGCACTTCGAGACGGGTTGCCGTCTTGTCTCGGTGTAGCACGTTCTTCAATGTATAGTCGTCGGGTCGTCTCAGGTCAGCACGTACTTCAAGACATCCTCAGGATCGGCAAGGTTTACTAGGTATAATATCGGTTTTTTGGCACACAAAACAAGGAGTGTTGGTGGCACGCTTTACGAGGTAAATTCTAGAGTGAGAAAGTAATTTAGAGAGAGTGAATTGGTGTGAATGAGAATGAGGGCAGAAGCCCTCTATTTATAGGCTATCTCGGGTCCCCGTCGCGATACGCTATGGATCAAGACATAGCCGTCGCGTATCGCGACGTATCTATGATGACTCACAGGTAGGTTTGCCACGTGGCGGACACGGTGCCAGATGGTGACACGTGGCAAGACATGGTGCCACCTTGTGACACGTGGCGGGTCACGTGTCACGCTGTTAGACCACGTAATCGTGATACGCGATGACGTTGGTTCCTGAGAGATCGCGTATCGCGATCAGACGGGAAAAGCAGAATTTTCATTTATAGTCCCTGGACTTTAAAACTTGAAAATTTTGACCCGATATTTTCACGATGTTACACTGTTCCCGCACAGTGCGCGTCGTAGGATTTGTTAGTTTTGGGTACACAGTCCATGGTCATGCTGGGCATTCCCGATTCATCTACACGTGTTATCTACTGCCAAGTCATATCTTGCTTATCTTTGGAGTATGATGAAATAGCAGTAGATTTGGGTTTATTGACAATAGGATTTTTAGGCAACCATCTGTAATCCGGTTTGAGAATGTTGTTGCTTAAACAGATGGGAGTTCCCTTCTCAATCTCAGCAACCACAATTTTTTTTGTTTTGGTTTCCGTGATTTATTGGAACTTCATTTCGGTTTATTTTCCAAAATGTGCCTGTGAGTGGGTTTCACAAATAAATCGGATTTTTTTTTTGTCTCTTAAACCTACGTTTTGGTCTTGTTGGCATTCCAATCACCCTCTGAGGAATGTGCCTTGAAAGGGTTTCGTTTTAAAGACCTTTTCTGAGGCATATTCCTCCATCTTTGTCCATAATAAGGAATGTATGGACTAAACAAACAGTTTCTGGCTATGTGACCAGGAGTCCCACAATTGTAACAACTCTGTTTCTTCAAGAGGAAACTGTTTTGGGGAAATCCTGGTGCTGATACCAAATGTGATTTGTGTTGTTTGGTTTTCACATACTTATGTGCATTTTTAGAGGTACAGTCACAAGAGTGACCTTTTTTCACAAACTTGGGTGGTTTATATTTTCCAATAACTGGTTTATTAGACGAGTTATTATCAACCAAATTAACAAAAGCAGAATTATTATAAGTTTTAACCAGACAAACATCACCGCTCTTAAAAACAGAGCCTACACAGTTATCAGTAGCAACAGAAACAAATGTATCAGTTTTCAACTGAGTATTTTTATTTAAGTTTAGACAATCATCTTCATCATCCGTCCAGTCCTCAATTATTACTTCATTTGCACATGAAGTAGAAGCATTAGTAGCGTTCACTTGATTATTGACCGGCTCAACAGATTTGAGCCCATTAGTACTTGCTGATTGTTGAACAGCAGGTTTCCCATACTGCAAGTATTATTCCCTTTCCTCCTCCTATGGGGTCAGAGGAAGACTTGTATAGTTATGATTATATAGAGGAGGAACACTGTCAAAACCAATACCTTCACCCTTCTTATCATTCCATTTAAGTTGTTTTTAAATCATTTTTTCGACTACCTTGCTAGATATATCAATTTTTTTTAAACTAAAATCAACATTTTCAAAAAAAAATTAACACATCTAGTTCAGCAGTTAATTGAGCAATTTTATGTTTAGCATCTAAATAAACACAACTTTTAACACTCAGTTCTTCTTTAAGTTTATTTATATCAAGAGTTTGTGCTTCTATCTATTCTTTATACAACTTATTTGTTTTCTTAAGGGTGAAGTTCTCCCTTTTTACATCCTCTGTTTCTCTAACAAGGTTATTATTATGAATACGATAAAGTTCTACCTTATTAATACATGCTTGAGAGCATAGGTTAGAACTTACATCTTTGGTGCTAGGAGTAGTAGATACCATGAAGGCGAACGGTAGTTCATTCACCATATCCTCAGCTTCATTTACTTTTTCAGTAGCCCCTTCTTCAGCATTTATCTCTTCTTCATCATCTCCCTTTGCAACATCCTCAATCTGTGCCAGATTCGCAACCTGGTTTGCCATAAGACCTAGATTCAATGCCTTTAGCTAATCATCCCAACTGAAATTGTGAACTACCATCTCCTTCTCGTTCGATGGACCCGCTCCCCCGGCATTGCCAACAGGTACCATAGCCCTTTTAGTGTTAGCTCCCACAGAAGTTTTAGTGCATTCACGAGCAAAGTGACCCGGCTCGTGACAATTGTAACACCTTAGTTTGGTCTTGTTAAACCCAACCTTTTTTAGTGTTGGCTCCCACAGAAGTATTAGTGCATTCACGAGCAAAGTGACCCGGCTCGTGACAGTTGTAACACCTGAGTTTGGTCTTGTTAAACCCAACCTTTTTTTCACCAGTCATGCTCCAATTGTTTTTGCATGTGTGGTTGGTGAAGTTCTTGGCTCTAAAGACGGTCGTTGCTATCTGCCAGAAAATATCCATCTCCTATACATCCTCTGGATGGATCTGGTCTAGTTCATCGATCATATCTAGTGGCATGAGATCACCAGATAGGAAAGCATTGTAACAGTTCATAAATCCAGCCATAAGGGCGATATTTTCCTCAGTTTCCTTTGAGATTGCTGGAACCTGGGGTGGTGAGGGTTTGGCAGATGAGCTAGAACTTGAGCAAGAATTTAGTGGAGGATTGTAAGTGGGTTTAGACTGATGGTACATGGGTGAAGAAGAGGCTTGGTTAAGTGAGGATCTAAACATCGAGAAATCCTCCTGAGCAGCAAAGGCATTATTGGTTGAAGTTCCATAACCAGCATTGTTATAAGAACTAGTATGATTGATAGCCCTCTTCTTGTCATCCATATCACATGACTTTATAACAGCCATAACCTCAGATAGAGTAAGTCTAGCTAAATCCTTAGTTTTCTTAATCACAGAGACGTTCATATCCTAGCTTTGTGAGAGAGAATTTTGCAACTTCTTGTTCACCTCGATCAATGTCTGCTCGATATTTATAGTACGCATCTCAGTGACCAGGGTGACAAACCTCTGAAGTTGAACTTCCAAGGATTCACCAAGAATGTGAATAATCATTTTGAATCGCTGACGAAGTAGATCCTATCTACTCTGCTTCATATCCTCATTCCCCCATATACCTCTATCAAGGATTCCCACAGTTCCTTTGCTGACTTGACCTCCCGAAATCCCTGAGCAATTTCAGAAGACAGAGCCATGGTTAACGTAGCGAGGGCTCTGTCATCCTCCTCGATCTTCTTAAAGTCAGCATCGGTGAAAACGTCAAAAGGATTTGGATCAGCCGTCTTCTACTCATTATCCATCTCATAGGTAATCACGACTGGGCCCCACATGATACTTCTCCACACTTTAGCATTCTTCATCTTCTCATACTTTTCGAACCAGAACTTCCACTTAGGAAACCCCTCGGATGATAGATGTTGAGGAATGCGAGTGGTTATCCCCATTATCGAATTCAACTCCTGGTGAAGATTTGTCACTTGTGAATTTTGATTTTCCATTTAGTTGTAAAAGGAAACCAAAAGTAACCACATGTAACAGGAGCAGTAGCTTGAACAGAGAGTTGACCGAAAACCCAAGAAAACACCGAAAACCCAAAAGTTGACCGAGAACACTGAATCTTTAGTCAACCGAAAATTGTAACTTTAAATGATTTGTTTAATACTAAATCAACCCGAGAAGCTGGATTATAGTTGACCAAATACCTTTATTGACCGAGTACGAAGTTTGACCGAGAACTAAGTTGATCAGAGTTAATCCCTTAAATTAAAGGAAAAAGTTTATTTTCAAAATTTTTAGATTATATTATTCCCTTTTTTAAAGTATCTAAAAGCACGAAGGAGATCCAAGAGCAGTTCCAGAAAGTTGATCAACACAAATCCAAAATTCCAAGCAATCACTTGAATCGAATGATATTAAAACCCGAGCCTTTAATGGGTCAAAGGCTCTGATACCAATTTTAAGTCCAATAACCAAGATCTTTACAATATAATATCAAACTTGATCTATTGTTAGTGTGGAATCCAGACAATAGATTGATTCAAGACAATTAAAAGGAACACACAAAGATCAACCTTCAAAGCACACTTGTATAACGTCAAGTATTAAGGCTTTATAAACCAGCCGATTACAATGCTAAAAACCAACCACAAACCCTAAACTATACATTGATATATATATATATATAGGGGTTTGGTGACCAACAACCTAGCCCAACCCATTACAAATAGCCCACCGAGAACCCACATTGGTTCTCGGTACAAACTAAACCAATCACAAAAAGCTAAACCGAATACCCAAAACAACAAACTGAAAACGACTATAAAGCTTAAACCAAAAATGTATCCCAACAGGTCTTTTGTCAAAGCCAGGTGGAGCTTGATTGTTGGCTCCATCCCTCCAGCTGAAGTTTGGATGGTTTCCCCAACCAGGGTTGTAAGAGTTGCCATACATGTTATGTTGTCGGCCTATGAAATCACATTCTTCAATGGTCATACTTTGGAAGTATTTGACCTTGTGATCTCCCCCACACCTGTTACACTTCACCTTTTCTTTGACCAACTCAGGCTAAAGATGTTCAAATTTCTTCGAGAGGGCCTCGAATTGTGCAGAGTTAAAGCTACTGTTGTCAACATGGTGAATGAATTTGTGTGATCTAGTTGATCAAGGTGGATTATAGGCAAAGCTTTTCTTTGCAACTTTTTCTAAGATCTCGAATGCCTCATTTGGTGATTTGGTTCCGAGATCTCCACCAGTGACCTAATCAATTGCTTGTTTGTTTTGGCTAGTTTGAGCGTCGAATAAGGTTTTCACTTGAAGCCATTTATTAATCCATGGTGCAGACATCGTCTAACAAGTCTCTTGTATCTCTCCCATGCTGCGTGTAGTGACTCGTCTTCATCCTTCCGGAATCCGGTAATGATGGCGCGATACTTGGCAGTTTTGTCGGGTGGAAAGTATTTTAGAAGGAATTTCTTTACCATCTGGTCCCAAGTGGTGATGGTACCAGATGATAAAGATTCAAGCCATTCCAAGGTCTGGCCTTGGAGCGAAAATGGAAAGAGTTAGTCTAATTTGATCTTCGGAGCATCCTTGTATTTCGAAAGTTCCATAAATTCGAAGAAATCGGGAAATATGAGACAAGGGATATTCGTCGAGAAGGCCTTGAAATTGAATAGAGTTTTAGATCATATGAATGATACTAGATTTGATCTCATAGTTTTGAAGCATTTCGGATGGTGCAACGTTATTTCCATAGTTGTCGTGTGTCAGCTTGCCATATTGGCTCATGTTTAGTTCGTTGTTTAGCTCCGCCATCATAGGTTCTTCTTGGTTATCCTTGGTCAATGTACCTCCTCTTGTTCGTCCTTAACATCTTTGGTTGCTTTACACGCCTGAGTGCGTTTTCTTTGGTGAAAGTAACATTCAGGTTCGCAAAGTGGTGAAATGAGGTCGGGAGTAGATATAGAGGTCATACACTAAGAGAGTAAAAAGATCTAAAGGCACAACTAAAGCTAAGTTAAAGTAAGCAACTTATCAACTAGATAATAAAGCTTAAAAATAAAAACTAAATCAAAAATTGGAAAATAAAGAAGATAGAAAACTATTTTGGGCTTTTTTTATAAGTTTTTAAATATACACACTATAAACAAGGTTTAATAAATACTTGGATTGTTTGTGAAACTTCACCGTGTGTTCTGGCAACAACGCCAAAAACTTGGTGTCTATTTTATGTTTAACCAAGGCTTCGCAAGACTATCAATTTCTCAGCTTATAGTTAAGCTTGGCACTTGGAGTATCTTTTAAGAGTATTTTAACATTTATCATCAAGTGATAATTGCAACATAACCATTACTTAATATAAACCAATCACATGTTAACTATCATCATTAAACTTTAATTAAAATTCATTATAAACCAAGATTATACTAGGAAAGTGTAGCCAATAATAAACATAATGTTAACCATCAAAGTAGTAGATACAAGCACGATCAAATTGAAACAATCTAACCAATTTGGATGACTAATCTTTGATTCTAATGACTTCTTCCAAGAGCTTAATCTCCTTAATTGTAACATCGAGAAAATTTCGAATTCAAAATGTAAACTTTCCAAAGCCAAGGGACTAAAATTTGCCAAATTTCAAACTTGAGGGTTAAAATGAAAATTCTGATTTCCTTGTCCTCTCGCGATACGCGACGGGACAAAAGAAAATCCCATCGCGTATTGCGATGGGGCTTGGTCAAACGTTCTGGAAGGTGTCAACAGCGATACGCGATCGCTGTTAACCAACGTCATTGCGTATCGCGATGACGTGGTCTGACATGTGTGCTACGTGGCACATGGTGGTACTGTACGCCGCCACGTGTCACCACGTGGCAACACGTCTGCCACGTGTCGCCACGTGGCAAACCTAAGTGGTGACTGGCCAGACCTACGTCGCGCTACGCGATGGGTGTCTAGGAGCCCATCGCGTACCGCGATGGGATTCAAAAATTTGTCTATAAATAGCAAGTTCCGGGTTCACATTTTGCACACAACAAAATCAGTTCTCTTATCTCTCTCTAACATCTCACTAAACCTCGAAAAATGTGCCCTCGATCCACCTCGATAAGCGTGCCCGATTCCCTCGTTTGTGTATCGACATTTCCTCGAAGTGTGTGCCACCCTCCACACACATACGACCAAGGAAGGTGTTTGTTTTCGAAAGGCGTGTTGACAATTCTCGAAGATTGGTGTTGTCATTGGCGTGTTCAAGTTGATCGAGAAAGTGAAGCGGCGTCGAAGTGCTGCTCGAGTTCCTAGAGTTTCTAAACGCTAACAAGGATAGGCGTAACGACAAATGAATATAATATAATATTATATTAAAGGCTTAAGCCTTAAGTTGAGGTTATACTCGATACCTCGATAAAAGAAAAGAAATACAATCATATTAAAGAAAAGAAATAAGAATATGAATTGACAAATATATATTTGTGTAAGTATATGATTATATTCTTTATTATGAAATTATTATTTAAGTAATAATGAGTATTCTTAAATAATAAAAGAAAAAGAATACATTTCTTTGAGAAGAAGAAACGTCGGATTTTTATATAAACTAAAGGTTTATAATTTACTTTTAAACTAACGGTTTTCAAGTAAAAGAAATACATGAACTAAAGGTTCATCGAGGTAAAGATATAAAATAAGACTAAACGTCTTAAGCCGGATTGTATATCCTACTAACAAATGTTTATACTCGTATTATAGGTGAGAGATAAAAGGGAAAGACCCTCGGACGGTGAGTGAAGCTGATCCCAAAGAGATAAGGTGAATACGCCCCCAAACTTTTATAAACTGTATTCAAACGAGTCAAACATGTTATATGAAAATTGTTTACAAGGAACTACGTGTTCCTAAAACCATTATAAATGAAAGTATAAACCTAGCCCTCAGGCTGTGGTATACGTATGTCTGGATCCTTTTATAGGTGGTACTACGCGATGGGCACATCGCACCACCCTGATCTTTGTGTATATTTACGGGTACTTAACTAAGTCAAACGCTGCAGTGTTTGCTGAGGTGACCTAGAGTAGAGGCTTGAATTTATTAATGTGTTATTTAACTTTGTTATTCCTAAGCCACTTTGGGCCGAGGCAGGCGTAGTCTCGAGGAGTAATAAAGTAAAAGAAAATATTTTAGCATCAGCGTGTTCACCAGCATTCGTTGCTGACGTATTTTCTTTACATTTTGCATGTGAACAAGATTAGCACTTGGAGTGTCGAAGTTCTATATATAAATCCGATGGTTCGGATCTTTTGTATAAAACTTTAATATATAAATAGTGGTGGTTTTGGTAATGTAAACAAGTAATCTTTAAACTTAGCTCGGGAATCTTTTAAATCCCCGACTTTTGTTTATGTAAATATTTACAACTTAAATCCACAAGTTTTACAAGTCTTCCGCTAATTGAACGTAACTATGATTTATTACACTTGTGGTACCAACATAGTTGTCACACTCCTAGGCCGTTTTTTGGGGTGTGGCAAGCGTTGGTATCAGAGCCATCGATCTTAGCGAATTGGGTATCATAAAACAATACACAAGCTTCGATCCAAGTATAGGAAATAATTGATTACTTGTTTTAGGGATAATATAGGTTGGTAAACTTTTCTTTCCCTCCACATTCTAAAACCACCGATAAATGTTAGATGTCGTTCAAAAGTTGGATGGAAAAATATTTGCGAGAAGCAAAAGAGGCTGGGATATCCGAACCTTTTCTCGAATACAACATGAGTGATGGTTACTACGAAGCATACTTTGACCAAGATGTGGAACACGATTTGACCAAACCTGTGTACTACCCCGAAAGCCGAAACTATCCAATAGACTTTGCCGATTGTCCACCAAGACAAGGAATTGGACCACCAAGACACTCAAGCTACCATCCACCAACCATACCTATGTATCAACCCTCTGAAGTACCGACGTACCATCCCTCGGAGATTCCTACTTACCAACCACCACAAGTACCACAGTACTACCCGACTGGATACCTACCAAACCCACATCCGTCCTATGCCTTCCTCTCAAACCGACCCATAAAAGAAGAACCAATATCCCCATCCTCTGACTGGATAAAGTTCCACTCTGACCCACGAAGGTGGCTTACTGGAAGCTCCACCATGAACGAAGTCAACTCGCAACCCAACAATGGTGAAGGGCCGTCCCGCAAGCCCAGATGAGGGTTATGATGCCCTACAAAAGTTTCAAAATTCCATCAATGGTGAATGAAACAACACAACCCATGGAGGAAGATGAACCAGAGGAAGAAGAAGAAACCAAAGAGGAGGAGGATCCCGAAGAAGAAGAGGACCCCGAAGAAGAGGAGGATCCTGGGGAAGAACCGGAAGAAAAGCATCCCGATAATCCCAATGAGACATCAATGGATGGATCACTCACTTCCCAAAGCCCAAGCTACGGTTCCGTCGATCCGTATGTTTAATATCTGGAGCAACTCAGGAACCAAGCTTCATCAAGCTTCCCACCATTCCAAGAAAAAATTCCTTCGATTCAAGAGCAAGCTGATGAGATCCGAGAACAAAACATGGCTGCTAAGACTTTCTTCTACCTTACATCCGACATGACTGAGGTCCCGTATCCTGAACCCGTGACCGGTGGTTCGGGTGGAAGTGGCAAGGATAGGAAAGGAAACGCTCGAGTCTTCGTACTCGACACAAAGAAAGCCGCTGACCTGCCGGAAACCATTACCGGTACGTTTCTAGTCAATGACACCTATGCTAGAGTTTTATTTGATTCGGGTGTGAATTTAAGTTTTATAGATTATAGCTTTTGTAGTCTATTAAACGAAACTTTAACCAAATTAGATAAAACTCTAAGCGTCGAGACTTCTAATGGCGAAATCGTTAAGATTTCCGAAGTCCTTGAAAACGGAAAAATTCTTCTAGCTGGTTATATACTACCTATTTGTCTGTTACCCATGAGACTGGCTGGTTTTGATATTGTACTTCGTATGGATCGGTTATCCGATAACCATGCTCGATCTTATTCCTGGTAGCGCTCCGATCGCCAAAGCGCCATATCGCCTTGCTCCGACTGAGATGAAAGAATTAAAGAAACAACTCGATGAGCTCATGGAGAAAGGTTTCATCCGACCAAGTTCATCACCTTGGGAAGCGCCAATCCTGTTTTTCAAGAAGAAGGATGGTTCCATGCGTATGTGTATCGATTATCATGCGTTGAACAAAGTCACAATTAAGAACCGATATCCGCTCCCTCGTATTGATGATCTTTTTGACCAACTTCAAGGTGCTAGTTTCTTTTCAAAAATCGATCTTCGTTCCGGCTATCACCAACTTAAAGTCCAATCCGAGGATATTCCAAAGACCGCGTTCCGAACAAGGTATGGACATTATGAGTTCACGGTTTTGCCGTTTAGACTTACTAATGCACCAGCCGCGTTCATGGACATGATGAACCGAATTTGTAAGCCTTACTTAGATAAATTTGTGATCGTATTCACCGACGACATACTTATTTATTCTAAGTCCAAGGCCCATCATGAAGTCCATCTCCGAACGTTTCTTGAAATTCTTAGAACCGAGAAGTTGTAAGCCAAGTTCTTTAAATGCGAGTTCTGGTTGCATGAGGTGCAATTTCTTGGTCACATCATCAACGTCAATGGTATTCAAGTCGATTCTGCTAAGATTGAAGCTATCTCTAAGTGGGAGACTCCAAAATCACCAACCGAGGTCAGAAGTTTCCTAGGTTTGGCCGGCTATTCCGTAGGTTCATTGAAAACTTTTCCCGAATCGCTGTTCCCCTAACCTCTTTAACTCGCAAGAACATCAAGTATGAATGGGGAACAAAGCAACAAGAGGCGTTCGATATACTCAAACAAAAGCTCACTCAAGCACCTATATAGGCCTTGCCAGAAGGTACTGAAGACTTTGTTGTATTTAGTGATGCATCTCACCCCGACTTGGGATGTGTACTAATGCAACGCAAGAAAGTAATCGCTTACGCCTCTCGTCAACTTAAGGTGCACGAAAAGAACTACACGACTCACGATCTAGAGTTAGGCGCCATAATCTTTGCACTTAAGATATGGAGGCATTATCTCTATGGAGTAAGATTTACCGTGTACACCGATCATAAGAGCTTAAAGCATATGTTTGATCAAAAAGAGCTCAATATGCATCGACGACGCTGGATGGAGACTCTCAACGACTATGATTGTGAGATTGTCTATCATGAAGGCAAAGCCAACGTTGTGGCTGATGCCTTAAGTCGTAAAGAGCATGAAAAGCCCAAAATAGTTCGAGCGTTGCGCCTAGAACTCCAAATCGACCTCTTGAACAAATAAAATCCGCGCAAACTCAAGCAATCAATGAAAACCAAATCTTCAACGAAAAACGTAACGGTACCATTGACTCGCTACTCAAGGGTGATGATGGTATCCTTAGACTCGGTAATAGAATTTGGGTACCAATCGTTGGAGGCTTGCGTGAGAAAATTTTGAATGAAGCTCACAAATTCAAGTACATGATGCATCCCGGGAGAGACAAAATGTACCATACCCTCAAGTTGGTGGAATGGGATGGAAAGGGATGTCGCTTCGCATGTGGCGAAATGTTTAACATGCTTGAAAGTCAAGGCTGAACACCAAAAGCCTTCGGGATTGCTTCAGCAACCCGAACTTCCCGTATGGAAGTGGGAGTTAATCACTATGGATTTCATCACTAAACTCCCAAAGACAAATCGACAACACAATGCTATTTGGGTGATTGTGGATCGATTAACAAAGTCTGCACACTTCATACCCATCAATGAGTCATACTCTATGGATAGATTAGCGCGTATCTATGTAAACACCATCGTTGCTTTGCATGGAGTACCGCTGTCTATAATCTCTGATCGAGACAGTCGTTTTACGTCTCATTTTTGGAAAAGCTTCCAATAAGTACTTGGTACCAAACTAAACCTTAGCACCGCCTATCATCCACAAACCGATGGGCAAAGCGAAAGGACGATTCAAACGTTGGAAGACATGCCTCGCTCTTGTGTGATCGACTTAGGTGGAAGTTGGGACCACTTACCCCTAATGGAATTCTCGTACAATAATAGCTATCACACAAGTATACAAGCCGCACCATTCGAGGCGTTATATGGTCGAAAGTGCAGAACGCCCGTGTGCTGGTCTGAAACCGGAGATAATCAATTATCTGGACCTGAGATAGTCCAAGAAACAACCGACAAAATCCTTCAAATCCTAGAACGACTTAAGACGGCACGTGATCGCCAAAAGATTTACGCCGATGTTCGTCGTAAGCGTTAGAATTTAATGTTGGTGACAAAGTGTTATTAAAAGTCTCACCTTGGAGAGGCGTTGTTCGCTTCGGTAAGAAAGGGAAGTTGAGTCCTCGATTCGTCGGACCTTTTGAGGTACTTGAACGAATCGGCACTGTTGCATACCGTTTGCAACTGCCCGAGGAAATGCAAGGGATACACGATGTATTCCATATTTCGAATCTGCGTAAATGCTTGACCGATGAATCTTTAGCTATGTCGTTAAAAGACGTTGAAATAAATGAAAATTTAAAATTTGTAGAACATCCAATTCAAATAGAAGATTCGAAAACAAAGAAATTAAAAATAAGGACGTTGAAAATTGTGAAAGTAAAATGGGACTCACGTAGAGGGCCCGAATATACTTGGAAACTCGAATCGAAAATGAGAAGGAAATACCCCCATTTTTTTTGTAAAGCAATCTCGAGTACGAGATTTGTTTCAAGGTGGGGAGGATGTAACATCGAGAAAATTTCAAGTTCAAAATGTAAACATTCCAAAGCCAAGGGACTAAAATTTGCCAAATTTCAAACTTAATGGTTAAAATGAAAATTCTGATTTTCTTGTCCTCTCGCGATACACGACGGGACAAAAGACAAGCCCATCGCGTATCGCGATGGGGCTTGGTCAAACGTTCTGGAAGGTTTCAACAGCAATACGCGATCGCTGTTGACCAACGTCATCGCGTATCGCGATGACGTGGTCTAACACGTTGTGACACGTGTGCCATGTGGCACACGGTGGCACTGTCCGCCGCCACATGGACGTCTGCCACGTATCGCCACGTGGCAGACCTACGTGGTGACTGGCCAAACCTACGTCGTGCTACGCGACGGGTGTCTAGGAGCCCATCGCGTACCGCGATGGGATCCAAAAATTTGTCTATAAATAGCAAGGTCCGGGTTCTCATTTTGCACACACCAAAATCAGTTCTCTTATCTCTCTCTAACATCTCACTAAACCTCGAAAAACGTGCCCTCGATCCACCTCGATAAGCGTGCCCGATTCCCTCGTTTGTGTACCGACGTTTCCTCGAAGTGTAATGTGTTGTAAAACACACTTACTTTCCTTATGATTTTATCATGGTTTTTATGCTTAGTTGTTTATTTTATGAAAGTATTGGGGGTTAAATGCAATAATTTACAAAGTTTAAATGTTAATTGTAGGTTTATGAAAGATGGTGAAAAAAGAGTTAAGTTGGAAGATTCTAGGGGCCTTTTTGGTCAAGTTTCAAAACTACAACTCAAGGCCCAACCCAAGCCCACAAGTTAGAAGCCTTACATGATATTATATTAAGTTAATTAACTTAATTTTCTGCCATTATCCAGCCCTAAAACCGAAATTATAAAAAGAACCCTAACTCCTACAAGGTTGCGATCGGCAGCAGCAAAGGAAGAGAAAAAAAAGAACTTGTGGCGGCTGTGGTGGCTGTTGTGACGGCTGGAGAGGAAGAAGAACACCAAGGAGAGTCTTGTGCAGCTGCTAGGCATCATATACATTCATAATCTCAGCTCATAAACCCTAAGTAATCGTTCATAAACTTTGTTTTTTGTTCAAGAACCCTAACTAGTTGAATTGATCTTTTTCTTTGGATTGTTTTGCAAGTAATTGATTGTTTGACTTTGATTTAGTTATTCTTGGATCTTGAATGAGTTTGATTATGTTTATGTTGATGTTTATGATGTTTTACTTGAATGTTAAGGTCTGTCCAAACTTAATGAGTAGCTAATCTTGTTTGTTCTACCTAGGTTTGATGAATATTGTTAGGTTTTGACTAGTAATATGGATTGTTAATGATCATGGCTTAAATTGTTAATGTAAAATTTGATTTAACAGTAAATTAGATTGTGTTTAGTGGCTGTGTTTTGTTTGATTATACCTAATAACCTCGTGCTTTAATTAATTGAATCGGTTTTGATTAGTTGTTGCATGTTTAAGGCTCTTTACTTCGTGTTTAGGGTTTATTTGCGGGAAGTACAACCGTAGGGATAAGTGGGTAAATTAATTAGATAAAATCAGTTGTGAAACACTTTCTTAGAGACCGAGAGGTGATAAGAAGTAAACTCGTCTCATTACTTTTACTTGTTAGAATTAAGATCGCGCGAGAGCGGGTTTTGTTCTTGTCGGGTTTGGGTTTTGAGCGATTAGTTGTTCTAGTATAAGTTAAACTAAATTGTTCCTCTATCCTTGGTTGCGTAGTATTCGTCTCCATTAGGGTAGTGTGTCGGTGAGACCGAGAGGAGAGTCGACATTAGAGCACTTTAACAATTCGTTTCTCGGTTTGTTCTTAAAATCAACTAAGTGTAAGTTAGAGTTTGTTAGTGAGACTGAGAGGTGATCTAGCTTTCTTGAGTGAACCATAGTTGTGTCATCCTTAGGAATCGGTGTCGTGAGAATCCTCAATCCATTATCTTATTATACCTTCAATATGATTCTTACCTTGGTAGACGTTTTCTCCGATTGCAGTTAAGTTTCCAAGTTTTGTTAAGAGTTTAGTTAAGTTAAATTAAGTCTTTTAAGTTAATTAAATTAAGTTAGGTTAAGTATTTAATAATATAAAAATCAATTTAAAATATATTATTCTTAGGTGAGTCTTATTTAAGGTTAAGTATTAGATACGTGTTCACGTGTCCTTGTGTTCGACACTCGGACTTCCTTAGTCCTATACTATTAGTGATCGGTACACTTGCCGGTTTTGTGTGGCTTCTTTAGGAATTTCGTTTAATAAATTTAAAGCTTAGTTGTGAGAGCATCGTTAGACACACACCAAGTTTTTGGCGCCGTTGCCGGGGAACGAACCCGGGTCACCCGCGTGACAGGCGGGAATACTTACCACTATACTACAACGACTGTGGCTGTTGTGACGGCTGGAGAGGAAGAAGAACACCAAGGAGAGTCTTGTGCAGCTGCTAGGCATCATATACATTCATAATCTCAGCTCATAAACCCTAAGTAATCATTCATAAACTTTGTTTTTTGTTCAAGAACCCTAACTAGTTGAATTGATCTTTTTCTTTGGATTGTTTTGCAAGTAATTGATTGTTTGACTTTGATTTAGTTATTCTTGGATCTTGAATGAGTTTGATTATGTTTATGTTGATGTTTATGATGTTTTACTTGAATGTTAAGGGCTGTCCAAACTTAATGAGTAGCTAATCTTGTTTGTTCTACCTAGGTTTGATGAATATTGTTAGGTTTTGACTAGTAATATGGATTGTTAATGATCATGGCTTAAATTGTTAATGTAAAGTTTGATTTAACAGTAAATTAGATTGTGTTTAGTGGCTGTGTTTTGTTTGATTATACCTAATAACCTCGTGCTTTAATTAATTGAATCGGTTTTGATTAGTTGTTGCATGTTTAAGGCTCTTTACTTTGTGTTTAGGGTTTATTTGCGGGAAGTACAACCGTAGGGACAAGTGGGTAAATTAATTAGATAAAATCAGTTGTGAAACACTTTCTTAGAGACCGAGAGGTGATAAGAAGTAAACTCGTCTCATTACTTTTACTTGTTAGAATTAAGATCGCGCGAGAGCGGGTTTTGTTCTTGTCGGGTTTGGGTGTTTGAGCGATTAGTTGGTCTAGTTTAAGTTAAGTTGAATTGTTCCTCTATCCTTGGTTGCGTAGTATTCGTTTCCATTAGGCTAGTGTGTCGGTGAGACCGAGAGGTGAGTCGTCATTAGAACACGTTAATAATTTGTTTTCCCGGTTTATTCTTAAAATCAACTAAAATAAGTTAGAGTTTGTTAGTGAGACCGAGAGGTGATCTGACCTTCTTGAGCGAACCTTAGTTGTGCTATCCTTTAAAACCGGTGTCGTGTGAGTTTTCAATCCATTGTCTTGTAATCTCCTTCAATATGATTCTTACCTAGGTAGACGTTTTTATCACTGCAGTCAAAGTTTCCGAAGTTTGGTTAAAAGTTTTCATTCAGTTAAGTTAAGTAGTTAAGTCAATTCTAAAATAAATAAATTAAATATTTTGGTGAGTCTTGTTTAGAGTTTAGTGATTATAAACGTTTTCACGTGTCTTCGAGTTCGATATCCGGACTTTCCTCATCTGTGCTATACGCGATCGGTACACTTGCCGTTTGTGTGAACTAGGATAGATTGTTTGGTTTTTAAAGCTTAGTTGCGACTTGTGTTTTATTTATATATATATTTTCACACATCAAAGTGCGTGCCACCCTCCACCCACATACGACCAAGGAAGGTGTTTGTTTTCGAAAGGCGTGTTGACAATTCTCGAAGATTGGTGTTGTCATTGGCGTTTCCAAGTTGATCGAGAAAGTTAAGGGACGTCGAAGTGCTGCTCGAGTTCCTAGAGTTTATAAACTCCAACAAGGTTAGGCGTAACGACAAATGAATATTAATATAATATTATATTAAACGCTTAAGCCTTAAGTCGAGGTTATACTCGATACCTCGATAAAAGAAAAGAAATACAATCATAATAAAAAAAGAAATAAGAATATTAATTGACAAATATATATGTGTGTAAGTATATATGATTATATTCTTTATTATGAAATTATTATTTAAGTAATAATGAGTATTCTTAAATAATAAAAGAAAAAGAATACGTTTATTTGAGAAGAAGAAACGTCGGGTTTTTATATAAACAAAAGGTTTATAATTTACTTTTAAACTAAAGGTTTTCAAGTAAAAGAAATACATGAACTAAAGGTTCATCGAGGTAAAGATATCAAATAAGACTAAAGGTCTTAAGCCGGATTGTATATCCGACTAACAAATGTTTATACTCGTACTAAAGGTGCGAGATAAAAAAGGAAAGACCCTCGGACGGTGAGTGAAGCTGATCCCAAAGAGGTAAGGTGAATACGCCCCCAAAATTTTATAATCTGTTTTCAAACGAGTCAAACATGTTATATGAAAATTGTTTACAAGGAACTACGTGTTCCTAAAACCATTATAAATGAAAGTATAAACCTAGCCCTCAGTCTGTGGTATA
Organism: Bidens hawaiensis; assembly: GCF_021521415.1. NCBI lineage: Eukaryota > Viridiplantae > Streptophyta > Magnoliopsida > Asterales > Asteraceae > Bidens > Bidens hawaiensis. Next base: position 416,534 of record NW_027492102.1, on the reverse strand, counting down.
CGTATGTCTGGATCCTTTCATAGGTGGTACTACGCGATTGGCACATCGCACCACCCTGATCGTAGGACTCTTTCCCGCGGGAAGTACGATCTTTGTGTATATTTACGGGTACTTAACTAAGTCAAACGCTGCGGTGTTTGCTGAGGTGACCTAGAGTAGAGGCTTGAATTTATAAATGTGTTATTTAACTTTGTTATTCCTAAGCCACGTTGGGTCGAGGCAGGCGTAGTCTCGAGGAGTAATAAAGTAAAAGAAAATATTTTAGCGTCAGCGTGTTCACCAGCATTCGTTGCTGACGTATTTTCTTTACATTTTGCAGGTGAACAAGATTCGCACTTGGAGTGTCGAAGTGCTATATATAAATCCGATGGCTCGGATCTTTTGTATAAAACTTTAATATATAAATGGTGGTGGTTTTGGTAATGTAAACAAGTAATCTTTAAACTTAGCTCGGGAATCTTTTAAATCCCCGACTTTTGTTTATGTAAATATTTACAACTTAAATCCACAAGTTTTACAAGTCTTCCGCTAATTGAACGTAACTATGATTTATTACACTTGTGGTACCAACATAGCCGTCACACTCCTAGGCCGTGTTTTGGGGTGTGATAAGCGTTGGTATCAGAGCCATCGATCTTAGCGAATTGGGTATCATAAAACAATACCCAAGCTTCAATCCAAGTATAGGAAATAATTGATTACTTGTTTTAGGGATAATATAGGTTGGTAACCTTTTCTTTCCCTCCACATTCTAAAACCACCGATAAATGTTAGATGTCGTTCAAAAGGTGGATGGAAAAATATGTGCGAGAAGCAAAAGAGGCCGGGATAGCCGAACCTTTTCTCGAAGACAACATGAGTGATGGTTACTACGAAGCATACTTTGACCAATATGTGGAACAAGATTTGACCAAACCTGTGTACTACCCCGAAAGCCGAAACTATCCAATAGACGTTGCCGATAGTCCACCAAGACAAGGAATTGGACCACCAGGACACTCAAGCTACCATCCACCAACCATACCTATGTATCAACCCTATGAAGTACCGACATACCATCCCTCGGAGATTCCTACTTACCAACCACCACAAGTACCACAGTACTACCCGACTGGATACCTACCAAACCCACATCCGTCCTATGCCTTCCTCTCAAACCGACCCATAAAAGAAGAACCAAGATCCCCATCCTCTGACTAGATGCAGTTCCACTCTGTCCCACGAAGGTGGCTTACTGGAAGCTCCACCATGAATGAAGTCAACTCGCAACCCAACAATGGCGAAGGGCCGTCCCGCAAGCCCAAGATGAGGGTAATGATGCCCTACGAAAGTTTCAAAATTCCATCAATGTTGAATGAAACTACACAACCCATGGAGGAAGATGAACCAGAAGAAGAAGAACCCGAAGAGGAGGAGGATCCCGAAGAAGAAGAGGACCCCGAAGAAGAAGAGGATCCTGAGGAAGAACCGGAAGAAAAGCATCCCGATAATCCCAATGAGACATCAATGGATGGATCACTCACTTCCCTAAACCCAAGCTACGGTTCCGTCGATCCGTATGTTTAATATCTGGAGCAACTCAGGAACCAAGCTTCGTCAAGCTTCCCACCATTCCAAGGAGAAATTCCCTCGATTCAAGAGCAAGCTGATGAGATCCGAGAACAAAACATGGCTGCTAAGACTTTCTTCTACCTTACATCCGACATGACTGAGGTCCCGTATCCTGAACCGAGGAATCACTACGAGATGGTGACATTGGGTTACCGTGACCCACCTCCACAATATGGATACCCCGACAAGGTTCCGAAATCGTATGAAGAACATTTGGATCACGCTTTGCACGAAACCGACGATTGGAGGAAGAAGGTAGCCGAGGAAGAAAGAAGAAGAAGAAGAAGAAGAAGAAGAAGAAGAAGAAGATGGGAGAGAAGCTTCTTCATAAGTGTAACAAGCTGACAAGGGTGGTGAAGAAGTTTTTAAAGATTGAAGATGGTGGTAAATGAAGATGTGTGTGTAATATAAACATTTATGATATGTGTGATGTATGTATCAAGAAGTTGAAATGTTCTTAAGAATAAAGATAGGATGATAAGTATATATATATCTTTGGAACGATATATATATACATGTTTATAATGTGGAATAATATATATATATATATATATATATATATATATCCTTTGTGATATATATATATAGGAATGTATAATAAAATATTATGTTTAATAAAAGAAAACGTTGTTTGAATTTCAGATATAAATTGAAAAGAAAAGAAACATGTCTGAACAAAGTAATAACAACGAGAATGCTCGAAAAGAGCAAGAAATGAGAAAAGTTAAGGGGAAAGACCCCTTGGGTAATCAAGAGGAAGAAATTCCCAAAAAATATATGACTAAAATACAAAAGATGATTAAAGATGCGGTGAGAGAAGAGTCCATGGCTAGGTCTCAATCTCGAAATTTGAAACACTCTCGTTCGGTCAATCCTTCCCGAAAATCTATTTCTAAACCTCGATCTAGACCTTCGCATAGGGAAGAAAGTGTCCATGAGTCTGACGCCGATGGTAGAGTTAGGCAAGAGTTCAAGAAACTTAAAATTTGTGGGTGTTCGTTTAAAGATTTCAAATACTATGGACCGAAAGAGTTCCATGGTGACAAAGGAGCCATCACAACCGTGAGATGGCTTAAGGAGGTGGAGACGATCGTGATCACGAGAAAATGTTCCGATGAGGAGAAAATTTAATACTCTGCCCTTATGTTTAACGGAGAGGCGCTCGAGTGGTGGAATACAATGTTGATGAGTAAAGGGAGAGAGGCAATGTACAACTTGAGCTGGGAAGAGTTTAAGACACTGTTGATGGGAAAGTTTTGTCCCATGCATGAGACCGACCAAATCCAAACCAAATTTCTGAATCTTAAGGTCGTGGGGACAAACCTTCGTAAATACAACACCAAGTTTCACGAGTATTGTCGCCTGGTTCTCCAGCTGGTGAATCCTGAATCCAGCAAATTTACGAGGTATATTTGGGGACTGCCTCGGGAAATCCGCGACATGGTAAGGTCACACTTACCACAAACCGCCGACTCCGCAATGGAGTTAGCTGGTTATTTGATGGGCGGCATGGTCCGCAACAAGGAGGAGGATAAGAAGGTTGTGTCAACTAACGACCATAGAAGGACTGGAGGAAACAATCGATTCAAAGGCAAGGTGTAAATCAAAGCCGATTCGATTCGAACGCTACGCCATGCAAGACATGTAGAAGATATCACAAGGGTCGACGGAATTTCGCTCCGTCCATAAAAGTGTGTGAAAATTGTCAATGACCGGGTCATGATGCTGCTAATTGTTGGAAGAAAAAGATGACTTGCTTCAACTGCAAGGAGATGGGACACTTGAGTTTTGAATGCCCAAAGAACAAACCCGCGACCGGTGGTGCGGGTGGAAGTGGCAAGGATAGGAAAGGAAACACTCGAGTCTTCGTACTCGACACAAAGAAAGCCGCTGACCTGCCGGAAACCATTACCGGTACGTTTCTAGTCAACGACACCTATGCTAGAGTTTTATTTGATTCGGGTGCCAATTTGAGTTTTATAGATTATAGCTTTTGTAGTCTATTAAACGAAACTTTAACCAAATTAGATAAAACTCTAAGCGTCGAGACTGCTAGTGGCGAAATCGTTAAGATCTCCGAAGTCATTGAAAACGGAAAAATTCTTCTAGCTGGTTATATACTACCTATTTGTCTGTTACCCATGAGACTGGCTGGTTTTGATATTGTACTTGGTATGGATCGGTTATCCGATAACCATGCTCGTATCATCTGCAATAGCAAAACCATTGAACTACAAGTCCCCGATAAACGAACAATTCGAATTGAAGGGGACAAAGACGCTGGCCAAGTTAGCATAATTTCCATGATTAGGGCTAACAAATGTTTAAACCAAGGATGCTTAGAATTCATGGCCTACGTTACTGAAGAGTCAAAGCCAAAGGAGATAAAAGATGTACCTATAGTCTCCGAATTTTCTGATGTTTTTCCTGATGAACTTCCCGGAATTCCTCCCGACCGTGAAGTAGAGTTTAGGATCGATCTTATTCCTGGTACCGCTCCGATCGCCAAAGCGCCATATCGCCTTGCTCCGACTGAGATGAAAGAATTAAAGAAACAACTCGAAGAGCTCATGGAGAAAGGTTTCATCCGACCAAGTTCGTCACCTTGGGGAGCGCCAATCCTGTTTGTCAAGAAGAAGGATGGTTCCATGCGTATGTGTATCGATTATCATACGTTGAACAAAATCACAATTAAGAACCGATATCCACTCCCTCGTATTGATGATCTTTTCGACCAACTTCAAGGTGCTAGTTTCTTTTCAAAAATCGATCTTCATTCTGGCTGTCACCAACTTAAAGTCCAATCCGAGGATATTCCAAAGACCGCGTTCCGAACAAGGTATGGACATTATGAGTTCACGGTTATGCCGTTTGGACTTACTAATGCACCAGCCGCGTTCATGGACATGATGAACCGAATTTGTAAGCCTTACTTAGATAAATTTGTGATCGTATTCACCGACGACATACTTATTTATTCTAAGTCCAAGGCCCATCATGAAGTCCATCTCCGAACGTTGCTTGAAATTCTTAGAACCGGGAAGTTGTAAGCCAAGTTCTTTAAATGCGAGTTCTGGTTGCATGAGGTGCAATTTCTTGGTCACATCATCAACGTCAATGGTATTCAAGTCGATTCTGCTAAGATTGAAGCTATCTCTAAGTGGGAGACTCCAAAATCACCAACCGAGGTCAGAAGTTTCCTAGGTTTGGCCAGCTATTCCGTAGGTTCATTGAAAACTTTTCCCGAATCGCTGTTCCCCTAACCTCTTTAACTCGCAAGAACATCAAGTATGAATGGGGAACAAAGCAACAAGAGGCGTTCGATATACTCAAACAAAAGCTCACTCAAGCATCTATATAGGCCTTGCCAGAAGGTACTGAAGACTTTGTTGTATTTAGTGATGCATCTCACCCCGACTTGGGATGTGTACTAATGCAACGCAAGAAAGTAATCGCTTACGCCTCTCGTCAACTTAAGGTGCACGAAAAGAACTACACGACTCACGATCTAGAGTTAGGCGCCATAATCTTTGCACTTAAGATATGGAGGCATTATCTCTATGGAGTAAGATTTACCGTGTACATCGATCATAAGAGCTTAAAGCATATCTTTGATCAAAAAGAGCTCAATATGCATCGACGACGCTGGATGGAGACTCTCAACGACTATGATTGTGAGATTGTCTATCAAAAAGGCAAAGCCAACGTTGTGGCTGATGCCTTAAGACGTAAAGAGCATGAAAAGCCCAAAATAGTTCGAGCGTTGGGCCTAGAACTCCAAATCGACCTCTTTGAACAAATCAAATCCGCGCAAACTCAAGCAATCAATGAAAACCAAATCTCCGACGAAAAACGTAACGATACCATTGACTCCCTAGTCAAGGGTGACGATGGTATCGTTAGACTCGGGTGTCTAGGATCCCATCGCGTACCGCGATGGGATCCAAAAATTTGTCTATAAATAGCAAGGTCCGGGTTCTCATTTTTCACACACCAAACTCAGTTCTCTTATCTCTCTCTAACATCTCACTAAACCTCGAAAAACGTTCCCTTAATCCACCTCGATAAGCGTGCCCGATTTCCTCGTTTGTGTATCGACGTTTCCTCGAAGTGCGTGCCACCCTCCACCCACATACGACCAAGGAAGGTGTTTGTTTTCAAAAGGCGTGTTGACAATTCTCGAAGATTGGTGTTGCCATTGGCGTGTCCAAGTTGATCGATAAAGTTAAGGGGCGTCGAAGTGCTGCTCGAGTTCCTAGAGTTTCTAAACGCCAACAAGGTTAGGCGTAACGACAAATGAATATTAATATAATATTATATTAAAGGCTTAAGCCTTAAGTCGAGGTTATACTCGATACATCGATAAAAGAAAAGAAATACAATCATAATAAAGAAAAGAAATAAGAATATGAATTGACAAATATATATGTGTGTAAGTATATATGATTATATTCTTTATTATGAAATTATTATTTAAGTAATAATGAGTATTCTTAAATAATAAAAGAAAAAGAATACGTTTCTTTGAGAAGAAGAAATGTCGGGTTTTTATATAAACTAAAGGTTTATAATTTATTTTTAAACTAATGGTTTTCAAGTAAAAGAAATACACGAACTAAAGGTTCATCGAGGTAAAGATATAAAATAAAACTAAAGGTCTTAAGCCGGATTGTATATCCGACTAACAAATGTTTATACTCGTACTATAGGTGCGAGATAAAAAGGGAAAGACCCTCGGACGGTGAGTGAAGCCGATCCCAAAGATATAAGGTGAATACGCCCCCCAAACTTTTAAAAACTGTTTTCAAACGAGTCAAACATGTTATATGAAAATTGTTTACAAGGAACTACGTGTTCCTAAAACCATTATAAATGAAAGTATAAATCTAGACCTCAGGCTATGGTATACGTATGTCTGGATCCTTTCATAGGTGGTACTACGCGACTGGCACATCGCACCACCCTGATCGTAGGACGCTTTCCCGCGGGAAGTACGATCTTTGTGTATATTTACGGGTACTTAACTAAGTCAAACGTTGCGGTGTTTGCTGAGGTGACCTAGAGTAGAGACTTGAATTTATAAATGTCTTATTTAACTTTGTTATTCTGTAGCCACGTTTGGCCGAGGCAGGCGTAGTATCGAGGAGTAATAAAGTAAAAGAAAATATTTTAGCGTCAGCGTGTTCACCAGCATTCGTTGCTGACGTATTTTCTTTACATTTTGCAGGTGAACAAGATTAGCACTTGGAGTGTCGAAGTGCTATATATAAATCCGATGGCTCGGATCTTTTGTATAAAACTTTAATATATAAATGGTAGTGGTTGTTGTAATTTAAACAAGTAATGCTCGGGAATCTTTTAAATCCCCAACTTTTGTTTATGTAAATATTTACAACTTAAATCCACAAGTTTTACAAGTCTTCCGCTAACTGAACATAACTATGATTTATTACACTTGTGGTACCAACATAGCCGTCACACTCCTAGGCCGTGTTTTGGGGTGTGACTTAATGTTCAAGGGTTGGATGGATGAGATTAATTCATTTATTAATAGTGGTGAAAAGAGGTGGTTGAAGTGGAGTAAATGAGGTTGGAAGGTGTATTGAGTAAAGAAAATGAGCATTCAATTTATAGGTTGTCTGTGTGCCCTTAACTCGACCGTGTTGAGTATAACACGATCGTGGTTAACTTTTTTTTTGTCTTGCTGCATTAAATGTTTCATCATTAGTTCGTACAACATGGGTTAACACGGCCGTGTTAAGCAAGGTATGACTGTGTTGGGTCCACAACAGTCCAAATCTCATCCAATTTTGTCATTTTTTCTTGTACTTAACGCATGGTCATGTTTTGGGAAGGCACGACCGTGTTTTGATTCAGAACCTTGTATTTTGTCTTTTCCTCTTGTTCTTGATAACATGGGTGTGTTAAAGTTAACATGACCATGTCTTGATCATCATGGGGTGCGTTGAGTCTTTTTACACCTTCTATATCCATTTTTCTTCATATACCAGCTAGGCCTGTAAACGAACCGAACGTTCGATGAACTGTTCGTGAACCGTTCGGCGGGAAGTTCGTTTATGTTCGTTTATTTAATAAGTAAACGAACATGAACACAAAATTTGTGTTCGTTTAATTAAATGAACGAACATGAACACATGTTCTGTTCGTTCATTTATGTTCATGAACGTTCGTTTATGTATTAATAGAAAATAACTAAATATTATCTAGATATATCATTTTCTTAAAGGTTTTATATTTGTTAATTTGTGTTCATTTATCTGATTTCATATTTAAGTCTATTTATGTTTGTTTGTGTTCATTCACATTGGTTCATTATCTGTTTATTTATGTTCTTTTATCTTTGTTTAGTTATGTTTGTTTAGATTTTAAACACACGAACATAAACGAACACAAATGTCCATTTTTAAATAAACGCACATGAACATAAATATTTGTTCAATTAATTATAAAGTTAAATGAATGAACACGAATATGCCCTTGTTCTCGTTCATTCGATTCATTTATGGGCTTCAATATTCACATTGATGAACATCGGTCTTATTCTCTAGCATCTACCGATTTTATTTGTGTTCATGAACCATTCATTAACACATTAATATTCTTAATGAACGAACACGAACATAAAATCTGGTTCGGTAAGTTTTCGTGAACCTTTCGTGAACACAATATTTTCTTAACAAACGAACATGAACAAGGCCTTGTTCGTGTCTGATCGGTTCGTTTACAGCCCTATTACCAACTCTTTTTTATTCCTTAGGGCTATATTTACCTACCAATAGAAATTATAAGCATTAGTGGTTATTTATTCTAATATATTTTCCGATATTACGCTTAATTGGCGATATTTTAGTGGTGTATAAAATTCTTATACATCACATATACAAAGGTTATAGTCAATATATTGTTTGTTCCTAATTAAGAAACATAAGTTTTTACATGCAAGGGGTATAGTCAAAATAATGTTTCTTCATGATTAAGAAACGTAAGAGTTTCCAAACAAGGATTATAGTCAAATTGATGTTTCTTCTTGAAGAAGAAATCTAACATGAATGTTCCTTCATGAAGAAGAAACATAGCACATGATTTGTAAATAAACCAAAAGACTACATGTTTAAATATTTTATTCAAACAAATGATCTATCAAGGTTTAAAGTCATCAAAACCAGACTAAAGGTCTGTAGCCGGATCAAGAGACGATCGAGTATTTATGTAAACCTATTTTATTATAGGTTAAACATTATTCATTCACAAAGGTTTTCAAACGAGATCACCACATCATTCAGAACAGACAATCACATGTGAATACAAACCTTTTACAGTCAGTCAAACAGATAAATTGGTTGTTTATCTTAAAAATTCAGTCAAATGTTTATATGAGATTACATGATCTCTAGCATACTAAATAGAAAATAAAGCAACTCAGGCCGAGTACGCATATGTATGGATCCAAACATAACTGAACAAGCAGTTATAACCTGTTCTCCAAAGGGCTACGTGACTCAGAGAACCTTTGAATTGTGTGTATGTCAAGTGATACAAATCCCAGGAAAAAAGGGATGTTCCTGCTGAGTTTGTTCAAGAAACATATCATGTCAAATAAAGATTTGTTAAATGTTTTTAAAGTTAACGATTCACCAGCAAATCGCTAACGTATTTTCCCCACATTTCAAGGAATCAAGTTTAGGGTAACTCATAGAGTCAAATGCTCGCTATATGAAGATGACTCAGTTTTCAATTATTAAAATAATGTAAACAAATTAAACAGGAATAGTAAATCAAACACTAGGGTATTTAATATCCGAGAAGTTTTAGAAATAAATAAGTATTTTGTTTTAAACAAAGTCTTCCGGTAAACAGCCCGCAACTCTATTATATTTACAAAACATGTACTAACTATTGGTCACACTTCAAAGTTCTAAGTCAGGGTGTGACATAAGATTACTATATATAGTTATTGTTTGGAATTTCTTTTGTTTTTGAACCACAGTTATAGTGCCGCATTAGCCCATCCGAGTTGGGGTGTTACACTATTAATTTCAAATGTAAGTGGGAATTCAGGAAAATTAGGGGTGCGCACGAAACAAAAAAAAAGACTTGAAGGCGAAAAAACTAAAAATACCAATATTGGCTTTGGTTTGATTTTGTGTTTTGTGAAAAACCGATTATGAATCATTTATATTTTATAAACATGGATATTAGTTTTATTTTTTGCGTTAATTGGTTCTATTTTGTTGATTTGGATGAGATTAGATCATCTTACATGTAAGTATCTTGTATTAGTTCTTAGTAATGTAGATCAAATGTACAATATTGTATTAATAATTTATTTTTTAAAAAATATTAAGCCCAATTTCAAAATACGTGGGTCAAGTTTCTTTGACAGTTTGACCGGAAAAAATACTAGCCCGATTAGCAAAATCGAATTGAACTCAAAAACTGAAAACCCAAAACCTAAAAAATTGAATACAAACAGTTTTGAAAAAACTAAAAGCCAAAACTTTGGTTTTTTTGTTCAGTTTTAGCCCATAATCGCACCGAACTACACCATGCACACCCCTTACGGAAATATTTTTTTTAAGTTTCATTTTCACCCTCTAAATATAGATAATATACGGCTTTGACACACTTATATATCACTGAATTTGACTTAAATGAAAATACATGCGTGTTTAATATTTTTTTTGTTGAAAAAAACAGTTGTATCCAATATAGTATTTGTTTGAAATCATAAGTCATTTGAGTGGCGGTACCGTGATAAACCAAATCAAACAAATTCCATCTAAACAACATTAACCGTATTTTCATAACATGTACAGTTTTCAATTGATATAAAACATAGTATAGTATATCGATATCCTTTTGACCGTGTGACCATATCACACCTTTATTGTCTACAATCTCTCTTTTAATTGCTACAATTAATACTACCTATAGCATACATACAGTAAGATATCATCGTACTCAGTATATCCCACCAATAGCAATGCTATGGTAGGGTCTGAGGAGGGTAAGATGTAGACAGTCTTACCTCTATCCCATAGGGATAGAGAGGCTGCTTCCGGTGAGACCCCCGGCTCGATAGTAGTTTTGAATCAAGCCTTGGACATAAGACACATAACACTCAATCATCGGGACACCGGCTGATTGGTGCATGTGCCCTTGTCTTTCGGCTATCAACGCCACCACATGATGCCTGATTAACCTTCCGCCACTTTTAACGTTATTTTCACGTGATTAGTAAAATAACGTCAAAATTAGTGCAATTTTACTTTTGCCCACCCAAGGGTTCACACATATATACATTATATGTGCGCACCGCAAGCAGGGCGTCATACATACAGTAAGATAAGAAACGAATACCCGACCGTGTTTATGATTTCATAAGAAAGAAAGTGTAGTGTAGTGTAGTGTAGTGTAGTGCAGCAGCAGTGAGAGAAAGATAAGATGCTGGACAGAGTGCTGTCAATGCGCAGAGGAGCTCACACCGAAGAAGAAGAAGAAGAAGAAGAAGAAGAAGAAGAAGAATTTCACTCTAGTTATTGGTTGATTTATTAAGATTACAAGTACTAATATGCGTATAATTAGGTTGTATTGCAGGCCGTAAAATGTGAATGTAATGTGTGTGTGATTAGATATCATTTTATCTCTAGACTTAAGTTTAAGTTAAGTTGAAAGTGTGAAGTTATTAAGTTTAAAAGCTAAATGATAGAAATGTATAGTCGGTTTTAACTGAACTGATTCAAGTTGGTTGGAAGGATGTGGAACTATGGAAGGTTGATTCATGAGCTTATTAGGAGTATGGAAAGTAAGGTTTAGGATTGAATTTAGACTTCTAATGGTGTGTTATGCACAATCTTCATTATCAATTGAACTTGAATTTTAGTTAAAAGGTGATATCACTAGTTGTTTATGGGAGCCAGTTCTAAGATGCAGTAATCCTGGAAGCTCAAACTTTGATAAGTAATATGCCTCTTCGGTTTTCATTGTAGCATTTCAAGTTTCTCATGTGTACTCTGCTGCATATCAGCACCATAAAGGAACAATGTAGATAATCATATGTTGATCATCTTAAAATCTATTGATTTTACTTGTATTTTTTGTCACCTTGTGTATCTTTAGGTTTTGGTACCGCTTGTTTCTTTTTGAGCTCTATTCTTGATTATTATGTAGTAAACACTAAACGGTGGTCACAAGCAGTAGTTATACGAGTATATACTTTAGTTGATTATTTTACGGCATTGTTTTGAAGACTAGATTTGACTGCAAAACTGAATAAGTTCTCATAATCTGCATGCTTTTAATTTTACATCCTTTTTAAAAGGCAGATCGAAACACGGAAAAACCGTCGAGTGGACATCTAAAGATTTGCTCTAAGGTCTTGAAGAATTTGTACCAATATATGAAACCCGACCCATTAAGAATAACATGTATGGGATGGGTTTTGATCACAGTTTTGGGCTCTGGTTTATCACTCGATGGCTGAAACCAGACTTAATGATTGAAAGTGGGGCTTTCAAGGGGCATTCCACGTGGGTATTGAGACAAGCAATGCCAAACACCCAGATTATCTCAATCACGCCACGTCATCCTGAAAAGTATCTTAAAAAGGGGGCAGCATATGTTGATGGGAACTGCACATATTTTGCTGGAAAAAGATTTTATTGATTTTGGGAGTATTGATTGGGGGACTGTGATGAAGAAACACGGTGTTACTGATTTGAGTCGAGTTCTTATATTTTTTGATGATCATCAAAGCGAATTGAAAAGGTAATTATTGTTAGGATTAAACGCACGCACGAACCGAACACGACACGAAAGCAATAAACGAACACGAGGATTTAACGTGGTTCGGTCTAAACTGACCTACGTCCACGGGTGGCAACTAGGTATATCTTTATTGAGTGACCAAATATTACAAGTACATAATGTTGTTTATATAGAGACTGAACTAGGGTTAGTAAATTATTATGCAAGAAATCTAAACCGGGCCGGGCTTGGGCCCGACCGCCCACACCCGTCTCCTCTTTTGACTTCATATAATAAACCGGGCCAACAAGGCCTACGAACCCAACAATCTCCCACTCGGAGGCCTTGAGTACTCTCGTCTGCACTCCTGATTGTACTTCTGTAATCTGAACATTAAACTTCTTCTAGTTGCCACCGCCTTCTCATCAATTAACCTGAAGGCCCGTTGAAGCTCCCCGGAGCTCCAACACGTCAGTCACGGCTGAAACTGCCCCTGACCCGTTCTCTGTCCCTACCGGCTCCCACTGTAACGAACTACCGGATCCTGAGATAACCTGAGAACAAACACTCTCCATATTCAGCAAGTAATTCATTGGAGAGACTTTTTCAGCTGGAATACTGGTTTTCTTAATCCACTGTCGACCTGGAACTGTAACTGAAACACGATCTGTGCTCCCACTGTCACGATGTCCCCCAACTGATTTAACCTTCCTAGCTCGTTCATCCTGAATCTTCACTTTGGCTCTGGGTTTGTTACTTGCAAAACGAACCTTCTTCTGCCCACGAGATTCTGTGAACCGGATTTTGTCTTTCACCAAAACTGGATCCACTCCTTTCGGTGACATATCGACCATATACAACGAACCCATTTTCTTGCCACGAGCAACCACAAGATTCCCTTTGACTACTTTCCACTGCCCATTCCCGAACTTAACATCGTGCCCTTGGTCATCCAACTGCCCAACTGAAATCAAACGTTTCTTCAAACTTGGAATAACCCTCACGTCTTTCAAAGTCCAAGAAGTACCGGCTGAAGTTATCAAACCAACGTCTCCCATACCCGTAACCTCTAAAATATCATCATTCGCTAGTCGAACCTTTCCAAAATCCCCAAATTTAAGATTCTTCATCGTTTCACTACAGTGAGTGGCATGAAACGATGCACCAGAATCCATCACCCAAGCATCAACGCTACTCTCAACACTACAAACCAAAGCCTCATCACTACTGACCCCGTCATCTGTGTCGTCTTCTGTAACGTTCACCTCTTTCTTACCATTCGGACACTGATTCCTGAAGTGTCCTTTCTCTTTACAACCCCAACATTCAATATCCTTACGAGTCTTAGACTGACTCCTCTTCCTGCTCCCACTGCCTCGCTGTTTTCCCCTACCTCTACCTTCTGTGACTAGCATATTGCCTGATGATTCACCTGAACTTCTGCGTCTTGAATCTTCTCCCAGAATCAGATCTCGAATCCCATCGAAAGTAATATTTGTAGACGAACTACAAACTGCAGTCACTGTTTGCGACCAACTGTCGGGCAAAGAGGATAATAACAAGAGGCCTTGAACTTCATCATCAAACTTAATGTCAACTGACACTAAGCGGGACAAGATCGAATTAAGATTATTGATATGAGTTGTAACTGACCCACCCTCTTTCATTCGAGTTGTCACTAGCTCTCTGATAAGATAGACCTTATTCGCTACCGAAGGCTTCTCATACATGTTGGATAGTGCGTCCATCATACCACGGGCTGTGGTTTCTTTCATGACGTTAAACGCCACATCTTCCGACAACGACAATGTAATACAAGCCCTAGCTTTCTTGTCTAACTTCTTCCAATCTGCTTCTGACAACTTTTCTGGTTTTTCATCCTCAAACACTACATCCAAGTCTTTCTGACAAAGTAGTGCCTCAATCTGCATCTTCCACCAACCGAACTTCTGTCCGTCAAACTTCTGTATCGAAAACTTTCCGTCTTCTGCCATAACAATGACTAAAACGAAAAACTGGATAAAAACAGAGACAGACACAACAATGGCACGAGCCTGAACTTAACGGCTGTTCAACTGAACTCTGTTAAACAATCAACCTATTTTAAACGTGCAGCGGAATAACGAACTGTAAATCAGAAAACAGAAACTTTAACCGAAACGATAAAACCTGACAAACGCGGTTGGCACTGGTTCTCCGTTTCTTTAACGCTTCTTCTGACTTAAAACTGTTCTTCAATGAAAATAGGAATCGATTCAACTGTTCTTAGCTCGTACTTTGCTAAACCGAAACTGATCAGAAAAAACGAACCAGCAGCTGCGGAACCCTAATCAGCGGCGGCGGTACTGTAGCGGCGGCGCGGTACTGTAGCGGCGGCGCGGTACTGTAGCGGCGGCGCGGTACTGTAGCACGGAGCAGCGGCGGAACCCTAGCGCAGTAGGGTGGCGGCGGCTGGATGGTTTGGCGGCGACTCGGCTGGTTCAACGTGTTCTTCGCGTGATCTGAACCTAAGCTCTGATACCACTTGTTAGGATTAAACGCACGCACGAACCGAACACGACACGAAAGCAATAAACGAACACGAGGATTTAACGTGGTTCGGTCTAAACTGACCTACGTCCACGGGTGGCAACTAGGTATATCTTTATTGAGTAACCAAATATTACAAGTACATAATGTTGTTTATATAGAGACTGAACTAGGGTTAGTAAATTATTATGCAAGAAATCTAAACCGGGCCGGGCTTGGGCCCGACCGCCCACACCCGTCTCCTCTTTTGACTTCATATAATAAACCGGGCCAACAAGGCCTACGAACCCAACAATTATGACATCCTCAACTAGCAAATATATAGATGGGTTGAATTAGGTTGCCTTGAAACAACTTTTGTCCAAATTTCTGAAACTTCTTTTATAGATAATAAGTTGGCTTAATAACAGAATAACGATGCACTGAGGTTGGTTGTCATTTGTTTAACAATTATACTCGATGATTGACCGACGTTTTTGAAATGGGTTAATTTGGTAATTTTAAAACCTCTTAGTTTTTGTTTTGGTTTATGTTAGATGTGGGAAAATTTCGGCCTGTGTACTTATGAAAAGATTGATTCAGGTTGTTTTATATCTCTAACGGACAAATGGGAAATTTTGGTCCATTTACCTATGAATGGGTCAAACAGGTCGAAATTTGTCAAAGTGAACATTTAATGCATTGCACCTTCTAATTTATTTTGTTCAAAAAGTTATATTTTTACTGATATTCTGTAATATCATAGTTTTGTGCTAATGTATGTTTGTTTCTTTTGATTCATGTTTTCCTTACAGATTAAAGCAGGCATTGAAAGCTGGTTTCTCAAACCTTGTTTTTGAAGATAACTATGATACAGGAACTGGAGATCATTATTCCTTGAGACAGATATGTGATCAGTTTTACATTCAAGGTTAGTTAACTAACTCTACTTTCTCTCGGTTTTTACATTCTGGATTTCTCCTTTTGCATTGCAAATCCATTTTTTAAGATACTTATGATTTTGCTCAATCGTCGATTCTTTGTTTTATGGAGATGACAAAATGGGCGGGTTGGTTAAACGGGCTTGGATGAAAATGGACCAGTTTTATAAATTTTGTTTGGAGTTTCTGATTTCATAATGACCAATATTAGATGCAGGTTTAATGTTCAATTTTTTAGTTACCAAAAGTTTTAATTTCAAGTCATAAATATTTTATTAATTGCAATGGTAATGTATGCAATGGGTCAACAGTAATATTTGTTAATGACAGATTGGCATCTCCAACATATTTAATTTCAACAACTTAGATTACTATATAAATAATATTGTTATTCTTATCATATAACGTTCCTGTAAGTATCTGTGAAAATATAAACTTACAAAATCTTCTGTATAGTTACTTCCAAAGGGTCAGATTATTACATGGGGTAATTTCATATATTTCCTAAAACTTGGTATAAGCTATAATATCATATTTACCCAACAAAAGTCATACTCATTTTCAAATTTATGACATTTATATCCTTCCCTTAAAACTTACATTAGGATATGAGAGTTTGCAGTCCAAAGAGAAAAACTGAAAGAGAAGGGTATAATGGTCATATCAGAAGTTGTATTTACTGAAATTTCAAGTATTTAGATTTTGGGTATAATGGTATATTTGATATCTATTTTGTGGTTTGGTAAATAAGATATTATGCAAGTTTTGAGTGTATTTTAAATGTGTATTTTTGATGTTAGAGTTTTCATAGGCAGATTTATATATTTTCTAATTAATTAGATTTAAAAAAAACAGAGAAGAAAAGCTTTAGAAGACTTATGAAATCCCTAGATTGCCCCTATTAACATGATCATTTTCTCCAGGAGGCGGGCACAGCTGCTTTGAAGACAGCGATGAAGCAAGGGTAAGATCAGTAAGAAAAAGGTTCTGGGAAAAAGCGGTAGACACTCCAGAACTATGCGGGCCTGGGGAATCATGGTGGGGAGTTAGAGGTTACATGCGCGATGATTTTAATCACACAAATAAACCAATATCATACACACAACATTTCCAAAACAGTAGGTTCGTAGAATCAATACTTGATGTTTACTGGGAACTGCCACCTGTCGCAGGCCCGTCACTGACTCATCAAACGAGGTACGACCCGGCCCGTGCACCTAGCCCGATTGTGGAAAAGATGGAAGGTTTCGGTTGTTTCAAAGGCTTGGGCTATCTAGGCTTGAGCCATCTGTGTTTAATGGGTATACTCAAATGGTATATGTTCAGATATCTGAGAAAAAGTCATAGTTATGTGGATTTGTGGACTTTTAAGTTGTTTTTAGGCCATTTTCTTGATGATATACACGTGCTGCGTTGATGTTATACGCTTGTTTGTTCTATGGATTTTTTTGTTAGTTTTCTATATCAGATATTATTAGGATGAGTTTAAATTCGTTTTGGGGATCTTTCTTGGTAGCCGATATGATTTCGTGTTTAGAGTTGCCAAAATTAGACACATTTAATTATAAACTAAACATGGCGATTTGGATTATCTTTATATTTTAATTTGTAAGGTTGGAAAACCTAAAAGATTGGGCAATAACGAAATGAGCCAAATGGGTTGAATGAAATTTGAATAATCTTAAACGTATATAAATGTGTAAGCAAATCCCGCTTAAAGCTTGTTTAGGCTCAAGCTCGTTCATTAGTTATATATATAAAATGATCATATTCACATTATAGAATCTATTTATGATTATAATTATTTAAGTTAAGGCTTGTTTTGGTTTGAGACCCTAGTTAAGTTCGGGAGGTGAAGTTGCAGACTTTTTTTAAGCTCGTCTCGTTTCGAGCATTTAACAAGGCTATCTCGAATTGTTCACGAGTATTTGACATGTTTTATGCTCGATTAATGTTTTGAAAATGAAAACCTACATCCTGCCAACTATGTATTAACATGTTAGTTTCGGTAATACAACAAAAGTCGATATGTCCGAGTGGTTAAGGAGACAGACTCGAAATCTGTTGGGCTTTGCCTGCGCAGGTTCGAATCCTGCTGTCGACGATTTTTTTCCTTCTTTTTTTTTTTTGTAATCCTTTATTTTTAAAAACGTACGTAAAATAATAATTTCATGCGAGTTAAGCTTGATTTGGGTTCGGTTCGTCACAATCTTGGTCCTTTTTACTATGGCATCCTCACTTCGTTTCAGCAGCTCTATTTGCCACTTCACCCCACCACCAAAGAGACGCCACTCGAGATAAAACTAACTTAAGCTTATTTGATTAATTGGCTCGAGTCCAGGCTTCATAAATCAAAATTTATATATTATGCTCGCGAGTCTAAATAACTTGTCCAGCCCCTTGTATAAATTTGTAAATGACACGCAAGCATGCTTGCTCCGAACAAATTTATAAATTGTTTAAAGACTTGGTTCGATAAGAAATGCTATGTTATCAGATGTATTGATGCAATCACTTTTGGTGGTTCTAAATTTGAAAACACTATCACGTGGTCATATTGGAAAAAGAAAAATGCTACAAAAGTATGATTCTGTTTTTAGCAAATCCAAGCTAACACCATGTTTTTTTACTTTTGTCACATTATAAACATATTTATACCGTTTGCTGTCCATGTCAATTATATATGACACGAAAGATGAAGTTTATCTGTCGTGTACAATTCAAATGAAAATGCAACATCATAAGTTTGTCTATCTATAAATACCGACCCAATTGTCCATATGATTAATGTAAAAGCATCACTTTATGATTGATGATGCTTTTTTATACCTGATCAATGGGCACAATGCCCGTTACTCATCGAGTGGATTTGGATACTTTAAAGAAGTTGGTTTTTATAGAAGAAAGAAAATTACACATATCATATACGAGAGTTGTTGATAATTAGAGTGCGAGAAATGGAAGGGTCTTTGACAGAAGAAGAAGGTGAAATGAAGCAAGAAGAAGAGTCTTCAGGAATGCAAAAGGGTGGAATAAGAACCATGCCATTCATCCTAGGTACATGTTACTTACAACATGCACGCACACTCATGTTCATTACAGAACCAATTTTTAAAAGAAAACATCTGCCTGCTCCTTTTTTAATAGTGATATATGACGATTATGTAACCATTTATTCAACTCTTTTAATCTAATTCCCAATGCGATTGTCACGTACAAATACACTATGTGATTCTTACGATAATGTGCCTGATATCAATTTTTGTATTAAACGTGCTCGTTTGTTACTATTTACGGAAACAGCTAATGAATCATTTGAGAAAGTGGCAAGCTATGGGATACATCCTAACATGATCAAATACCTGATGAACGAATACCACATGGGTTTCGTCGAGGGTGCAAATGTCCAGTTAAAATGGTCGGCTGCCACGAATTTCCTACCGGTCATTGGCGCTTTTCTCTCTGATTCCCTTCTCGGCCGCTTCCTCACCATTTTTCTCGGTTCAGTCTTCAGTCTTATTGTATCATTCTTTTTTTTTTCATAAACAATTCTATCATTTAGTTCGACTCGTTTTGAGCTCTATATTCAAAAACTTACACGGCTCTTGAGACAATATGTAGTTATTGTTATAAATAATTACAATATTTTTTTATACCTATATAAGATAATATATGCTATTTAGTGATTTTGATTATGTAATATATGTTAGTATTATTAGTGTCTTGTCCCATCCTTTCCAAACACTACAAGTGGTTGGTAGGATTCTACTGGGCACGTTTGTTTTGTTGCTATTATATTAAATGAAAGTTATTAAAATCATATAAATAATTGATTCGCTTAAATTCGTGTGCCTAGCCAAGCTCAATATACGAAGCTTGGATTGTTTATCGATATCGAACAAACTTATTTTTAGGCTTAGGCACAAGCTCATTTAAGCTTCATTCGATCTTTTAACAAGCCCATCTCAACTAGCTCACGAGTGGTTTCTATTGTTTGTAGGGAATGGTCCTTCTATGGTTAAAAACGATGATCCGAGGTGCAAGACCTCCTCCTTGCAATGCTCGGGTGCCTCATTCGTGTGATTCACCGACTCCCATTCAATACACACTCCTTTTTTCGGCTTTTGCTTTGATCTCCATTGGAGGAGCCGGGGTCCACCCGTGTTCTTTAGCATTCGGGGCGGACCAAGTACACCGCAAGGCCAATCCAAAGAGCGAGAGGGAGAGGGCGTTGGGGAGCTTCTTTGGGTGGTATTATGCGACCGCCATTATGGCAGTCATGGTTGCATTTACGGGCATTGTTTATATTCAAGATCATCATGGATGGAGAGTTGGGTTTGGGGTCCCCGTTGTTCTCATGTTCTTGGCTACTATCTTTTTTGTGGCAGCTTATCCGCTCTATTACAAAGTAAAGGTCGAAAAAAGCGTGTTTACCAGCTTTTGTCAAGTGATATTTGTGGCCTGGAATCATAGAAAGCTTACTGTACCGGATTCAGGTGATGGGCTGTGGTATAATGGAGATCATGCAAAGGTTACTACACCTACAAATACCTTGAGGTACTATGTTAATCATTTTGACCCGTTTACTAACGGGCCGGGTCATTTTGGGATGCATTTTATGTTAAATGGTCAAAATTTATTTTTAATGCATGCAACTTCTTAGATCGTTTTAGTTATTTTGTTATTTTAATCATATTAACGAACTGAGTAATAATAATCATTTTCTTTTTGCCTAATAAGAAACCTTTAAACGAGTCAAAACTGTTCATGAGTATATTTTGATGCATAGCACATCCTTGATCATTTTAAACAGATTGCGCTAAAATCGATTACTTTCTGAATTTTAATCATATTTGACACGTAATTACAAAAAAAGTTAAAAACTTTTGTTCGGAATCAACCTGACCCGAACGAAAAGGATCCCTTTTGACCCTGACCCGTCTTAGATTATTCAACACAAGTCTACAGCCTTTGTATATATAGTGGGCCAGGTCAACCCAGCCCAACACATACAAAACATGACAGTTTGACACCCATTTTGCTACCTCTTTAGTAACCATCACATCCTTTTTTCCCTTAGGTTTTTGAATAAAGCATGCATCCCTCCAAAACCCGAAGATATGAACAAAGAAGCCGCTAACGGTCCATGGAACATATGCACGGTAGATCAAGTCGAAGAGCTGAAAACACTTATCAAAGTAATCCCATTATGGTCTTCAAATATCATGTTGTCCGTGGCCATGAACCAAAGCACATCTCCTGTTCTCCAAGCTCAAACCATGGACCGGCACATCACGTCAAAGTTTGAAATCCCGGCTGCCTCATTCGGCTTCTTCCTAATCATAACAATTATGGTTTGGGTTATTCTATACGACCGCGTTATCCTCCCGTTATTATCAAAAATGAAGGGAGAACCTGTATATATAAGTGCAAAGTTAAGAATTGGGGCGGGCCTTTGTTTTTCAATAGTCTCGATGGTGACTGCAGGACTTGTGGAACACGTAAGGAAAAACAAAGCGATTGAAAGCGGATTTTTAAACGATTCTCGAGCGGTTATAAACATGTCGGCATTGTGGCTCATTCCACAAAATGTGCTAAACGGGTTGGCAGACGCATTGAACATAATCGGTCAAACTGAGTTTTATTATTCTGAGTTTCCTAAAAGTATGTCGAGTATTGCATCGGCTCTTTACTTGCTCGGGTTGGCTATCGCGAGCCTGTTGGCTAGTGTTTTACTAAGCACTGTGGATAGTTTAACAAAAGGAGAGGAGGAAGAGGGTTGGATTTCTACTAATATTAATAAGGGTCGTTATGATAACTATTATTGGCTTCTTGCTATAATGAGTTTCATAAACTTCTTGTATCATGTTGTATGTAGTAGGAACTTACGGTCCGTGTGTAGATCAAACGGTTGTAACGAGTGAGGAAGTTACCAATTCGGGCGAAAACGAAGCCTCAAGAAGCTAAAATGCAAATTTGAGCTGTTGACTGTTAAATCTTCAACATTGACTGTATTTTGTTATTGATGGCATTTATTTGTTAAATCTTAAACTTTGATTGTATATATAAAACTGCAATTTATCAAGTATAAACCAATAATTTAAACCAAAAAGTCAAAGTTTGACTGTAAAAATACCATCATTTTAGAAGAAAAAAAATTCCAGAACAGAAATAAATAAGAAAATATAAAAAAGCAACCAGATTTGCATCACATATTCCCAACCACCACTCACAAAAGCAATATTCAATGTATATTTCAAGCCACAATACCTAAGTTTTCAGAACTATTAAAATCCATGAAATTTGAGTCACAAAGTTTTTATGTTGTAATTCATAAAACTTTACAAGCTTCTCAAAAACAAATTAGAAATTTCTGTGCTAAATTCAGCAGGGTTCCTGCTCACCCTACACACCATCACCTCACGTTCACGTGGCCTAGCTGGGGCCGTTTCGGGAGCCTGAACTCTGGCCCCACCAAATCCTTGAACAGGCTCATGCATTCTGGACCTTAAACCAAGCGGCTGGAGGCCGACAGAAGAACCATCAGGTCTTGGCTCTTCAGGAGCCTGAACACTGGCCCCACCGACTCCCTCCTCAGGCTCAGGCCTCAAGGCCACCGAACTAAGCAGCTCAAGTCCGCTGAATAAACTCGCGGACCGTGGCTCAGCCAGGGCCATTGTGGGAGCCTGAACTCCAGCCCCAGGAACTCCAACCATCACCTCAGTCATCACAAACACCGAACTAGGCGGCTTAAGTCCGCTAGATGAATCTGCATGATGCGGCTTAGCCGATACTATATTCGAGGCCTGGACTTTAAGGCCCTTTCGTTTTAACCATTCTCCAAGGGTGATATCATCATCTGAATCTTCATCAACATCAAAAGATTCAACATTAGGTCAAACACATAAAACATCTAAAAAAGAGAGTAATAGTTCCCAATGAAACAGGTCAAAGGGACCAAAATTTATCAAAATGGTCAAAAGCCGCCTAATGTGCATTCCAATGCTTAAAATGTATTAGCTCGTTTTATTTTCATAATGTAGCGTTCACAATCATATTTGATTTCATTAGCTATTAATAGTATTAAAAAAAGAGTGAACTGTGGTTTTCGTGTTTTCGTCTCTGTGGTTTGTCCAAATCTGTGGTTTTAGTCCAATAGTTTCAAATTTGCGATTTTCGTCCCTGTGGTTTCATTTCACTTGCAATTAAACCCGAATTAAGTAATCTCGTTAAGTATGGTCATTAAGCCCATCTGCGTGCCCTTCACATGAGGGGTAGTTTTGTCCTTTTTCCCCAAATATACCTCAGCCCCTCATGTGAGGGGGATTGCGAATTAGGACTAGGGTTTATTTGAGGAGAAAAAGGACAAAATTGCCCCTCACGTGAGGGGCACGCAGATGGGTTTAACAACCAGACTTAATAGGATTAATAAAATCGGGTTTAATTGCAAGTGAAACCACAGGGAAACTAAAAATCAGCACCAACAAACATTATATAATGGGTAACATGCTAAACAAATTAAAAAGTGAAACATATCAAATGGGTCAGTCAAGCAGGTCAAAAGCCGCCTAAAGTACATCAGAATGCTTATAATGTCCTAACTCGGTTTTATATTAGTAATGTAGTGTTCACAACATGTTTGATACATTAGCTACTTAGTACTTATAGTATTAAAATTACATGTTTGACCCATTATTCAACCGTCCTATTTTTAACAGATGACTCCATATACGAAATGCATTTATTGTTCCAAGTCCTACGCCCCCTTAACCAACTGAGCTACACGGTGGGGACATGAAATGTATTTATATACCTGCAAGACTTGTAGATCCGCCCACACTTCCCTCTTGATTTATTTGAGCATTTGTTGCTGTCATAAAAACACAGAGAAGCTGAAAATTAGCATCAACAAACACACACACACACATATATAGGGTTTGGATCTCTTTAGAACTCCAGAAAATTTAAGATCAACAAGAACTCCCAACAACCAATCATTTCATTTATTTAATTCATACATATAATATTACTTGAGAGAGTTTTGTCATTTATTACATGTAATTTTCTGATTACATAAGTTTACATGCGTAATAACCAAATTACACATATGTATAACAACCAATCACATATATGTAACCATAAAATTACACATAACAAATGACAAAACTACCCTCAAATAATATTAAATGTAAAACGACTGATTTTTAAAGAGTTCTTAATCTTAAAATTCTTATGTAAGCATAATGCTCAATATAAAAACTGACTTTTAACACTTACGTGCAGGAGTGCTCTCTAATATATGTCTGAACTCATGGTAGTCTACCATTGACTGGAAGGGCCAACAGCGTCTTGGATCCTCCTCCCGCATGTCAGCAAGATAGCCACTGTATTTTCAATTAAACATGAGAATCTTTGTAAAATTATATAATTGTGATTTAGGTTTCTCTTGGATCATATGAAGAATTGCAAGCTTTCCTATATCTGATATAAAGGTCCATTGTTATTTATCCTCCCTTATCAGTACATGTGGCAAAATAATCAAATCAAAATGAGTTCAGATCAAAACGGGTAGTTTGAACTTGTAAATAGTTATTGTAATAAATATAGTTAGAAAACTATATCACTAAAATAATAGTATATATATATTTTTAAAGAGAAAAAATTTAAAACATAGGAACCATTTGAACATATGAATTATGACCTTTTAAGCCCGTTTGACCTGTTTTGGCATTGGCCAATAATAACCTTTTTAACCCGTTTGGCCCCATTAACAAAATCTTAAAATATTTGGATCCATGAAAACATATATGATTTAAGATACAACTTGGAATTTTTTAGATATTTATCCACCCCCACACCCACTACCCAAGATGAGGTTGTCACAACTCTCAAGCTAGGGTTCCAAGGAACACCAAGAAATGTGCAATTAGTATAGAATCTACAAGTTTAGATGTAAACAAAGACAAACTAAAACATGGTAACGATGCTAATTTAAATCCACACGTACCGCAGAGTAAAGTTGCCGTGTGCCATTTGATGCAACAAAAACTACAAAGATCCGGCTTAACGATTCGAAGCTTGAAAACCCTGGTGGAATTGGGGGAAAAAGAGATCAACATTAGATATGAGCAAAATCAGATGCATTTGGGTGATTTTCAAAACATCATTGAGTTATACGATCACACAAACTTATATATCAAAACCATTGTATCCAACAACACAACATAATAATAGGATCATAAATTGTATAAAACTAACGAATCGATTACTGCGCGCATAATCCGTTATACAAGGGACTTCATTGATCAACCTTCCATTCTTGATCAACTTAGTCGATTGATTAACGATAAATACCTTAATTGTAACGAAGATCACTAAACGAAGACCGGACGGAGAGATCTAAGTTCTCAGTTTCTCACAAGAGGATATGTTGAAGATTCAGATATCACCGATGCGAATGTTGGAAGCATATAAATGCACAAATGTTAATTAGGGTTAGCCGCTCGGCCCATTAACTAAGCCTGTTAGGGTCCTTGGTTTTTCTATCAATGCATGTGTATATTTTTCATGTTTGCATAAGTCCTAAGTCCTAGTTCATGAACCACTAAAGGGTTGTTCAAAAAGCTCGCGGCTTGTAGCTCGCTCAATAGAAGCTCGAATAAAGCTAGCTAAAAAACATGATATGAAACCGACTTTAGCCAAGCTTGGCTCCCTCTTAGGCTCGTTTAACTTCGAGCTCAAGCTGAGCCGAGATATGCCTCGTCTAATTTCGAGCTCGAACCCACGCTGGCTCGACTCATTTAAAGCCCACTAATACAACAAGGGAACTCAACTCTTGCAAATGAAAAACACGGAATCGGTGAGAATTTTCAAAACCAAAATATTAACCAATAAACACTTTTTGAGTATTTAGACGAGCAAAAGTACTTATGCATATCTGCTATTAGTCATTTCAAAGTGATTACTTTTGGTGGATTCAAAGTTACAAGCTTACGCATATAATGAAATAAGTTGTTTCAAGTAAGATAGATGTTTAATACAAGCATAACGTCACAGACTCGCAACGAGAAAGTAAAATTTCTTATGGCACACACCTTTCCTTAATCGTCGAGGCACTCCAGATACGCATGATTGAGCATGAACCCGTGCGCCTGCACATTTCCATGTAGACTCGGTCTTGAAGCATTTGGCTCGATTAAATTGGCAAAATCCCAAACAAACCCTAACAAACATTTACCAAAAGTAAATAAATGTTTATAAAATCCAATATATTGCATTTGCACAAATCCATGAGATTCATTCTTCAGAAAGCACATGATCATATCTATCTTACAGGCCTAAATAATCGTAAAGTTTAAAACTTTTTGGCCCAAATGAACAAATAAACTGTGTAAATTGATGATTCAACAAATCAGAACCCGAAAGACGAGATGTTGTGTTGATAATTAAGCATTTATGCACATAATTGAGCATGAAATCGTACATAATATAGGCTTAATTTCATAATCATAGTAATATTAAACAATGAAACGAGATGAAAAACTCACCGCCCCACATATATCATTATGTATATGTTGGATCTTGGTTGAAGATGTATGTTTATACAGACTTTTGAATATTAATGGAAACTGTGTGTTTAAACCTCCATCCACACTTCACTTCTTCAAGGGGATTGTTTATTATTATTATTATTATTATTATTATTATTATTATTATTATTTTACAAATACACAGTATGTTCAAGTCTTGTTCTTGTGCGTGAGCAAGAAGATTTGGGCCTTCGATTGACGGATTTCCCTTTAAATTGGCGACAAGCCACGTCACTAGCTATGTGTGTGATTGCACGTATGGCTGACCTTTTGTCAATAGGTGTACTGGATGACCGGACTTTGTTATCATTTATTATTTTATAATAGATGGATAAATGGGTAACTTTTTTCTATTTTAACATTATTAAGGCGGATAAATAATATACATGTTTATTAGTTCTAGCTTCAAAACTCTAGAAACGGTAGCTTTCGCGCACTTCCTACCTATGGCTCGCTAGTCAACTCTTTTTGTATCCCATATAAATCTAGCATATTTGTATCCTAACTAATTATTAACATATGATCATCTTTACGAATTTATATACAGTGACTATAAACTTCACCTCTAAGTGAAGTCAATTAACCTTTCTTTGAAAGTGTTGATTAGGGTCTAAGCTCGAGTTCGACCCGTTTAATTTACAGGAGCGTGAGTGCAAGCTCGAGTTCGTTTCTATCTATATGGCTAAAATTCGGACACAACTTGTTAATAGATTTCCAAGCTCGATCTTTCCGGGCAGCAACATGTAATCAAACATCTTTAATTAAACTACATGTTGAATCGAAAGGTACATTCGTCTACAAAACAAAGCACTTAGCACATGGTTCCAAATGAATCTACTCAAAAAGCTAGAATGCGAATTTGAGCTATTGACCGTTAAATCTTTAACAATTATTGTATTTTGTAATTGATGACAGTTACTTGTTAAATCTTTAACTTTGATTGTCTATATTAAGTTGTAAATAGATGAAAATAACACGTTTAGTCCTCTTGGTTTATAACTGTTTCATAATTGCCCCGAAAGAAAAACAACTATTTTTGGTCCCTGACGTAGTAGTCAACAAGATGTATACAAAACCCTAGTCAAATTAATAAGCATCAATTGGTAGGCTAAACAGGTTACGTGATGCAGAGCGAAAGCAATAAAAAATACAGAGACACAATTCTTAAAGTAGAATAAGTTTTTACTGATTTCCGGATCGTCAAACCATTACAGTGAAGCCCCTTATAGAGGGGATTTCTTAGCTTGCAGAAACCAATTGCAACCCATTTGTACAGAAACAGGTCAATTTGAGCTTGGAATGAGGGATGTCACACAGGTCAGATGGATAAAAAACAGCAGAACAAAAGGTGCTTAAAATAGTAGTAGTTGTGAGATACACTACAGGAACAGATAAAACAAGATTAAAAGATAAAGAGAAAAACAACCAGATTTGCATCACATAATCCAAACCACCAGTCACAAAAGCAAATAAGCAATATTCAATGCATAACAAGCCACAATACCTAAGTTATTAAAACTTCACAAACTGCATCTTGTGTGCTAACTTCATCAAACTTCACAAGCTTCTCAAAAACAATTTAGCAATTTCTGTGCTAAATTCAGCAGGGTTCCTGCTCACCCTACACACCATCACCTCATGTTCACGTGGCCCCTCCGGGCCCGTTACAGGAGCCTGAACTCTGGCCCCATTAGTTCCCACCCCAGGCGCATGCATTCTGGACCTTAAACCAAGCGGCTGGAGCCCGCCAGAAGAAACATCAGGACGTGGCTCTTCAGGAGCCTGAACATTGGCCCCACCAAATTCTGCCGCAGGCTCAAGCATCATGCTCACGGCCACCGAACTAAGCAGCTCAAGATCGCCAAATGAAACAGTAGGCCGTGGTTCACCCACAAAAAGTCTTGGTCCTTCAACTTCCAGTGCTTTTCGTTTCTTCTTATTCTTTTTAATGTTAAGGGCCTTTACTTTGCTGGCAAACTCTCCAACGGTGAGATGATAATCTGAATCTTCTTCAACATCAATATCATTGGCGTTTCCTCCCGCTCCACAAGTTTCAACATTAGGGGCTGCAAACAGGTCAATTCAGGTCAATGGGTCAAGCACATAAAACATATACAAAAAGAGAGAGATGGCTACCATCAAAACAGGTCAAACAGGTCAAAGGGGCCACCATTTGTCCTAAATCAAGTAATATTGGTTTCATAATTGTATTTAATACAGTAGTTACTTAATACTACAAAAGATGAACAGAACAGTATTGCAATTCAGATTATATTCAATTGGTAATGGGTCAAAAAAGGTAAAATACGAAGAGAAACAAAACTAGCTAACAATGAAACAGATAAAACAGCAACGGGTCAAATATGTCAAATGCCACCTAGTGTAATGCTGCTTCCAATGTCCCAAATTGTTTTATTTCAAAAAAATTATATCATAAACTTTGGTAATACAGATATCATGATTATATTTAACATATTAGCTAACTAACGTATTAACAAAACGAGGGAAAAAAAAAAGAAAAATGAATATTGAGTTATTAACTATATGTAAAACATACCAAACGGTTCAAACAGGTCAGAAGACGCCTAAAGTGTATTCCAATGCTTAAAGTTAAAAATGTCCTAACTCGTTTTATTTTGGTAATTTAGTGTTCAGTCATATTTGATACATTAGCTGCCTACAGCTCTAAAAGAAATGAACAAAAAGTAAATATAAGTTACATGTTTTGACTCATGATTCAAGAGTCCCGTTATTTACCGATTAGACCCCATCTCCCAAAATCTATTCATATACCTGCAGGATTTTCAGATCCACTCCCGTTTCCCTTTCGACCTCTCTTATTTTGAGCATTTGGTGCTGTCAAGAAACCATACAGGGTAACTGAAAGTCAGCATAAAAAACAAATATATAATGGGTAACATGTTAAACAAAGTAAAAATTTATTTCTATCAAACCGGTCAAACGGGTCAAAAGACATATAAAGTGTATTCCGATGCTTGAAATGTCCTAACTCTGTTTTATTTTAGTAATGTAGAGTGCACAATCATATTTGGCACATTAACTACTTACAATATTAAAAAAAATGAACAAAAAAGTGTTAAGGATCAGTACTGACCGACCCGTTTGACCTGCACACTAAAATTAAATGTTTTAACCCATTATTCAACCGTCCCACTTTTTACAGATTAGACCCCATATCTCAAAATCTATTCATATACCTGCTGGATTTTCAGAAACAACCTCTTTTCCCTTTGGATTGCTTTGTACTTCCGTAGCTGTCAAAAAACCACATGCAAACTAAAAATCAGCATTAAGAAATATATATATAGGGGTTGGATCTCTCTGGAACTACAAAACATTAAAGACCTTCAAGAACTCCCAACAACCAATCAATTTATATATATAATATTATTAGAGGATAGTTCTGCCACTTATTATATGTAGCTTTGTGATTACATACAGGTAATATACTAATAGGTAACCACAAAATTACATACAATAAATGGCAAAACAAACCTCAAATAATATTATATGTATAAAATATATAGATAGATAAATAAAATGATTGATTGTTAAGTGATCTTGAAGTTCTTATATATATACACACATATATATAATGTTCACTTCAAAACTGACTTTTAAAACTTACGTCTAGGAGTGCTTCCTTCCAGACACCTGAACTCGTGATAGTCAATTAATTCTTGAAAGGCCCAACATTTTCTCGGGTCATCCTTGCAAATGCTAGCAACATAACTCCTGTATTTTCAACTAAAAATTAGAATCTGTAAAAAATATATAGTTGCAATTTAGGTTTTTCTTGAAACATACCAAATTACAAAGAATTGCAAGCTTTCTTGTATTTGATACAAAGGTCCCTTGTTATTTATATTCCCTAATCAGTATATGTGGCAGAATAATCGAGTTAAAATGGATTCGGATCAAAACAGGTACTTTCAATTTTGTAAATAGTTTTGATTGTATTAAAGATAATTACAAAACTATATTACTAAAATAATAGTATATATTCTTTTTTAAATAGAATAATTTAGGACAAAATAACCATTTGAACATATGAATTTTGACCTTTTTAACCCGTTCGACCCACCCGTTTTGGTTTGGCCAGTAATAACAGCCCGAATTGACCCATATCCATACAAGTATAACCCATTAATAAAGACTTAACAAGTTGGATCCATGAAATCATATATGATTTAAGATAGTCATAATTCTCAAGCTAGGGTTTCAAGGGATACCAAGAAATGTTAAACTAGTACCAAATCTACAAATTTATATATAAGCAAATATAAACTAAAACATGCTAAAGATGTTAATATTAATCCACACATACCGTAAGCTAAATTCGCCGCCTTTAACCATATCAAGAGAATCCATCTGATGCAACAAATACACAACGGTTCGCCTGAACGATTAGAAGCTTGAAAACCCTAGAGTGTAAGTGGGGAAAAAAGCGATCAATATTAGATATAAACAAAATCAAATGCATTTGGGTGATTTTTGAAACATCATTAAGCTATACGATCACACGAGCTTATATATCAATACCATCATATCCAAAACACCACATAATAATGGGAACAAGTAATTGTATAAAACTAACGAATCGATTCCTGCGGGCATAATTCTTTATACAAAGGACTTCATTGATAAACCTTCCATTCTTGATCAACTTAATCGATTAATAAACGATAAGTACCTTAATTAAACTAAAGATCACTAAACGATGATCAGATCGATTAATTAACGATAAGTACCTTAATTAAACTAAAGATCACTAAACGATGACCAGATCGGAGAGATTTAAATTTACCTTTTCTCACAAGAGGAACTGAAGATTTAGGTATCACCAATGTAAATGGGGGAAACATATATATGCACAAATGTTAACTAGGGTTAGCCGCTAGGCCTGTTAACTAAGCCTGTTTAGGGTCCTTGGTTAATAGTCTGCATACGCGTACTTATATAATCAATATCAGTAATTTCTCTTTTACCTTCACAGTATTTGTTAGAAGACCTCTAGTCACACGCAACCCCCCCCCCCAAACCCAACACACACACCCACACACCCCACCAACACACACATGAGGGGGGGTTGTATCCGATAAAGGGTATCATGTTTGCATAAGTCCTAGCTCGTATACCGCTAATACAAACAAGGGCATTCAACTTTTGCAAAATGAAAGACAAAAGTAACGGTGAAAAATGCAAAACCTAAATATTACTGTAACTAGCGACACTTTTTGAGTGTTTAGACAAGCAAAAGTGCTTATGTTTAATTAGGTGAAATAAGTTACATGTTTACGCATATAATGAACCCGCGTGTTTACGCATTTCCGTGTAGACTCGATCTTCAAACATTTGGCTCATCAAGCTGTTTAATTGGTAAAATCCCAAACAAACCCTAACATTTGCCAAAGCTAAAGATATATTTATAGCAGCCAATTAATTACATTTGCACAAATCAATAACTACTCACAAAACACATGATCATATCTATCTTACATAATTAACCATTTATGCACATGAAAATCAGCTTCAAATCGATACAATCATACAAAACATACGCTCAAATTCATCATAATTATATGCAATAAAACTAGATGAAAGAGGAAAACTCACCCATATGTTGGATTTTGGTTGAAGCTCATGAGGGTCGAAAAGCAATGCAAATAACCTTGATGAATTTGCTCAGATTTTTGAATTTTCTAGGCCATATTGAGAAATTGTGTAATTGTAGTGAGGGAAACCTCCATTGGAATGGAACTTGAGATGTGCCAAAACCCCTGTTAAAGTACAGGGACGGTTCTTGCAGGGCAATAAATTGCTTATTTTACAAATATATATATATATTGAAAATAATGTCCCAAATCCTAGTATATTTTACCTTTGTAAATGTCATCTCAAACATAGGGGCTTAAATGAGCCAACCTACACTCTGAGTCCGGCCCGTTTCATTACAAGAGTTTGAACTCAAGCTTGTTTCAAGTTCTATCTCTAAAACTCGAACGCAACCTGTTAATAGAGTTTCGCACTCAAGCTCTGCTCGGGCTCGACTTGTAAGTGTCATCTCAAACATAGATATAAAGTAAGATGCTGTTGTAATCTTTTATAAAATGTTCTTGTATTTGCCTTTATAGAAAGGAGGCACCAACTAACAATCAAACATCTTTTTTTAAATAAATATCAAATTATACGTTACAGTCGTCTTACAAAAATGATCTAGCAAAACAAGTACTTGCCACTTGGTTCCAAATGTGTATATCAAAAATGCAAAAAAAGAAACTAATAATAATAGTAAAAATAATAACTTACCAATAATCCCCACAAGAACACAAACCATCTTTAAAATGATGGTACCGATTAACATCTCTAAACACAATCTCCCTCTCAGTAATCTTCGATATAAACTTAATCGCCACGTGGCAATCCTCACAAACCCGAAGATTCTTCGTTATCAAAAGTCTACTCTTCGGGCGCGTAGTGATAAGCCCAAACGCAATCGCCAATCGTTCACTATGTCTACACACCATTTTCATCTTTTCATCATCATCAACATCATGAAACACAGGTGTAACATTCGGGACATATCCCGCTTCAATCATCAACTTTTCAATTCGTTTCAACTCGTCATCTATCTCATCACACATCGGATGAGATGTGTCACCCGAAAGAAAGGCGTGCACTTTGTTATTCACCTCAATCCAACTACACGCAACTTCTTTTTTAAGTTTTTTATTAGTCATTAATTCGCGAATCTTTGCGACCCCCTCCCATTTTCCCGCTTGAGCATAAATATTCGACATAATCACATAATTTCCAGCTTCATCGGGTTCTAGTTCTATAAGTTTCTCTAATGCAAGTTCACCTAACTCCACATTTCCATGTATCTTACATGAGTTTAACAATGCACCCCATATGCCAGAATCGGGTTTAATGGTCATGTTTTTTATCATATTATAAGCTTCTTCTAAACGACCATAATGTCCAATTAGATCAACCATAGATGAATAATGTTGAACAGTAGGTGTTATCTTGTATTCATGTATCATTAAGTTACATAACTCCTTCCCTTTATTAAGTAAACCACCATGATTACAAGCCGAGAGAACACCCACAAAAGTTATATGATCCGGGTGTGTTTCACAAGTCATTTTATCAAACAACTCGTGTGCTTCCATCGCATACCCATGCATTGCATAACCCGTGATCATAGCATTCCAAGAAACCACCCGTTTTTCCATTAACATGTCGAAAAGGCTCCTTGCTACTTTAACCGACCCACTTTTCGCATACATGTCAACTAGCGCGGTTTTGACTTTATCTTGAACCACAAACCCTTGTCTCCAGCTATACCCATGAAGCTCTCTGCCTTGAACCGGTGCCGCCATGTCAGCAGCCGACGAGATAGCAGTAACAAGAGTCGCAACAGTCGGTCTCACCAAGCATTTAGCCATCTCACCACATAAATACAAACAATCCTCCGGGTGCCCGTTTTGCGCGTACGCAGCCAGCATAGAGTTCCACATAACAACATCTCGTTCAGGTATTTTATCAAACACCTGGCGTGCACTACCGACATCACCACATTTCGCATACATATCAATCAACGCAGCCCCCACAAACACATCCCTCTCCCACCCGGTCCTCACCACATGTTCATGAACATCCCGACCGACATCAATCGCGCTCAAATTCGAACACGCTTTGAGAACAAACGGGAAAGTAAAATTATCAGGCACAATCCCATGATCAATCATTCTATAATACAACGAAACCGCAGCATTATACGGGCCGTTCCACGCATACGCGCGGATTAAGACATTCCAAAGAAAGACATTTCGTTTGGGAATTTTATCAAACAGTTGGTGGGCATTGGATAAGTAATTACAGGAACAGTATAAATCAACAAGCTTAGTGGCTAGAATGGTGTTGTAAGCTAACCCAGTAATGAAAAGATGTGCGTGAAGCTGTCTGGCTGGTTGAATAGCTCTTCGGGCAATGAAGGTTTTGAGGATTGATTGGTAGTCTAATGGTGACCGATTGGTGAGGTGGACGTGCGAGTGATGTAATAATCGGCATTGGAGATGAGAAATCAAAGGAAGATGATGAGAACTAACGATGGTGGTGATTAGTTTTGGTGTGGCATGAATTCGAATCAGCATTTGAATACAGGGTGTAACCTAGCGGACTGATTTAACCCGGTTTGATGTTGCTCCAAGCAGGCAGGGGTGTGTATACTTTGGCTCGGCTTGGTTCATTTATTGATCTCAATCGAATTAATTGGTCGGTTAGTTGGTTCGATTTATTCGGTTTAGTTTTGTTCGATTAATAGCCAAAATCAAATGTGGACTAAAAGTTTTACTTAGAAGTACAAGAAATGGAAATATAAATAGATGAATAAAATGTGAAATACATAAAATGAAGGTATAAAAGCTTGAAGTATGTGAAAATATGAATGGTTTGGTTCAAATAATGGTTCGGTTCGATTTTTTTTTTTTTGTTAATTTTGATTCGGTTTCATTGGTTTTTGGTTCAGTGTGGTTAATACTCACCCTAGCTCCAAATCCGACTAATACATATTCAAGTTTTATATGCAAAAATTATTAAAACAAACAAGTTTGACCAAAATTTTATAAATAAGACATTGAAACAATTATCTAATCAATATATGCATATCAAATAGCATTTGCTAACATCAGCTCCACAGACACCAAAACAAATCTTCCTTTCAAAATTGACTTCGCACATGTTGATGATATGTGTCCTAGTTAGGCTGACCGGTTGCCTTAACTTAGATAAGTAGGCTAGACAGATGTCTTGACTAACAGGGCTATAACGTAACTTGACGGGCCATGACAAGGCACCTTGCTAGCCTAGAGTCTGTCAGGCTAGGAAGGTGTTTCGCCATACCCAATCGGGCTCTGTAGCTTTGTCAATCAAGATAACTATCTAGCCTACTTATTATAGTTTAGGCAATCAGTTACGCTAGTTGAGGCACATGTCATCTTTATAGGCATGTTGGGCTCATTTGGTGCCCAGTGAGCGTTTGTAGGCAATTTTTATTGGATATGTCTATATTGATTGGGTATTTTATCTTTTCATAGTTACATATATAATATAACATTTATATTGAGTTTTTATCATGAGTGTAAGTAGTTATATCTATATTTATCTAAATACTATTAGATAGCGTTTGGAATGCATGAATGGTGGGCGGATTGCATGAATTGTGAGGGAATGGAGAAAAGCGTGTTTGGTTAATCAAATGAATGAAATAACTCATTACCTAGTCCATTCCATTCCCTTTAAAACACCTCAATTTCATTCCATCTATACCCCCCATGTTTTTTTTCATTCCTTCCCTCTTTCACCCTACATCACCTCCGCCGTCCTCCTACCACCACCACCCACCATCATCAACATTAACCACCCATCACCATCAACATTAACCACCCATCACCACCACCGCCACTGCCACCAACCACCACCACAGCCGTTCACCACCACCGTTACCGCCACCACCACCCACCGCCACCAACCATCGCCATTAGTGCCAACCGCCCACCACCACCACCCGCTCGCCGCCACCATCGATCGTCACCCCTGCCCCTCACCACCACCACTCACCGCCCACTCCCACCACCGCTACCCCGCCACCACCCACCCCAACACCACCACCAACCACCATTATCTCTCATCACTCACCACCCACCCCACCACCACCAACCACCACCCCCCATCACCGCCCACCAATGCCATTACCGCTACCTACCTCCCACCGCCACCGCCACTCACTACCGTTTTAATTTTATTTTTTCCTTTTTTCCTACATACCAAACTACGCAAAGTAATCATTTCATTCTCATGTGGTAACCAAACATTTCATTAAAATGGTAATAACCTATTCCATTCATTTGTCCATTCCATTACCACATTCATTCCATTTCATTGTCCATTCCATTATATCATAACAAACAAACCCTTATAGTGAATGAATCATGAGAAAACTAAATAGATTTGAGAAACTGGATAAAATTACGACTAATCAATCAATTTCTTAAAAAAAATTATTATGAGCTTAGAAATAAAAAAAAAAAGAACAAAGGCAAATTAATAATAAAATAAATATGTAGCTTATGAAGTTACATCTATTTAACGTATAAGCTACATGTATATACCTCGTATGAAATATGTATATGTAATTTTGAGAGCTACATTCAGTAGAAACTCGATAAATTAATACTCGATTATTTAATAAACTCTCTAAGATAATATTTTTTGCCGATCCCGACTCGGGCATAGGGTGCTAAATTAATAATTCACTAAAATTATAAGATAATACATTTTTGATAATTTCTTTAGACCCCATATAAAATATAAATTAATAATTCCTTATATATAGCATATTATATGAAATATGAATGTTTCTTGAAAATTGACTCAGTTGTCTTTGTTTTTTGTTGAAATCAATTTCCCCTTGAACCTCGTCTCTAATTTTCCTTAGCATGGTAAGAACTTCTGGTGTTGTTTTCTCATAGCTCAACAAGAAATTGTTCAATGTGATTTTCGCTTTAATAGCTTCTTTCGCGAAGGGGGCTCCATTATAGAACTTTCATCATCTTCTTCATCGATATCATCTTTATTAATTCCAATAACGCTTTCAATATATAAATTAATAATTATTAATTTATCGATTAATTAATAACTCTTTTAATTAATAAATTTTGATGGTTCTAAGTGTATTATTTTATAGAATTTCTACTATATATATTATATTTAATTTTTGTATTGCATGTTAGGTCAGACCAATGATAATACATATATGTTGAGAGGTAAGAACAAATGTATTTATAAAAGTCATCACAACTTTTAACAATGAAATGAAACAATGTAGTATTAGCGACAAAAGTCAAACTTTAAACCATAGAAAGATGCATGAGAGGTAAGAATAAATGCATTATAACAATTTGAAAACTCCCGTGCTATTTTTGCCAATTTTGAAAATTAAAAGGCCAATTTGTCATTTCATCAAACTTAAAGTCCAGGTCTAATCTATAAATGGGCAAATTTCAGATTAGACAGATCGTCTCAAGGTTCAGACAAGACAGGTCGTCATAAATGTGACCTAGATATTTAGTTTCCTTTTTAGCTAGAACGTCTCACCCTCCTGCCATTTTGAGATGGGATTGTCTAAGCCAGTCTTAAGTTCTTAACTGGTGTTGAGACGGACCATCTCATTTTGATATGGTCTGTATCACCTCCCCTGTTAGCAAGAGGTGTCAAAATAAATCAAAACGTGGCTTATTTCGATTATGAGGTTGTCTAAGCCTCGTAAGTTCATAACTAGTGTTGAGACAAACCATCTCATATTGATATGGTCTGTATCACCGCCCCTGTCAGCAAGAGGTGTCAAAATCAATCAAAACGTGGCTTCTTTTGATTATGAGGTTGTCTAAGCCAGTCGTAAGTTCTTAACTAGTGTTGAGACGAACCATCTCATATTTATATGGTCTGTATCACCGCCCCTGTCAGCAAGAAGTGTCATAATCAATCAAAATGTGGCTTCTTTGATTATGAGGTTGTCTAAGCCAGTCTTAAGTTCTTAAATAGCGTTGAGACGGACTATCTCAATTTAATATGGTATGTATCATTGCCCCTGTCAGCAAGATATGTCAAAATCAATCAAAACGTGGCTTTTGTCGATTATTGAGTCAAGCAGTGCTTACTAGCCTATAAATAGAAGGCATTTCTCTATGCTGACAAGCCAATATGGTCTACAGTTGGATCAAAAGACAATCTGAGTATTTATGTAAACCTATTTGTGACATGTTAAGCAGTTAAAGCAAAAGGTTTTTAGCTAACAAATCGCCAAACAAAACAAATCAGGTGAATATGTTAAACATCTACAAAATGTCAAACAGAATTTACTCTATAAGATAAACGGGTTGTTCGTCTTAAAGAGTCTAAATATAAACGGGTTGTTTGTTCTCAAAGCGTGCTGCATCTAAACATAACTGACTAGCATGCATACTATATATCCGTCTCAACCAGTTCTTAGGGAACTCTTGAATTGTGTGTGTAGTGCAGTAGCATAATCCTAGGGATATCATATGTCTCTTTTAATTGACTGGTCGAATTCGTTTGGATTCGGGTTCATATATCTTCAAAGCTTGTTTTCAAACTTGTTTACACTAAGCTCATATATGATTGCCCCTGACTAGTTGACTCGAGCTCGTTTACACTAAGCTCAATTCCATTGATGAAGCTTAAAATGAAACCAATTTTGCTACATATCTAAGTGCAGAGGTAAAAGACTTTTTATATTTAATATGAATTTGTTTGATCAAATGTTGACATGAAATCACTAAAAGGGAAGCACATGCTAACCCTAGCAAGAAAACAAATGATCATCAAATCAACCTTTTTCTCCCATTCTTTCGAATTTGCATCAAACATACAAAGCGTACAATCGCATGCTGATGTTGTATTTAAAAAAAAAACTATAATTATATTTTTATTTGTGTTTTTTTGGTTTTCAAATTTTCATATATACACTTATTATTTTCAGTTCATTTTCAATGCTTTTAATAATTACAAAAATCGTGTTACTAATTTACTCTACGCACCGTAAATTATATCAATTTTGTTTTTAATTTTTCTTTCTCACAAATGGGTTAAACAGGTCGGTACGGGTTGTCCTAAATTTATGTGTATACGCGTCAGGGTTGAAATATATGACACGAATAATAATATGGGTTGAGTTCGGGTTGCACATTTCAACCCGCCAACCCATAACCCATAACCCACCAACCTGACATGGTTAACGCCCCTAGGGGTAAGAAGAAAAAGAAGATGATGGGTGTGATGCTTAAAGCAACATGTTGGTGTATATTTGAAAAACTTGAAAAAATCTAATTTTTCAACAATACAGAACACAGCCGTACATATCATAATTAAGAAAAAAGAATATTGTGCTTTTTTTGGATAAAAAGTAGAGCTAATGACCCCTATCAACAAGAGAAATTTATGCAATTTTTACTTTTCTTGATTTATTGTTACATTGTAAAGTTGTTTTGGGGTTCTGGCTATTGCTAAAACTTCCGTCTTTGTAATACAAAAGTTGCTATTTTAAAAGAAAGTAGATTAGAAATCATTAAATCCATATGACAAGAATCCCACAAGCCAAACTTACAAAAGACAAATATATGACTTTTGCTAAATTAGTTGATGACGTAGATGGGCAATTTCTTTTCCTATTTTTCTCCGGTAATCAGCCACACCACAAAGTAATGAAAATGACAATTAAAGAGTCTAAATATATGACTTTTGCTAAATTAGTTGATGACGTAGATGGGCAATTTCTTTTCCTATTTTTCTCCGGTAATCAGCCACACCATTTGCTTTGTTTTTATATTACCACTACATGACTGTTGATGCAAAGTACACATAATTGACTAACATCTCCTTTTTGACGATCTTTCTAGCTTTATTTACGAGATATTCGTACCATAAAAATTAATAGACTAAAAAACGATAGACTACTATCCACTAAAAAAATATTCGGAACCTGTGTTTTCATTGTAAAATGACGATGCAAAATCCAAAACATTTAAACGCTTACCTATGACCGTAGTTTCGACTAAGTATTCTCGTTTGGTATTTGGAACTCATTCAACAAGACCAATTTCCTATTAAAGAGTCTAAAATATCATTTTCTTTGTTTTTACATTAACACTACATGACTATTGATGCGAAGCACACATCATGAACTAACACCTCCTTTTTGACAAGTTTTCCGAATTTATTTACTTGACATCCGTACCATAAACATAAATAGACTAAAAATGATAGACCACTACTATCCAATAAAAATATATTATGAACCTAAAAAATGATGATGAACAATCCGAAAAATTCAAACGCTTGTCTATGACCGTAATTTTTGACTAAGTATTCTTGTTTGGTATTTGGAACTCATTATTCAAGACCGATTTCCTAACCATACTTATTTGCATATAAACAACTTCATTACATCTTAATATAGCCGTTGTAAAATAATCACTTTGTAATTTTGTATTATATATTATATATATGTTCAAAAAAAAAACTTGATATATTTTGTTTGTCATTTATCAAATAAATGCAATGTCATCAAGAATGCTAGAAGTTAATGTTCCACTACTTAAGGAGTGATTAGAAAAAGAATAAGTTGGTTGTTCAACTACGGAAACAGAATAGGGGAGAAAGTGATAGTAGATTGTATATCAAATTGGCCATTTATTACTGAAATTATAACAAAATTAGTGTGTGTTCGCTTTCAAAGGGTATGTAGAAACTAGAAAATAACAATTTTTATGTAACATATTACATATATTAGTGATGTTTGGTTTTCAAAATCGGGGATGTAGCTCAAATGGTAGAGCGCTCGCTTTGCATGCGAGAGGCACGGGGTTCGATCCCCCGCATCTCCATATTTATCATGTTTTTGGTTTCAACTTTAAATAGCTGATTAGTTATTCTATTTGGTTACTCATTACACACATACATAATCCTTGAGCCTAATGGGCGTTTGTTTGATTCGTTAGCCACTTAGCCTGCCCTTACTTTCTTTGGCCTTATACCTGCATTTGGGATGTTTTCTTTGGTGAACTCAAAGCTCAGTGCTACTGCTATCTATCTATCATGACAACACCTACAATTATAACAAGTTGACAACAGGCCCAAGTTAGATTAATCTAATCTAACCTACATAATACATTAACTGATGGCCAAACATGTATAAGATAGTTTAGATTTCAAATGTCTTCTAAGATTTGGATAAAAGTATACAAGTTTAAAAAATTACTGACTTGGAGATGCGCGGGATCAAACCCCGTGCCTCTCGCATGCAAAGCGAGCGCTCTACCATTTGAGCTACATCCCCAACTTGTGATTGTGTCTGTACGAAACATTTGTCAAAGTAAACTGTGGTAGTACTAGATGAGCCCAGCAACATTCCACACAAACACACCTTTCCCTTGAATTTTCAGTTTTATGCATGGCTTGTTTAATCTCCTCTCCCCATGGAATCATGGAGTTACACAAAAGTTTGACTTTCCATGTGAATCTTGCATTTGTAATCGTTTTCCGAATCTAGCCTACTCGTCCCCACTTGTTACTTATATAGCCAAGCCAACCCATTTGACTCAACGAAGATAAAAAACAATCCAAATCGACTTAATTGTTTGTAAGCAAATGGATAAATTTGCCAATTTTTACTTCGGAAAGTTTCTAAGACATAGCCGCCATCTCTAAACCTTATGTTGTGTAGGTTGTATAAGTACTCAACGTATCAGTTGTGTAAACAGTCCCCAATTCGATCAGTCAATGTGGTTCTAAAAGCATTGATTATTAGTACAATGAAAGATATTTGAAATAACCATATATTTTTACTAACAAATTATGTTGTACAAGATTAACACTTACTTGGAATTAGTACTTTTGTATTTCCTATATTTACACGTGACAAAATTACAGACTCAATGTAGTTACGAATATTTACACATGAAACTTCATTTCTATAGCTTCACTTGCTAACATAAATCTTGGTCACTGGCGAGTCGATGGACTTCTTCCCCCTAACATCTCGAGCCTTTCTAAGTAGGAATGTTTCTTACTGTTTGTAGCCGATGTTTGCTTTGCTAGTGTTGCGGTTTCATTTGATTCTTGTCCTGAAGACCAACTTATGAACTCGGATAACGTCATAGAAGTTGGGGCGTTCGCATTGTTAAGTTTTTCTAATTCTTCTTTTGCATCCGGAAACTTTCCTGATGCTGTATCTTTTAGAGAGTTTCTTTTTAGATCTCCTGAAGGATTCCGCGCAAGACTGTCTGCACGCATCACGTCTTCAATTCGTGACATCACTTTGTTCGCTAAGCTTTCTAGTATTCTTGAATAGCTCTCAAGAACCGCATGACCAACATCCTGTAAATTCAGCAACTCGTAAGTTTGTATGGTTTGTTTCAAGAGATGGCAAAATGGAAAAATCGGAGTTGAAACTTGATGTGACCGAGTAGGTTAAAACGGTCACCTATAGTATTTTCATAAAAAAAACATAAAGCATGTAGAAATATATTCAAATAGGAATATGAAGTATTCTTACTTCATTATGTTCGACTTTGCAGGCATCTAATGCGGATTGAGAAATACCAGGGTAACGGCATTTTAAGATAAGTAATATCGTTTCCGCTCTATCTTCAAATTGCTCTCTTTTCTCTATACTCACACCTGAACCCCAACCGGATTTTCCATCTTTATTTGTCATTTTCCGTCTCCATATTATAACAGATGCCTCCATTTTGTTCTTTAAATCAAGAATTTTTTGCTCTGAAGATAAGTCCATAGCCGCAAGGAAGTTGTCTGGATCAAAATGATCCACCGTAATATTTTTATAAATCGAGTCTCCTAAGCTTGCGCGTCCATTCTGTCATAAAATGCATCAATGATGATCAACTCATACTATGTCAGTATGCCACATGAACATTTAAAAATGAATGAAATGTTTGTTTTTTTATAAACAGTATCCTATATGTTTACCTTTGGGAGAGTATCTAT
Source organism: Bidens hawaiensis (assembly GCF_021521415.1). NCBI lineage: Eukaryota > Viridiplantae > Streptophyta > Magnoliopsida > Asterales > Asteraceae > Bidens > Bidens hawaiensis. The sequence goes on along the minus strand of NW_027492102.1, from coordinate 373,507 downwards.
GTAATTTTCGGGGATTTCTATCTCCGTAAGAATGTGAGCATTCATAGCCATGGCTGCTTTGAGTACTTGGTTCGCTAAGTCTTTCTGAAACTGTAACCAATTTCTTGTAACATCAGATAGACCGCCCGGAGGAACTTGTGGAGTCGGCCGTTTATCTCCTTCCCTTCTTCTACTTGATTTTGATCCGACTTCGTCTTTGGAAGCGTAAGTGAATTCGCTTTGATCTCTAAAATTATCTAAACATGTCTATGTTCACACAAAGAATCATAAAGTGTATTAGAATTGCCTGAGGTGAAATTCATGAATGTCAGTGTAAGGTGCAATCACTAGGATTTAACCATATGAACTACCATAAAAGTCATAAAGTTATACAAACATACTTGTAAATAATGTTCCACATTGGTCAATATATACATTGGCGTGCCAGTTTAGTCGCAAAACTTAGGAGAATTTTGTTATTTTCAGTCAATTTTATGACATAAAAATGTCCAAAACGAAACCCTAAGTTTAATGACCATGCTTGCAAACAATATGTACATTGTACCACTGAATCACCATTTAGCACATATTTGCCTTAGAAAGTTAATTCAAAATGGTGATTAACACTGTTGATCTAATTGTGAATGAATGTGTAAGAATAAGGGTTAGTGACTAAAAGTCAAAAGAACAAAATGGTGATTAACATTGTTGAATCTGACATGGAGTATAAGTAAATGGTGATTTCTTACCATAAGCATTCCATCAAGCTTCTTTAGGGCTGGTACGTTGACATTCACATCGCTCCGTTGCCTTGTAATCATAATCTGTTATAATCACATGGTTAGATTTATAGTTTTGAATTAAAATTATGAAATAGAACAGATGCAGGAAAATAAAGATACTAATTGTGACCTCCATTATCACGCCATTAGTATTTTGCTTTGAAGGCACAAATTCAACAATGTGATCGGTCACTGCCACCATCCAATCGATTTCTTTTTGCCACCTGGCTTTACTCTCAGCTGGCAACGGTTCTAAACGCAAGATTTCTCCAAATGCAGAAGCTGTTGAACAAGTGAAATAAACGGATCAAATGAGAAGCTAATGGTTTGGTTATAGATTCTAATTTTGAACCGAGTTTTGTTAGTTGGCCATGGTTACTAAACCTAAAAGGGTCTGATAATTTGTAAGAAAACCAATATGGAAAAGGAAAGAAAGCCCGCTTAATTACCGGCAAGATTGGTGATGGCATTGGATAATGCTAAAGCCGAGGAAACACCTTTTCCTCCACCTGACATGTCCTCACCTAATAACAACTTTGCAAATCTTTCCTTCATCATTTCCATATCTACAAATTAACATTCATAATAATATATAAATATCCATACACGTTGAATTCAAAATGAAGTCGAAGAACAATGTAATGCACCTGCATATATAGACTCTAATTCAGGGTCTAGCTCAGCATTCGCGTCTAAATGATCCTCGGCCATTTCTAATATTCAATTGCTCGAACTGTTTCTGATTTCGAGCAGAATGAATGAAGACGATGAAAATGGAAGAAAATTGAGAAATAGAAAATGGGAATTGATAATATGATGGTTTGGTTTGTGTGTTTTGGAAAGATTGAAAATAATGGTTGTTGGAAGAGGAATGGAGGGAACGTGGGGTGCATGTTACTAACAGAATTTTAAACATGAAACTAATATTACTATATATATTTTTTTACAATGTTACATTAACTTTGTTATATTTTCTTTATTATATGCAACGTTACCTTTTTTCGGGCGAGGTCATCGGTTCATTACAAAATATCGTATCGTGTGCGAGCCATATGTTTTGTTATGATGGGCCTTCGTGCTGTGATTTTCCCTGGAGTTGATGGCGGACAGGATCACCAGTGTCTAGTGCTTTATGAGATTGCGGGTGGGTGGCCTTTTACCAATTGGTGTACCCAGGTGGTCGAACTTTGTTGTTGGTTCAAAAAAGAAGCCCAAATCAACAAATATGAATCGAATTGTTACGTGATTTTCATAAAACTTGCCTAAATCAAACAATTACTTTGTATTAAAATACTACCACCATTTTCGCAAAATTTACACATTGTCGTATAAAATTTCACAATCAATCTTTAATACGGTACTTCAAACTTTAAAGTAGGTTTGCTAAATTGTCTGCATATGTAACATGTCCAATGCGAACTTCAGTTTGACCTTTACTATTTTAATATACAAAGGAAATTATGTTGATATTATTATCATTATTGACAAAAATGAATATAAATTAAAGAAAAGAAAATGAAAAATGTTCTCATCGACAGCAGGATTCGAACCTGCGCAGGCAAAGCCCAACAGATTTCGAGTCTGTCTCCTTAACCACTCGAACATATGACATATCGACAAGTTGCTATTTTCTCCGTTCTAAAGCCTTAATATCACTAATAAAATTTGCACAAAGTCAGCTGCTTACGTATTTGGAGCTTATTTATATACTCCCACTCAACTTGAGTTGATTGATAATAAGAACCAGAAAAAGAGGATCATTATCAACCCGTATACAAAAATAAAAGAACAAGCCAGGCTACAAATTAAAAATAAAAAGACTTGTTTGCTAAAGAAAGATGATTCCCATAGTGAAAGATCCCGACTAGAATAAAAGAAGATGATTAAATTTTGACCGAATCTTGAGAATTTTTAATTTGTCTCCTTTTTGGTCAATGCATTTTTTTTATTTTGTTAATTAGGATAGTACCCGTGTTACACACGGGTTGAAAATAGATAAATAACAAAATCAATATAGACAACCATAAATTTTCATAAGTAGATAACCATATATTAACATTAAGATGACCTAAACAAAATATTAGAGAGTAGCATTGTTTACATAAAAAGTTAATAGTTATGCAAACTTGTCTATATTAGTAAAGTCATGAAAATATTTAAACAATATTATCCTAGTATGAACTTCAAAATTTTTTGTCTAATCGAGTCCCCGATTAGTTTTTAAACTGTATTAAACTGTATTATCTAATTTCAACCAGTGTTTAACATACCAACCTGATTAAGTATTAAACTAAAATGTTAATGTATGCTATAATGAGTTTACGTTAACATTAATATCTAGAAGATTATGTAAAACTAAAAACAAAATATGTGAATGTAATTATTACCATAAAAATATAGACAACCATAAAATTTCACAAGAAAACATTTAAAAAATCATAAAATTTAACATAACTTTATAACCGCAATCTTAAGAATTCAGATGCATTTTTTAAAAAAAAGGAAACAAACTGGTCATCAAAATCATAATATTTTTTCACTGTCATATTAAACAAACACACATAATAAACATAACTTAGTAACCAAACTATTGATTATTCAGATCGTCCTAATACAAGCTTAATACTAAAACAAACTAAATATACACATAAAAAGGATTGACCAAAAGAAGATCTAAACATGTCGGAGTCAAATTTACCAACCATCAACTTCTTCAAAATTTCACCAAAAAAATCAAATTACATTCACAACCTGACAAACAAAATAAACGATTATGGAAGTTTATTGTACGTTTTTGAAAGTTTCTAGTTATGAACTAAACTAATAACTTAAACAGAAAACACAAAGTAAACAATGAAAGTAAAAAATTTAGAGTAATCAAATACATAACTAAGTTATTGAATAAGTGTTACCTTAAATTTAATCTTCAGATTCCAAAGAGTTTAGAAGATCATCAAAATTTGACTCATAGTTCTCACACTCTAACAACCATTTTACCTTCTCACTAACTTTATTTTTCAAATTCAAATGTGTCATTTCTTTTCTAACATTAGCAAGCTTCAAATGATTCAAATCTCCTAAAAGAAACATATCATTAGATTCTAATATTGATTTAGGATAGTACCCGTGTTACACACGGTGAAACATATTTAAAACGTAATATATATGTAACATCATATAGATTTAATGGAATGCAAATGTTTTACTTATAAAGAAATGATACTTTTACATGAATTATAAGACATCATAACTTATTTAAATCAAATACAAAAACATACAAAAACTAACAAAGATAAATGAAAAGTTAAAATATTTTATAACTTATACCATCAGTACAATAATAAGCAAACAAAGAAAATTAGTCTCCAAATCAATAAAACAATTCTACAATGTTGATTCAACAAAATTTCTATCTCAATGTTGATTCAAAAGATAAACTATATCTAAGACATTTATTACACATTAATAACTGTAATGTTTATTACTCTAAGATAATACTCGTGTTTGTTTACACATCAATTTTAACATTTATTACACATCAATGTTAAAAGATAAACAATATATAAGACATTTCTTTTTATAAGTATATTATAGAATTATGTTATAAAACAAACTATTATGACAATCAAAAACCTAAATTTAGTCTTTCATAATACTATAGTTAATTGATCTTTAAAATAAAGTCTTTATCAGTATTCAATAACATGTATATTTTCATTCAAGTGTGTTCGACATATAGTTGATTGATAATATATATCATTCAGGAATTAGCCAAAGCTTTCTCATCCATTTTTTATAACTCTTTTGTGGATAAATTATGTTAAATAATTATTGAATACATATAATAATAAATAACATATTGGAGAAAACAAATATTTAACATTAGGTTGGTCTAACCAAAATATTAAAGAGTAAGATTGTCTACATAAAAAGTTAATAGTTACACAAACTTGTTTATATTAGCAAAGTCATGAAAATGTTAAATCGTATTATCCCAACATGAACTTCAAAAATTTCCATCAAAAAACAAAAGCATTTTGCTTTAGAACTTGAAAAACAAAGCAAACCATGCAATCTGATTAAGTATGAAACGAAAATGTTAATGTATGTTATAATGAGTTTATTTAAAATTAATATCTAGAGGATTATGTAAAACTAGAAACAAAATGTGTGAATGTAACAATTACCATATAAATATAGACAATTATAAAATTTTATAAAAAAATATTTTAGAAAATCATAAAATTTAACATAACTTTATAACTATAATCTTAAAAATTCATATGCTTTTTTTTTAAAAAAAATGCAACAAACTGATCAACAAAATCATAACATTTTTTCACTATCATATTAAAAAAACACACATATTAAACATAAGTTAGGATAGTACCCGTGTTACATACGGTGGAACATATTTAAAAACATAATATATATGTAACATCATATAAATTTAATGAAATGCAAATGTTGTACTTATTAATAAATGATAATTTTACATGAATTATAAGATATCATAATTTTTCAATATTCATTTTTTAAATAAAAATAATATTTTTAATAAGCATTACTAAATATTTAAAGTTATTTTGATTTTAATGTCACATTCAACTAAATCTATTAATATATTTATTTCTAAATATCAAAAATAACATATATATATATATATATATATCAAATTCTGATTCTCACCATTTATATGAAATTTAGATAAATATGTTATACAGTTTGACTTTTAGCATTGCTCAAAAACCGAATTTGAATAAATATACTAATTAATTCTACTAATATGTTAATTAAAAAAAATACAAAAATGAAAATCAAATCGGTTAATTTGAAAACTTCAAAAAATTATGGAAAGATTTTGAAATTGGTTTAAAATTATGGAAAGTATTAAAGCCTTTAAAACTTTATTGAAAGATTGGTCAAATTCTGAATTTAAAATAGGTTAAAATATGTTATATATATTAAGCATAAATTAAAGATATTATTTAAAAACGGAATTATATAAATGTACATTTTCTTATTAAATTTTTTCTAATTAAACTTTGAAGTTACATATATTAAATTGAAGGTTATGGCTAAATTTTATGAATAATAAAAATATATTAAAACAATAAACTTGTGTTATGTTATTTTTACTAAATAATATAAAGATAATTACAAAGGTTAATGACATATCACAAAATTAAAATCAAATCAGTTCTAGTTTTACTGATTAATACTACTAATTTAGAAATAGTTACAAAAATTAAAATCAAATTGGTTAATTTGAAAAAAAATAAAATAGAGATAATTTCTTTTACTAATAAAATATAGATAATTACAAAAGTTAATGTCAATCCTCATTACATTTGGTAATATTTTGTCCTTTAAATGCCACATTTTGAGAAGTTGTGACTTTCTGACCGAATTATTTAGAAAACTCTTTTTCCTTATGGGAATAATATGAATAAATTTTGAAAACATTCCATGTTCACAAATAGTTATTTTACGAAAAAAAATATATAAAAACAATAACATAAGAACTTGTAAAATACATACTTAATTTTTCCTTATGGGAATAAATAATTGTTATTATTGATATCTATATTAGAGCCAGTGTTACACACTGTTGAAAATATAAAAACAATAACATAAGAACTTGCAAAATATATACCTAATTTTTTTCAAACACGGGTCATAGTTCAATATGGTTCCAAATGATAGTATTTGAACTAACAATATATTTCAGACCCGAGTAATATTTAAAACGAAAGTACGAAATAATTCGTAGTAGTTGTAGAGATTATAATATTGGATTTAAAATTGACATAGATTGGAAGATAATTTTAAATTTCGATTTGTTACTTTAAAGTCTATAACTTATTTTTGTAAAGTTCATATAAAGGTTGAAAATTATAGCCAAATAATTATTAATTATCTTTATTATAAAATAAAGCCTAAATAATATACCAAATATGCATACAATTGCCGGAAAGTTAATTTGAATTGGGGGAAATAAATTAAAATTACTTATTGTAAATATTGTAAATTATAAACACATCTCTAACATTTGACAACTATTGTAAATTATTGTAAATAATAACAAACTTGTTAGAATATAATATTAGAATATATATATTAGAATATAATTCTATAAGATAAATATAAATAATAACGAACTTGTAAAGTATAATTTTAATAATGTCTAAATTAAACATAATGTGAATGAGATATTTTTGTAATTTATGACGGTCCTTAACACTATAGTAAAAATTTAAATGTATATTGTATATATTGTATACGGTCCTTAACTTATTAACCTTTATAAACACAATTAGATTAAGTTGTTTAAGTGTAACAATATAGTCAAAATTTAAATATATATAAATAATATATTTTAATCAAATCATTTTTATTAATATGGACCATAATTATAAATTAATGGTTAATCATATACCAAAAATGTTTATAATTACCAAATTCAAAGCATTGAATTTGGTATAAATTAGTTACTTATGTTAGTCATACATATATATAAACAATTATGTTTGACAAACAATTATTATCGAGAATAAATAGAAATTCAAATTTAAATAATGTACCAAAAATGTAGAGCAATACCATAGAGAAATTCGAGACCTTCATTTACTTATTTATGTAAATTAGTAAACTTATTATTATCTACCGATTTGGACCATTAATTTTAGAGAACTTATTATTATGTAAATTATGGATAATTAATTTCAAATTAATTTTTTTATGATATACTAAAACTAAATACTATTACGGTAAACAAAAATAAAGAATTGAAGTTATGAGTTGTTTTAACATTTAGAACGAATTTTGAATTTGTAACAGTATGAACGGTAACTTGTAAATCGGAAACATGTTGATATATATTCCATGTAAATGTTGGTCAAACCATTATTATGGACATTAATTAGAAATTCAAATTTATGAGAACTTATTATTATGTAAATTATGTATAATTAAAGTATATAAATTATGTGATAATTATTATGTGATAATTAAAGTATATAAATAACAATAAGGAAAGTTATTTAAGCAATTATAGAAAGTCAAATTATGAGATAATTATGATGTTAATTAGGTTATTTAAACAATTAAGGAAAGTCAAACTAAATAATTTGTATTAATGGGATAATTAAATATGTATTTTATTAACACACGCCGGAAAAAAATACATCTCCGATATATATGAACAAATTAATGAGAATGAATATACATGACTATTCAAAAAATAAATATACATCGATATAAAAAAATACATCTTATAAAGTCATCATCAATCCTTGAAATTAGATAATATGAGTGAGACAATAACCTGAAATAATATAATCGAATATTAATATTGATTTTATGGATTTTTGAATTATAATTAATAACGGAAAAATTTACAAAGGTGTTACCGAAAAAACGATATTGTGAGAATGACCATGGAATGTCGGATTTTTTTGTAGAATTTCAAGAGAAATGAGGATCTATTAGTCTTGGCATTGACCTGAAATTATAAAGTAGAATATTAATGTTGATATTATGGAACATTTGATTTTTAATTTGTAACCGGAAAAATTGAATGTCTTACCGAAAAATAAAAAATATTTTTAACCATGAAATCTTCGATTTTGATTAACCCACAACATGGATTAACAACATGTCAAACAAAAGAATACGAAAAATAAAAAAATACAACAAATATAAAACAATCATTGTTACAAGTATAACACATAACCGGAAAAAATTACCGGCAATACATACCGGAAAAATGTAAACACGTCCAAATATTATAGACATCCCCGTTCTTTATTTACAACCTAAACTGATTTTAATAAAATCAGTTAAAAGTGAAAATAAAAATAAAAGATTAGAAGAAACAATAACTGGAAGAAGATATAATATTGCCGGAAATACATATATAAACAATCGGAATCGGAAGTTTAATATATAATAGAAACTTACCGGAAAATGATTAATAAAAATATAGATTTGGATTGGCCGGAATATGGGAAAGCATGAAAGAAGATCCGAGTATTAGAGAAAGAGAGAAAAATATGATTAGGGTAAAAAATTAAAAAATGTTATGGTTTAAATATATGTTAGTGGATGAGTTTGCATTAGTAAGAAAGGCAATGGTGACATGGCATTGAGGTGGAGGGGTTAGAATGTTGACAAGTGGAAACCTCATTTTGCTTTAATAGTATGTATAGATGTGAGCAATAATGTAGGTTCATTTATGAGTGTTTAAACAAAAATCCAAATTCGTATATGAAATTAATTGAAAATTCGAATCCGAATTTTATCTAAAAATTCATATATCCGAATTTTTGGATTCAGATAGTGATTTTGAAAATTTTCGGATATATTTTTATAATTGTTATATTTTTTTGATATTTAGGATACCCGGTTCATTATCCGATCGGATATTCGAAATTTCGGATTCGTATAATAATTCCATTATCCAAAAGGTCCGAATATACGAAGTTCGGATATCCAAAAATCCTGATATCCGACTTTCAACACCCCTAGGTTCATTGGGTTACTGTTCTTATTGTTCACAAGTTTGATGGGCATAATCATAATTTATGTTATAATATTAGCTCTAATAACAAGATTATTGAAGTGATAATTGAACTTTATTATAACTAAGAAAAGAGAGTAAAGAAATATGAGATTCTCAATTCTACTGGATGTCAACGTTACTTACAATCACACAATATTTATAATACTAAAAATACTATTCGAAAATACTATTAGGGAGACATATGCATATAATTGGTTTGAAAATGTCATCCACCACTTGCAAGTGTCTTACCGACACTCTTATAACACCCCCCTTGGATGACACCTTTTCAAAACTTCGGGGTCTTGAAGTACCACCTCATTAAAAACCTTGCTAAAGAAAAACCCAATGGGAAAAACTTTAGCTAAAGGAAAAATAGTGCAGTATATAGCCCCCCCTCATATTGCAGGTCGTTACATTGTCCGCACATGGCAATATCATGAACATGTTTCCTGAATGTTGCTGTGGGAAGTGCTTTTGTGAAAAGATCAGCTAAGTTGTTGCTGGACTGGACATATCTCATCTCAACCTGATTGTCTTTAATAAGGTCTCGAGTATACTCAATGTATCTTGGTGGTATATGCTTTGTTCAGTCACTTTTGATATACCCTTCCTTCATTTGCGAGACACAAGCTGCATTATCTTCATAGATAGGAGTTGGAATTCGATCTTTCTCTAGTCCACAAGAAATTAATATGTGTCGTGACATAGATCTTAACCATACACATTCTCTTGAAGCTTCATGCAATGCAAGGACTTCATAATTTGAAGATGTTGCAATGAGTGTTTGTTTCTGAGAACGCCATGAAATCGCAGTTCCTCCATTCTTAAATATGTATCCAGTTTGAGATTTTGCTTTATGGGGATCAGATAAATAACCTGCATCTGCATAACCAACTAACCCTTCTTTTGAATCGTTAGGATAAAATAAACCTAAATCAGCAGTTCCTTTTAAATACCGAAAAATATGTTTAATGCCATTCCAATGTCTTTTAGTAGGGGATGAACTGAATCTTGCCAATAAATTAACTGCAAAAGAAATGTCAGGTCTTGTACAGTTAGTAAGATACATAAGTGCTCCAATTGCACTGAGGTATGGTACTTCGGGACCAAGAATCTCTTCATTATCTTCGCAAGGACGAAATGGATCATTGTCAACATTGAGTGATCTAACAACCATCGGTGTGCTTAAAGGATTTGCTTTGTCCATATTGGAACGTTTTAAGAGTTTCTCAGTATAATTTGACTGATGCACAAGTATCCCATTATGCATATGCTCAATTTGTAAACCAAGACAATATTTGGTTTTTTCCAATATCTTTCATTTCGAATTCTTTCTTTAAAAGAGCAATTGCTTCATTAATTTCTTTTTGTGTCCCAATTAAATTTAGATCATCAACATACACAGCTATGATCACATATCCTGATGTTGTCTTCTTGATGAAGACACATGGACAAATAAGATTATTTGTGTATCCTTTGCTTATCAAATAATCACTCAAACGATTGTACCACATCCTTCCAGATTGTTTCAGTCCATACAAGGATCTTTGTAATTTGATGGAATACATTTCCTTAGGCTTTGAGCTTATTGCTTCGGGGAGTTTAAATCCTTCGGGAATTTTCATATAGATGTCACATCTAGTGATCCATACAAGTAAGCTGTGACAACATCCATAAAACGCATCTCTAACTTTTTAGAGACTGCTAAGCTGATTAAATATCTAAACGTAATAGCATCCATAACAGGAGAATACGTTTCTTCATAGTCAATTCCTGGCCTCTGAGAAAAACCTTGAGCTACAAGTCTTGCTTTATATCTTGTAACTTCATTTTTCTCATTTCGTTTTCTCACAAAAACCCATTTATATCCTACAGGTTTCATTGACTTTGGTGTACTGACAATAGGTCCAAAAACCTTTTGATTGTTTAGTGAGTTTAATTCAGCTTGCATAGCATCTTTCCATTTGTTCCAATCTTGTCGATTTTTACAATCATCTACAGATTTTGGTTCAGGGTCATCATTTTCTTCCATGATATCGCTTGCCACAGAATAAGAAAATATATCATCAATATTTTCCATTTCATCTCGATCCCACATTATATGTGATTTACCATAGTTTATTGACAATTCTTTATTGGAATTATTTATTTCTTCCTGAGGAAATGTTATATCATTTATTCTTTCCTGAGGGAAGGTTTTGTCAATCATTCCTTCCTTAGGGTCAGTATCCTTCTCAGAACCCTTTCTTTTTCGAGGATTTTTATCCTTTGAACCGATTGGCCTTCCACGTTTTAAACGTTTTTGAGATTCATGAGGTGCATTATTATGGTTTTGCTTGCTTGGAATCTCAACTCGAGCTGGAGCATTAGCAGCTGGTATATGAGATTTTGTGACCCTGTTTATATCAGTAAATGCATCAGGTAACTGATTTGCAATTTCTTGTAGATGTATTATTTTTTGGACCTCTGTCTCACTTTGTTTTGATCTTGGGTCTAGGTGTAACAATGATGGCACACACCATGATATATCTCTTTCTTGCTTTTTCATTTCTCCCCTTAATGCCGGGAACATTGTCTCGTTAAAATGGCAATCAGCAAAACGTGTTGTAAATACATCACCTGTTAAAGGTTCAAGGTATCTTATGATGGAAGACGTTTCATATCCAACATATATTCCCAACCTTCTTTGGGGACCCATTTTTGTGCGTTGTGGCGGTGCAATAGGAACATACACAGCACACCCAAAAATTCTAAGATGAGAGATATTTGGCTCATTTCCAGAAACAAGTTGTGTGGGAGAGTATTTATTATTTGCACTTGGTCTCACACGGATTAATGATCCAGCATGCATAATTGCATGACCCCAAATAGAAACAGGGAGTTATGTCCTCATTATTAATGGTCTAGCTATTAGCTTTAGGCGTTTGATCAACGACTCGGCTAAGCCATTTTGTGTGTGTACATGAGCAACAGGGTGTTCTACAAAAATCCCCACAGACATGCAATAATCATCAAAAGCATGTGATGTAAATTCTCCCGTATTATCAAGCCTTACTCTTTTAATGGTATAATCCGGAAAATGTGCACGTAATTTGATAATTTGAGCAAGAAATTTTGCAAGAGCAACATTACGAGTCGATAATAAAGAGATATTAGACCATCTGCTGGATGCGTCTATTAAGACCATGGAGTATCTAAATGGTCCACATGGTGGATGAATTGGTTCACATATGTCACCTTGAATTCTTTCAAGAAACATTGGTGTTTCTTTATCGACTTTTAATGGCGAAGGCCTTGTAATTAATTTTCCAAGAGAACAAGATGTACATTGAGGCATTTTATCTATTTTGTGGATCTTTTGACCTTTCAGTGGATGCCCATGTGTATTTTCAATGATCCTTTTCATCATTGTGGATCCTGGATGGCCTAATCTGTCATGCCATAAGTTTATGATACCAGAATCGCAACAATTTTCTTTGACTGCCATATGTGCTTGAGGCACATTTATATATGTATAATGCAAACCAGAATGGAGCATTGGCAATTTTTCCAATATTTGATCTTTGCTTATGATATGCAAATATTTTTCATTACTAACAGTCCTTGACTGAGTATCATATCTATTATGATATATGTTTCTGAAACTCAACAAATTTCTTGTTGATTTTGGGGAAAATAAAGCATTTTCTATTTTGAGCTTTGTACCATTTGGTAATGCTAAATTAGCTTTTCCCACTCCTTCTATCAAGTTTGTAGGACCTGATATTGTATTGATGATCCCTTTTGTTGGTTTCAGTTTATAAAAATATTTTTTAGATCTAAGTATAGTATGCGTGGCTCCACTATCCGCTATACATATATCTTCTTCATTTGTTTAATCTTGTGCTCCGGTGATTTTCATTTTAAATCTTGAAAAATATTAAGAAAAAATAATAAGTGTATAACGAAGACATATGATATTTTAATAAGAACTTTATTTAATTGAAACACAAGTAGTACATGAAAGAGGAACTACATAATTAAAGATAATGAGAACACACTTAATAATTGCATCTAATTATAGTAGTCAAGCAACTTTGTTTCAAAGTTTCACCTCAAATTCTTCAACGCTCAGCTCAGCATTGATATTATTAAAGTTATCAACATGGTTCACTTCTTTCTCTTTTCCTTTTAGAGAGGCTTGGTACAGTTCACACAGATGTGGAGCTGTGCGACAAGCCTTTGCCCAGTGATTTGTACTTCCACATCTAAAACATGAAGTGCCATTGTTTTCGGACCTACCAGCTTCATTCCATTTATTTTGGCGGTTGGAATTGGTATTGTGTGGGACATGATAATTATTGGCTCTCTGGTTACGACCACGACCACGACCGTAAGAATTATTGTTCCATTTGAATGAAAGCTTACGATCATTAAAATGTCTTTTGTCAAAATGACCACGGCCACGTCTACGACCTCGTCCTCAACTTTGTTTCCATTTATGACCAGAATTTTTATGAGAACTTTTGTGAGCAACATGTGCTTCTGGTATTGCTAATGAACCCGTGGGACGAGATTGATGATTTTTCATCAATAATTCATTATTTTTCTCTGCTACAAGGAGCAATTCATTTAGATCAGAGTATCTCCTAAAATTCTGCAAACGATAATGTGTTTGCAAGTTTATGTTTGATGCATGAAACGTGGAGAAAGTTTTCTCTAACTTTTCTTCCTCTGTTACGGGATACCCACAAAATTCTAGCTTTGAGCAAATTCGGTATAAAGCAGAGGTGTAATCATTTACCCTCTTAAAATCTTGGAACCTAAGACTGTTCCATTCATCTCTAGAAGTAGGAAGTAAAACTTCCCTTAGATGACCGAATCTGCTTTTCAAATCTTCCCATATCATATATGGGTTATCATAATTAAAATACTCATGCTGTAGTAATTCATCAATATGTTTATGGATGAAAACATCAGCTCTTGCTTTATCCTGGTCAGAGCAATCATTGTATTCTTGGATTGTTTCTAACACATCCATAGATTTTAAATGTCTTTTGACATTTGCTGTCCAAGACATATAATATTCTTCAGAAATGTTGAGTGCAGGGAATTCGAGTTTTGCTATATTTGACATTTTGTTGCTAAACATAATAGAGCAAATAATAAGATAAATATTAGAATCCATATATATCAATCAACAATGTGATACAATACATTGGTAGAGCTATAAACATATAAAAGAAAAAGAAAATGCCGAAATCTTTAGATGGCAGATTGAAATTAGAATGAGAAGTAGTATAAGCATTATAGTGACCAACAGCAAAACCGGGTGAATCATTTTGAAAACTTTATCTTGGATAAATTTAATAAGAAGAATGTTTGTTGTAAATGAAATGGGGTTAATAATTGGTTATTTATAGTGATAATTTATAACCGTTTTACAACGGCTATATTACCGTTTTATAACGGTAACATTACCGTTTGTATGTGTGTGTGTGAATATATATATAATATTAATTATTTTAAAGTAAGATAATAAATAAGATAATAAATACAGTTTATTTTATAAAATATATAATTATTATGCATAATAATAAGAATAAAATTATTAGTGTAAATAAATCTAACTTTTAAATGATATATTAGTGTGCATATAAAAATTAGAATGATTATCAAATTTTAATAACAATGTTTATACACATTATTGTTATTACTTAGTATATGTATATGCATAGATATATTTTCAATGTACATAATTAAAGAAGTGTTTATGATGCTTATGTAGATACCTTTGTGTCTATTACCTTTCTTGATTAGGATATAAGCGGCTCGTGCTGACAACGTGTTATAATATTAGCTCTAATAACAAGATTATTGAAGCGATAATTGAACTTTATTATAACTAAGAAAAGAGAGTAAAGAAATATGAGATTCTCAATTCTACTGGATGTCAACGTTACTTACAATCACACAATATTTATAATACTAAAAATACTATTCGAAAATACTATTAGGGAGACATATGCATATAATTGGTTTGAAAATGTCATCCACCACTTGCAAGTGTCTTACCGACACTCTTATAACAATTTAGATGTTGTACAAAAAGTCCATTAAAGTATTTTGCATATTAAATTTCCTCCACGTGTTAAATTCTAAACCAATTATGAATTTTACATATTCATATGGGTGGGTGTAAATAAGCCGAACTAGCTCGACTAGGCTCATTTTGAGCAATGTTTCTAAAGCTCGAGTTTGGGTTGTTTTGACTTATTTTTCTAAAGCACGAGCTTGACTTGTTTCAAGCTTTTTTTTCTAAAGCTAGAGCATAGCTCGTTTCGAGCTTTTTTTTTCTAATGCTCAAGCTCGGCTTATTAAAGCTTTTCTTTTTTAAGCTCGAACTAGGCTCATGAATAGTGTACTTGTTTTTATTAAACTCGAGTTTGACACAGGCTCGGCTCCTTAAGAAGTTATAAACAAATGACTTTTATTATTGTTATTATCATAATTTGTAAAATAATGTTTTCATTATTTCATCCGACCGAGGTTTTGTTTTTTCTACATTTAAAGGACTTTTATGATAAAAATAAAATAAAAAATGTGTTGTTTCTAATATGCAAAATAATGTTAAGAGATCTAAAAAAATACAGAAAATATGATGAAAAGTTGTTACTTTGACGGTAAAAAATAAAATATATTTTGGCTTTTTATCCATGAAATGGTTACCACTTCAACCATATTTACAGCACATAACATAATATTATACTTATTTCAAAACAAATAATAATATCGATTAGATTTTTCATCATCATATTTGTGAGATTCATACTCTCCCAAACAAAACAAAATTTTAGCTCTATAATGCTCTAAAGAGGGCAAGCTATTTTATGACGAGCTTCAAGCTCGTCCATACTCGAACTTGACTCAATGAGCCAATTCTATCAATTTTCTAATAACTTGATTTGGCTTATGAGCAACTTTTCGATTAAGCCTGATTTTTTTTTGTTAAATTATTGATTTGTTTTTATAATTTATAATTATTATTAGGTTTATATATAACATATAATATATTGATAACTTAGTTTTAGCATAATTTTATATATAATAATAACTATTATATAAAATATATAAAATTATATATAAATAGCAGGTTTGTTTAGACCCGCGAGCCTAATCAAACTCGATAAGTGAAATTTAGACTCAAACTCGTTTATAAAGTAAGCTCCATTAATGGAGGCTCAAGCTCGTTAAAACTCAACTCGATTCAAATTTTTAGCATGTTTATCTCGAGCAACTTTCGTCATTTAGATCCCTACTTTGGATCGGGATTAAAATAGGTTCTGGCCAATATGAATTTGGACTGAAACATTTTGTGTTATAAAAAACCCTTTGTTTGATTCAGATCAAAATGGATTTAAACCAAAACAAATTCTTAAGAAGCCAGAACCTGTGATATTTTTTATATAAAATATTTTTATAAATAAACCTACGTTTGCCATAACTTGTGTTCCCGTTGTTTTAAATAGTCATTCACTATCACAAAGAAATAGTTTTACAAACCCATATTTTATATTGACGCAATATGCGAATGTGTTAAGGAATTCCATATAATTTACCGATTATATATATATTCTTTGCTTCATTTGATATTTGTTGCTCATTGCAAAGCTTCCTTTCTTCTCCGTGTGCAATTTGTTTCTTTAACTTGAGTCCGATTCAAACAACTTCAACTTTCCTTCTCTTCTCACCGGAAACTATCATTCCCACCCGGAAGTCATCGATTTAAAGACTCATGAAGTTCTTCGCAAACATGTTTGAGGCATGGTTCAAACGCAAGTTCGACACGAAATGGCAAGTATTTATTTGATGGATTTTGATTTTTACGGTCCGGTTTAATTGATTTTGGTTTCAGGAAATGACAAACCAAACGAGGCAGGCTGATTTATATTGTTTAAATCAAATTTTTGTTTTTGGTTCAAAATTGTTAGTTTGTTATTAAAATAACATAAGTAAGTCATGAATATAATACATATTTGATTGTGCATGTGTTATACATTAGCAAACTAAACATCGGTCATACATTGATGCGAATCGAGATCATCAAGAGAAGGCGAGATGCAATGCAAAAGTTTTTAAGGAGTGATATTGCCGAGCTTTTGAGAATCGGTCACGATTCTGAAGCATATAGAAGGGTAATTATTTCTTGAATGATTTTTGTTTATTTTTATTTGTTCTAATTTAAACATTTGATTAGAAAAAGACCATTGTTTATCAAAACTACGGTCTAAATTATTTAAACATATAATAAAACTGAATCAAATTTGGACTGGACCACGACCTAGTCCTGGTCCAATCCGAGTCTAGTTATATACAATGCTTTTCTTTTGTTCTCCAAGACAAGGACCGGTTATATCAAATCTTGACTCTAAACATGGTTAGCTATATATCCTTTGGGTAACCCTTAGCATTTGATGAAAACAGGCTGGGAGGCTATATCTCGACCAAAATAGAACACTATGCTATGATTTTGTTGGGCGATATTGCACACTCATCTTAGACCAACTAACAACAATAAACGACCAAAGGTAAGAAAAAACACATTCGTTAATCAATTACTCGGTTATTAATCGATGCAGTTTGGCTCTTATTTTGCACTTTAAAACCACAAACCCAATTCTTTTCATTCATAGTGAATGTCCGGAGGAATGCAAGGAAGCGATTTCGTCTTTGATATACGCGGCTGCAAGATTTGGTGATTTGCCAGAACTACGTAAACTTAGAACCTTATTTTCGGAGAGATACGAGAAAACGTTTAAATATAACGTCAACAAAGAGGTCGATTCTGGTTAAGATTTAAAACATGGTTTATATATAGGGTTAATCTAAAAACAAAAAAAATGTTTTATGTCTTTCAGTTTATCGATATGTTGAATCCTGGTCGTCCGACAAAGGAAATGAAAATTCGACTGATGCAAGAGATAGCTCAAGAACATGGTGTAGAATGGGACCCCGAGTCATTAGATACTAGATTATACAAACCGTTTTCATCTCATCGTGTAAGTTCTAATTGTTTTTTTGCCATGGTTTTGAACCTAGAAGAGACGTATTAGTTAGATCGGTAGATCATATGGTGCAATTACTCTTTTGATCATGAAAACATTGTATTCTAGTTGTAAATTGGTGAGACTTGATTATTAATAAAAATAATTATCGAAAGGGCACGTGGCCCAACAGTACCAAGTTGTTGAACTGAGGTCCTCTTTAAAATGGTAAGAGTTCAAATCCTATTATTGGTTAAATGGTGTAAATTTACATGTACGTTGAGAGGTGTGTGAGTTACCGTTGATAAGTAAATAAATATAAATAACTGAGGTTAAATAGAAAAATTATTTTTCTAGAGATGCTTGTAACATGAAAAATGTGATTTGTGTTGTTATGTATTCATCTTACATGCTTTTCTAGTTGCTTTGATTTTCTATTAGAAATTGTATTATTTCAATAATGGAACTTATTTAAACATAATTAAAGGTGTTGTGTACCTCTGTACCTTGTGTTTCTAATTCTTCACACCGCAACACATTTTTAGAGTCGTAATACTCTATTTTTGACAATACACTAATTTCTTAAATAAAACGTTTATTAAATTATTCACTAGTAAAACACATTTAGAGCGTAATTGATAACAGATGTTTATCAATGGTGATAATGATTTTAATATAGTTATATCATTTTAGATAATAAGGAATTATTATATATTGAAAAACTTTAATGGTGATTCTAATGTAACTAAATCATATTAGATAATACAAAATTGCATAAGACAAAAAAAATGACATTATATTTTGTGTTGGGAGTTAAAAGGTGTGGAGTACACATTAGGTCAATGATATTATGATAATTTGATTTTAGACCTTGTCGAACTCAATTTATCTAGCTTTTAACATTTGATGTTTTTTTCCCGGTAGGACTGGTCCATAAGAGCCGGTAATCAAAACAAAGACTTCCGCGGGCCCGAACATGAAAATGGGTGGAGGATCGACATCCAAGAAACAATAAACGATGACAACAATGCTCATAAAAAAGATGAATCAGACGCTGATCTCCAAAAGCAAGCAGAAAGTATGCGTCGGCGACTTTGGAATTATTTGTCAAGAACCTCAAGTCTACACTCGACGAGAAGCCGAGAAATAAGTACAAGTTCCAATGGAAGTTCAACTTCTTCCGATGATTCAAACAAATCAAGGTCATTCTTCAACTATTGGGCGCCTTACGTGAGAAACGATCCCAACAAAAAGGGAACAAACTCCGACATTGTTCATGATTCCCCAACAAATGATAAACAAGTACATGATGGCAACAAAGAGAACGAGGAGAATGTTTCGGTTCATCCAAATGTTGAAAAACGACGGAGAAAGAATGGTGCTTTGCCACGTGTGATATCGGTAGCGGTTGAGGAACCTAAACCTCGAACGAGACATGTTCATCCTAAACTACCGGACTATGAGGAAATTAAAGCTCGGTTTACGGGTTTTAGAACAAAATCTTAACGCTATTGTCTCATGTTGGATTAAGCTTATAATTCTTGTTTAAATACACATATGGTGTACATATTGTATTGTATTATTATATATAACAAATAAAGGGCTACTAGAATATTAAAAAGTGTTATTTTTTTAATGAACCAGCGATAGAAACCTGCATGACCTAAGAAGCTACAGATGGATATCACAGAAGTGGGCGGGGGAAGATTAGAAATGGTTTCAATTTTAGCTCGATCGACCTCGATCCCCACACTCTAGATCCTATGTCCCAGAACGATCCCCTCGCGTACCATGAAGTGACATTTCTCCCAATTGAGGACTAGGTTGGTGTCGACGCAACGAGCCATCATCCTATCAAGGTTGGAGAGACAATGATCAAAAGAATTACCGAAGACAGAAAAATCGTCCATGAAAACCTCCATGGAATCCTCGATCATGTCGTGAGATATCGCCACCATACATCGCTGGAAAGTAGTTGGAGCGTTACAGAGTCCAAAGGGCATACATTTATAGGCAAATGTGCCATAGGGGCAGGTGAATGTGGTTTTCTCCTGATCATCGGGAGAGATCGGGATTTGGAAATACCCGGAGAAACCAACCAGGAAACAGTAGTATTGCTGACCTGCCAAACGCTCAAGCATCTGACCAATGAATGGTAGAGGAAAGTGATATTCCCTAGTGGCATCATTCAGTATGCAGTAGTCGATGCAGACTCTCCAACCGGTTACAGTCCTAGTGGGAATAAGCTCGTTCCTTTTATTGGTGACGACAGTCATGCCACCTTTCTTCAAAACCACTTGGACCGGACTCACCCATGCGCTATTAATGATGGGAAAAATGATTCCCGCATCAAGGAGTTTACTGACTTTTTTTTAACGGATTTGAAATTATCCTCCATGAGGATTTTATGAGTGCAGAACGAGGGATTAATCCCTTTAATGTCGATAATCTTCCATGCTATCGCCTCATTGTGCGCTTTCAGCACCTTCAACAATTTCAACTTCTCGACCTCCGTCAAGGCATACGCGATGATGACAGGTAGCTTCCTCTCTTCGTCCAGGAATGCAAACTACAAATGATCGGGTAGATCCTTAAGTTCTAAGGAAGGAGGATGGCTCTCAACGAAAGGTCGATCTCTCGGATCGTCTCGCACAATCTCAACAGATGACTCTGAATCTAGGGGTGGTCATGGCAACCATCTCGACCTTTAAAATCTCCCTATCGAGAATCTGTGGATCCAAGGTAGGTCCTGTCACACCCCGACCAAAGGCAGCGGAACATGCCGGGGCGTAACGTATTGATTGGACAGTAGCTCAAAAGACACTAATTAAAGTGACAGTAATTATTTAATTTCATTAACATTAAACAAGTACACAAATTTAATAATAAGAAACAATTACATCATGCTTTTGTATTTTGAGTAATATCCTAAGGTAAAAACTAATTTCTTCGATCTTTAACAATGTAAATTACTTGTACGTGTAGCATGTATAAAAATAGAGTTTGTCAACACGAATGTTGGTGAGAATACATAAGTTTTAGTTGAGATATATATAGATAAAAACCACAATTCATATGTTAATGCTGAGCATTACAATTTCTAGGAAAATGTAAACAAGTAAATAGATGTGGACCCGTTCCTATTGATACGAAATCAATATAGTTGAGGAAATGTATGATTATACTAGATGACAATAGATGAGGATGGGATACCCACCACCAAACATAAAATAAACATTTAAGCACATATAGCATAATCATAGAGCATGCAATAATCACACATAAACATATAATGAATCATGTTTTGAATAAATGTATAAGTAAAACATGAGTAAAGTTGAAACAGGTATACATGCTACCCCCAAAATACAAAAGATGGAAAAAGGGTTATGTAAACTCACCTTAGAGTATGGAATTGATGAGAATGAGATAATAAAAATTTAAGATGGAAGCGGTTGAGTTCCACGAGGTTCACCGACAATAATTCCTATTTTTAATGAGTTAATAACGAGATTAAGGTTAAACAATTATAATGAAAAAAATTAAGGAGGAAGCTTATGACGGATTTGTGTCTCGTTAAGGGTAAAAATGCTACTAGGGATTATTGAAATGAATATACTTATTATTATTATGATAATAATAATAATAATAATAATTAATATTATTAATATTGATATTAATATTATTGATGTTAATGTTTTTTTACATTTTGAGAAAATGAAAATAAATACATACATATATTTATAAGAAAGTACTATAATATATACATATATTTATGTAAATAGGTTCTACATATATTTTTATTATTATAATTATTATTAGTATTATTATTACTTACTTTTAAGCCCTGAGAAAAGAAATATATACATATATTTATATATATAAATAAAAGCTATTATGTATATGTTACGGAAATTATTTTTGACAAGTAATAAAGGTTTGGTTTACGACTGATAACGGGTTTTATTATGTATGTATATGTGTGTATATATATATATATATATAAAGCATACATACATTATTAAATCATTAAAAGAAAATGGAGGGTTAATAATAATAAAGAAAAACAAAACAATTAACAAAAAATTAACCGAAACCGGGCCTGGGAGACTCGAACCCGCACCCCAAGGCCGGTTCAAGACTAAGAAACATGCACCTGCCATTGGGGCAGGTATCTAACTCGTTTATTGTATGACACAAGTTAAATATAAACATACAGTCTTGTTCTTCCTTAACCCAAATATAAACCCTAGATTTGAATTGAGATCAATTGTTCATTGGTGATTAAAACTGATAAGGGGTTACTGTTAATCGCTTAAAAACGAACTAAAATAGGATTGATTACGTAATAAGGGTTATTGATGAAATAGGTTCCGCGGCTCGAGCTCGATATCAACCAGGTCCTTTACGGCTTAGTGGATTGAAATTGAGTTAGGGTTTAGTGTCGTGATGATGTAAGGAGTATGTGGTATCTTTGAATTGCATTATAGTCGTGTTTATATAGTGTTTTGAGATCAAGAAAGCCGTGGTTCAAAAGTTAATGATTTAGCTGTCAATTCATTATTGTTTTTCTATAATTTGACCGTCGGTGCAAATCGTATAAGGTAAATGAACAACTTGGTAATGTCAAATCCGTTGATTATGCCGAGTTTTGTGAAACAAGAAAGAAGGGGGGGGGGGGGGGGCTGTTGGCCGACGGTGATAGGGAAGAAGAGAGGGAAAGAAAATAAATAAATAATATTTATAATTTGCATATTGGTCCTTGATGTTTTAGTGTGGAGACAGAAGTGGTAAAAACAAATATTAGGGGTGATTTTCGTACTAGTCAAACAGTTATAACGATTTAATAATAACCAAAATCAAAACGAGTGTCGGGTAATAATTTATTATCAAAATGATTAATAAACTAATGATGAATAACGATAGTCCGGGTAATAATTATAGTAAAAAAAAGTGGGTCGGGTTTTCGAGTTTGAAATTTGACGAATGTTACAGTATTCACAACTTTTTGAAAATTTCGTCCCGAAATTATAGAAAAATCATAACATAAGGAAAGAAATTAAGTGTCAAGAGATTTTTTTTTGTTTAATAAAAAACTATAACACAGACTTTAAAGTGACCCAAAAAACGCTACAAACAGAAAACATGATAAGGAAACTTATATATAGGATATAACAACGGTGTATAAACCATGGCCTTATCACATCGATATTTGTACTGTTACCCAAAATCACCCTAGGTTCCGAGTTATGTCACACAACTGTATTCACTATGAGTTTCATGCGAGGACTTTGATAATTATGCGTGCACTCATAATTATTTAGATCGTCGCATGATGCACATAATTCATCCCGTTGTGCGGGTTCGAAAATAAGGTAAAAGAAAGCTCTTTTTTTAAATCAATATTTAAATGGGATTATTTGAAAAAGAGCAATGGATTTATATAAATACAAGAAATTTAATGACCATAAATAACTAGTAAATAATCTTTGAAAGAAAAAACATAAAAAAAATAAAAATATAATAACGAAATAGTTGAAGTTAACCATCGAAAGTAATAACAACAAAATGAAATAAATATATAGAGGGAAATTTTGAAATTATATAAGTAACTTACACAAACGATGTAGAGAAAATACTTGAGATGACGACAAAATTCACGTAATAATAAATAGGTTCACACAGCATACGAATCACATGACTTATGAATAAAATAATAGATGAGGTTTGAAACAAAGATTATAAAATCGATAAGATGGGGTAAGAGTACCGTGAGAATGTGGTGAGTTTGGAGGGTTTGGGTAGCCATGTATTAAAATATTGAAAAAATTTGTACATGTGACTCCTATTAGATAACTATGCACAACACATGTTCATAGTCCCAATTTCCAAAACCTTTGTAGGAAATCGGTCATAGGTAGTTTACGATACAAATACGGTACTATTAGATAACTATGCACATCACCATGCACATGGTCCCAGTAAATAACTGGTCCCAGACCACTTAAATCATGATAATAAATTGTGTAATAATAAATAGTGCAATAAACGACATAATAGGAATAAATGATAGATTGAATACCATTATAAATAACCATATTTCTCGTTCATAACAAAACTGAGGATTTAAGTCAATACATTAGATTTAAATGAAAAGAACTGAATAAAATAAACGTCTTTTGCATAACATATCTTCATAAGGGTTAGGCTTATACTTGGGAACCGTTGATGTAACACACTTGTCCTTTAGTACCTTGAGTAGCTTGGTTATCTTGAGGTTGGTTGATTGAGATTTGGTTGACTTGAATTGGTTGAATGGGTTGGGCTTGAATTGCTTGGACGGGTTGAGCTTGGATTGGTTGAAGTTGATTTACTTGGGCTTGGTAAGCTTAATATTGAGTGGGTTGACTTGGGTAGGATTGAATTTGGTTCATAAGTGCGAGTCTTGGCCATGCATTGCGATAATGGCTAGGGTCTCCACAATTGTAACAAGCTCTAATAGTTGAGGGTGATTGAGTAAACGGTTGGGCATAGGGTAAAGTTTGGGTTTAGGTAAGAGGTGAGGTAAATGGTTGCATAATTAGTTGTGTAACATTTGTTATTTTTCAAGCCCGAAATTTGACCGTTTATTATTAACCGGACGTTTGTTTATTTATTAAAACCAATAAGTTATTAGTTTGGTTGGTTATTGATCATTTATTTAAATTACACCGCTCGTAAATGTTTCGTTTATTTAATAAAATATTAGAACTATCCAACTTGTGCAAAAATCACTCCTTTTCATGTTCTATCCTAACTTGTTAGCCATCCAAACCCGAAGGACCATTCTGAAAATTTTTAAAATATTATTTTAATCCATCTTCTTCTTTCCCCATCATCACTGTTGAGTAGACCCCCCCTTGCTTGTTCCTCAATTTTCGGGCAAATTGATCTTGCCAAATCAATTGCTTACCTTAAACGCGTTATACCGACGTTTTTAATTATAGAATGTATGACGAATTGACAGCTATTTCACTAATTACGAACCGCTGCCTAAATGATTCCTAAAACACTATATATACATGTTCATAATTCAATTCAACGCACCCACATCATCCTCACACAAGCGCCACCCTAAACCCTATGCCAATTTCACCCTAGCAGCACCGTAAGATCGAGATTCATTCGTTTTTGACGACGTGAAACCTAGGACCCGTACACTTTAAATCCGTTATATTTTCCGGTAATTTTTATATGTATTGGATTCGTTTTTTTAATCAAGTAACGTTAACCCCAAATCCATTGTAACAAACATCAAACAATTAAACCAATTTAAAATCTAGGGTTTGAATTGGGGATGAACATAAACTGTGTACTGTGTATTTATATTACCAGTTCTATTGTTGTAACAAGTTAAGGCGCTGACCTGATGGCCAGCACATGTGTTCTTAAAGCTTGAACCGGCCTGGGGCAGGGGTTCGAGTCCCCCAGGCCCGGTTTTTGAATTATATTTTTTTTAATCTTTCTTTTTATCAATTTTTTAATTTATTAATTGTTTACAACGTTAAATAAACATTATTTTAATAAACCGAACCTCGGGTTATTGTTTTCTTTCATATATGTGTGTGTATATATATACATATATAGGTAAAACTATACATATAACAAAGATGATATTAATATTTTTTTATACCGTTCGTTTAATAAACCGAACAAATGAGTTATTAACGATCGAAGAATAAACCTTCTTTCCCCGTTAATATATCTATTTATAACAAAAAATAATGGTTATTCATCAAAGATTAATCAAACCTGAAAGTAATAATAATAATAATAATAATAATAATAATAATAATAATAATAATAATAATAATAATAATAATAATAATAATAATAATAATTTGGCTAAGTAATTTATAAACAAATGACGTTTTTTTATAAATATATTGTTATCGCTTTAATAATATAAGTACGAATATTTTATAAACAATTATATTTTATACAATATTAATTTATAAGTAACCTTTATTAATCATAAACTTTAAATAAAATATGCTATACTCTCAATACCCGTTCATACTTCGTTTCTCTCTTAGTCATTTTGTTAATTTGTAGTATTTTCCCGTTATTACACTTGTTAGGATTTGACTTTGCTACCTCTCGAGCGCGACACTTATTCTTCTACCAATCTTAACGTATTTATTTGCTTATTATCTAAGGTGAGTTTACATATTCTCCCTTTTCATCTTTTAAATTTTGGGGGTGGCATGTATACCCTATTTAAATTACTCATTATTATTTTCACATCTATTCAAAACACAATTCAATATATGTTTATATGTGATTATTGCTTGCTCTATGTGCTTAATTGTTTATTTTATGCTTCGTGGTTGGTATCTCATCCTCATCTATCCTCACCTAGTATGATCATACATTTACCCAAGTACTTTGATTTCGTATCAATAAAAACAGGTCCACATCTATTTAGTTGTTTACATTTTCATAAGATTCGTAATACTCATCATTTACATATGCATTGTGATTTATCTATATATATATATCTCAACTAAAACTTATGTACTCTCACCAACATTCGTGTTGACAAACTTTATTTTTATACATGCTACAGGTACAAGTAATTTACATTGTTCAATATCGAAGAAATTAGTTTTACCTTAGGATATTATTTAAAATACAAAACATGATGTAATTGTTGTTTATTATTGAATTTGTGTACTTGTTTAATGTTAATGAAATTAAATAATTATTGTCGCTTTAATTAGTGTCTTTTGAGCTACTGTCTATGTCACACCCAAGCCATGGGGGCCTGATCGTTTAAGGACAAATTGGTACCATTGTAAGCAGCGGAATATCATTAATAAAAATAAGCTACAATGTTTGTACTATGTATTTTAAACAAGGTGAAACTACACAACTATCTCTTCTCTGACACTGCTGCAATCCCGTGTTAGGTTCTACAAATCTTCTTGGCATCTAATCTTTATTGCTTATGTTTGACACACGGCTCTATCCTTAGTAATACTCATTACAATGCTAATCCAAACCGCTATCCACAAGGTACCTGAATACATGCTAAAAAGTGTCAACTAAAAAGTTGGTGAGTTCGTTAGTTTAGCTTACACACACATAAAACTGTTCATTTATAAAAGCGCGCAAGTTTGCGTGTATGTAAGTATAAAGCATGGTGCACATCAATCAAGTCAAAAATCAAACCTTCATCTAGCATGAGTATCCCCAACTCATACTAGAAGTTAAACCGTCTCGGACTATCACCCTGCTAAAAGCAATAATCAAACACGTAGGTTATATGCCACAACGATCCGCATATCTCAGTGTGGTTTGCCCAACAATAGGGTCTCTGTGCGTGGGGGTCTCCCAAATAGTACTACCCATACAAGCCTCCGACCCATTCCCTCAGGCTAATGATTGTGTAAAAGTTGGGACAAAAATTTAGCAGTAAAACACTTTTTGATAAATATCACACCATAAGTAAAACCAGCATGTATCCAACCCAAAAAGTTTAAGTAAAAAGGGCAACACGAAACTCACCTCAGTTCGTATGCAATATATGTAAATGAAAGATAATCTACGAGCTTGCAACTACGCTATGAACCACCAAGTACGCCTAGGATACATTAATCAACAATAAGTTATTGGACAACAATGTAAAACTTATTATGGGTTTCGGTACCAGTTAAGTTCATAGTGTCGGCCAGAGTGTTTGGTTCGCGGTGAATTAAGTACCCATTTATGGAAAGTTTACACTTGTACAAGTTTATAGATTGATGGCGTATGTTTAAGTTTATAGTTTAGCTTCTAAGAGTTTTAGTTATTTCGGTTCACTTGGTTGGTTTCGATAAAGTTTTTAGTTTTGGAAAGTTCGGGCCTTCAGTTAGGTTTCGGGTTACCATATGACCATAGAATTTATATACATTTCATTGATATCAAAAGTCTAATGATACATATTTAAACAACCATGTCCTGTGTTTACAAACGTTGACAATACCGGTTATCAACGGTGTTGTCGGTTTTTAACGAAATGTCTTGAAAGAATAGTTTAAATAAACGGATACATTTTTAACTGAAACTTGTCATTTCCATAATTATATATAACATAAAAATGAGTTATTTTCAGGTCTGATATCTCAGAAATTTTTGGGTTGTATGGTTTTAGTCCTCGTACCTTCGTTTAACGTTTATTTTGGCAAAAACCGAGTTAAAGGCTTAGATAGCTTTTTGTAAATTAAGTAAAAACTCAAACTATGATTTCATAGACTTATACATGCTGCCAAAAATCAGAAAGTTCATAACTTTATATTTAAAAAAAAAAGTTCGTTCGGTTACGTCGGTATAACCGGAAGTCGCATTTAAACGCGAATTCTTTACAAAAAGGATGTTTTATGTATTGAAAACAATTTACAGCTTTATAATAAAGTATTTCAAGTATAACTTTCTGGAAAAATATTTATTTTATATTTTTGAAGCATTTAAGTATTTAAAAGCCGGCCCGCTCGGTTTTAAACGAAACAAACTCTTAAGCTTGCAAACGGGCCCGTTTTGTAAATCCATTTTCCCTTAAACATATCATAGCCTATATTTGGCTATTTATAACTATAATATTCTGTTTTAAAAGTTCAGCTTCATATTTTCCGGAATTTACGGTTTAACTTGTTACTATTTAGTTCCAAAAATACCATTTTTAACAAATACCGACTTTTGGTCATTATACATGTTATGACCTGTTATGATACATAAAAATAAGTTGTCTTGGCAATTCTTCGGTTTTAAAGTTATGTTCATGGCTGCATTTTCGCTAACAGCCTGGTTTTTGGCTATTTCGGGTTTTAGTTCGGTTTTAAAAACGATAATTCATGCAAAATGATTTTGGGTCAGATCATATATCATTAAAATATTATATTTGATGCTGTAAAAAGATATCATATTATTAATTTGGTTGCACGGATTATTTCTTATCGAACGTGTCACCAAAATATCTGTTCGGTTTATTTTTAGTTCTTGGTTTATTATTAATTCTTGGGTTTGGTATTTACCAATTTTAATGTGTAAACTTAATTCTGGAAATTTTGTTAAATATTCAGAAGCTAATAAGGCCACATGTCGGGTTGGTTTTCAAGTTAGTTTTCACTTAAACGAGTTACCGGACGTCTACAAGTTGGCTTCGGTTTTAAGGGCTGCACATTGTGAAACTGTAAAAGGTTCATGGTCTTGGTCATATCAGTTTCCTTTGTTCTTAACTCTTATTTAATCGAGGCTCATGTTAACTTCCAAAAATACCCTTGGCCACCAATATTTATCTAATACTCAATTTTCATCACAAAACATGTTTGGACCTGTTCTAACATATGGTAACGACTTGTTAAAAGTTTTATACTAATATTTGGGTGCTTGGAACCCCACAGTGGCTTCGGTTCGGTTTGGGCCCGTTAGCACCTTTATGGTATATTTCTAACAAAACTCATTTTTTTGGCTATCAAGTATGTTAGGACCTGTAATAGTATAAAAAAATAAGTTGTTCTAACACTTCACTGGTTTCAAAAATATTTCAGAGCTGTACTAACGAGTACGAACCCGGTTTTGGCTTGTTTGGCCTCTAGTTCGGTTTTTAAAGAAATATTTCTTATAAAATAGTCTACGGTTAGATTATATACCACAAAAATATTATGTTTAGGACTGTAAAAAGGAGTCATAATAATATTTAGGTTGCAGGGCTCGTTTCTTAATTAAACGAGTTACAAAAGTGTCAGCTTAAAAGGTTTTTAATACATGGTTTATGATTATCAGCTGGATCTGGTATTTTTCAAGGGTTTAGGACTTAAATAAACGCGTTTAACTTGTGGAAATAATGTTAGGTGTCCAGAAGTTAACATGCTCTCATATCTGTTTGGTTTTCAAGATAATATACTCTTAAACGAGTTACCGAATGGTCCATAAACTGCCATCTGTCTGGGGCTGCACTCGGTATGATTTTTTTTTTGTTTCAACCCAGCCATATTCTTGGTATGTTCTGGATATATTAATTAACTTAAATGGTTCAGTTTGTGACCCGTTAGTTTGGTTTCAAAATTTGAGTTTTCGATCTAGTTGTTATAGATTCTAACTTCGTGATTATGTTATATCCGATTTTAACATGAATTTCATGATAGTTTTAGGTTACGTATTAATATGTTTTCTTATGGTTTACGGGTTGGTTTCACACGGTTGCAAAGCTTAGAATCAACACAAAACATAACAAATACGGGCTGCCATACCTCAAACTCTTTAGGGTTTCACAAGTAGGATTAAACTCCAGTTCTTGAACTGAATCCGTGAGCAAAACAAAATGCTTTGGGCCGGGTTTCTTGGTGTTCTTGGGCTGCTGGTTTGATTCGTCAAGAGAGAGTAGAGAGTTTGAATGTGTACATTGAAGAATAATATTGATTAAGCGTAGATGATGAGCACGAACTCAAGCTTCTGGTTATTGGACAGTTTCCACAGGTGTGGTTACTCCGGTTCGGAGGATAATTCGACAGCAAGAGTGGAGTTCCGGGATGGGACTTTTTTATAACATAGTGGATTATGGATTGAACCATATGATAACAAGGTATGGAGCAAAATTGAAATTCCAAGATGATTGCAAGGGATTAATAGATGAGATGAAAGATTATGTTGTTGCAGGAGATTTCTTGGATGGAGTTATGCATGAACACTGATTGGGGCAGAGATGATTGATAGTTTTGATAGGGGAGCAAGGATTGATATTTGATTTGAAGATCTTATAATATCTTTCATTATTTTCTTTATCATTTTTTACAACATTCAAATAATAACATTTAAATAAATAATATGATACCGATTTTTAAATATAGAAATTATAAATCATGGGTTCACATAATGTATATAACATGTCACAGATAGTACGATGCTCGTTTTGTTTGGTTTGGTGACTGGATGGTGATATAAGAAGTCGTTTGATATTCGAGTTCATGTATTTTGGATGCCCAGTGAAGTGTAAATATTAATAGGATGATGATTCGTATAATTTTTCGAGTTGTCAATTTCGAGTTCTTTTGGGTTAAACGAGTCTCGCTTTCGTTTGATCAGTTCGGGTCGGACCCGTGTTCTATATAATTATATTAGTTATTTTTTTTGGCGGTTCGGGCCAACGTTATTAACATACGGTACACTTTGACCATTTGACCAACATTATGCTCGGTATCTAACAATAAGCCTCCCCTTTTTTTAAAAAAAATTAGCTCTATTTTTAGGGTTGTTACAGTCTTCCCATCTTATAGGAATTTCATCTTCGAAATTCAGCGTCGGTTATATACCTGAGGGTAATATGTGTTTTCCTCATTTTATACTTTTGCATTACTTGTTACTTTAATTTCACCAAGGCGTAGACGGTACCAAGTCTAAGAGTATGAGAAATTGTCAGCAGTCGAATAGTATGTTAATACTAGGAAATTACCAGTAGGCTATATAAAGTATGGATGTCAACTAGAGGATTAATAATAACCAATTGAAATACGATTTGTCATCTTGGCTTATACGGAAATAAAGGACTTCAATGAGATGTAATGTTGCAGTATTCAAGAACTTAACGGTTTAGTAACAAGGTAATAATTTGTCTCTAGAGCACTTTATTGCCCAGAAGGAGGTTTTGAAAAGTATTAAAGATCAAGTTGAAGACGCCCTGTTTATTATATTCCTCAAGATCTGATTAGAATGACGTGGTTAAAACGTAGGTATACAAGCTTCCACCGGTATGTAGACTCTCATATCAGGTTCCATTACAAGATTTTCTCCAAGGGGTAATTGGATAGATTCAATGAGTGATTTAGTCTGTCACGAGAATTGTTCAGTAGACTAAATTTTTGAGTTTACAGATATAGAAAATGTTATATTCTGACGCGTTAATAGAATATCATCTCACATTCCGAGGATTTGGTCCAAACAATGAATGGATTCTACCAAGAGTAAGGTAATTTAAGAAATTGGCCGAAATTAGTATTCTTCCCAAAAACTTAAACGGTTGTATTACAGAACGCCATGTCGAACCGCTACATATCGTTAGGTTCTTGATTCTCCTCCAAGTAGTAAAAATAGAATAAAACTAAGAGTTTTCAATATGGTATAGCATATTTAAGTGAAGCAAAGAGAATTTTAATGATGTTCACAATGATTTTCAGGATGGACTCTATTTAGTTGTTCGCGGCCCTATGAGAAGTATCATTTTGAGAATACAAATTGAAAACAAAAACTAATGAAATTCGTTGTTTTCAATGAGGAAAAAGGGATGTGAGTACGCAAATATATATATATATATATATATATATATAACAAAAATATGATGTATTCCAATGAGAAATGAAACAATACTATAGTATTATACTTTCTAAGGTTGGTTTCATGCCCCATTGGGAACCAACCTCGTACCACGAGGTTAGTAGATATAACATTACGCTTTAGAAGGGATGAAAGATGAAGTGTGCTCATAGGAGTGAAAACAATTTTATAGAGATGAAGTCATGGAGTTGGACTTAGACCGAGGATTCGTCATAGGTGTCAGCAACTTCCTCCACTTAGGCTAGTTTAGCCTTAGAAAAGTCGCACGAAGTTGTCTAGTAGGCAAAGTGAATAAGATATCACGGGGATGTTGATTCTAGTCACGTTTTTTTTCTTCCAGCTACTGGTGTAATAGACTTAATTCTGAAAATATACTTATTAGATATACTATATTTATAATAATTTATAAAGAGTATGTACGAATTTCATAAGTTATGAAAATAATTTGTGTGCCTTGTTTTTACAGAAAGTCTATAACGTTAAATCATTTTAAATAGGAATGTATGGATGAAACGGTCATTAAACCGTCATCTCGGAAAAAAATGTGGATAAAGACGTTAAGTCATTTTCATTAAAAAGTTAATAGATAACTCCAATGAGGAAAAAGAGTTTAAGAAGTGTAAAGAAGATGGTTGTATTGAAAGTAATGTTTATTACTTGAAGGTATGAATAATACAATGGGGGAACCACTTCTATATACACAGGTAAAACCCTAACTACAACCCATAAAGGGCCCATGGGCTTTAGCAAACTACATGGGCTAAAACCCTAATTAAAACAACTAGTAATACATTTAACACTCCTCCTCAAGTTGGAGCGTAGATGTTAATCATGCCCAACTTGTTACAAATGAAATCTATCTGAGCTTTTCGGAGCGGTTTAGTTAGAATGTCTGCAAGCTGAAAGTTTGTCTTCACATTAAACGGTTGAATGGATGGAGGATCAGTTTGTGTGCCTACTACTCGATTTCTGATAAGGTGGCAGTCGACCTCAATATGTTTTGTCCTTTCATGAAATACTTGATTCTTGGCTATGTGAATGGCTGATTGATTATCACAGTATAACCTCATCAAGTCATTAGAAACAACCCCGAGCTCTATGAGAAGACGACGAACCCATGTCATCTCTCATGTTACATCTACCATGGCTCTATACTCTGATTCGGCACTCGACCGGGAAATCGTGTGTTGCTTCTTACTCTTCCATGATACAAGATTCCCTCCAACAAATACATAATATCCGGTGGTAGATCGTCAAGAAATTGGACAACCTGCCCAATCTGCATCAGAGAACCCTGATATCCGACCATCTCCTTCTTCTGTGAAGGCACCCACACGACAATGACCCTGATCGGAGTATAATATACCCAAACTAGGTGGGTCTTAAGATATCTTAAGACACGAAGGGCAGCATCCCAGTGACCGGTGTATGGTGCAGCCATAAATTGGCTCAGAACACTGACAGTAAAGGAGATATCCGGTCGTGTGACGGTAAATAATTAAGTTTACCAACCAACCGTCTGTATCGCTTAGGATCTTTCATTGGATCTCCTTCATTTGGGAGAAGTTTCTTTGTAGGAAGCATTGGAGTATCAACAGGTTTACAATCCAGTAAGCCACATTCAGTCAACATATCAAGGACATACTTTCGTTGGGAGAGAAGTATTCCTTGTGGAGAGCGAGATACTTCTATGCCAAGGAAATACCTCAATCGACCTAAGTCGCTGACCTGAAACTAAGACTGAAGAAACTGCTTGAGTTCGGTGATCCCGGCCTCGTCATCACCTGTGATAATAATGTCATCCACATAAACAACTACGATAAATCTCTTTCCTTTCTGGTGTCTAAAGAAGACAGAGTGATCGTAGGCACTACGAGTCATCCCAAACTGTCCCACAACACTAGAGAATCGACCAAACCATGCGCTGGGAGACTGTTTAAGACCATATAGAGAACGACGTAGTCTGCAAACTTTCGAGGCCTCCTCCTCAACAATAAACCCCGGTGGCTGCTCCATATATACCTCCTCCTCAAGAACACCATTAAGAAAGGCGTTCTTGACATCAAGCTGATGGAGCGGCCAATGATTAATGGAAGCAAGAGCGATACAAATACGAACAGGTGGCATTTTAGCAACTGGTGAGAAGGTTTCATCATAATCAATGCCATATGCCTGAGAATACCCTTTTGCGAATAACCGAGCCTTTAAACGGTGTAAGGAGCCGTACGGGTGTAGTTTAACCGTAAACACCCAACGACAACCAACAACACGCTTCCCCTTAGGAAGTGTCTCAAGATCCCATATATGATTGGACTTTAGAGCCCCAATTTCATCTTCCATAGCCTGTCGCCATCCTGGGTGAGCGAGTGCGTTCATCACATTTTTGGGAATTGGGTAGGAATCAAGGGTAGTGGTGTACGCATGAGATTCAGGAGATAGGTGGGTGTAGACAACATAGTCCTGAATCCGGTAACGAGTACATTTCTGGGGTTCTTTGCCAAAAGAAATAGGTATATCGGGTAGTGGTTCACCAGGAGGATCATAAACGGGTGTATCAGAGGTTGTCGGATCGGGTAAGGATGTATTAGTGAGTGGTGTGGATTGCTCTGATGTAGACGGAGTATCTGAGGGTATATCGGGGTCGTGGCCTGGATGTGAATCAAGTGTCACTTATGTTTGAACCTTACCTCGCCTAGCATACGTGAAAAGCAGTGGCGGAGATTTTGTCGGTGGGTCAGAATAAGTAGAGATTAGATCGGTAGAGGGAATCGACACAGGAATGGTGGGGAGGAAGGGAGATGTGGGTGTATCGAGGTCAGGAAACGGGTCAGAAATAGGAGTGGAACACTCGGGAAAGTAAGGACAGGACTCATTAAAAGTGACATCGGTACTAGTAAAGTATCGGTGAAGAGATGGGCTATAGCACCGATACCCCTTTTGAACCCGTGAGTAACCAACAAAGATACAACGAAGGGCTCGAGGATCAAGTTTGATTGTTTTCGGACGATGGTCATGAACATAGGCAACGCAACCAAAGACTTTAGGTGCGAGAGGAAATGGAGTACCGTTGGGACATAGTACAGAAAACGGTGTTTTACCATGAAGAACGGGTGTGGGCATGCGGTTAATCAGATATGCAGCCATGAGAACAACATCTCCCCAAAAACGATGAGGAACACGTGATTGGATCATGATTGTGCGAGCAACATCCAATAGGTGACGATTTTTGCCTTCGGACACACCAATTTATTGAGATGTGTATGCACATGATGATTCATGAATAATGCCGTTGTTTTTTAAGTATGAAGAAAAGTCGGTGGAAAAATATTCTTATGCATTATCAGATCGGAAAGTTTTAATGGTGGTGTTAAATTGGTTTTGAACATAAGCATTAAATTCTCGAAATATGGAAAAAACCTCACTACGATATTTCATCAAATAAATCCAAGTGGTGCGAGAATAGTCATTAATAAAGCTAATAAAATATTCAAAACCCAATGTAGATTTGGTAGGGCAAGGACCCCATACATCAGAATGCAAAAGTTCAAAACAAAAACTGACTCGATTAGACACTCTAGGGGGATAGGGACGCTTGGTATGTTTACCAAGTTGACACGACTCACAATGAAAAATAAAAGACGAAAGTGGTAAATCTGGTCGCATTTTCCTCATAACCGCTGTAGAGGATGACCTAACCGACAGTGGTCCTCCTTGACTGAAGCATTTGCTGTAGAACATGTAGGACCTGACGGGAAGGTTAAGCGGTAGAGGCCTCCAGATTCAAAACTTGTGCCAATCAGACGGTTCGTCCCTAGTTCCTGAAAGATACAGTGAGTAAGATAAAATTTAGCGGAGCAATTGTGTTGTTTAGTAAGTTAGCTTACCGAACAAATGTTATCGGGAAATTTAGGAGCATTTAGAATAGACGAGAGGTTTAGGTTGGACGAGGTGTTAATGGATCCAACCCCCAGTACAGGACAGGAAGACCCATCAGCCAGTCGAACAGGTTGGTGGGAAATTTTATTAAGATTGGACAGAATACCCGAGTTCCAGTCATGTGATGAGTGGAACCCGAATCAATAATCCAAGATGAAGAAGGATTAGGAAGCGTACCTGAATTGGCCGTATTGGCACATGGAGCAGGAGCAGGAGCAGGAGCAGGAGCAGGAGTCTGAGAGGCTAGAAGCTGCTGGAGACGACAATAGTCTTCTTCGCTAACTGTGTAGGTGGGATTGGCGGTTGGATCTGAAGTCTCACCAGCGGCAGCCAAACGAGCTTTGGGACGAGGAGGTGGCTGACTTCCAGGAGGGCGGTTCGGGTAGTCCGATTTCATATGACCTGGTTCCTTGCAATAGTGACAAATAAGACCACCGCCCCGTCCAATACCTTTTTGTGGGTCATATGAGAACCTCGACCAGTACCCCTACCAGTAGATGTATACATAGCCGATGTATCAGTAGGAGGTGGAGTTGCACCAGGACTATACATTTCCCGTAACAGATGAAAGGTTGATGCAACTGAAGATGTAGCAGCGGAGTTGCTCAACAGTAGGGGTCGGGCGCTTGAATACTTAGGTGATATCCCGGCAATGAAGGTCATGACATCCATCTTGGCGTTTCGCTCCTCCTGAATCTTCAAATCAGTAGTGGGTGGAAACATAGTGCGAAGCTCATCTCGGAGTTTGCAAAATCGTGTGAAATAGTCGGTAAATGTAGAATCACCTTTCTCGGCCCGACCATAGGCTTGAACCACAGAATAATCATGAGAGATAGACTCTTTAGCCGAAAAGGATGAAGAGAGGTGATCCCACATTTCCTTTACGGTGGAAAAGTTTTGAGCAATAGTAAGGATTTGTGTATCCATAACATTCCATAGGTCCATTAGGATTCCGCTATCATCAATTTTCCATTCTTTGGTAATCGGGTCCGGGGGTGGTGTAGTGAGATGGTCGTCTCTGTCCATACTTTCAAGACCCTTTTGGACAAAGAGACTCCACGAACCCCAATTTTTTGAGTCAAGTTTGACCGGAATGCAAAGAACAACTGAATAATTAATAATACCTGGAGCAATCTGATTTTCTGAAGTCTTTTTCTCAGCCATTGGATCTGATAGTTTCTTAACTGAACGAATACACACACTCGAACTGAAACAGAAAACAGAAAATTACCGGATCGAAAAACTAACAGCATAGGAAGGTCTGGAAAGTAATAAAAAATAACCTGGAAGAAAAACGGTGACCGGAGGTGGGGTCACGCGCTGTCACGCGGCGGCGCGTGGGTGGCAGCGGCGGTTTTCGGGGTGGCGTGTGGGGGCGCGTGCGGCAGCCGAACAACGTCGGATTTTCAGGGTCGGCTAATCGGATGGTTGTGGTTACGATGGAAGAGGCGGTGTTGATAAAAAGTGTGTCGAAAAAAGATTTCATGACCTGGGCAGAAGTTAAACCGGGTGGAGTTTGATTCAGATATAGGGCCGGCTGTGAGAGTGTTATAACAGATAAGATGGCGGCTAGGGTTTGGATCGAGAGCCGTTGCTCTGATACCATGTAAAGAAGATGGTTGTAGTGAAAGTAATGTTTATTACTTGAAGGTATGAATAATACAATGGGGGAACCACCTATATATACACAAGTAAAACCCTAACTATAACCCATAAAGGGCCCATGGGCTTTAGCAAACTACGTGGATAAAACCCTAATTAAAACAACTAGTAATACATTTAACAAGAAGAACCAGACTTTTGGTTAATTTAAACTTCGGCACTAAATTTGTAAATCATCCAAAAAATTTACTTAATTTTAACAAAATTCCGAAAGAACTTCTATAATCATTTCATTAATGTTTTGATCAGCTTTAATAAATCTTTATATCTGGTTTATAAATTTTAAGAAAAACTTAGTTATCTCTAACAAAATTTGAAGAATTAAAATAGTTTACAATCAAAGTTGTTAACATAAAGACATCAAGATAATTTTAGTGGCCCTATAAGGATATGAAGATAAACTCTTAGAAATAAAGCAAAGCTAGAATGTATCTAAGAAGAGTTAAGGTTTCCGGGGTTAATTATGAAAATAATGCGATTTGGAATGATCCTTAGTCTTGGTTTGGATAATAGCTAGCAAGTTCCAGACACTTATAGTATATCATTGCATACGGATTACCTCACCACTATAGGTTAATCAATAAATCTTGCTATGACAAAATGGGAATTTAAGATTTCAACATTCAAACCTACAAGGTAGTAGTGTGTCATGAGGTTCATGAGATGTTCCCTACTACCATCTAATAGTTAAAAGTAGAAAAATCCTTTTTTTTGAAATAGCTATAGAGATATTGAAATAAAGGAACATATTTTAAACGCACAGTTAAAGGAAATGACAAAAAAAAAAAAATACCAAGGATTAGGTGTACATTCCCAATGTGAAAGTTAAGAAATTAGTTTTCCAAAGAAGTAATACCCAAATTTTCATTTTTTTTGATTTTGAGGGTTCGGTGGCGCGACACCATCCTTGATGAAAATGATCATCGGAGACTAAGTGTTAACACGAAATGGTTGGGATAGAGTTAACATGAGTGAATACATAAGAAGTCAATACTTAGTGTTATTGGATTGTTTAGCGGTTATAAATATCATTAGAATAAGCCGTTTTGAGTTCTATGTATAAGTGGCTTATCGAAGACAATTCCCCGTATATCCCCTTGGGTAATTTTTGTAACATAAGTAGCAGATTATGTACAAATGTTACAAACTTTGAACATGTTATATGTGTCTAATGTGTATGAAGGTGAAGTCAGAATGTTCTCACGTAAGGTGTGTTTGTTTGACATATAGGTGGCTTATCATTATCGAGGCGTGTGAACGTTAGGAAACTTGGCTATAAACCAGAAGTTATAGGTTGAGGATAGTTTTAGAGTATATAATGAGGTTGGTGATGCTTACTTGTATTTGATCAAGTTTTCCAAGTCCTAACCATTATATCCTATGTATAATATCATCCTCATTATATAATATGAGTTAAGATGAAGTAGCTGTCATGAATAGAATGGTTTCAACATGGAGAATGTCAGGTTAGTTCCTTGAAAGTTGTTGATCGTAGCCGTAGAGTTTAGGGACGCATCAACAATTGAATGGGTTGTCGATAGGATATGTGGAAGGTGTCTCCTACATTAATAAAATAGAGGAAAAATAAATCACATCTTCCACACTCCTGACAAGTCGCAATGTTTCCATAGATGCTAGGCTTGTCTATTATAATGTTAAAAATCTTCCCGATGTGGTTGTTGTGTTGGATTAGAAGTCGTGTGTGACGGAAGGTCAACCAACACATATGTGTCAAAGAAGCAGAAATTTCATCTTGGCAAGTTTTGAATACATTCAATCGGAAGTCACTAAGGAGATAAGGAGAGGGACCGATAAAGTGACGAAGAGTTCATTAAGCTCCAAACGAATGGTACCGTCATACCGTCACTGTTGATAACTCAAAAGAACTTTTATGTTTTATCGGCGTGCCCATTTTTTTTTGTTGTACATATATATTCATGATATTTTGTAATAGTTCGTTGGGAGTGTTGGTTACCATAACAATATTACCAGAATTCACGCGCACATGCAAATTTATAACTACGTTGATCACCCATAATTATAAATTTGCCTTGCATGGTCACTCTAGTTTTCTCCCATTAGGTGTTTTATATGAATTTTTGTTCATAGTTATAGTTTTTTTTTTATTTCCCTAAGCAACAAGCTCTTATGGCACTCCTAGTAATGTAATATGGGCTCCTATGTTACTCAATCTATGGCTTTCTATAGATATCAAAAAAGGTACATCACGTAGTCTTCTTCGCTAAGTAAAAAAAGATACTTAACACAAAAATGGGGTCGAAGCCCCCAAATAGTCTCGAGCATAACACGCTCCATCAATATAGTAGCCTTCTGGCATTAGCAGATACTCTCGAGCATAACTCGCTCCAATCAAAATTAGTGTGCCCTATATACAATAATACTGATCACGTGTGCATAAAGGTCTTACAAGTATCCATAAGAAAATGACAGTTTATCATGTATGCACACCTTCAAATCAATCAGGTTATCACTTAGTAGTTAATCCTATAGATGATGCCTTAGTGTTCTATAAGCCAAATCATAGAACTAGACAATTCCAATAGCCAACCCTTAGAGTTATATTGATCAAACTTAAGTGTTATCATATACCTAATTGTTCAAGGTCTTTGAAGGGTAGGGATCCTTAAAGCATTTCGGTTAAATCTTAGAAATCTCTAATGAATTCTAATTCGCTGAAACCTTTGGCTCTGATACCAATCTGTCACACCCGAGCCATGAGGGCCTGATCATTTTATAGACAAATTGTTACCATTGTAAGCAACGGAATATCATTAATAAAAATAAGCTACAATGTTTGTACTATGTATTTTAAACAAGGTGAAACTACACAACTATCTCTTCTCTGACACTGCTGCAATCCCGTGTTAGGTTCTACAAATCTTCTTGGCATCTAAAATTTATTGCTTATGTTTGACAAACGGCTCTATCCTTAGTAATACTCATTACAATACTAATCCAAACCGCTATTCACAAGGTACCTGAATACATGCTAAAAAGTGTCAACTAACAAGTTGGTGAGTTCGTGAGTTTAGCTTACGTACACATAAAACTGTTCATTTATAAAAGCGCCCAAGTTTGCGTGTATGTAAATATAAAGCATGGTGCACATCAATCAAGTCCACAATCAAACCTGCATCTAGCATGAGTATCCCCAACT
Source organism: Bidens hawaiensis (assembly GCF_021521415.1). Classification (NCBI taxonomy): domain Eukaryota; kingdom Viridiplantae; phylum Streptophyta; class Magnoliopsida; order Asterales; family Asteraceae; genus Bidens; species Bidens hawaiensis. Next base: position 332,035 of record NW_027492102.1, on the reverse strand, counting down.
CATACTAGAAGTTAAACTGTCCCGGACTATCACCCTGCTAAAAGCAATAATCAAACACGTAGGTTATATGCCGCAACGATCCGCAAATCTCAATGTGGTTTACCCAACATAGGGTCACTGTGCATGGGATCTCCCAAATAGTACTACCCATACAAGCCTCCGGCCCATTCCCTAGGGCTAATGATTGTGTAAAAGTTGGGACAAAAATTTAGCAGTAAAACACTTCTTGATAAATATCACACCGTAAGTAAAAACAGCATGTATCCAGCCCAAAAAGTTTAAGTAAAAAGGGCAGCACGAAACTCACCTCAGTCCGTATGCAATATATGTAAATGAAAGATAATCTACGAGCTTGCAACTACGCTATGAACCACCAAGTACACCTAGTATACATTAATTAACAATAAGTTATTGGAAAAACAATGTAAAACTAATTATGGGTTTCGGTACCAGTTAACTTCATAGTGTCGGCCAGAGTGTTTGGTTCGCGGTGAATTAAGTACCCATTTATGGAAATTTTACACTTGTACTAGTTTATAGATTGATGGCTTATGTTTAAGTTTATAGTTTAGCTTCTAAGAGTTTTAGTTACTTCGGTTCACTTGGTTGGTTTCGATAAAGTTTCTAGTTTTGGAAAGTTCAGGCCTTCAGTTAGGTTTTGGGTTACCATATGACCATAGAATTTATATACATTTCATTGATATCAAAAGTCTAATGATACATATTTAAACAACCATGTCCTGTGTTTACAAACGTTGACAATACCGGTTATCAACGGTGTTGTCGGTTTTTAATGAAATGTCTTAAAAGAATAGTTTAAATAAACGGATACATTTGTAACTGAAACTTGTCATTTCCATAATTATATATAACATAAAAATGAGTTATTTTCAGGTCTGATATCTCAGAAATTTTTAGGTTGTATGGTTTTCGTCCTCGTACCTTCGTTTAACGTTTATTTTGGCAAAAACCGAGTTAAAGGCTTAGATAGTTTTTTGTAAATTAAGTAAAAACTCAAACTATGATTTCTTAGACTTATACATGCTGCCAAAAATCAGAAACTTCATAACTTTATATTTAAAAAAAAAGTTCGTTCGGTTACGTCGGTCTAACCGGAAGTCGCATTTAAACGCTAATTCTTTAGAAAAAGGATTTTGTATGTATTGAAAATGATTTACAACTTTATAATAAAGTATTTCAATTATAACTTTCTGGAAAAATATTCATTTTTTTATTTTTGAAGCATTTAAGTATTTAAAAGCCGCCCCGTTCGGTTTTAAATGAAACAAACTCTTAAGCTTGCAAGCAGGCCCGTTTTGTAAATCCATTTTCCCTTAAACATATCATAGCCTATATTTGGCTATTTATAACTATAATATTCTGTTTTAAAAGTTCAGCTACATATTTTCCGGAATTTACGATTTAACTTGTTACAATTTAGTACCAAAAATACCCTTTTTAACAAATACCCACTTTTGGTCATCATACATGTTATGACCTGTTATGATACATAAAAATAAGTTGTTTTGGAAATTCATGGGTTTTAAAATTATGTTCATGGCTGCATTTTCGCTAACAGCCTGGTTTTTGGCTATTTCGGGTTTTAGTTCGGTTTTAAAAACGACAATTCATGCAAAATGATTTTGGGTCAGATCATATATCATTAAAATATTATATTTGGTGCTGCAAAAAGATATCATATTATTACTTTGGTTGCACAGATTATTTCTTACCGAATGTGTCACCAAATTGCCAGTTCGGTTTATTTTTAGTTCTCGATTTATTATTAATTCTTGGGTTTGGTATTTACCAAGTTTAATGTGTAAACTTAATTCTGGAAATTTTGTTAAATATTCAGAAGCTAATAAGGCCACATGTCTGGTTGGTTTTCAAGTTAGTTTTCACTTAAACGAGTTACCGAACGTCTACAAGTTGGCTTCGGTATTAAGGGTTGCACATTATGAAATTGTAAAAGGTTCATGGTCTTGGTCATATCAGTTTCCTTTGTTCTTAAGTCTTATTTAATCTAGGCTAATGTTAACTTCCAACAATACCCTTGGCCACGAATATTTATCTAATACTCAATTTTCATCACAAAACATGTTTGGACCTGTTCTAACAAATAGTAACGACTTGTTAAAAGTTTTATACTAATATTTGGGTGCTTGAAACCCCACAGTGGCTTCGGTTAGGTTTGGGCCAGTTAGCACCTTTATGGTATATTTCTAACAAAACTCATTTTTTTGGCTATCAAGTATGTTTGGACCTGTAATAGTATAGAAAAATAAGTTGTTCTAACACTTCACTGGTTTCAAAAATATTTCAGAGCTGTACTAACGAGTACGAACCCGGTTTTGGCTCGTTTGGCCTCTAGTTCGGTTTTTAAAGAAATATTTCTCATAGAATAGTTTACGGTTAGATTATATACCACAAAAATATTATGTTTAGGAATGTAAAAAGGAGTCATAATAATATTTAGGTTGCAGGGCTCGTTTCTTAATTAAATGAGTTACAAAAGTATCGGCTTAAAAGGTTTTTAATACATGGTTTATTATTATCAGCTGGAGCTGGTATTTTTCAAGGGTTTAGGACTTGAATAAACGCGTTTAACATATGGGAATAATGTTAGGTGTCCAGAAGTTAACATGCTCACATATTTGTTTGGTTTTCAAGCTAATTTACTCTTAAACGAGTTACCGAATGGTCCATAAACTGCCATCTCTTCTGGGGCTGCACTCGGTATGATTTTTTTTTGTTTCAACCCGGCCATATTCTCGGTATGTTCTGGATATATTAATTAACTTAAATGGTTCAGTTTGTGACCCGTTAGTTTGGTTTCAAAATTTGAGTTTTCGATCTAGTTGTTATAGATTCTAACTTCGTGATTATGTTATATCCGATTTTAACATGAATTTCATGATAGTTTTAGGTTACGTATTAATTTGTTTTCTTATGGTTTACGGGTTGGGTTTCACATGGTTGCAAAGCTTAGAGTCAACACAAAACATAACAAATACGGGCTGCCATACCTCAAACTTTTTAGGGTTTCACAAGTAGGATTAAACTCCAGTTCTTGAACTGAATTCGTGAGCAAAACAAAATACTTTGGGCTGGGTTTCTTGGTGTTCTTGGGCTGCTGGTTTGATTCGTCAAGAGAGAGTAGAGAGTTTGAATGTTTACATTGAAGAATAATATTGATTAAGCGTAGATGATGAGCACAGACTCAAGCTTCAGGTTATTGGACAGTTTCCACAGGTGAGGTTGCTCCGGTTCGGAGGATAATCCGACAGCAAGAGTGGAGTTCCGGGATGGGACTTTTTTTTATAACATGGTGGATTATGGATTGAACAATATGATAACAAGGTATGGAGCAAAATTGAAATTCCAAGATGATTGCAAGGGATTAATAGATGAGATGAAAGATTATGTTGTTGCAGAAGATTTCTTGGATGGAGTTATGCATGAACACTGATTGGGGCAGAGATGATTGATAGTTTTGATAGGGGAGCAGGGATTGATATTTGATTTGAAGATCTTATAATATCTTTCATTATTTTCTTTATCATTTTTTTTACAACATTCAAATAATAACATTTAAATAAATAATATGATACCGATTTTTAAATATAGTAATTATAAATCATGGCTTCACATAATGTATATAACATGTCACAGATAGTGTTTATCGATGCTCGTTTTGTTTGGTTTGGTGACTGGATGGTGATATAAGAAGTCGTTTGATATTCGAGTTCATGTATTTTGGATGCCCAGTGAAGTGTAAATAATAATAGGATGATGATTTGTATAATTTTTCGATTGTCAAGTTCGGGTTCGTTTGGGTTAAACGAGTCTCGCTTTTGTTTGATCAGTTCGGGTCGGACCCGTGTTCTATATAATTATATTAGTTATTTTTTTTGGCGGTTCGGGCCAACATTATTAACATACGGTACACTTTGACCATTTGACCAAGATTATGCTCGGTATCTAACAATAAGCCTACCCTTTTTAAAAAAAGAATTAGCTCTAATTTTAGGGTTGTTACAGTCCAATCAATACGTTACGCCCCGACATGTTCCGCCTCCTTTGGTCGGGGTGTGACAAGTTGGTGGCGTTCACGACATGTGGTAAAGATGTGACCAAATCGATCGCAATGGGTGCATTAACGACACTTGAGGTTAGGCGAATGGTGAAATTTACACGTATCACATAATGGGTGGGGTCCTATGTAGGGCTTCTTGGTGGGTTGGGTTTACGATTGGGCCAAGACATAGTTTTGGGAATTGGACTTTCTTTTATTGTTGCGGTAGTGGGGAGAGTTGTTTTTGTAGTGCTTGAAGGATTCGGGCTTAGGAGACTCGGGTTTGGAAGATTCGGGCTTGGGTTCTTTGGTGGGCTCGGATGTGGGCTTCCTCCATGACTTTGTAGTTAAGTCATAAATGTTCGGTGTTATAGGACCCTTTCTACACTAAGGTCATATAACTTTGATGTGTGCGTGCGGAGCGTTAAAATATTATAGCTGATTGGAGATTTAAGCTTTGCACAAGATCGTGTTTTAAATTTATAAAAGTGATTTCTACTAAAACTAGACACACACAAAATCGGCAAGTGTACCTATCGTATATGTAGGATAGTATTGGTAAGAACCAAGTATCGATCCGTGGACACAAATGTTTAATGAATCTTCGTCTTACTTTAATCAGAGGGTTTAATCAATTTTGAGGTTGATTTTAAACTTTTTATAAAATGGAAATACTTATATATATTATATAGGTGACAAGAAGAGAACTTCTAAGTGAGTAATCAATTATATGAAGGTTTACCATCTAATATCAAGAATCCACTCCATTATTCCTTGATGATTATAAATAAATATGTGATAAACTTGTCCTAAGAATATATGATAGAATAGTCCCTCATTTCTAAGTGGACATATTCTATGACATAAAAGAAAGTAGCATGCGCATTTTTGATGTCATACTTCCACGAGAATATCAATTTAAGTAGACAAGAAGTTTGGTATAGTAGAACGATTATGATAGACTTCGATTTCTCAAATACCAATCCTAAGAATTTCGAGTGGTTGTTGTTAACTCACACAACCTCCCCTTGGTTGATTTAATTAGATTATAATTACACATTCCATTTACATATGATTTCTTTAACTAGCATGATAACCTAAGCAATCGTGTTAACAATGTTATTTCAGATTTATCAAAACTAGAGAAATAGATCATAGCTTATATCTCATCATTTCTAAGTACAACACAAGGATCCATGTTTTATCTTGAATAAGGTATCAAAGTATTCTTTTTACCACTTCTAATTTCCAAGAACATGAGTTAACATGAATGATTATAAATCATCAACTATGATGTATCGAGTTAAAGTGATAAAACATTTCTTCGTCAATGGATAATAGCAAAATAACCATGTACTATACCAATCTAAACAACATGTTTCACATAATCATCAAGTAAAACAAAGCTTCTTCATAAATTATAGATGGTAATTGGAGTTTAGCTCATAATGAGCATTGTTATGAATATAAAAAGAGATGATGATAACAAACACATGATTAAATTAAAACAAGCTAACCAAAGGTGGATGAATCTCCCTTCTTAATGAAGATGGATTATGATGATGTTGATGATGATGGATGATGATGATAAGCTTCAAGCCTTCAAACTCCTCACAAGATATTCAATATGAGTTTAATGTGGGTGTTTTTATAAGAGAAACCCGTTTAGAGATCTACTTCAAGCACACCAAGTGAGTGCAACTTAAGCCTCTATTTATAGGCTGTCTGGAGGGAGGAGTACGACCCCATGTCCACGTGTCCCAATTGCATGTTGTCAGATCTTACATGATGACTCACCACGGGGGTGTGCTTCTGAGGCACGCCCCTGTGATTTTTATTGAGATGTGCCTAAATTCATTTTGTCTTATCTGAAGGTGACCACGACCCCGTGGTTGAGGAGGCACGACCCCGTGCTTTTGGCTTCAGTGTTTGTCTTTTCTTGTGATCAGAAGCATGGATGCGTGTTTCTTGGAGCATGGGGGAGGGTTCTTGTCTTTCTTGTGTTTTCTTCCGTTTTTCTTTGTCTTTTTGCTTGTTTCTTCGTTTGATGCTTGGGATTACCTGAATTTGCATTTTATTATGATAAGTAGCCTTCTGAGCTATGTTATTTGACAGAAGTTGCAGTTTTTAGAGATTATTTGATGTTGAAAAGTTGTATATTTCTATATACATCAAACATCCCCACACTTGAACCTTTCTTGTCCTCAAGCAAGCTACTTATAAATATTCTCTAAAATAGCAAGTTAGGACCATAGCTTCAGAAATCCCCAAAAGAGTTCTAAGGAAATGGGAATAATATAACCAATCTTAAATCATAGTAGTATATGTAGTGATATATAAAAAGATGATTTGTTTTTATGAGCTTCTGTTTATGCAAAACGTCACGTTCTCACAATGTTCACTCTTACTCTGTTTATAGATCTTATCATACCTGTGATGTATGTATGTGAACACTCTTAGTCATGATGTGACCTGTGAAAAATAAGCTTGTAACAAGTTCAAATCTCCACCTATGTGAAGGGTTGCATAGATCAGAAGGTAATTCGGGTTGGTTTTGTCTGAATCAGGATTGGGTGCTTTGTGGTGGTTCAAGGGTTTCGGTTAATGAGGATGGTGAATACAACTTCTGTTGATTTCTCGGGAATCTTAAGATGTCTTCAATGGTCAGCTTTTTCTCCCGTTTGTGAAGCTCATTTTTTTAAACAAACCTAGTGACTCTTTTAAGGTCAGATCGTAAAGACCAGTTTTATCGAGGATGTGAATAAGTTCTTCCTCAATCCTGCTCTGAACATAACTCCCAACTCTAATGGATCATTCGGCTTTGAGCCTAATATCCCCCACCCTCATTAGTTCGGTATATTCTTGTTGAGACTGAGTTTGACTTTTTCTACATCTTCCTTCGTGGGACCAGTTTCCGCATCCTAAGCATCGTTCATACCTTTTTGCTCTTCTTTTCATTGCGTTTTTGGAAACTCCACATAATGGTGGCCTTTATTCGTTTTGGCGCCACTTTTTCCTCACCTCATTGCTTAAGAGAAAGATTCTCTCCCTAAGTTCTGGAGGCAACCTAGGTTTTGTGAAATGTATGCAGCAAAGGAAAATGAAATTGAAAGAATGCATTTCCAGTTCTTTAGGGTATTCCGGTAAAAGACCAGTGTTGTATTTTACCGGTTTGTGAGGGGTAAAGTGGTAAGGTTTTGGTTTAGGGTTTTGTAATTTGGAGAATGGTTTGAGGGGTTTGATATTACCTTCTTCCTTATATAACGCTTCGTGCGGTCTTGAAATGACTATTTGTGACAAGTTCTAATTCACACGAAACATATGACTCACTCAAAGCTTCCGAAAAAAATATTTATGACATGTGGTTAATCTCACAATAACGGAGTAATTGGGGGTATAAATGCCATATTTTACATAAATTTATTCTCAATATTACAAAACTTCTTTTTACTTTTTCACTTTTTGGTTATAATAGATTTTAGTTTGGTTATTTGCAAAAAAATTTCCTAGATTTTCTTTTGTTTTGATTATGAAAAATACTCTTTGTTTGCTACATAAAATTTTAGTTTAATAGAGAATTTTATAATTAGTTGATCAAGCAATTGGTCAAGTAATTCCCCTCCCCACACTTGAATCTCACATTGTCCTCAATGTAACAAGATTCATAAGAAGATTAAAATTCTAATTAAGTATGGTGGGTAAAATGGAGAGGTACTTCCCTACGGGTTAACGAAATTTCGACAGAGCGTCCCCTGCTTTTTCTCCGTTTTCCTGTTTTGTACCTGTATAATATAAAAATGCAAACAACCACAAACAACCAAGCATAATTCTACTAAAAATTGGGTATGGAATCATCCATACCCTGCCCACACGGGCTAAATAAGTTCCTGCTAAATTATCTTGGCACCCACGACCATAAAAAGTATCCAACCAAGCGAACAAACAAACAAACAAACAAGTAAACAAGAGAATGTAAATTGTTCAAACAAGCATAATAATTATGTCATGAAAATACTACCACCCGAGCCCATACCCATGCCAGTACCCATGTCAGACCTACCATCACCGCTGCTCGTCAGTTGCCAGTGTCCGGGTCGAATGGTCCTCACTGCCTATCCATGCGATATCCCAAACGGTCAATCTCTCTTCTCGTTTCCACGTATTCTACTGCTCGCTGTGCGTCAGATGCAACAATTTGTTATGTGATCCTGTCAAACGAGGCGGTAGTGTTAGCTTGGAATTGGTTAATGAGGCCGTATATGCCCTTGAATGAGTATCGACTGTCCCGTGACGAGCTAGGGCCGGCCCCTGATGAAGATGGGGCTCCCTGCCGGCGGTAAGTGTGGTGGCGGGTCTGTGGAGTTGGTGATCCTCCTTTCCTCTCGGGATCGTCCTGGATCATCATGTCGGCAGGGTCCTCGAGATCCCAAACCTTGTTATAAGCATCATGAAATCTCCACACTTCTGGTTCTTTGCTGATCTGCTGGGCCATCTGGATGCTGATACAAAAACCAAGGTTAAGAGCAATCGGGTTTGGGCTACGGGTTCCTTCTCTATCTGCATGATAAGCTTTATGCAACTTGAAGATCTAAAGTCCACCGAAAATCGAGTTGTTTCGGATCTTGGCATTTGCATTCGTTGTGAACAGTTTGTAGAACAGATAAGTGATGTTGCATGATGTTTCGCTTTTCATGCAATATAGGGCCCATAAATCCCTCAAGTTCACAACCCCTTCACTTTGACCACGGGCTGTGACAGTGTGGATGAGCAAGTAGTGAATGTATCTCATAAGTGGGTCGCGTAATGTCGTGCTCTTTGAGCTGCTTGCAATGTAGGTTTCATCCCTGTAGCTTAATAGTTCTCATGCTTGTACCCGTACGTTTCCAGCCTCTGCGTCTTCATCAGCATCTTCATCTGCGAATGTGGTTGTGGCTGTGTACTAGATAGGCTACTGTTTCATCACTTGTGTAAATTCCCAAATCAATACCCAACTAGGTCATTGATGTCATGTACCATATTCCCCCACACTTGAATTCCACGGCTTCTTCATCCCACATGTCTAAATTTTTCATCTTAAAAGAGAAGGAGGCTAAGAATTCCTTTGTTAACTCGGTAATACCCTTCTATTTTTGACTAAAAACCAGTCGCCATGGCCCTTTCACAATAGTATTGTACGTGTTCCACTGATTAACTTGAATTAGTGTATCCTTGCAAGCATAGAAGTTCGGTTCTGGAAGGCGTTGGTTAAGGTAGGTCATTCGAGTCTGGGCCCTTTGATCCTTTTCAGTGCGTTCTGGGAAGACTAAGAATGCATCTACATCATCCGCATACTCGGCCATCTGCAATTTATATCCAATTAAGTTAAATTTTAACAAAAATTTTGAAAAAACTGGAACAAAACCGGAACCACGGTGCCGTGCTTTTAGAAGCACGACCCCATGTTTTGCAATAGCACGGTACCGTGCTTTTTGAAGCACGGTCCCATGTTGCGGGTCTTTTAGCAATTTAACTAATTCCTGATTTTGAATTTTTGTTGACCACAGGGTGACCACGGGTCGTGTTTTGTAAAGCACAACCGGTGTTTTTAATCCTAAATCTACCACAAACAAGACCTGAACTTACGATTCCAACTGATTTTGTCATGTTATTCGGGTTTCAAGTTTTTAACAAATTATCCAAGATCCGGACCCGAATCGTTTTTCTTAAAAAAACACGAGTGTAATCCCATCTAACAATTCATTATCCTAGATCTAAGCAATTAACCCATCTAATTTCCGGATTTGTACCCGATTTTATCAATTGGTGAGATTTGGGGTTTGATTTAGACCTAAAAAAGATGAATTTGAACATTAGATTCGATACAAAGGTTGAACTATTAAGAAACCTAAGCTTTTACGTACAAATTGGTATAGTTGAACAATTTAGAAAAGTAAAAGCTTACATACAAAGGTTATAGTCAAAATAGTGTTTCTTTATGATTAAGAAACATAAGACTTTATAAACAAAGATTATAGACAATGACATTTCTTCTTGAAGAAGAAACATATTACATGATTGGAAAATTAAGAGAAAGAATTCATGTCCAAAATGTTATATTCAAACTGACAAGCAATCAAGGTTTAAGCTATCAAAACCAGACTAAAGGTCTGTAGCCGGATTAAGAGACGATCCGGATATTTATATAAACCTATTTATTATAGGTCAGTCAATCAATAATTCATTCATTCACAAAGGTTTTCAAACGAGATCACCACATCATTCAGAATAGTCAGTCACAGGTGAATACGTTAAACCTTTTTCAATCAGTCAAGATAAATGGGCTGTTTATCTTAAACAAAGACAGTCAAATAAAGATTTATGGGATTACATGATCCCTATTAAAATACAAGATAGAAAATAAAAGCAAACTCGGACCAAGTACACATGTGTCTGGATCCAAACATAATTAATCTAGTCTATCAATCAAGGCTACGGGGCTGTAGACTAGAGATCATAATAAAAGTTCTCCAATGGGTGTCAACTCCCGGAGAACCTAAATTGTGTGTGTATGGAAAGTGGAACAAATCCCAGAAATAATAGACGTTTCTGCTGAGTGTGTTCCAGAAAACTATCTTGTCAAGTAAAGAAAGATTTACATAAATGTTTTTAGAGTCAACTATTCACCAGCGTATCGTTGATGTATTCCCCCCTCCCCTACCCCATGTTACAGGAAATAAAAGTTAGCACAAGTAGCAAGGAATTAGAGTCATTCACGGAGATAGACACTCGCAAGGTAGAGATGGCTCAGTTTTAAATTCAAGGTTTATAAATAAACACGCGGGTATTTATTACCCGAAAAGCTTTCCAAATAAATATTATTATTATTATTATAAATGAAGGTTTTACAATTAAATTATTGTTTCAAAAATATATTAATACTTTATTATATTATAAATTAAAGACTTCCGCTAAAACTCTGATATATTTACAAAACAAGAACCAACTACTGATCACACGCCTAGGCCCTAAGTCGGGGTGTGACAGCCACCATGCAACGTTGGAAGGTGGCTGGAGCATTACATAGTCCAAATGGAATTCTTCGGTAGGCGAAGGTTCCATACGGACATGGAAATGTGGTTTTCTCCTGATCCTTAGGAGCAATGGGAATTTGAAAGTATCCGGAGAATCCATCAAGAAAACAGTAGAACATTTTTCCAGATAAATGTTCAAGCATTTGATCGATAAAAGGAAGTGGAAAATGATCCTGTCTTGTGGCGTCATTAAGCTTCCGGTAATCAATGTAGAGTCACCAGCCTGTGATGGTCCTCAATGGGATTAGCTCGTTCTTCTCGTTCATTACAACTGTCATTCCTCCCTTCTTGGGGACTACTTGAACTGGACTAACCCAAGGTGAATCCGAGATTGGGTAGATTAATCCGGCATCAAGGAGTTTGATTACTTCTTTCTTCACCACATCTTGCATGTTGGGATTGAGACGTCTTTGATGTTGGACCACGATTTTGTATTCTTCCTCCATGAGAATTTTGTAAGCACAAAAGGAAGGGCTGATGCCTTTGATATTCATGATCTTCCATGCAATAGCCTTCTTATGGTTTTTGAGAACTTTAAGAAGTTCGTATTTCTCTTCCTTAGAAAGGTGAGATGAAATAAATACTGGGAGTTGAGATTCTTTTTCTAGAAAGGCATATTCGAGATGGTTTGGGAGTTCTTTTGGTTCTAAGGCTGGTGGTTCTTCGATTGATGTTTTTGATTTTTCATTATGTTTGGTGATCTCATGTACTAATTCTGATGTTTCTTGATAATTATCGATAGTATTGAGATTATTGTGTTCTAAGGTGGGTTTAATATTTACATCAGTTAAGATCTGTGTTTCTAATGGGTTGTTAATGGAAGATTTCCACACATAGCAACTCACGATAGAATCGATGATGTCGACACAATATAATGTATCGTCGTGATGTTGCGGATGTTGCGTAGATTTTCCTATGCCAAAAGTGATAGCCTCTTCATTAACCCTGAGAGTGAGTTTGCCGGTGCAAACGTTAATGATAACCTTTGCAATGGCTAGAAAGGGTCTTCCTAAAATCAGATGTACACTTTGTCTTCTTCCATATCTAGAATTACAAAATCTTTTGGGAAAACAAATTTGTCAATTTTGACAAGCATGTTTTCAACAATGCCCCGAGGATAATTAACGGATCGCTCAGCTAACTGAATGCTCATGCGGGTGGGCTTTGGTTCTCCTATCCCTAGTTTTGCAAAAACCGCATAAGGCATTAAGTTAATACTAGCTCCTAGGTCGGCCAGGGCATTGCTAACAGATAAATTTCCTATGAGACAATGGATAGTAAAGCTCCCTGGATCGGTCATTTTCGGCGGCAGCTTGTTTTGGAGGGCAGCTGAACATTCTTCACTCAGGGTGACATGTGATAGCTCCTCCAGCTTCCTCTTGTTTGTCAGCACTTCTTTGAGAAACTTAGCATATTTTGGCATTTGAGCAATGGCTTCGATAAAAGGGATGTTGATGTGGAGTTGTTTGAAGAGTTCTAAAAACTTCCCGTACTGAGCTTCCAATCTTTCTTGCTTTAGCCGTCCAGGGTATGGAATAGGTGGAACATAAGTTCGGATTGGTTACTTAGGTTGTACGATGCCTGTTGGAATTAGTACCTCTAGTCTTTTGTTATGGGACTCCTTCTCCATAACTGGTTGAGGCAACAGTGGTTGTACCGCTTCTGAGTGTAACAGCATTATTCGGATTGGTGATTGTGTTGCTTGGAAGAGCGTCAGGTGGTCTTTCAGATAATTGTCGGGCAATCTGTTCGATTTGGGTTTCTAGATTTTGTAGTGATGCTTGCTGACTTTTTAGGTCAGCTTCATGTTTCAACAATACTCCGCTGATATCAACAGCTCTTGAGTCGGCCTTCTTTTCTCTCTCTAGAATTATTGCTCTTGAGATGGCCTTCTTAGGTGGGCTCGGATGTGGGCTTCCTCCAACTCTGCCGCGTCAAGTTCCCGGCCTTGACTTGGTTCTCGGTGAGGGTTCCGGATAAGGTGATGGCATCATGGAGGGTTTGAGGGTCACGACTTAGGACGAAATCTTGGATTTGCATAGGCAAACCCGAGATGTACTTGTCGATTTAACGTTTAAGGGGAGTGACCATGTGGGGGATGAGAGGGCCCAGTTCATGGAAACGATCATTATAGATGGTGTCATTACCACTTTCTTGTTTCAAATTCCAAAACTCCTCTTCCAACTTCTGAAGCTCATGTTTCGGGCAAAACTTCTTGAGCATGAGTTTCTTGAGGTCATCCCATGGCAAGGCCATGGCAACCTCGGCTCCAAGCGTGCATTTCTCACCGTTCCACCAATTGAGGGCATTCTTCCTGAGTACGCTCGAGGCGTAAGTGGTTTTCTTGTCCTCAGGACATTCACAATGGAGGAACACGCTCTCCATTTCTTCGAACCATTCACTACAATAAAAAGGGCTTTTTAGGACCTTTTGTGTGGGACACTTGTAATATAGGGTCCTAAAATCTATTTAATAGGACAAATGAAAATTTGGGTCGTTTTACAATATACGCTACAGAACCGGTGTCCTAAAAAGTTATTTAATAGGATGGATGATTCTTTGGGATCGTATTATCATATACTTTAATAAGACATTTAAAATGTAAATCCTAATAAAGTAATCTATAAGACATGTAGTTGTTGGTGTCCCATTATGTGTTAATGTAATGGGACACTTTATAACTAGAGGTCTTACTATAACATAACTTAATAGGACACTTTGTAGTTAAGTCATAAATGTTCGGTGTTATAGGACCCTTCTAGACGAAGTCATATAAGAACATAACTTAATAGGACATTTTACACTAAGGTCATATAACTTTGTTGTGTGCGTGCGGTGCGTTAAAATATTATAGCTAATTGGAGATTTAAGCTTTGCACAAGATCCTGTTTTAAATTTATAAAAGTGATTTCTACTAAAACTAGACACACACAAAATCGGCAAGTGTACCTATCGTATATGTAGGATAGTATTGGTAAGAACCAAGTATCGATAAGTGGACACAAATGTTTCTAATAATGAATCTTCGTCTTACTTTAATCAGAGGGTTTAATCAATTTGAGGTTGATTTTTAAACTTTTTATAAAATGGAAATACTTATATATAATATATAGGTGACAAGAAGAGAACTTCTAAGTGAATAATTCAATTATATGAAGGTTTACCATCTAATATCAAGAATCCACTCCATTATTGCTTGATGATTATTAAATAAACAATTGATAAACTTGTCCTAAAAATATATGATAGAATAGTCCCTCATTTCTAAGTGAACATATTCTATGACATAAAAGAAAGTAGCATGCGCATTTTAAAGTCCATCATTTCCTAATGTCATACTACCACAATAATGTCAATTTAAGTAGACAGGCCGTTTGGTATAGTAGAACGATTATGATAGACTTCGATTTCTCAAATATCAATCCTAACAACTTCGAGTGGTTGTAGTTAACTCACACAACCTCCCCCTGGTTGATTTAATTAGATTATAATTATACATTCCATTAACACATGATTTCTTTAACTAGCATCATAACCTAAGCAATCGTGTTAACAATGTTATTTCAGAATTATCAAAACTAGAGAAATAGATCATAGCTTATATCTCATCATTTCTAACTACAACATAAGGATCCCTGTTTTATAGTGAATAAGGTATCAAAGTATTCTTTTTACCACTTCTAGTTTCCAAGAACATGAGTTAACATGAATGATTATAAATCATCAACTTTGATGTATTGAGTTAATGTGATAAACATTTCTTAATCAATGGATAATTGCAAAATAACCATGTACTATACCAATCTAAACAACATGTTTCACATAATCATCAAGTAAAACAAAGCTTCTTCATAAATTATAGATGGTAATTGGAGTTTAGCTCATAATGAGCATTGTTATGAATATAAAAAGAGATGATGATAACAAACACATGATTAAACTAGAACAATCTAACCAAATGTGGATGAATCTCCCTTCTTAATGATGATGGATTATGATTGTCACACCCCGACCATAGGCGGCGGAACATGCCGAGGTGTAACGATTGCCTATAAGCACATGACACTATTTAAGCGATAATATTTAATAAACTCTATTGATTTCTCAACATCGAAAATGTCACATAACAATATTCATAACAAGTCATAACAAAATATAGCAAATCAAATATTGTTCATTTTTGCTAATATTCTAATGGTATTTGTGACGTTTTCTTCAAGCATCCAAAATCAACCAAGATGTAAACCTGTAACATTTCATAAAACAAAGTTTGTCAACACAACGGTTGGTGAGCAATTCATAAGTTTGAACATGTATGTATATAGTAAGAAAAATCCACAAAACTAGTATACGAAACAATAAATAAAAGCTATAAACTTGGATAAAATAGTTATCGCTAAACAAGTTAGCGACACCCAGCTATAAAGGGATGCCAAATAGTCTAGGATTTTATAGTTATCGTTAATTGCATTACGTTAATGACACCTTGCCATAAGAGGTTTCCAAATGGTCTAGGATTTATAGTTCCACAATCCAAAAGCGATAAACACATAGACATTTAAGCATAGAACACCAAAATCGAGCAATTATTCAAGTAAAGTATACAATAACGTTTGTGATTTAAGACCCAAGTATAAAAAATTTAGTTTAGATAAGATGAAATGTCACCCCCAAAATAAAAGATAGAAAACGGGGTATGAAAGTACTCACATTCAAGTAATAAACTTGAAAGATTGATTATTTGGATATTTGCCGGAACGACGAGTTTAACGTATGAAGCCTAAATAAAAGAAAGTCTTGGATTTAGAAAGGTTGCCTTGAAGATCTTTAAATAAAATAATTGATGCAAAAAGTAAACAATTAAAGTTCAAGGTTTAAAATGTAACTATTTAAGAATTTAGAATAATAACCCTATAAAAATGTAAGTTTGCTCGAAACCAGGTTAAAGTATTTAACCTTAATATTTACTTAACCAATGTTAAATAATAAGGTGGGAAAAATGATAAAATGCAAGTTCCGTTGGGCTAAAGATACTAAAACGGGTCTTTAATGAGTGTTCGGGTTGTTGGTTCGGGTCTTGATAATTGGTCAAACCCAAAGTCAACTTTCCAAAATAATGAATGTTATGAGATAACTCAATAAAACTTTATAAGACTTAACCAAGTATGTAGATCAATTGTTTTAGAACTAACAACGTACGTTAAGCGGGTGTTCGGTTTTGTCGGTCCAAACTTTATTATGAGATCAAGTTGGATCCAACATTTCCAAGTACTTAAGAAAATAATTTAAATCAGTTTGTAAACTATTTTTAAAGAAATATACAAGTCTTGATAGCTAAAAACACACTTGTGTGTCTTAAGCGAGTAAAAATCGGATCGGTTCGGTTTCCATCTCACAATATGTTCCTTGATGGTCACTACATGCCCAAATAACCAAGAACTTGTATAAATAATTTTAGAAACTTAAATCTAACATAAAGCATGTTTAAAATAATTGTTTAACAAAACTAGTAACAAGTTCGGTTCACGGTTTGGACTATTTACGGTTAAACCGAGGTTAGTCTCTACAAACCCCCACCATGGAACTTCATAAATATGACAAACAAACTAAAAAGAGCATAATTTAAACATGGTTAGTATGTATAAACAAGTTATATAAGTATATATATATATATATTTATCAAGAACACGAAGTTTTCTATGAAGCCTTGCCTTACAAGGTCCGAAACTTAACCAACCGGAGTCGGAGAAGTAACTACCAAAGGTAATAAGGGGTATTATTATATATATGTTGTACAACCATAAACAAGTGTTAGTAAAGTTAGATGAACAAATTAGAAAGAAAGATTAAACTTAGTTTGACATTTGGAAGTCAAAACTTCAAGAATACTAAGAAAATAACAACCTTGAATCTATGGAGTTTTGAGAGAGTTTTTAGAGATGTAGCAAGAGTAAAACGAAAAAGATGGGTGTGTATATATAGGGTAAGGGTTAAAGATCCTTTGCAAGGTTCTCTTTTATGTTTACTTGAAAAAAGGTTGGTTAAACAAACAAGCAAAGCACAAATCAACAAGAAATATCCGTAATATGTGTGCAGGGGTCCCTAGGCGTCGCACGGCCTCCCCTTTCCCTCTGGTATCGCGGTGCGGCGTGCCCAGGGGGGGGGGGGGGTTTGGACCAGCTCGTCTTTTGTGGTTCATTTGTGTGCCGGAAGTTCGTTTTTGATGTATTTTAGTCGTTTTAATGCCGTTTTCGAATCCATAAAAAAGGTTTTTCAAATTGAACAAATGGGAATGCTTTGGTAACATAAAAATCCATTATTTTATATATCATGATTTTCGGTTTACAAAACGGGTTGGTTTACAACATAAAACAATACAAATACGAATACAAACAAGACCCGAAATTGACGAATGTCACAATGATGATGTTGATGATGATGGATGATGATGATAAGCTTCAAGCCTTAAAACTCCTCACAAGATCTTCAATATGAGTGTAATGTGGGTGTTTTAATAAGAGAAACCCGTTTAGAAATCTACTTCAAGCACACCAAGTGAGTGGAACTTAAGCCTCTATTTATAGGCTGTCTGGAGGGAGGAGCACGACCCCGTGCTTAATGAGTCATGGCCCCTTGTACACGTGTCCCAAATGCATGTTGTTAGATCGTACATGATCACTCACCACGAGGGTGTGCTTCTGAGGCACGCCCCTGTGATTTTTATTGACATGTTCCTAAATTCATTTTTTCTTATCCGAAGGTGACCACGACCCCGTGGTTGAGGAGGCACGACCCCGTGCTTTTGGCTTCAGTGTTTGTCTTTTCTTGTGATCAGAAGCATGCGTGTTTCTTGGAGCATGGGGATGGGTTCTTGTCTTTATTGTGTTTTCTTCCATTTTTTTTTGTCTTTTTGCTTGTTTCTTCGTTTGAGGCTTGGGATTACCTGAATTTGCATTTTATTATGATAAGTAGCCTTCTGAGCTATGTTATTTGATAGAAGTTGCAGTTTTTAGTGATTATTTGATGTTGAAAAGATGTGTAATTTTATATACATCAAACATCCCCATACTTGAACCTTGCTTGTCTTCAAGCAAGCTACTTATAAATATTCTCTAAAATAGCAAGTTAAGACCATAGCTTCATAAATCCCCAAAAGAGTTCTAAGGAAATGGGAATAATATAACCAATCTTAAATCATAGTAGTATATGTAGTGATATATAAAAGGATGATTTGTTTTTATGAGCTTCTGTTTATGCTAAACGTCACGTTCTCTCAATGTTCACTCTTACTCTGTATATAGATCTTATCATACCTGTGATGTATGTATGTGAGCACTCTTAGTCATGATGTGACCTGTGAAAAATAAGCTTGTAACAAGTTCAAATCTCCACCTATGTGAAGGGTTGCATAGATCAGAAGGTAATTCGGGTTGGTTTTGTCTGAATCAGGATTGGGTGTTTTGTGGTGGTTCAAGGGTTTCAGTTAATGAGGATGGTGAATACAACTTCTGTTGATTTCTCGGAAATCTTAAGATGTCTTCAATGGTCAGCTTTTTCTCCCTTTTGTGAAACTCATTTTTTTTAAACAAACCTAGTGACTCTTTTAAGGTCAGATCGTCAAGACCAGTTTTGTCGTGGATGTGAATCAGTTCTTCCTCAATCCTGCTCTGAACATAACTCCCAACTCTAATGGATCATTCGGCTTTGAGTCTAATAGCCCCCACCCTCATTAGTTCGGTATATTCATGTTGAGACTGAGTTTGACTTTTTCTACATCTTCCTTCGTGGGACCAGTTTCCGCATCCTAAGCATCGTTCATACCTTTTTGCTCTTCTTTTCATTGCGTTTTTGGAAACTTCACAAAATGGTGGCCTTTGTTCGTTTTGGCGCCAGTTTTTCCTCACCTCATTTCTTAAGAGAAAGATTCTCTCCCTAAGTTATGGAGGCAACCTAGGTTTTGCGAAATGTATGCAACAAAGGAAATTGAAATCGAAAGAATGCATTTCCAGTTCTTTAGGGTCCGCCGGTAAAAGACCAGTGTTGTATTTTACTGGTTTGTGAGGGGTAAAGTGGTAAGGTTTTGGTTTAGGGTTTTTTAATTTGGAGAATGGTTTGAGGGGTTTGATATTACCTTCTTCCTTATATAACGCTTCGTTCGGTCTTGAAATGACTATTTGTGACAAGTTCTAATTCACACGAAACATATAACTCACTCAAAGTTTTCGAAAAAATATTTATGGCATGTGGTTAATCTCACAATAACGGAGGGATTGGGGTATAAATGCCATATATTGCATAAATTTATTCTCAATATTACAAAACTTCTTTTTACTTTTACACTTTTTGGTTATAATAGATTTTTAGTTTGGTTATTTGCTAAAACATTTCCTAGATTTTCTTTTGGTTTGATTATGAAAAACACTCTTTATTTGCTACAAAAATTTTTAGTTTAATAGAGAATTTTATAATTAGTTGATCAAGCAATTGGTCAAGTAATTCCCCTCCCCACACTTGAATCTCACATTGTCCTCAATGTGACAAGATTCATAAGAAGATTAAAATTGTATTTAAGTATGGTGGGTAAAATGGAGAGGTACTTCCCTACGGGTTAACAAAATTTCGACAGAGCGTCCCTTGCTTTTCGTCCGTTTTCCTGTTTTGTACCTGTTAAATATAAAACTGCAAACAACCACAAACAATCAAGCATAATTCTACTGAAAATTGGGTATGGAATCATCCATGTAACATTTGCCAAATTTAAAACCCGAAAACCCGACCAATGACCCTTCGCGCGACCCGTATTCTCCAATTAATAATCAAAACGCGTTTAAACTTCGAATTCGATATGGAAATAAGCATATTCGTAGTATATCCGACTCCATGACGTGGATAATTGATCAATTACAACCAAATTGATCAAATCACCCAAAATTAACCTATCTAGAACCCTAATTCGATATACTATATAAACGATGTTATAAATCCAATTAAACTCGCAGCCACAAACCCCGAGCCGTCGCCAATCATAACCCTAAACTTAATTGCTTCGTAGTGTTCAGTTGATTGCTGTTCTTGATCTTCTCAAAGGCGTCCACTGTCGTTCGTCATTAACCCACCTCCGTTCATCATAAGAGGTCATTGAAGACATGGTTAAAATCGCGTTTACATGTAGATCAAAAGCCCTAGACTTTATTTGGTTCATTGTAAATGAATTGATCAATTTAAATTTTTAGGGTTCATTAGCAATTGGGGATCCTTCCTATTTTGTTTATATTAATTTGGTCCTAAGATCTAACGCATGTGCTGGTTAGCCCAGTTGGTTAAACACATGATTCACGGGGTGGAGGTTGCAGGTTCGACCCTCTACACCCTATATTTTTAGTATATTGTTTTTTGTTATCTTCTATTTAATCACTTAATAACTATTTTATTAATAATAATAATTAATTAAAACCATTTTAACAAAAAAAACGACTTTACAATACTCGCTTTTCTCACGTTTTCATTTGTGTGTATACATATAAGCATATATGTATGTATATATATTTATAAATAATACCGCATATTTAATATCTTAGATTTATCGATTTAATAAAAACGTAAACTTTTATACTTATATGAATTTATTTTACTTAATTAAATTTATATATTATATTGTACTTTTAAGCGAATTAATAAACTAATAATATTGTTAAAGATGTATTTTACTTATATAATATCTTTATATATTATATTTAAAGATTTATGTTTTAATCAAGTAAATTAATAAAATTACAACTAATATTTATTGAGTTACGTTTTTCATAAATTAAAATATTTGTTTTATATAATGAAAATCCTTAAAAATGTATTATTACATTATATTATTTAACTAGTGAATCTTGACTTAAGCGTATTCGTTACTCTCGTTTCTCTTAGGCTTTAACGTTCGCGTGTGACTTTTCCCAGCTTCTCATTATCTAAATAGTTGTTGTTCGTCTATCGAGGTGAGTTTACATACCCCTTTTTTCCCCATATTTTATATTTTGGGTTGGCATGTATACCCTATTTAAATTACTCGTTTTTATTTATTTATCTATTCATAACACAATTCAATATATGTTTATGTGTGACTATTGCATGCTCTATGATAATGCTCTATGTGCTTAATTGTTTATTTTATGTTTGGTGGTTGGTATCTCATCCTCATCTAGTATGATCATACACTTACCCAAGCACTTTGATTTCGTATCAATAGGAACGGGTCCACATCTATTTAGTTGTTTACATTTTCATAGGAATTGCGATGCTCAACATTAACATATGAATTGTAGTTTTTTTTATCTATATATGTATTTCA
Source organism: Bidens hawaiensis (assembly GCF_021521415.1). NCBI lineage: Eukaryota > Viridiplantae > Streptophyta > Magnoliopsida > Asterales > Asteraceae > Bidens > Bidens hawaiensis. The sequence goes on along the minus strand of NW_027492102.1, from coordinate 310,548 downwards.
ACTAAAACTTATGTATTCTCACCAACATTCATGTTGACAAACTCTATTTTTATACATGCTACAGGTACAAGTAATTTACATTGTTCAAGATTGAAGATATTAGTTTTTACTTTAGGTTATTTATTCAAACAATAAATATGATGTAATTGTTTTGATTATTATAATTGTGTACTTTTTTTGATATTAATGAATTAAATAATTATTGTCACTTTAATTAGTGTCTTTTGAGCTACTGTCCAATCAAATACGTTACGCCCCGGCATGTTCCGCCTTTGGTCGGGGTGTGACAGATTGGTATCAGATCCGAAAGCTATAACATAGGTGGTAAGATATAACGGCCTAGAAGCATGCTTAGGGTCCCTATACGTGATATGCCTTTACGTGTTTGCACCCTGAATTAAATTATTGATTGCAGTAGCTTAAATACTATTTAATGATTTTATATTATTCTTGTACACAAAAGCACACACTTAATCCGAGGCTATGCCTCACTCTCAAAAATTGTTTTCAAACTTTAGAAAAAAAACAATCGGATATTCCTTAAGAAATCCAGCGTTTTCACTCCGCTCTCCTTGAGGAAGATTCGTGTAACGGATATGTAGTAAACTGTAAGAGTGACACACATGTTTACCGAACACTTGACACCAAGGCTTTCTAGCCTAAGGAAGTGCAATGCGCATAAATCTCAATCAACCACGAGACCCGGTTGCCTTCCTGGAGTGTTTAGTAACGGTGTGGAACTTATTAAGCCAAAGCATATCACACCAAACGAAACCAAATTTACTACCCTCATTGAATCAAATGTGGTCATGTGACGATCACACTCTTAAATCAACGATGAGATTTTTGTTTAATTTTTTTTATTTTGTTAAGAATGAATACTTTCTCAAATTATCAATTTCATCAATACTCTAAGTTAAGGTTATTAAATTTTTATTTTATATTCTAAGTTAAGGTCATAAAAAAAATTATCTTTTATACTCATGAATTCTCACAAAACTCGAAATTTCACATAGTTATACAATTTTTTTTCGTTTTCCTAAACATAATAAACTTTTCACGTGTCGTCATTGTAGTATGTCTTATTCCCGCCTTATCAACCGTAACCGCCGCACAGGCAACTCGGGCCGTAGCATGTCATCCCGCATCGCTAATGGAATCGTGGAAGCTCTCCCAACAATCATCTCTCAACTCCAAACTATGAATGCTTCTTCATCATCCACAACTCCGAACCCAATTGCTTACCCCCTAAAACAATTCAAGAGTGCCAACCCGCCCGAATACTTCGGTATTGAAGGTGCTACCATTCGAAGAAATGGAGAGCATATTCCTACATTGTGAATGTCCTGAGGACAAGAAATCCACTTACGCTTCGAGCATGCTCAAGAAGAATGCCCTTAATTGGTGGATTGGTGAGAAGCACAAGCTTGGCGCTGAGGTTGCCATGGCCTTGCCATGGGATGACATCAACAAACTCATGCTCAAGAAGTTTTGCCCGAAACATGAGCTTCGGATGTTGGAAGAGGAGTTTTGGAATTTGAAACAAGAAAATGGTAATGGCACCATCTACAATGATCGTTTCCATGAACCGAGCCTTCTCATCCCTCACATGGTCACTCCCCTTGAACGTTCAGTCGACAAGTACATTCGGGTTTGCCTATGCAAATCCAAGATTCCGTCCTAAGTCGTGACCCTCAAGCCCTCCATGATGCCATCACCTTAGCCGGTACCCTCACCGAAAACCACGTTAAGGCCGGGGCCTTGACTCGGAAAAATTCCAAGAAGCACAATGATAAGTCTACATCCGAGCCCACCAAAGAACCCAAGCCCGAATCTGCCAAACCCGAGCCTTCTAAGCCCGAACGCTTCAAGCACAACAACAACGACTCTCCCCACTACTGAAACAATAAAAGAAAGTCCCATTCCCAAAACTATGTCTTGGCCCAATCGCAAACCCAACCCACCAAGAAGCCCTACACAGGACCCCACCCATCATGTGATACGTGTAACTTTCACCATTCGCCTAACCTCAAGTGTCAACAATGCACCCATTGCAATCGATTTGGTCACCTCTTTACTACATGCCGTGAACACAACCAACTCATGATGCAACCATTTACCTCACCTCTACCCAACCCCAAATTTTACCCTATGCTCAACCGTTTACTCAATCACCCTCAACTATTAGAGCTTGCTACAATTGTGGAGACCCTAACCATTATCGCAATGCATGACCAAGACTCGCACACATGAACCAAATTCAATCCTACCCAACTCAAACCACTCAATATCAAGCTTACCAAGCCCAAGTAAATCAACTTCAACCAATCCAAGCTCAACCCATCCAAGCAATTCAAACCCAACCCATTCAACCAATTCAAGTCAACCCAATCCGAATCAACCAACCTCAAGTTAACCAAGCCACTCAAGGTGCTCAAGGATAAGTGTGTTACATCAACGGTTCCCAAGTCTAAGCCTAACCCTTTTATGAAGACATGCTACGCAAAAGACGTTTCTTTCATTTAGTTCTTTTCATTTAAATCTAATGTATTGACTTCCTTAAATCCTTTGTTTGGATATGAATGACAATTATGATTATTTATAATGGTATTCAATCTCTCATTTATTCATATATTGTCGATTATTTCACTATTTATTGTTACACAATTTATTATCATGATTTAAGTGGTCTATGACCGGTTGTTTACCGGGACTATGTGCATGGCTATGCGCATGGTTATCTAATAGCACCTTATTTGTATAATGAACTACCTATGACCGATTCCTATATACATTTTGGAAATTGGGACTATGAACATGTGTTGTACATAGTTATCTAATAGGAGTCACGTGTACAAATTTTATTTCGATATTTTAATACATGGATACCCAAACCCTCCAAACTTACCACATTCTCATGGTACTGTTATCTCATCCCAACGATTTTATAATCTTGGTTTCAACCCTCAACTATTATTATATTCATAAGTCATGTGATTCGTTTGTTGTATGAACAGATTATTGCGTGAATTTTGTCGTCGTCACAAGTATTTTCTCTACATCGTATGTGTAACTCATATAATTTTCCTCTATCTATTTATTTCATTTTGTTGTTATCACTTTCGATGGTTAACTTCAACAATTTCGTTTATATTTTATTTATTTATTTATTATTATTATTCTTAAGATTATTTACTAGTTCTTTATGATCATTAAATTTCCCATATTTATATATATGTTCATTGCTCTTGATCAAATGATTCTATATAAATACCAAAAAAAGGAGTTTTCTTTTACCCATGTTTTCAAACCCGCACAACGGGACGAACCATGTGCATCATGCGATGATTTAAATAATTATGAGTGCACACATAGTTATCGAAATCCTCGCATGGAACTCATGGTGAATACGGTTGTGTGTCATAACTCGGAACCTAGGATGATTTCTGGTAACGGTACGAATATCGATGTGATAAGGGCATGGTGGATACGCCGCTGGTACATTCTATATATAAGTGTCATTATTATGCCTTCCGTTTGTAGCGTTATTTGGGTCACCTGACGATCTGTGTTGTTTTTTTTATATATAAAAAATAAATAAATAAAATTCTCTTGACAATTACCTTCTTTCTTTACGTTATGTTTTTCTATAATTTTGGGATGAAATTTTCAAAAAGTTGTGAATACAGTAACATTCATCAAAATTAAAACCGGAAAACCCGACCCATGACCCATCGCGCGACCCATATTCCCCAATTAACAATCAAAACGCGTTTAAACTTCGAATTCGATATGGAAATAAGCATATTCATAGTATATCCGACTCCATGACGCGGATAATTAATCAATTACAGCCAAATTGATCAAATCACCCGAAATTAACCTATCTAGAACCCTAATTCGATTTACTATATAAACGATGTTATAAATCCAATTAAACTCACAACCACAAACCTCGAGCCGTCACCAATCATAACCCTAAACTTAATTGCTTCTTAGTGCTCAATTGATTGCTATTCTTGATCTTCTCATAGCCGTCCACTGTTGTTCGTCATTAACCCACCTCCGTTCATCATAAGAGGTAATTAAAGATATGGTTACAATCGCGTTTACATGTAGATCAAAAGTCCTAGACTTGATTTGATTCATTTTAAATGGATTGATCAATTTAAAATTTTAGGGTTCATTAGCAATTGGGGATCCTTTCTGTTTTGTTTATATTAATTTGGTCCTAAGATCTAACGCATGTGCTGGTTAGCCCAGTTGGTTAAACACATGATTCACGGGGTGGAGGTCGCGGATTCGACCCTCTACAACCCGGATTTTTAGTATATTTTTTTTTATCTTCTATTTAATAACTTAATAACTATAATATTATCAATAATAATTGATTAAAACCATTTTAATAAAAAAACGACTTTTTAATACTCGCTTTTCTCACGTTTTCGTTCGTGTGTATATACATATAAGCATATATGTATGTATATACATATTTATATATAATACCACGTATTTAATATCTTAGATTTATCGATTTAATAAAAACATATATTTTTTACTTAATTAAATTTATATATTATATTGTACTTTTAAATGAATTAATAAACTAATAATATTGTTAAAGATGTATTTTACTTATATGATATCTTTGTATATTATAATTTAAAGATTTATGTTTTAATCAAGTAAACTAATAAAATTACAACTAATATTCATTGAGTTATGTTTTTCATAAATTAAAATATTTGTTTTAAATAATGAAAATCCTTAAAAATGTATTATTACATTGATATTATTTAACTAGTGAATCTTGACTTAAGCGTATCCGTTACTCTCGTTTCTCTTAGGCTTTAACGTTCGCGTGTGACTTTTCTCATCTTCTCATTATCTAAATCATTGTTGTCCGTCTATCGAGGTGAGTTTACATACCCCTTTTTTCCCCATCTTTTATATTTTGGGGTGGCATGTATACCCTATTTAAATTACTCGTTTTTATTTATTTATATATTCATAAAACAATTCAATATATGTTTATGTACCCACCTAGGTAACATAGGTATTTATTTATATATTCATAACACAATTCAATAATATAAAATCATTAAATAATATTTAATGATTTTATATTATTCTTGTACCCAAAAGCACACACTTAATCTGAGGTTATGCCTCACTCTCAAATATTGTTTTCAAACTTTAGAAAAAAAAAACAATAGGATGTTCCTTAAGAAATTCCGCCTTTTCACTCCCCTCTAGTTGAGGAAGATTCGTGTGACGGATATGTAGTAAACTGTAAGAGTGACACACTTGTTTAACGAACACTTGACACCAAGGCTTGCGAGCCTAAGGAAGTGCAATGCGCATAAGTCTCAATCAACCGCAAGGCACGGTTGCCTTCCTGGAGTGTTTAGTAAGGCTGTGGAACTTATTAAGCCAAAGCATATCACACCAAACGAAACCAAATCTACTACCCTCATTATATCAAATGTGGTCATGTTACGATCACACTCTTAAATCAACGATGAAATTTTTGTTTATTTTTTTAAAAATTTTGTTAAGAATGAATATTTTCTCAAATTATCAATTTCATTAATACTCTAAGTTAAGGTTATTAAAATTTTATTTTATATTCTTAGTTAAGGTTTTAAAAAAAATTATCTTTTATACTCATGAATTCTCACATAACTCGAAATTTCACATAGTTATACAATTTTTTTTCTTTTTCCTAAACATAATAAACTTTTCACGTGTCGTCATTGTAGCATGTCTTCTTCCCGCCTTATCAATCGTAACCGCCTCACCGGCAACTCAGGCCGTAGCATGTCATCCCGCATCGCTAAGGGAATCGTGGAAGCTCTCCCAACAATCATCTCTCAACTCCAAACTATGAATGCTTCATCATCATCCACAACTCCGAACCCAATTGCTTACCCCCTCAAACAATTCAAGAGTGCCAACCCGCCCGAATACTTCGGCATTGACGGTACTACCATTCTCCTCCAATGGTTCGAAGAAATGGAGAGCATATTCCTCCATTGTGAATGCTTGAGGACAACAAATCCACTTACGCCTCGAGCATGCTCAAGAAGAATGCCCTCAATTGGTGGAACGGTGAGAAGCGCACGCTTGGCGCTGAGGTTGCCATGGCCTTGCCATGGGATGACCTCAACAAACTCATGCTCCAGAAGTTTTGCCTAAAACATGAGCTTCGGAAGTTGGCAGAGGAGTTTTGGAATTTGAAACAAGAAAATGGTAATGACACCATCTACAACGATCGTTTCCATGAACTAAGACTTCTCATCCCTTACATGATCACTCCCATTGAACGTTCAATCGACAAGTACATCTCGGGTTTGCCTATGCAAATCCAAGATTTCGTCCTAATTTGTGACCCTCAAACCCTCCATGATGCCATCACCTTAGCCGGTAACCTCACCGAGAACCACGTTAGGGCCGAGGCCTTGACTCGGAAAAATTTCCAAGAAGCCCAATGATAACTCTGCATCCGAGCCCACCAACGAAACCAAGCCGAATCTCCCAAACCCGAGCCTTCTAAGCCCGAATGCTTCAAGCACAACAACAACGACTCACCCCACTACCGCAACAATAAAAGAAAGTCCAATTCCCAAAACTATGTCTTGGCCCAATTGCAAACCCAACCCACCAAAAAGCCCTACACAGGTAATTCTTTTGGTTTGATTATGAAAAATAATCTTTGTTTGCTACAAAAATTATTAGTTTAATAGAGAATTTTATAATTAGTTGATCAAGCAATTGGTCAAGTAATTCCCCTCCCCACACCTGAATCTCACATTGTCCTCAATGTGAGAAGATTCATAAGAAGATTAAAATTCTAAGTAAGTATGTTTGGTAAAATGGAGAGCTACTTCCCTATGGGTTAACGAAATTTTGACAGAGTGTCCCCTGCTTTTCGTCCGTTTTCCTATTTTGTACATGTATAATATAAAACTGCAAACAACCACAAACAACTAAGCATAATTCTACTGAAAATTGGGTATGGAATCATCCATACCCTGCCCACACGGGCTAAATATGTACATGCTAACATATCTTGGCACCCACGGCTATAAAATGCATCCAAGCAAGCAAGCAAACAAACAAGTAAACGACAGAATGTAAATTGTTCAAACAAGCATAATAATAATGTCATGTAAATACTACCACCCGAGCCCATACCCATGTCAGATCTACCATCACCGCTGCTCATCAGTTGCCCGTGTCCGGGTCGAACGGTCCGCGCTGCCTATCCATGCGATATCCCAAACGGTCAATCTCTCGCCTCGTTTCCGCGTATTCTGCTGCTTGCTGTGCGTCAGATGCAGCAATTTGTTCTGTGATCCTGTCAAACGAGGCGGTAGTGTTAGCTTGGAGTTGGTCAATGAGGCCGTATATGCCCTTGAATAAGTATCGACTGTCGTGTGACGAGCTAGGGTCGACCCCTGATGAAGATGGGCCTCCCTGCTAGCGGTAAGTGTAGTGACGGGTATGTGGAGTTGGTGATCCTCCTCTTTTCTCGGGATCGTCCTGGATCATCATGTCGGAAGGATCCTCCAGATCCCAAACCTGGTTATAGGAATCATGAAATCTCCACACTTCTGGTTCTTTGCTTATCTGTTGGGCCATCTGGATGCTGATACAAAAACCAAGGTTAAGAGCAATCGAGTTTGGGCTACGGGTTCCTTCTCTATCTGCATGGTAAGCTTTATACAGCTTGTAGATCCAAAGTCCACCGAATATCAGGGTATTTTGGCTCTTGGCATTTGCATTCGTTGTGAATAGTTTGTAGAACAGATAAGTGATGTTGCATGATGTGTCGCTTTTCATGCAATATAGGGCCCATAAATCCCTCAAGTTCACAAACCCTTCACTTTGACCACGTGGTGTGACAATGTGGCTGAGCAAGCGGTGAATGTATCTCATAAGTGGGTCGCGTAATGTTGTGGTCTTTGAGCTGCTTGCAACGTAGGTTTCATCCTCGTAGCTTAATAGTTCCCATGCTTGTACCCGTGTGTTTCCAGCCTCTGCGTCTTCATCAACATCTTCATCTGCGAATGTGGTTGCGGCTGTGTACCAGATAGGGCTTTCTGTTTCATCGCTTGTGTAAATTCCCAAATCAATACCCAACTGGGTCATTGATGTCGTGTACCATATTCCCCCACACTTGAATTCCACGGCTTCCATCCCACATGTCCAAAATTTTCATCTTAAAAGAGAAGGAGGCTAAGAATTCCTTTGTTAACTCGGTAATAGCCTTCCCTTTTTGACTAAAAACCCGTCACCAAGGCCCTTTCACAATTGTCTTGTACGTGTTCCACTGATTAACTTAATTTAGTGTATCCTTGCAAGCATAGAAGTTCGGTTATGGAAGGCATCGATTAAGGTAGGTCATTCGAGTCTGGACCCTTAGATCCTTTTTAGTGCGTTCTGGGAAGACTAGGAATGCATGTACATCATCCGCATACTCGGCCATCTGCAATTTATACCCAATTAAGTTAAATTTTAACAAAAATTTTGAAAAAACTGGAACAGAACCGGAACCACAGTGTCGTGCTTTTAGAAGCACGGCCCCATGTTTTGCAACAACACGGTACCGTGCTTTTAGAAGCACGGTCCCATGTTGCGGGTCTTTTAGCAGTTTAACCTAATTTCTGATTTTGACTTTTTGTTGACCACAGGGTGACCACGGTCGTGTTTTCTAAAGCACAACCTGTGTTTTTAATCCTAAATCTACCATAAACAAGACTCGAACTTACGATTCCAACCGGTTTTGTCATGTTATTCGGGTTTCAAGTTTTTAACAAATTATCCAAGATCCGAACCCGAATCGTTTTTCCTAACAAAACACGAGTGTAATCCCATCTAACAATTCATTATCCTCGATCTAAGCAATTAACCCATCTAATTTCCGAATTTGTACTCGATTTTATCAATTGGTGAGATTTGGGGTTTGATTAGACCTAAAGATATGAATTTGAACATTAGATTCGATAAATTAACATACCTTTTGTTGGAATTCGAAGATTTGAGGCAAAGATTTGTGAAATTGGTGAAAGGTCGACGGTTTTCGGTGTTAGAACGAAGTGGTGTTAGGGTTAAGTGTTTGGAAATGTTATTTTATTGGATTAAAAATCGTAACTGCACTGGACACAAAAGCACGACCCCGTGCTTTTGGAAGCACGGTACCGTGCTGCATGAAGCAGTCAGTTTATTTTTTATCTGCTGTTTATTTGTCGAGCTGGTTTGTTTTTCAACTGATTTTCTTCAAGGATTTAAGGTTAAAATAAAAATTAAAAGTCCTAAACTTCATTTAACATAAAACACATAATTAAACATAATTTGAAAAGAAAAGTAAACAACAATCCCGAATCACGAAACATCAAATTAGCACGAGTAACTCCTAACACGAAAAAGTCTGGAGTTCTAACGACCACCATTCTCGAACAAGTCTTGAATGTGTGGTGGGGCTCTTTTAGCTTTCAAGAGCTCGGAAAGCTTTTTATCGAGCTTTACGATCTCCCGGTTAAGATAATTGAGCTTGCAAACCACATCCTTGTTATGACTATCCACAATATGGAAATTCTCAAACCATAGTAGTTCGACTTTGTTGGTTAGCTCGATTAGACGAGCCTCAGTTTGGATGTTACTTTCGACTTGGTCTCTCACAATTCATTAGAGCCTCATGATTTCTTCTGCAAGGTTTGAGAAAGAATCACCATTTCACTGGTCTCCATTCCATTTTCTTACTTTCCATTTCAGTAAACTTGTGTTTGGTATGAATGCAAAAACTACTGCTAATAGCTCTTTTTCCGTTGTGGTGTAATTTTCTTGTGCATCATTAAGAGTTTTACTATCATAGTAAATTGGGTGAAAATGTTTTTATTTGCGTTGTCCGAGTACGGCTCCAACTGCTAAGTCACTTGCATCGCACATGATTTTGAATGGAAGGGTCCAATTGGGCGTAGTCATGATTGGTGCGTTGACAAGTTTTTCTTTTAATATGTTGAATGATTCAACACATTCTTCAGAGAAGACAAATGGTGTGTCTTTCTCCAGAAAATTAGTCATAGGTATAGCAATTTTGGAGAAGTCTTTTATGAAACGACGATAGAATCCTGCATGACCTAGAAAACTTCTAATGGCTTTGACTGAAGTTGGTGGCAGAAGTTTATAGATGGTTTATATTTTTTCCCTATCAAATTCTAATCCTTCTTGAGATATCTTATGACCAAGAACATTGCCTTCTTTGACCAAAAAGTGACATTTTTCCTAGTTGAGCACTAAATTTACTTCTTCGCACCTAGCTAACATCCTGTCTAGGTTCTTTAGACAATGATCGAATGAGTCTCCAAAGACTGAGAAGTCGTCCATGAAAACTTCCATAGAGTGTTCGATCATTTCATGAAAGATGGCCACTGTAACATCCCAAAAATTTTAATCCAAAAATGACAAGTTAATAGAAGTAAAGGGATGAAAAATGAAAATTTTTGAATTATTAACCCATCTCGATACGCAATGGGCATAGCCAAGAAGCCATCGCGATACGCAATGGGAAGATGACACGTGTCCACCACGTGGCAAAGGCGTGTAATAAGATGACACGTGTCCGCCACGTGGCAGAAGGTGTCTAAGAAGATGACACGTGTCAGGCCACGTGGCAACACATGGCGCTCTCTGAATAACATGAGTCATCACGATACGCGTGACCATGAGAAAGGGTCCATCGTGTATCACGATGGGACCCGAATTCATCAATAAATAAGAGGGTGATGGCACATTCATTTTCACTCCACCCCTCTTTCTCTAGAAATATTTTCTCTCTCTAGTACTTGCTCTCTACCTCGGTTTTCGTGCCCCGAGACAAATTATAACCTCGTAATCTGTACCATATACTGACGACACCTCGAAGTTCGTGTCAATAATCCCGACGATCGATGCACCTCGTTTTGCGTGCCGACCTCGTAACGCGTGACGACCTCGTAAACCGTGCTGATCCGACGTCCCGCCTTGAAGTGCGTACCAACGAGGTTTAAAGACCATCGTGCCTCGATGTACGTGCCGAGTAGTTGTTGATAAAGATTCTTAATATACGTACAAGCGTCGAAGTGCTGCCCGAGAGTTTAGAAAATAATAAGCCCAACAAGGTAGGCATAATGCTTGAATAAAATATTAATAAAATAATAAAGGCTTAGACCCTCGTCAGAGGTATAGCCTAGACCTTGATCAAAATTATAAAGGTACAATTAAATAAGATTTCTTTACGATTAAGAAATACAAAATAATATAAAAAAAGGTTATAACAAAAATATAGTTTCTTTATAATTAAGAAACCTAAGCTTTTATTTACAAATTGGTATAGTTGAAGTATTAAAAAAAGTAAAAGCTTACATACAAATGTTATAATCAAAATAGTGTTTCTTTATGATTAAGAAACATAAGACTTTATAAATAAAGATTATAGACAATGATATTTTTTCTTGAAGAAGAAACATAGTACATGATTGGCAAATAAAGAGAAAGAATTCATGTCCAAAATGTCTTATTCAAATAAACTAGCAATCAAGGTTTAAGCTATCAAAACCAGACTAAAGGTCTGTAGCCGGATTAAGAGACGATCCGGATATTTATATAAACCTATTTTATTATAGGTCAATCAATCAATAATTCATTCATTCACAAAGGTTTTCAAACGAGATCACCACATCATTCAGAACAGACAGTCACAGGTGAATACGTTAAACCTTTTTCAACCAGTCAAGATAAACGGGTTGTTTATCTTAAACAAAGACAGTCAAATAAAGATTTATGGGATTACATGATCCCTATTAAAATAAAAGATAGAAAATAAAAGCAAACTCAGATCGAGTACACATGTGTCTGGATCCAAACATAATTAATCTAGTCTATCAATTACATGGCCGCAAACTAGAGATCATAATAAAAGTTCTCCAATGGGTGTCAACTCCCAGAGAACCGAAATTGTGTGTGTACGGCAAGTGAAACAAATCCCAGAAATAATAGACGTTTCTGCTGAGTGTGTTCCCGAAAACTATCTTTTCAATACAAAAATGTCTTTAGAGTTAATGATTCACCAGCATATCGCTGACGTATCCCCCCCCCATGTTACAGGAAATAAAAGTTAGTACAGGTAGCAAGGAATTAGAGTCATTCAAGGAGATAGACACTCGCAAGGTAGAGATGGATCAGTTTTAAATTAAAAGATTGTAAACAATATGATTTATAAAAATTAAACGAGGTTTATAAATTAAACACACGGGTATTTATTGCCTGAAAAGCTTTCCAAATAAATATTATTATTATTATTATTATTATTATAAATGAAGGTTTCACAATTAAATTATCATTTCAAAAATATATTAATATTTTATTATAAATTAAAGACTTCCGCTAAAACAATGATATATTTACAAAACAAGTACCAACTATTGGTCACACGCCTAGGCCCTAATTCGGGGTGTGACAGCCACCATGCAACGTTGGAAGGTGGCTGGAGCATTACATAGTTCAAATGGCATTCTTCGGTAGGCTTAGGATCCATACGGACATGGAAAGGTGGTTTTCTCCTGATCCTCAGAAGCAATGGGAATTTGAAAGTATCCGGAGAAACCATCAAGAAAACAGTAGAACATTTTTCCAGATAAACGTTCAAGCATTTGATAGATAAAAGGAAGTGGAAAATGATCTTGTCTTGTGGCGTCATTAAGCTTTCGGTAATCAATACAGACTCGCCAGCCTGTGATGGTCCTCAATGGGATTAGCTCGTCCTTCTCGTTCATTACAACTGTCATTCCTCCCTTCTTGGGGACTACTTGAACTGGACTAACCCAAATTGAATCCGAGATTGGGTAGATTAATCCGTTATCAAGGAGTTTGATTACTTTTTTCTTCACCACATCTTGCATGTTGGGATTGAGACGTCTTTGATGTTGGACAACGGGTTTGTATTCTTCCTCCAAGAGAATTTTGTAAGCACAAAATGAAGGGTTGATGCCTTTGATATTCATGATCTTCCATGTGATAGCCTTCTTATGGTTTTTGAGAACTTTAAGAAGTTCTCCTTTCTCTTCCTTAGAAAGGTGAGATGAAATAATTACTGGGAGTTGAGAGTCTTTTTCTAGAAAGGCATATTCGAGATGGTTTGGGTGTTCTTTTAGTTCTAAGGCTGATGATTCTTCGATTGATGTTTTTGATTTTTCATTATGTTCGGTGATCTCACATACTACTTCTGATGTTTCTTGATAATTATTGATAGTATTGAGACTATCGTGTTCTAATGGGTTGTTAATAAAAGATTTCCGCACATAGCAACTCACGATGGAATCAATGATGTCGACACAATATAATGTATCGTCGTGATGTTGCGGATGTTGAATAGATTTTCCTATGCCAATAGTGATAGCCTCTTCATTAACCCAGAGAGTGAGTTTGCCGGTGCAAATGTCAATGATAACCTTTGCAATGGCTAGAAAGGGTCTTCCTAAAATCAGAGGTACACTTTTGTCTTCTTCCATGTCTAGAATTACAAAATCTACTGGGAAAACAAATTTGTCAATTTCGACAAGCATGTTTTCAACAATGCCCCGAGGATAATTAACGGATCGGTCAGCTAACTGAATGCTTATGCGGGTGGGCTTTGGTTCTCCTATCCCTAGTTTTGCAAAAACCGCATAAGGCATTAAGTTAATACTAGCTCCTAGGTCGGCCAGGGCATTGCTAACAGATAATTTTCCTATGAGACAATGGATAGTAAAGCTCCCTAGATCGGTCATTTTCGGCGGCAACTTGTTTTAGAGGAAATCTGAACATTCTTCACTCAGGGTTATATGTGATAGCTCCTCCAGATCCTCTTGTTTGTCAGCACTTCTTTGAGAAACTTAGCATATTTTGGCATTTGAGAAATGGCTTCGATAAAAGGGATGTTGATGTGGAGTTGTTTGAAGAGTTCTAAAAACTTCCCGTACTGAGCTTCCAATCTTTCCTACTACAGCCGTCCAGGGTATGGAATAGGTGGAACATAAGTTCGGACTGGTTCCTTAGGTTGTACGGTGCCTGTTGGAAGAGCGCCAGCTGGTCTTTCGGATAATTGTCGGGCAATCTGTCCGATTTGGGTTTCTAGATTTTTTAGTGATGCTTGCTGGCTTTTTAGGTCAGCTTCATGTTTCCACAATACTCCGCTGATATCAACAACTCTTGAGTCGGCTTTCTTTTCTGCTTCGTTTGTTTTGGTAATGATTTGGATTAACATTTCTTTGATTTTCGAGTAGCTTGGATTCTGATGGCTACTGGAACTTTGGTCTTGGAATTGTGGTTTAGGCTAGAAGGATTGATTCATCGGTCTCTTTTCGAATCCGTGTAGGGGTTTAGTGTTACCTACATCTTTCGAACTGAATTCGGGTGGTTTCTCCATCCTGGATTGTAGTTGTTGCTGAAAGCGTTGTTTTGACGAGCGATGAAATCGACTTCTTCCATGACCATAACGACTTGTTTGCAGTCACTCGTCTTATGAGTTCCTCCATAGGTGTCACATGTGATTCTGGTTTTTGAAAGTTTGGCTTGAAGTTGTTCGAATTTTTTAGAAAGGGCTTCAAGCTGTGCGGTGACAAGAGTGTTGGAATCGACGTGGTGCAGTCCTTTGTGTGTTGGTGTAGATCTTGGTGGGTTATAAGCGAAACTCTTCTTTGCTGCCTTCTCCATGATTTCAAATGCTTCGTTAGGCGATTTGGATCCCAGGTCTCCACCGGCGACTTGGTGATGGCCAGTTTGTTTTGACTAGATTGGGCGTCAAAGAAAGTTTGTACTTGTAACCATATGCTTGGTCCATGATGTGGGCATATTCTCAGAAGACTTTTGTATCTCTCCCATGCTGCGTGTAATGACTCATCATCATGGGTCTGGAATCCGATGATGCTGGCTCGGTATTTGGCAGTTTTATCAGGCGGAAAGTATTTGAGGAGAAACTGTTTAACCATCTGGTCCCAAGTAGTGATGGAGCCAGAGATAAGAGATTCTATCCATTCTAAGGCTTGACCCCTTAGAGAGAAAGGAAAGATTTTGAGTTTGATATGATCTTCTGAACAGTTTTGAATTTTAAAGGTTCCGCAAATTCGTAAGAATCGAGATATATGAGAAAGAGGGTCTTCGTCGAGGAGACCATGAAATGGAACTGAATTTTCCACCTTATGAATGGTGCTTGATTTGATTTCGAAATGTTCGGTGATATCGGTTGCAGTGCCATAGCCTTCGAGAGTTGGCTTGGCATACTGGCTCATGTTTGGTTCATTGTTTTGTGCTCCCATTATTTCTTCGGTTTGAATTCCTCCTAATGTCGTGGCGTCTAGTGACTAGTCTTTGATTGTTTCGGCGGTTTCTGCAGTCCGTTTACGCGTTCGTCGACGAAAGAGTCATTCCGGTTCAGAAATTGGAGAAACAAGCTCAGGTTCGAATGTAGAGGACATACATGGGATTAAATCAAAATTTAAACTATTTAGATTAAACTAAAGGTTAGGCTAAGGTTAAGCTCAAAGTTAGTCTAAATTATTCTAAAACAAAACTAAGGTATAAGCTAATTAAAATAGAGTAAAGGTAAAGGTAATAAAAGGTAAAGGTTAGGTTTGCCTTAAAAATAATTAATTCTAATATAGTAATAAGTGAAAGAAAATAAAATAAAAGTTAAAAATTTGTACAATTATAAACAATGATTAAATTAAAACTTGGATCGTTCATAGAAACGTACCGTGTTCCCAGCAACGGCGCCAAAAACTTGATGTGCGCGCGCGGTGCGTTAAAATATTATAGCTGATTGGAGATTTAAGCTTTGCACAAGATCGTGTTTTAAATTTGGAAAAGTGATTTCTACTCAAACTAAACACACACAAAATAGGCAAGACATAGTTTTGGGAATTGGACTTTCTTTTATTCTTGCGGTAGTGGGGAGAGTTGTTGTTGTTGTTGTGCTTGAAGGATTCGGGCTTGAAGACTCGAGTTTGGAAGATTCGGGCTTGGGTTCTTTGGTGGGATCGGATGTGGGCTTCCTGGAACTCTTCAACATCAAGGTACCGGCCTTGACTTGGTTCTCGGTGAGGGTGCCGGCTAAGGTGATGGCACTACGGAGGTTTTGAGGATCACGACTTAGGACAGAATCTTGGATTTGCATAGGTGATGTGTGCTGCGTGTGGTAGTAAAATATAAGAGGTTGGATTATTTGCTTTTGCACAAGATCGTGTTTTAAATTTATAAAAGTGATTTCTACAAAGACTAAACACACACAAAATAGGCAAGTTTACCTATAGTATATGTAGAATAGTATTGGTAAGAACCAAGTATCAATCCGTGGACACAAATGTTTCTAGTAATAAATCATTGTTTTACTTTAATCGGAGGTTTTAATCATTTTGGGGTTAATTTTCGAACTTTTTATAAAATATAAATACTTATATATAATATTTAGGTGACCAAGACGAGAGATTCTAAACGAGTTGTTCAATTATGCGAAGGTTACCATCTAAGATCAAGAATCCACTCCATTCTAACATTGATATTTAATATTCAAACATGTGATAAACTTGCCATAGCAATATATGATAGATAGCTCTTTAAACCTTAAGTGAACATCTTTGGCACAAAGGAGATAATATGCGCATTTTAAAGTCCACCATTTCCTAATGTCATGCCATCTCAATGATGTCAATTTAGGATTGACTTCGATTTCTCAAATACCAATTCTAACAACTTCGGGTGGTTGTAGTTTAGTCACAAAACCTCCCCTTGGTTGATTTACGTAGGCTATAATTACACATTCCATTAACATATGATTTCTTTAGCTAGCATGATTATCCTAAGCAAATCCATTTTCGGATTACCAAGACTTAGAGAAATACATCATAACTTATATCTCATCATTTCTAAGTACAATATAAGGATCCCTATTTCAATAATGTATCAAAGTATTTCTATCTTTCAAGAACATGAATCGATCATGAACGATTGCCAATAGAATTGACAACCACCAACTTTGAATTAGTGATTTAAGATGGTAAAACATTTCTCATCAAAAGATAATTGTAATATAACCATGTACTTTACTAGACTACACCACATGTTTTATATAATTATCAAGTAAAACAAAGCTTCTTCATAGATTTTAGATGGTAAAAGGAGTTTAGTTCATAATGAGCATGATGATAAACATTAAGATGAATGATGATAACAAATACATGATTAAACTTGGAATGATCAAACAAAATGTAGATGAATCTTCCTTCTTAATGATGGTGATGATGGATGATGATGATGGTTGATGGTGATGACCTTCAAGCCTTCAAACTCTTCACTAAATCTTCTATGTGAGTGTTAGTGTGTGTTTTTATAAGAGAAAACCAGATAAATATCTTTTCAAGGCACACTCTTCAAATGGCACAAGGGCCTCTATTTATAGGTTGTCTGGAGATATAAGCATGGCCCCGTGCTTTATTAAGCACGGCCTCGTGTCTACGTGTCCCAGTTGCATATTGTCAGATCGTACATGATGACTCACCACGATCCCGTGCATCCTGTGGCACGGCCCCGTGGATTTCTATGACATGTGCTAATTTTATTTTTTCGTTTCTAAAAGGTGACCACGGCCCCGTGGTTGAGAGGCACGACCTCGTGCTTTTGTTCCTAGTTTTTGTCTTTTTTGTAGATTTTTGTCTTTTCTGGTGTTCAGAAGCATGGGGGCGTGTTTCTTGAGGTATGGGGGCGTGTTTCTTTGTTTTTCTTGTGTTTTCTTCTGTTTTTCTCCGTCTTTTCGCTTGTTTCTTCGTTTGGGGCTTGGTTTCACCTGAAATTACATTTTATTATGATAAGTAGCCTTTTATGCTATGTTATTTTATAGAAATTGCAGTTTTTAGAGATTATTTGATGCTGAAAAGATGTATAATTTTATGTACATCAAACATCCCCACACTTGAACATTGCTTGTCCTCAAGAAATCTTTTTATAAATATTCTCTAAAAACAGCAAACTTGGACTATAGCCATCCCTTAAGCGAGCTCCGAGAAAATGGAAACAAAATAACCTATCTTAATTAGTGATATATAAAAAAGAAAGTTTTGTTTTTATGAACTTCCGTTTATGCAAAACGTCACGTTCTTACAATGTTCACTCACACTCAGTTTTATATCTGATCATACCTGTGATGTATGTATGTGAACACTCTTAGTCAAAATGCAACCTGTGATAAATAATCTTGTAACAAGTTTAAATCTCCACCTTTGTGAAGGATTGCATAAATCAGAAGATAATACGGGTTTGTTTTGTGTGAGTTGGGTATTAAGGTGGATAAGGGCTCTTGGTTGAGGATGGCAAATACAACTTTTCTGGTGATCGGGAATTCCGAGGTTTTTTCGATGGTTAGCTTTTCATCCCGATGATAGATTAAAGTTTTTTTTCTTTTTGTTTTTAGAGACCTAGTGACTCTTTTAAGGTCAGATAGTCAAGACCAGTTTTGTCGAGGATGTTGATTAGTTCTTCCTCAATCCTGTTCTGAACATAACTTCCAACTCTAGTGGACCGTTCGGCTTTGAGCCTAATAGCCCCCACTCTCATTAGTTCGGTATATTCATGCTAAGATGGAGTCTGACTCCTTCTACATCTTCCTTCGTGGGACCAATTTCCGCAACCTAAGCATAGTTCGTATCTTTTTGATCTTCTCTTAATTGCGTTTTTGGAAATTCCACAGAATGGTGGTCTTTGCTCTTCTTGACGGCACTTTTTCCTCACCTCATTGCTAAAGAGAAAGATTATCTCCCTAAGTTCTGGAGGCAACCTAGGTTTTGTGAAATGTATGCAGCAAAGGAAATTGAAATTGAAAGAATGCATTTCCAGTTCTTTAGGGTTTGCCGGTAAAATACCAGTGTTATATTTTACCGATGAGATGGATAAAGTGGTTGGGTTTAGGTTTAAGATATTTGGGTTTTGTAATTTGGTGAATGGTTTGATGGAATTGTGACAACATTACCTTCTTCCTTATACAATGCTTCGTGCGGTCTTGAAATGAATGATTGCGACACGTTCTAAATTACACGAAACATATGACTCACTCAAAGCTTCCGAAAAAAATATTTATATGGCATGAGGTTTATCTCATAGTAACAGAGGAATTGGGTATAAACGCTATATTTTGCATAAATTTCTCAGTATTACAAAACTTCTTTTTACTTTTTCACGTTTTTGGTTATAACAGATTTCTAGTTGGTTATATGCAAAAAAAATTTCTTGGATTTCTCTTCTAGTTTTCTAAAAATAATCTTTGTTTGCTGCAAAAATATTTGTTGATTAGAGAATTTTTTATAATTATTTGAACAAACAATTGGTCAAGTAATTCCCCTCCCCACACTTGAATCTCACATTGTCCTCAATGTGGAAAGATTCATGAAAAAGATAAAAATTATGATTGAGTATAGTGGGTTAAAATGGAGAGTTACTTCCCTATGGGTTAACAAAATTTCAACAGAGCGTCCCATGTATCTCGTCCGTTTTTCCTGTTTTTGTACCTGTATAATATAAAACTGCAAACAACCACAAACAAACAACCATAAACTGATGAAAATTGGGTATGGAATCATCCATCCCTTGCCCTATTGGGCTAAATTAGTTCCTACCATAATGTCTTGGCACCTATGGCCATAAAAGTATCCAAACCAACAAATAAACAAACACAAGTACGACAGAATGTAAATTGTTTTAAAACACACATAATAATATCATAAGTACCACAAAACCATGCCCATGCCCGACCTACCAGTGCCGCTAGTCATCAGTTACATGTGTCCGGGTCAAATTGTCCCCACTGTATGTCCATGCGTCATTCATTGCCATTTCTAAGTGGCTTTCTGGGTCCCAAACTTGGTTCCGGTTGTCGATGAACCTCCAGATCTCTGTCCTTGCGTTTAGAAGTCGGGCGATTTGCAGTTTGCTACACAAGCTGAGATCAAGAGCTATGGGTTCAGGGCTTTGTGTTCCTTCTCTGTCGATACCATAGGCCTCATAGAGCTTATAGATCCATGCACCGCCAAAGATTGGGGTATTCGGGATTTGTGCATCTGCATTTGTTCTAAAGAGCTGGCAGAAAAGACAAGTAATATTGCAAGCGGTTCTATTCTTTATGCAATAAAGTGCCCACAGATCCCTTAGATTTACCACTCCTTTAAATATGTTGCGTGCTGTTACTGTTTGGCCCAGCAGTTGGTGTACATATCTCATGAGTGAGTCTCGTAGGGCTATGCTTCTTGAACTGTTTGCGATGTTTGCTTCATCCCAAAAGCCCAATAGTCTCCATGCACGTACCTGTGTATTTCCAGCTTCTGCTTTCTCATCACCTTCTTCATCTGCAAATTTTGTTCTAGCATCAAGCCAAGTGTCTGAGTTAGTTTCCTCGGTCGTGTAGATTTCCAGATCAATTCCCAGTTGGGTGACAGAAGTTGTATGCCATTCACCCCCACATCTAAACTCGATTGCATCTTTATCCCACATGTCAAATTTCTTCTTCCTTATGCTAAAAGAGGCCAAAAACTCCTTTGTCAATTCTGTTACTGCCTCTCCCGTTTGTTCAAACACCCTTTTCCATGGCCCTTTTACAAATGTGTTATATCGGTCCCATTGGTTAACTTGGCGCAACGTGTCTTGACATGCGTAGAAATTTGGTGCTGGGAATCGTCTGTTTAGGTAGGTTAGTCTTGCATTAGCTTGTCTGTCCCTTGTTCTTCGTCCAGAAAAGACTAGGAATGCATAAACATCGTCTTCATACTCGGCCATCTGCAAATCATACCCAAATTGGTCAAAATTTGGCAAAAATGTTCAATTTGCTGGAACAGAGAGCAAAGCACGGCGGCGTGCTTTCAGGGGCACGGTACCGTGCTGTTAAATTAACAATATATTTGTTAAATTAACATACCTTTGGTTCGAAATTGAAGAATTGATGAAGAAACTAGTGTAATATGGAATGGTCGGCCGTTTTTCGTCCAGAAGCGAAGTGGATGTTAGGGTTGATGTTTGGGAAAAGTTATTTTAATGATTTAAAAATCGTAACTGTTCGGGAGTCAAAAGCACGGCGCCGTGCTTTTGGAAGCACGGTACCGTGCTGCATGATGCAGACAGTATTTCTTTTGATTTTTGTTTATTTGTCGAGCTGGTTCGTTTTTTAACTGATTTTCTTTGCTGGTTAGTTTAAGATAATAATTAAAAGTCCTAAATTTCATTAAAACATACACATAAAACATAAAAACATAATTAAACATAGTGAAAATGAAAAGTACAACAACAATCCTTGATTCTAACACATAACACTAGCGGGAGCAACTTCAACATGAAACAAAGTCGGGACTTCAACGACCACCATTCCCGAACAAGTCTTGGATGTGGGGAGGTGCTCGTTTGGCTTCCAAGAGCTCGGAGAGCTTTTTGTCGAGCTTAACGATTTCTCGGTTGAGAAAGTTGAGCTTGGAGGCCACATCTTTGTGGTGGCCATCCACAACATGGAAGTTTTCGAACCTTAGTAGTTTGACTTTGTTGATTAGCTCAATTACGTGAGCTTTGGTTTGAATGTTGCTTTCAACTTGGTCTCTCATGATGCATTGTAGCCTCATGACCTCCTCCTCAAGATTTGAGGATGATTCATGTTGCTTACCTTTCCTCACTGGTCTCCATTCAACCTTCTTGCTGTCCATTTCAGTAATGTTGTGTTTGGTGTGAATGGGATAGCTAGTTTATGCATGCATTATATAGAGACTGGAAAGTTAAACACGGCCACGTGCTTATGGAAGCACATCCCCGTGCTGCTAGGGGAATAAATGTTTCTGAGTCAGAGAATTGTAAGGAGTCAGCGTGTATCATGCTGAAGATTCTAGGGTGACCACGGCCTCGTGCTTAGGGAAGCACGGCCCGTGCTTTTTGTCACAGATGATTTTCTTGTAATTTTCGGCAAAACGCGAGAGCTGAATTTTTAGAATGATGTTTAGTATGATAATTTAGAATTTTAGTCATCCTAAAAATTACTTTCATTAAATTAAAAGGTCCTAAAACAAATACGGGATAAGCCCGGTTTCCTAAAAATAAGAAATTAATCGGGTTAAGCCCGAAATCCTAACACATTGTGCATAATGCACTTGTTTAAACATAAAAGTAGAGAGTTAAGTTTCCTAGATAATTCCAAAAGGCTCTCCTCATCCGAATGGTCCTGGTGGTGGAAAGTACGTGAAACCGAGAACTTGAAACTGGAGTTCTTCGTTGATGTCTCGGAGTTCCATTTTCATATTTTCCACTGATTCGGTGAGTTGAACGAGGTGCATCTCAGCAAGGACATTCATTTTGTGAGCTCTTTGACGAGTTCTTGAAGTTTCAAGAGAAGCTCGGTTTTGGAAGCATGGCGGGCATCGTTTCTCGGGTATCGGGAAACGGGGATTGCTTCACTCATCTCAGTCGGCATGTTTGAACTTTTAGAGACTATTGGTTTAGTTTTGGTTGGTGCAAGGAATGCAATGACACAAGGTGCCTTTTATAGCCAACCGGTATCCTAAGCACGACCCCGTGCTTTTAGAAGCACTACCCGTGTCTTTGCTCTGACAATTCTGTTGCAAACAAGTCTGACTGAGATTTTTGCAGCGAAGATTCTAGTCCGCGATTTTTGGCACGGGACCGTGCTTTTGGAAACACGCCCCCGTGGTTTTAGCTTTTTATTATTATTGTTATTTTTTTTATTTACAAGGCCTAGTTTTGCGAAGGTCTTGGCCAGACCTTGTTTCCTTGATTTCCTATTCAGGGAGTTGGAGGGTTAATACCTCCAGAACTTCTTCAAATGGTCCATCAATATATGGCTTTAATCGATGTCCATTTACCTTGAACTTTTTGCCATTTGAATTTGAGATCTCAACTGTCCCATAGTCAAAAACTAATTCAACTATGTATGGACCTGTCCATCGAGATTTCAATTTTCTTGGGAAAAGACGTAAACGAGCGTTGTATAGCAGTACACGGTCGCCCGCTTGGAATTTCTTGTTTCCTTTTAAATGGGCGTCGTACAGGCGTTTAGTCTTTTCCTTATAAGACCAGGAATTTTCATAGGCCAATGTTCTTAGTTCCTCGAGCTTGCGAACTTGATCTTCCCGGTTTATGTTGGCGGACGTTAGATCAAAGTTTACTGCTCTAAGAGCCTAGTAGACTTTGTGTTTTAATTCTACTGGTAGATGACATGCTTTTCCATAAACGAGCTTGAAGGGTGTCGTTCCTATGGGGTTTTGTAAGCCGTCCTGAGGGCCCATAAAGCGTCATTTAACTTTTCTGCCAAATTCTTGTGATTCATTCCTACAGTTCTTTCTAAAATCCTTTTAATTCCTCGATTTGAGACATCCACTTGTCCACTAGTCTGAGGGTGATATGGTGTTGCCAGTCGGTGGTGAACCCCATATCTCGCTAAGACTTTTTCCATCATAGCGTTACAGAAGTGGGTACCTATGTCGCTGATTAGGTCCTTTGGAATGCCGAATCTTGAAAATAACTTTTTCAGAAATCGTACAACAACTCGAGCATCGTTAGTGGGAAAAGCTTGAGCTTCTACCCATTTAGACACGTAGTCGACTGCTACTAGGATGTACTTATTTCCGAATGAGTTAGGAAATGGGCCCATGAAATCTATTCCCCATACATCAAAGATTTCATAAATTTGGATGCCCTTTTGAGCCATCTCAATTTTGGATGAGATGTTCCCGGCTCTTTGACAAGCATCGCATGCTTGGATCAAAGTATGTGTATCTTTGTATATGGTGGGCCAGAAGAATCCTGCATCAAACACTTTTCTGACCGTAGTGGCGGTACCGTGATGTCCACCAGTTGGTCCTTCATGGCAGTGTTTGAGAATATCTAAGGCTTCCTTTCCTGCTACACACCTACGAATAACTTGATCAGCACCTATCCTAAACAAGTATGGATCATCCCAGAAGTAGATCTTAAGGTCGGAGAAGAATTTCTTCCGCTGTTGATGAGTCAGTCCTTTTTTTAGGATTCTACAAGCTAGGTAGTTTGCGAAGTCGGCATACCAAGGACTTTCGTCTTTCTCCTCTGTGACTGCTTGGATATGCATGAGAACTTCATGTGGAAAATTATCATTGATGATTTTCTTGTGAAGTTCCTCTGAAGCTGGGCATTCTAAGCGTGAGAGATGGTCTGCGGCGACGTTCTCTGCTTCTTTCTTGTCCTTGACCTCTATATCAAATTCTTGGAGTAGTAGGATCCATCGGATAAGTCTAGGTTTGGCATCCTTCTTGTTGAAGAGGTATCGTATGGCGGCATGGTCGGTGTAAACTATGGTTTTGGAGAGAACTAGGTAGGATCTAAACTTTTCAAAGGCGAAAATTACTGCTAACAACTCTTTCTCTGTTGTGGTGTAATTTTCTTGTGCATCATTAAGAGTTTTACTTGCATAGTAAATTGGGTGAAAATGTTTTTCTTTGCGTTATCCAAGTAAGGCTCCAACTACAAAGTCACTCGCATCGCACATGATTTCGAATGGAAGGGTCCAATCGGGTGTAGTCATGATTGGTGCGTCGACAAGTTTGTATTTTAATATGTTGAATGATTCAACACATTCTTCAGAGAAGACGAAGGGTGCGTCTTTTTCCAGAAGTTTGGTCATAGGTCTAAAAATTTTGGAAAAGTCTTTTATGAAGCGGCGGTAGAAACCTGTGTGACCTAGAAAACTTCTAGTGGCTTTGACTGAAGTTGGTGGTGGAAGTTTGGATATGGTTTCAATTTTGTCCCTATCAACTTCTAGTCCTGCTTGGGATATCTTGTGACCTAGAATGATGCATTCTTTGACCATAAAATGGCATTTTTCCCAGTTGAGCACTAGATTTACTTCTTCACACCTAGCTAACATTTTGTCGAGGCTGTTTAAACAATGATCAAAGGAATCTCCAAAGACTGAGAAGTCATCCATAAAGACTTCCATCGAGTTTTCAATCATTTCATGAAAGATGGCCACCATGCAACGTTGGAAGGTGGCTGGAGCATTACATAATCCAAATGGCATTCTTCGATAAGCGAAGGTTCCATACGGACATGTGAAATCTTCAGGAGCAATAGGAATTTGGAAATATCCGGAAAATCCATCAAGAAAACAGTAGAACATTTTTCCAGATAATCGCTCAAGCATTTGATCGATGAAAGGAAGTGAAAAATGATCTTTTCTTGTGGTGTCATTAAGTTTCCGGTAATCAATGCAAACTCGCCAGCCTGTGATGGTTCTCATTGGTATCAGCTCGTCCTTTTCGTTCATGACGACCGTCATTCCTCCCTTCTTGGGTACCACTTGAACGGGACTTACCCAAGGTGAATCCGAGATTGGATAGATTAGTCGGGCATCAAGCAGTTTGATTACTTCCTTCTTCACCACATCTTGCATGTTGGGATTGAGACGTCTTTGATGTTGGACCACGGGTTTGTATTCTTCCTCCATGAGAATTTTGTGAGTACAAAAGGAGGGACTAATTCCCTTGATATCCATGAACTTCCATGCGATGGCATTCTTGTGGTTTTGAGAACCTTAAGAAGTTTGTCTTTCTCTTCTTTGGAAAAGTGAGATGAAATAATTACTATGAGTTGAGAATCTTTTTCTAAAAAGGCGTATTCGAGATGATTTGGTAGCTCTTTTAATTCTAAAGCTGGTGGTTCTTCGATTGATGGTTTTGATTTTTCACTGTATTAAGTGATTTCATATATTACTTATGATGCTTCCTGATAATCGTCTTTGATATTTTCATTTTCTAACATGGGTAGGTTGAGTGTTTTGTCTAAGATTTGTGTTTCTAGTGGTGTATTAATGGAGGAATCTCGCATATAGCAACTCATGATGGAATCTATGATGTCAACACAGTATAATGTGTCATCGTGCTGTTGCGGATATTTCATAGATTTTCCTATGTCAAAAGTGATTGACTCGTCATTGACCCTGAGAGTGAGCTTGCCGGTGCAAACATCAATAATACTTTTGCGGTGGATAAAGAGGGTCTTCCTAAAATCAGAGGTAAACTTTTGTCTTCCTCCATGTCTAAAATCACAAAATCTACTGGGAAAACAAATTTGTCAATCTTGACAAGCATGTTTTCAACAATCCCCCAAGGATATTTAACAGATCGGTCAGCTAATTGAATGCTCATGCGGGTGGGCTTTGGTTCTCATATCCCTAGTTTTGCAAAAACCGCATAAGGCATTAAATTAGTATTAGCTCCTACGTCAGCCAGGGCATTGCTAACAGATAAATTTCCAAAAGACAAGGGATAGTAAAGCTCCCTGGATCGGTCATTTTTCCGGTAGCTTGCTTTGGAGGACTTCTGAACATTCTTCACTTAGGGTGACGTGTGAGAGTTCCTCCAGCTTTCTTTTGTTTGTCAGCACTTCTTTGAGAAACTTGGCATATTTTGGCATTTGAGCGATGGCTTGGACAAAAGGGATGTTGATATGGAGTTGTTTGAAGAGTTCTAAAAACTTCCCGTATTGAGCTTCCAATCGTTCCTGCTTCAGTCTTCCAGGGTATGGAATAGGTGGAATATAAGTTCGGACTGGCTCCTTGGGTTGTACGGTGCCCGTCGGGGTCAGTCTTTCCTGCGTTTCATTAAGGGGCTCCTTTTCCGTAACTGGTTCTGAAGTGGTTAAGGTAACAGTAGTTGTACCGCTTCTGAGTGTAACAACGTTAGCTGTTGCATTCGGGTTGGTGATTGTGTTGCTTGGAAGAGCGCCAGGTGGTCTTTCGGATAATTGTCACGCAATTTTTCCGATTTGATTTTCTAGATTCTGAAGTGATGCTTGTTGACTTTTGAGATCGGCTTCATGTTTTAACAACACTCCGCTGATATCAACCGCTCTTGAGTCGGCCTTCTTTTCTGCTTCATTTGTTTTGGTCATGAGTTGGATTAACATTTCTTCAATCTTTCAGTAGCTTGGGTTTTGATGACTATTAGAACTTTGATCTTGAAATTGTGGTTTAGGCTGGAAGGATTGATTCATCGGTCTTTTTTTTGAATCCTGGTAAAGTTTGAGTGTTACCCCCGTCTTTCCCGCTGAAATTCGGGTGGTTTCTCCATCCTGGATTGTAGTTGTTGCTGAACGCGTTGTTTTGTCGAGCGATGAAATCAACTTCTTCCATAGCCATAATGGCTTGTTTATAGTCGCTTGTTTTATGACTTCCTCCACAAGTGTCACAGGTGAGTCTGGTTTTTGATAGCTCGACTTGAAGTTGTTCGAATTTTTTAGAAAGGGCTTCAAGCTATGTTGTGACAAGAGTAATGGAATCAACGTGGTGTATTCCTTTATGGGTAGGTGTAGATCTTGGTGGGTTGTAAGCGAAACTCTTCTTTGCGTCTTTCTCCAGGACTTCAAATGCTTCATTAGGTGATTTGGATCCCAGGTCTCCACCAGCGATTTGGTCGATGGCTTGCTTGTTTTGACTGGATTGTGCGTCAAAGAAAGTTTGTACTTGTAACCATACGCTCAGTCCATGGTGTTAGCATCTTCTCAGAAGACTTTTGTATCTCTCCCATTCTGCGTGTAACGACTCATCATCATCTGTCCGGAATCCAGTAATGATGGCTCGGTATTTGGCAGTTTTATCAGGCGGAAAGTATTTGAGGAGAAACTGTTCAATCATCTGGTCCCAAGTGGTGATGGAACCAGAGGAAAGAGATTCTATCTATTCTAGGGCTTGACCCCTTAGAGAGAATGGAAAGAGTTTGAGTTTGATTTGATCTTCTGAACAGTTTTGAATTTTAAAAGTTCCGCAGATTCGTAGGAATCGAGATATGTGAGAAAGAGGGTCTTTGTCGAGGAGACCGTGAAATTGAGCTGAATTTTCCACCATATGAATGGTGCTTGATTTGATTTCAAAATATACGGTGATATCGGGTGGAGCCACTCCATTGCCATAACCTTCGAGAGTTGGCTTGGCATACTGGCTCATGTTCGGCTCATTGTTCTGGGCTGCCAACATTTCTTAGGTTTGATTTTCTCCTGATGTGGTGGCATCTACTGATTCGTCTTTGATTGCTTCGGCGGTTTCTGTAGCCCGTTTACGAGTTCGTCGACGAAAGAGTCATTCTGGTTCAGAAATTGGAGAAACAAGCTCAGGCTCAAAAGTAGAGGACATACACGGGACTAAATCAAAATTAAAACTAAAGCAAAAGTTAGCTAAGATTAGTCTAAGTTAAACTACGAGTTAGGCTAAGCTATTTTAAACTAAACTAAAGTCTAAAGTAAAATAAGATAAATAAAGGATAAAATTAGGCTAGCCGTAAAATTATATAGTTTAATAGTTAATAAAAAAATGAATTAAAATAAAAGTTAAGAAAAATTTGTACAATTATAGACAATATTTAAATTAAAACTTGGATCGTTCTTAGAAACGTACCGTGTCCCCAGCAACAGAGCCAAAAACTTGATGTGTGCTGCGTGTGGTGGTAAAATATAAGAGGTTGGATTATTTGCTTTTGCACAAGATCGTGCTTTAAATTTATAAAAGTGATTTCTACAAAGACTAAACACACACAAAATAGGCAAGTGTACCTATCGTATATGTAGAATAGTATTGGTAAGAACCAAGTATCGATCCGTGGACACAAATTTTCTAGTAATAAATCGTTGTTTTACTTTAATCGGAGGTTTTAATCATTTTGGGGTTAATTTTCGAACTTTTTGTAAAATATAAATACTTACATATAATATTTAGGTGACCAAGACGAGAGATTCTAAACGAGTTGTTCAATGCGATGGTTACCATCTAAGATCAAAAATCCACTCCATTCTAACATTGATAATTAATATTCAAACATGTGATAAACTTGCCATAGCAATATATGATATATAGCTCCTTAAACCTTAAGTGAGCATCTTTGGCACTAAGGAGATAACATGCGCATTATAAAGTCCACCCTTTCCTAATGTCATGCCATCTCAATGATGTCAATTTAAGTAGACAAGCAGTTTGGTATAGTAGAACGATTAGGATTGACTCTGATTTCTCAAATACCAATTCTAACAACTTCGGGTGGTTGTATTTAACTCACACAACCTCCCCTTGGTTGATTTAAGTAGGTTATACTTACACATTCCATTAACATATGATTTCTTTAACTAGCATGATATCCTAAGCAAAGCCATTTTCGGATTACCAAGACTTAGAGAAATACATCATAACTTATATCTCATCATTTTTAAGTACAATATAAGGATCCCTGTTTCGATAATGTATCAAAGTATTTCTATCTTTCAAGAACATGAATCGATCATGAACGATTGCCAATAGAATTGACAACCACCAACTTTTAATTAGTGATTTAAGATGGTGAAACATTTCTCATCAAAAGATAATTGTAATATAACCATGTACTTTACTAGACTACACCACATGTTTTATATAATTATCAAGTAAAACAAAGCTTCTTCATAGATTTTAGATGGTAAAAGGAGTTTAGCTTATAATGAGCATGATGATAAACATTAAGATGAATGATGATAACAAATACATGATTAAACTTGGAATGATCTAACCAAATGTAGATGAATCTTCCTTCTTAATGATGGTGATGATGGATGATGATGATGGTTGATGGTGATGACCTCCAAGCCTTCAAACCCTTCAATAAATCTTCTATGTGAGTGTTAGTGTGTGTTTTTATAGGAGAAACCCAGATAGACTTCTTTTCAAGGCACACTCTTCAAATGGCACAAAAGCCTCTATTTATAGGCTGTCTGGAGACATAAGCACGGCCCCGTGCTTTATTAAGTACGACCTCTTGTCTACGTGTCCCAGTTGCATGTTGTTAGATCATACATGATGACTCACCACGACCCCGTGCATCCTGAGGCACGGCCCCGTGCATTTTTTTGACATGTGCTAATTTCATTTTGTCGTTTCTGAAAGGTGACCACGGCCCCATGGTTGAGAGGCATGGCCTCGTGCTTTTGTTCCCAGTTTTTGTCTTTTCTTGTAGATTTTTGTCTTTTCTGGTGTTCAGAAGCATGGGGGCGTGTTTCTTAAGGCATGGGGCTTGTTTCTTTGTTTTTCTTGTGTTTTATTCTGTTTTTCTCCGTCTTTTCGCTTGTTTCATCGTTTGGGGCTTGGTTTCATCTGAAATTACATTTTATTATGATAAGTAGCCTTTTATGCTATGCTATTTAATAGAAATTGCAGTTTTTAGAGATTATTTGATGCTGAAAAGATGTATAATTTTATGTACATCAATAGGCAAACTCGATATGTACTTGTCGATTGCACTTTAAAGGGGAGTGACCATGTGGGGGATGAGAAGGCCCAGTTCATGGAAACGATCATTGTAGATGGTGTCATTACCACTTTCTTGTTTCAAATTCCAAAACTCCTCTTCCAACTTCTGAAGCTCATATGTCGGGCAAAACATCTTGAGCATGAGTTTCTTGAGGTCATCCCATGGCAAGGCCATGGCAACCTCGGCTCCAAGAGTGCGTTTCTCACCGTTCCACCAATTGAGGGCATTCTTCCTGAGTACGCTCAAGGCGTAAGTGGTTTTCTTGTCCTCGGGACATTCACAATGGAGGAACACGCTCTCCATTTCTTCGAACCATTCACTATAATAAAAAAGGGCCTTTTAGGACCTTTTGTGTGGGACACTTGTAAAATGGGGTCCTAAAATCTATTTAATAGGACAAATGAAAATTTGGGTCGTTTTACAATATACGCTACAGAACCGGTGTCCTAAAAAGTTATTTAATAGTATGGATGATTCTTTGGGGTCGTATTATCATATAACTTAATAAGACACTTAAAATGTAAATCCTAATAAAGTAATCTATAAGACATGTAGTTGTTGGTGTCCCATTATGTGGTAATGTAATATGACACTTTATCACTGGAGGTCTTACTATAACATAACTTAATAGGACACTTTGTAGTTAAGTCATAAGTGTTCGTAGTTATATGACCCTTTCTAGACGAAGTCATACAAGAACATAACTTAATAGGACATTTTACACTAAGGTCATATAACTTTGATGTGTGCGTGCTGTGCGTTAAAATATTATAGCTGATTGGAGATTTAAGCATTGCACAAGATCGTGTTTTAAATTTATAAAAGTGATTTCTACTAAAACTAGACACACACAAAATAGGCAAGTGTACCTATCGTATATGTAGGATAGTATTGGTAAGAACCAAGTATCGATCCGTGGACACAAATGTTTCTAATAATGAATCTTCGTCTTACTTTAATCAGAGGGTTTAATCAATTTTGAGGTTGATTTTTAAACTTTTTATAAAATGGAAATACTTATATATAATATATAGGTGACAAGATGAGAACTTCTAAGTGAGTAATTCAATTATATGAAGGTTTACCATCTAATATCAAGAATCCACTCCATTATTCCTTGATGGTTATTAAATAAACATGTGATAAACTTGTCCTAAGAGTATATGATAGAATAGTCCCTCATTTCTAAGTGAACATATTCTATGACATAAAAGAAAGTAGCATGCATATTTTAAAGTCCATCCTTTCCTAATGTCATACTATCACGAGAATGTCAATTTAAGTAGACAAGCAGTTTGGTATCGTATAACGATTATGATAAACTTCGATTTCTCAAATACCAATCCTAACAACTTCGAGTGGTTGTAGTTAACTCACACAACCTCCCCTTGGTTGATTAAATTAGATTATAATTACACATTCCATTAACGTATGATTTCTTTAACTAACATGATAACCTAAGCAATCGTGTTAACAATGCTATTTCAGAATTATCAAAACTAGAGAAATAGATCATAGCTTATATCTCATCATTTCTAGGTACAACATAAGGATCCATGTTTTATCTTGAATAAGGTATCAAAGTATTCTTTTTACCATTTCTAGTTTCCAAGAACATGAGTTAACATGAATGATTATAAATCATCAACTTTGATGTATTGAGTTAAAGTGATAAAACATTTCTTCATCAATGGATAATTGAAAAATAACCATGTACTATACCAATCTAAACCACGTGTTTCACATAATCATCAAGTAAAACAAAGCTTCTTCATAGATTATAGATGGTAATTGGAGTTTAGCTCATAATGAGCATTGTTATGAATATAAAAAGAGATGATGATAACAAACACATGATTAAACTAGAACAATCTAACCAAACGTGGATGAATCTCCCTTCTTAATGATGATGGATTATGATGATGTTGATGATGATGATGATGGATGATGATGATAAGCTCCAAGCCTTCAAACTCCTCACAAGATCTTCAGTATGAGTGTAATGTGGGTATTTTTATAAGAGAAACCCGTTTAGAGATCTACTTCAAGCACACCAAGTGAGTGCAACTTAAGCCTCTATTTATAGGTTGTTTGGAGGGAGGAGCATGGCCTCGTACATAATGAGGCACGGCCCGGTGTCCATGTGTCCCAGTTGCATGTTGTCAGATCGTACATGATGACTCACCACGGGGGTGTGCTTCTGAGGCACGCCCCCGTGCTTTTTATTGACATGTGCCTAAATTAATTTTGTCTTATCTGAAGGTGACCACGGCCCGTGGTTGAGGGGGTACAGCCCCGTGCTTTTAGCTTTAGTGTTTGTCTTTTCTTGTAGATTTTTGTTTTTTCTTGTGATCAGAAGCACGGGGGCGTGCTTCTTGGAGCATGGGGGCGTGTGTCTTTCTTTCTTGTGTTTTCTTTGCCTTTTTGCTTGTTTCTTCGTTTGAGGCTTGGGTTTACCTTAATTTGCATTTTATTATGATAAGTAGCCTTCTGAGCTATGTTATTTGATAGAAGTTGCAGTTTTTAGACATTATTTGATGCTGAAAAGATGTATAATTTTATATACATCAAACTTTAACCTTTATAAAATGCATAATCATTGTGGTGTTATTATAATACACCGTAATAGGACATTTGATATTTTTAGTCATAAAACATCTGGTTTATTGGATGCTTATTCGTTAGAGTTTTATTATAACATAACTTAACAGGACACATGACACTTGACACTTGAGTCTTATAACTTTAACCTTTATAGGACGCTTAATCATTGTGGTGTTATTATAATACACTATAATATGACACTTGATATTGTATTCATAAAAAAAATGTTTTATAGGACGCTTATTCGCTTTAGTTTTATTATAACATAACTTAATATGACACTTGACACTTGGGTCTTATAACATACTTACCATTTTGGTGTTATTGTAATACACCGTAAAACTACAAAAAAAGTGGACCATCGAAGACTAAACTATTAATGACTAATATATCAGTCTCGAATACATAATATCTTGGACTGATTTATCAGTCGCTAATAATATCAGGGACTAATTATTACGTGACTGATGATCAGTCGCTAATATCTTGACACCTCATTAGAGACTAAATTCCAGTCTCAAATATGTTTAAGTAAGATAAGGATTTGGAGGGAAACTTATTAGCGACTGAATCTCAGTCCCAAATATTTAATGAATAAATGGCGCAAATGTATGGTGACTAATTTTCAATCTCTAACATGAAACGAACATATTAGAGATTGAATATCAGTACCTGATATTCACAAAAGGAATCTAATTAGGGACTGATATTCAGTCTTAAATGCCTTTCTATATGAAATGACTAGGCACTAATATTCAGTCTCTAAGTATTCAGCGTAAATGATTCCATATATAACAAAAGTAATAGAGACTGAAAATCAGTCTAAAAAATTAAATAAGTAACCTCTTTCGATTCTCATATTTAGTATTCAATGTGTTTTGTAGATAAAAAGTTGGGACTGATATTTTGTCTCTATTAATCGATGCCAATACTTAAGTTTCTAGGAAAAGTATTAGGGATTGATACTCACTCTCCGAAGTGTTTCGTATACAAAATACATTTTGTACATTAGAGATACATGAACGGAATTCACTTTGTGGTTCTTTAACATAAAGCACATGCCTGAAAATTACCACCGCTGCCGTCGCCGCCATCGCCATCACCATTTCCTTTTATAAATTTGGTAAATTGTATATATTTTTAGTTGGGAATTTTTTTTATTTGTATTTCATTCCTGCAGTCGGTTTTTTTCTTTTTTTTATTAAACAACATAAAGTAATAATTCATTCCATTTGTGTTGTTTATTTTTTATTTCTATTTTATTCATGCGATCGGTTTTTTCTTTTTTTTTATCAAACAACATAAAGTAATAATTTATTTCATTTACATTTCTTAATCAAATAAGGAAGAAAATATAATGATTCTTGTCTTTTAAATTTCAATTTTATTTATAAGTTACAACATAAACATGTTCCAAAGTAAAAAAATAAATAAATTTCATGAATTAAATCAACTTTAAATTATTATATTTACAAAGGGGTACAAACGAGCCGAGTTTCTCGTGAACTACTTGAGCTCGGTTCGATAAAAAAACACTAAATGACCCAGCTTGAGCTACTCATGCCTCAAATAAAGCTAGTTTAGTTTTCGAGCCCGAACTTGAGCCTTGTATATTTTTAAGTTTTTTCCTCTTTTGGACTTGTATGAATTAATTTTACATTGCACAACCGAGCTTGAGAGCCAAGATTTAGCCCGTTCAAGGCACTACATGAGCTAGATTCGAGCTTAGGCTTGGTTAAAGGTTGTTTTTTTTCTTCAAAATATGTAAAAATAATTAAAAACGTGTATAATTTAATTAATAATAGTTATAAATGAGTCGTGCTAGAGACAAGTTTGTAAAACAATTCGCGAGTCGAGCTCGAGCTTTAAAAAAAACCTCGAACAAAGTAGAGCTTGATCCCAAGCTCTCGTAAGTAAAAATGAGTTGTGCTCGAGCCTAGTCAAGTTCAGGTTCGACTCGTTTACACCTAGCATTTACTACCCCTAAAAAAAATAAAAAATACAAAAGATTCCCAAAGTTACGGTTCCCCCCAATTTCCCCAACTTTCATTTTTCACAAAATTTACATTCCCCCCTTAATTTCAATGATCTCCCTCCTCAAAATCCAATAATATGCCGCTCCTTCTCTCAAACCTAGATCGACTCCCTCCCCAAAACAAGCACATAATATTTTGGAGAAAGAGAAGACAAATCATACAAAGAGCTCCCATAATATTTTGTGAAATTCGAATATGGTGGTGTGAATTATAACCTCAACATTTCTATTGGATTGCGTTGTCTTCTATCATCGCCAAAAATATGGTATTTGCTAATCCTAAGTTTTAAATTATATATATATATATATTAAAAACCAAGTTTTCATATACTCAGTAAAAACACTATTCATGGATATGTGGTTATCCCGTTGCCGCGTGTTTCTCGGTTGGGAGGCCGCCGTATGCCGTTAGAGTGGTGGTCGGAACCGTTTGTGATGCCAGTCGGATTGATCGGTGTTTGCCTTTCGTCACTGTGGCCGGCTTCGTCTTTCTGGTATAAACCCTAAATCGCCTGTGCTTCGTCGTTCTGGTATAAACCCTGCAGCATAATGAGATTTAAACTTTGTAGCTGGATTTTTCCTCTAATTCTCAGCTGTAGTATTCTGTTTCAATTAGATTTTGATGTCTAGAAAAATGGTAAACACGCTTATGGTATAAACCCTGCAGTATTATTACTATTATTATTATTATTATTATTACTATAACTATTGCTTTGGTCAAGTATGATCAGAGGCACACACCAATTTGTGGGAAACGATATTAGTGCTAGATAGAACTTAAAGGAATGGAATTTAGATAGTGATTTCTGTTGTTTGATTTAAGCTTTAGGATTTTACTTACTATTTCGTTGTTGTATTTCATCCATGGCTAAAATGGTGACATTTTAGCAATAAAATAAGAGGCAGAGAAGATAAATTGATGTCAATCCTTTTGCTTGATAACGGCTATGATGATAATGCATCTGAGCCTATGATGATGATCATCTATCGTCGCCGGGTTCCAATTCGGAACTCTTTGTGGCGGGGAGTCGTGGTAGTGGTTGGCTATTATGGTTGCTAACTGTGGTATATCTTTAGGCCGCGATGGTGAGTCAGTGTTTTACCGACGCTTTAATGACCGACTTTGGATCGGTTTGGTTGATGACGGCTATGATGCTCATGTATCTAAGCCCACTATGATGATTGTCTATCATTGTTGGGTTCCAATTCGAAACCCTTGATGGCGGGAGAGTCATGGTGGCTTGACTGAGTGCAGCAAAAACAACTTTTTTGATATTTATATAATCTGTTCTTAAAACATTTCAAGCCCGTATTTGTTGTTTTTTTGGCTATGCTTTTTCCTAAATCCTTTGTAAAAGTTTGTACATATTTTACATCTTTTTGTTTGTCGGCGGTGTTGATAAGGGCTATGATGATCATGTATTTGATCCTATGATGATGATGGTCTATCCTTGCCGGGAGTTGATTCGGTGGTGGCATTTATGAAAAGGTAAAAAAAACTTACTGCTTTGGTAAAGTATATTGTCTGTATTGATCTGATCTTTATGGAAGCAATTTCTTATGTATGCAGCGTTTCAAAACACTTTCAGTCGGAATACACTGGGTACTGTTTATGTACCTTTATAGCACGTAATTTGCCTCCAATGGTGTTATGCTTTTCTTCCATCTCATATATACTCTATTGTGGCTGCTGTAGCACTTCCTATGGAAGCAATGAACACTAACAGCTTAGTTTTACTTTTCTGGGTTATTGACAGCAGAAATTCAGTAATGTATCTGGATGTTAAACGAGCTATTTAAATGTTTTATGTGCGACGATTGTGCCAAAGATTAATAACCATGAGGCAACGCGCAGGTTACAATCCTTGTTTTTATTTCGTATTTGGAGTCCTATTATTTTCTTTATGAGTTTATGCTATTTATTCTTTTCCAAGTAGACATGTATATAATATTATTTATATACTTTTCAATATTGCGAGTGGTGTTTGTAAGCGAGATAAATTATGCTTTTATTATGCCATTTATCCTTTTGCTGGTAAATTGCTAATGACTTTTGTACTTATATAAAATTATTAGAAAGTATTTTGTTATGCGTTAAAGTTTATTGTATTCGTAGACAATATGCACATGAAGACCTCGTAAGAGTTTTATTTGGTAAATAAAGTGTAACAACTTCTATATTCTTTCAAATAGTTAGTTGGTACAGGTCCCAAATGAGCTAGTTGGTGGTACAAATATTGGACTTAAATGGTGTGAGGTAAATGTTCAAGTATCAATAAAAATAGATGAAAAGTTGGTGAGACCATATGGGTTATTTTCCACAATTCAAGATTGTATTGGTGCATCCATCGAATGGCCTTGTTCATTCATCTCGGTATGTATTTGTTAAACTTGTGATACGAATAATTTTAATAACATGGAACTTAATGCTTTTACATAGATGGTTTATTTGTAGATAGTCCGAGAGGATTTAGGACGCATGATGACTCGGGATTTTATGGTGCTTGTTTCTTTTATTGCTTTTAATATTTATTTTTTGTTGAATGTTACAAGAGTTTATGTTGGATAATGTTATAACTTATTTATGTTTAGTGTTTTCGTTATGAACAAGCTTATTTAATATAATGAAGTTTTATTTCTTTCAATATTTAGATGTCCATAAACGTATCGTAAAATTGTGCGTGTGGAAGTTTAAAAAAGGGTTGTATGATATGATTTGTTATGACTTCGAATTTTTGTCCTATTAAACGTTAGAACATTATAAGTGTCAGAATATGTCTTTTAGGACGTTTAAGTTGTTCATAGACATATTATGCGACCATCAAATTTAGTTTCATAATCTTGTTTGGGATATTAGGACCCTTTTCTTGGTACTATAATGTCCCATCATAAGGGTCCTATAAATTAATTTTTAAGGACACTTGTATGTGTGTCAAAAATTTACAATTAGGTAAGCACATGTCAAAACATTGTAAAAATGTCCTAATATGTATTTATTGGGACGCTTTTTGGGTTGTTAAAGAATATATATTGCGACCATAAAATTGGTTTCATAATATTATTTGGGATATCAGGACTTTTCTTGGTACTAAGGTACCTATAATGTTACATCATAAGGGTCTTATAAATTAATTTTTAAGGACGTTTATATGTGTATCAAAAGATTAAAGGTAGGTAAGCACATGTTAAAACATTGTAAAAGTGTCATAATATGTTTTTATTGTGACACTTTTTAGGTTGTTA
Organism: Bidens hawaiensis; assembly: GCF_021521415.1. Taxonomy (NCBI): domain Eukaryota; kingdom Viridiplantae; phylum Streptophyta; class Magnoliopsida; order Asterales; family Asteraceae; genus Bidens; species Bidens hawaiensis. Next base: position 272,322 of record NW_027492102.1, on the reverse strand, counting down.
ATGAATATTATATGCGGCCATAAAATTGGTTTTATAATCTTATTTGGGACATCAGGACGCTTTTTGAGTTCCGAGACTTAATACGACCCCTTTACATGAAACATTTTTCTCGTTGGTCCTATTAAATGAAAGATCCTATAAAATAGCATTTTAGGACGCTTTTGTGCGTACTAGAAAGCCCTTTTTGTTGTCGTGATTGGAGGAGAATGGTAGCACCGTCGATACCGAAGTATTCAGGCGGGTTAGCACTCTTGAATTGCTTGATGTAGCAAGCAATTGGGTTCGGAGTTGTGGATGATGCAGAAGCATTCACAATTTGCAATTGAGAGATGATCGTTGGGATGGCTTCCACGATGCCCTTAGCAATGTGGGATGACATGTTACGGCCAGAGTTGCCAGTGCGACGGTTACGATTGATGAGACGGGAACTCATACTGCAAGGGTAAAAGGTGTAAAATTTCATGAGGCTCGGGTAATTTTTATATTTGTATGAGTTTGCATTAAACGATACTTGTGAATTTTATTAATAATTTGAGGTTGTGATTGTGGTTGAGATTGAGAATTTCATTACATACGAGACTTGATTATATAACATTTTATCATCTTTAACATTTTGAGAAAAAAATAAATATATATAACATAACTTAAATTAAAATACATGGGTTCATTTGTTGGTTAGGGCTTCATGAACCACCATGGGTTCTTCCAACAAATGAAAAATATCGAACACCAAATAAACAAAATAAATTGAAAATCGGATTTGAGGGGGTGTTGAGGTAGTTGGTTGAAATAGTTCGGGAACCACCCCATTATACATACTTCATCCATCAGTTCAACAAAACACAATACGGAAAAACCGTGTTTAGTCACGAACCACCGTGAATTCGGTTATAAATTAAGGATGTGATTGTCACATGGCCACGTTTGATACAATGAGGGTAGCAGATTCGGGTACGTTTTGTGTGATATGCTTTGGCTTAATAAGTTTCACACACTTACCGAATACTCCAGGAAGGCAACCGGGTCTCGTGGTTGATTGAGATTTATGCGCATTGCACTTTCTTAGTGCTCGCAAGCCTTGGTGTCAAGGGTTCGGTAAACAAGTGCGTTGTCACACCCCGACCAAAGGCGGAACACGCCGGGGAATAACGTATTGATTGGAAAGTAGCTCAAAAGACACTAATTAATGCGACAATAATTATTTAATTTCATTAATATTAAAACAAGTACACAAATTTAATATACAGAATAAATACATAATACTTTTTGGGTTTAGAATAAATTTCCTAAGGTAAAATCTAATATCTTCAATCTTGATCACAGAAAATTACTTGTACCTGTAGCATGTATAAAAATAGAGTTTGTCAACACGAATGTTGGTGAAAATACACCGGATTATCCTTGATTTGCCAATAATAGGAAAAAAAAAAGAATCATGCGAGTAAAAGTGAACGATGCGAAACCTATAATTATTAAGTCTTAATAATGATAAAAAAAAAAGTAATTTACTTCAAGAAATTAGTGCTACAACCAAACCTCATTTTTAAATAGAAAAAAAATAAAAGGATCTTTGAGTAACTTATATATATTCTTTTTGTTTATAACTAGACTAATATATATATGTACATATTAAACAAACTGTTTAAGGTCCTATATAGATTTCAAATTGGAAAATCTTTTATTTTCAAATCAAGGAGTAGATAAAGTGTCAAAATTTATGTTAATATATATAAAAAAAATATTGTTTAAATTTCCATATTCATGAAAAAAATTAACAAAAAAAACAAAATAATAATAATAATAATAATAATAATAATAATAATAAATGTTCTATACTAACATAAATTGAAGTTTAGTAGTAATAATAATAATAATAATAATAATAATAATAATAATAAAGATAATTCGTGAAATAGAAAGTGAGTTTACTAGTAGTAATGCTCTCATGAGTAGTATAAAAAGAAATATATTAAAAGAGTGTTTAATAGGTTTTGGATGGAGACATGAGTTTGCAGTTTGTATCACCGTAACAACAAAAAATAAAGAAAAAATCGTCATCTTCATCGTCATTTAGACGTCTAATTTGCTAAAATGTCGGATCCAAAAATTATCATTCGCTAAAAATCAGTTTGTTAACGAAACATTATGACATTATTTGGTAAATCAAAAGGAAACTAGTTGCGCAAGACTAACCTTGTTTCGGTACTTAAATACGCGGTGGTGACAGCGAACGGCTAATCACTAATAGAGAGAGATGTAGAGTGAAGGGGACCGATTGAAGAGGGAGGTGTGTTGTATACGAGCAGGGTCGTCTCCATTTATAGGATTCATAGACGCGTTTTCTATTTACGGAGAATCCCGTAATTTTCGACGACGTCAAATTCGTATTAAAAGCACGAAATAACTTCTAAAAAAGGTGGCGTGATGATCGATGAACGATTACGAGTCAAACAGTATATTTGATTTATTTATATCGGCCCTAAATAGCGAATTTAATGCCCACCGGAAGTTACGTATAGGCACCGGAATTATAGCCATGGAAACGTGCTATGCATGGTAAGGATAATAGTGAATAAAAAGTTTCACAATGCCCCCTTATCTTTGAATAGATTTACACTTATATTTTAAACTTGTAAATGCCAAAATATTCATTTCTTTTATAAAAACTATTATTTGTTTTAAACAAATGTGAAAATGTCTTCACTAAATTGATATCTTAATCAGATGAATATTCGCATGAACATATAAATAAACTACGCATGAAATTTTTATATATATAATAAAACAATGCATAATATAAAATTCCAACTCATCGTAAAAAAAATTTTCAATTACACCAAGATATAAAATGGGTCGAGTTTTCGGTTTCAAAATTTATGAATGTTACATGCGTCCCTCTTCCAGTTACAACATATTCGTCCCACGAATCATCCTCAAGGAGAGAGGAGTGAAAATGTGGGATTTCTTAAGGAATTTCCCAAATAAAAATCGTAATAGAGTTTTAAAAATAATTTTTGAGAGTGAGGCATAGCCTCGGAATAAGTGTGTGCTTTTGTGTACAAGAATAATATTAAATCATTAAATAATATTTAATCTACTGCAATCAATAATAAAATTCAGGGTGCAAACATGTAAAGGCATATCACGTATAAGGAACCTAAGCATGCTATTAGGTCGTTAAATCTAACCACCAATCTTATTGCTTTCAGCTTTGGTACCAATCTGTCACACCCTGACCAAAGGCGGCAGAACATGCCTGGGCGTAACGTATTGATTGGACAGCAACTCAAAAGATACTAATTAAAGTGGCAATAATTATTTAACTTCATTAACATTAAACAAGTACACAAATTTAATAATAAGAAACAATTACATCATGCTTTTGTATTTTGAGTAATATCCTAAGGTAAAACTCATTTCTTCGATCTTAAACAATGTAAATTACTTGTACCTGTAGCATGTATAAAATAGAGTTTGTCAACACGAATGTTGGTGAGAATACATAAGTTTTAGTTGAGATATATATAGATAAAAACCACAATTCATATGTTAATGCTGAGCATTACAATTTCTATGAAAATGTAAACAACTAAATAGATGTGGACCAGTTCCTATTGATACGAAATCAATGTAGTTGGGTAAATGTATGATCATACTAGATGAGAATATATGAGGATGAGATACCAACCACCAAACATAAAATAAACATTTAAGCACATATAGCATAATCATAGAGCATGCAATAATCACACATAAACATATAATGAATCATGTTTTGAATAAATGTATAAGTAAAACATTAGTAAAGTTGAATAAGGTATACATGCTACATCCAAAATATAAAAGATGGAAAAAAGGGGTATGTAAACTCACCTTATAGTGTGGAATTGATGAGAATTGAGATAATAAAAATTTAAGATGGAAGCGGTTGAGTTCCACAAGGTTCACCGACAATAATTCCTATATTTAATGAGTTAATAACGAGATTAGGAATTATATCAAAAAAAATTAAGGATGAAACTTATGACGAATTTGGGTCTCTTTAAGGGTAAAAATGCTACCAGGGTTTATTAGAAAGAATATACTTATTATTATGATAATAATAATAATAATAATAATAATAATAATAATAATAATAATAATAATTACTATTATTAATATTGATATTAATATTATTGATATAAATGTTTTTTTACATTTTAAGAAAAGGAAAATAAATACATACATATATTTATAAGAAGGTACTACAATATATACATATATTTATGTAAATAGGTGCTACATATATTTTTATTATTATAATTATTATTAGCATTATTATTACTTACTTTTAAGCCTTGAGAAAAAAATATATACATATATTTATATATATAAATAAAAGCTATTATGTATATGTTACGTAAATTATTTTTGATAAGTAATAAAGAATTGGTTTACGATTGATAACGGGTTTTATTATGTGTGTGTGTGTATATATATATATTATTAAATCATACATATATTATTAAATCATTAAAAGAAAATGAAGGGTTAATAATAATAAAGAAAAACAAAACAATTAATAAAAGTTTAACCAAAACCGGGTCTGGGAGGACTCGAACGCGCACCCAAAGGCCGGTTCAAGACTAAGAAACATGCAACTGCCATTGGGGCAGGTGTCTAACTCGTTTATAGTATGACACAAGTTAAATATAAATATATAATCTTGTTCTTCCTTAACCCAAATATAAACCCAAGATTTGAATTGAGATCAATTGTTCATTGGTGATTAAAACTGATAAGGGGTTATTGTTAATATCTTAAAAACGAACAAAAACATATTTTAATTACCAGGAATGATTACGTAATGAGGGTTATTGATGAAATAGCATTTGCGGCTCGAGCTCGATATCAACCAGGTCCTTGATGGCTTAGTGGATTGAAATTGAGTTAGGGTTTAGTGTCGTGATGATGTAAGGAGCATGTGGTATCTTTTAATTGCATTATAGTCATGTTTTGAGATCAAGAAAGCCGCGGTTCAAAAGTTAATGATTTAGCTGTCAATTCATTATTGTTTTTCTGTAATTAGCCTATTGGTGCAACTCGTATAAGGTAAATGAACGACTTGGTAATGTCAAATTCGTTAATTATGCCGAGTTTTGCGAAACAAGAAAGAGGGGGGGCTGTTGGCCGACGGTGATAGGGAAGAAGAGAGGGAGAGAAAATAAATAAATAATATTTATAATTTGCATATTGGTCCTTGATGTTTGAGTGTGGAGACAGAAGTGGTAAAAACAAATATTATGGGTGGTTTTCGTACTAGTCAAACGGTTATAACGATTTAATAATAACCAAAATCAAAACCGAGTGTCGGGTAATAATTTATTATCAAAATGATTAATAAATTTACTAATGATGAATAACGATATCCGGGTAATAATAATAGTAAAAAAATAAGTGGGTCGGGTTTTCGAGTTTGAAATTTGACGAATGTTACAGGTACTCCACAGATGTCAGTGAAAAACTCCCGCACATACAATACGATTGTGTCAACGAAATACAAGGAGTCGTCCGTCGACTTAGGGTGCTTAAGTTACTGTCTTACGTCAAAGGTGACGTTATGATGTACATAAAATTATACATCTTTTCGGCATCAAATAATCTCTAAAAACTGCAATTTCTATCAAATAACATAGCATAAAAGGCTACTTATCATAATAAAATGTAATTTCAGGTGAAACCAAGCCCCAAACAAAGAAACAAGCGAAAAGACGAAGAAAAACATAAGAAAACATAAGAAAAACAAAGAAACACGCCCCTATGCTTCTGAACACCAGAAAAGACAAAAATCTACAAGAAAAGAAAAAACTGGGAACAAAAGCACGAGACCGTGCCTCTTAACCACGGGGCCGTGGTCACCTTTCAGAAAAGACAAAATGAAATTGGCACATGTCATAAAAATGCACGGGGCCGTGCTGAGTCATCATGTACGATCTGACAACATGCAACTGGGACACGTAGACACGAGACCGTGCTTAATAAAGCACGGGGCCGTGCTTCTAGCTCCAGACAGCCTATAAATAGAGGCTCTTGTTTCATTTGAGAAGTGTGTCTTGAATAGAATTCTATCTGGTTTTCTCTTATAAAAACACACACTAACACTCACATAGAAGATTTAGTGAAGAGTTTGAAGGCTTGGAGGTCATCACCATCAACCATCATCATTATCATCATTAAGAAGGAAGATTCATCTACATTTGGTTAGATTGTTCCAAGTTTAATCATGTATTTGTTATCGTCATTCATCTTAATGATTATCATCATGCTCATTATGAGCTAAATTCCTTTTACCATCAAAAATCTATGAAGAAGATTTGTTTTACTTGATTATTATTTAAAACATGTGGTGTAGTCTAGTAAAGTACATGGTTATCTTACAATTATCTTTTGATGAGAAATGTTTCACCATCTTAAATCACTAATTCAAAGTTGGTGGTTGTCAATTCTATTGGTAATCGTTCATGTTCGATTCTTGTTCTTGAAAGATAGAAATACTTTGATACATTATCGCAACATGGATCCATATATTGTACTTAGAAATGATGAGATATAAGTTATGATGTATTTCTCTAAGTCTTGGTAATCCAAAAATGGGTTTGCTTAGGATATCATGCTAGTTAAAGATATCATATGTTAATGGAATGTGTAAGTATAACCTACTTAAATCAACCAAGGGGAGGTTGTGTGAGTTAAATACAATTGTTAGAATTGGTATTTGAGAAATCGGAGTCAATCCTAATCTTTCTACTTTACGAAACTACTTGCCAACTTAAATTAACATTTTGGAGGTCGCATGACATTAGGAAAGGGTCGACTTTAAAATGCGCATGTTACCTCCCTAGTGCCAAAGATGCTCACTTTAGGTTTAAGGAGCTATCTATCATATATTGCTATGGCAAGTTTACCACATGTTTGAATATTAATTATCAATGCTAAAATGGAGTGGATTCTTGATCTTAGATGGTAACCTTCGCATAATTGAACAACTTGTTTAGAATCTCTCGTCTTGGTCACCTATATATTATATATATAAGTATTTATATTTTATAAAAAGTTCAAAAATTAACCCCAAAATGATTAAAACCTCTGATTAAAGTAAAACAACGATTTATCATTAGAAACATTTGTGTCCACGGATCAATACTTGGTTCTTACCAATACTATTCTACATATACGATAGGTACACTTGCCTATTTGTGTGTGTTTAGTCTTTGTAGAAATCACTTTTATAAATTTAAAACACGATCTTGTGCAAAAAACTAAATATCCAAATCATTCCATCTATTAATAATTAACCGCAACGCACATCACACATCAAGTTTTTAGCGCTTTTGCCGGGGACACGGTACGTTTATAAGAACGATCCAAGTTTTAATTTAATCATTGTTTATAATTGTATAATTTTTTAAGTTTTAACTTTTATTTTCCTTTTTAACTATTAAACTATATAATTTTACAGCTAGCCTACTTTTTAGCTTTATTTACCTTACTTTACTCTAGCTTAATTAATTTATACCTTAGTTTAGTTTAAAATAGCTTAGCCTAAATCATAGTTTAATTTAGACTAACTTTAGCTAATTTTTTTACTTTAGTTTTTATTTTGATTTAATCCCATGTATGTCCTCTACTTCTGAGCCTGAGCTTGTTTCTCCAATTTCTGAACCAGAACGACTCTTTCGTCGACAAACTTGTAAACAGACTACAGAAACTGCCGAAGCAATCAAAGACGAATCAGTAGAGGCCACCACATCAGGAGAAAATCAAACCGAAGAAATGATGGCGGCCCAGAACAATGAGCCGAACATGAGTCAATATGCCAAGCAAACTCTTGAAGGCCTCGACAATGGAGTGGCTCCACCCGATATCACCGAACATTTCGAAATCAAATCAAGAACCATTCACATGGTGGAAAATTTAGTTCAATTTCACGGTCTCCTCGACGAAGACCCTCTTTCTCACATATCTCGATTCCTACAAATCTACGGAACCTTTAAAATTCAAAACTGTTCAGAAGATCAAATCAAACTCAAACTCTTTCCTTTCTCTCTAAGGGGTCAAGCCTTGGAATGGATAGAATCTCTTTCCTCTGGTTCCATCACTACCTGGGACCAGATGGTTGAACAGTTTCTCCTCAAATATTTTCCGCCTGATAAAACTGCCAAATACCGAGCCAGCATTACCGGATTCCGGACCGATGATGACGAATCGCTACACGCAGCATGGGAAAGATAAAAAAGTCTTCTGAGAAGATGCCCACACCATGGACTAAGTGTATGGTTACAAGTACAAACTTTCTTTGACGCACAATCCAGTCAAAACAAACAGGCCATCGACCAGATAGCTGGTGGAGACTTGGGATCCAAATCACATAACGAAGCATTTGAAGTCCTGGAGAAGGCTGCAAAGAAGAGTTTCGATTACAACCCACCAAGATCTACACCTACCCATAAAGGAATACACCACGTCCATTCCAATACTCTTGTCACAGCACAGCTTGAAGCCCTTTCTAAAAAATTCGAACAACTTCAAGCCAAACTATCAAAAACCAGACTCACCTGTGACACTTGTGGAGGAAATCATAAGAAGAGTGACTGTAAACAAGTCATCATGGCCATGGAAGAAGTCGATTTCATCGCTCGACAGAACAACGCTTTCAGCAACAAATACAATCCAGGATGGAGAAACCACCCGAATTTCAGCTGGAAAGACGGAGGTAACACTCAACCCTTACCAGGATTAAAAAAAAGACCGATAAATCAACCCTTTTAGCCTACACCCCAATTTCAAGATCAAAGTTCTAGTAGCCATCAAAACCCAAGCTACTCAAAGATCGAATAAATGTTAATCCAACTCATGACGAAAACAAATGAAGCAAAAAAAAAGGTCGACTCAAGAGCTGTTGATATCAGCGGAGTGTTGTTAAAACATGAAGCCGATCTCAAAAGCCAATAAGCATCACTTCAGAATCTAGAAACTCAAATCGGACAAATTGCCAGACAATTATCCGAAAGACCACCTGGCGCTCTTCCAAGAAACACAATCACCAACCCGAATGCAACAGCTAACGCTGTTACACTCAGAAGCGGTACAACTACTGTTACCTCACCCACTTCATAACCAGTTATGGAAAAGGAGTCCCCTAATGAAATGCAGGAAAGACTGACCCCGACGGGCACCGTACAACCCAAGGAGCCAGTCCGAACTTATGTTCCACCTATTCCATACCCTGGAAGGATGAAGCAGGAACGATTGGAAGATCAATGCGGGAAGTTTTTAGAACTTTTCAAACAAATCCATATCAACATTCCTTTTGTCGAAGCCATCGCTCAAATGCCAAAATATGCCAAGTTTCTCAAAGAACTGCTGACAAACAAAAAAAAGCTAGAGGAACTCTCACATGTCACCCTAAGTGAAGAATGTTCAGCAGTCCTCCAAAGCAAGCTGCCAACGAAAATAACCGATCCAGGGAGCTTTACTATCCCTTGTCTTATAGGATTTTTGTCTGTTAGCAATGCCCTGACTGACCTAAGAGCTAGTATTAATTTAATGCCTTATGGGGTTTTTTCAAAACTAGGGATAGGAGAACCAAAGCCTACCCGCATGAGCATTCAATTAACTGATCTATCTGTTAAATATCCTCGGGGGATTGTTGAAAACATGCTTGTCAAGATTGACAAATTTGTTTTCCCAATAGATTTTGTGATTCTAGACATAGAGGAAGAAAAAAGTGTACCTCTGATTTTAGGAAGACCTTTTTAGCCACCACAAAGGCTATTATTGATGTTTGCACCGGAAAGCTCACTCTCATGGTCAATGACGAGGCGATCACTTTTGACATAGGAAAATCTATGCAATATCCGCAACAGCACGATGACACATTATACTGTGTTGACATCATAGATACCATCGTAAGTTGCTATACACGAGATTCCTCCATTAATACACCGCTAGAAACACAAGTCTTAGACAAAACACTCAACATACCCATGTTAGAAAACGAAAATATCAAAGATGATTATCAGGAAGCATCAGAAGTAGTATATGAAATCACCGAATGCAACGAAAGATCAAAACCATCAATCGAAAAACCACCAGCCTTAGAGTTAAAAGACCTACCAAAACATCTCGAATACGCCTTTCTAGAAAAAGACTCTCAACTCCCAGTAATTATTTCATCTCACTTTTCTAAAGTGAAAGACGAACTTCTTAAGGTTCTCAAGAACCATAAGAAGGCCATCGTATGGAAGATCATGGATATCAAGGGCATCAGTCCCTCTTTTTGTACTCACAAAAATCTCTTGAAGGAAGAATACAAACCCGTGGTCCAACATCAAAGACGTCTCAATCCCAACATGCAAGATGTGGTGAAGAAGGAAGTAATCAAACTACATGATGCCGGATTAATCTACCCGATCTCGGATTCACCTTGGGTAAGTCCCGTTCTAGTAGTACCCAAGAAGGGAAGAATGACGGTCGTAATGAACGAGAAGGACGAGTTGATACCAGTGAGAACCATCACAGGCTGGCGAGTTTACATTGACTACCGGAAGCTTATGACGCCACAAGAAAAGATCATTTTCCACTTCCTTTATTCGATCAAATGCTAGAGCGATTATCTGGAAAAATGTTCTACTGTTTTCTTAACGGATTTTCCAGATATTTCCAAATTCCTATTGCTCCTGAAGATCAGGAGAAAACCAGCTTTACATGTCCTTATGGAACCTTCGCTTATCGAAGAATGCCATTTGGATTATGTAATGCTCCAGCCACCTTCCAACGCTGTATGGTGGCCATATTTCATGAAATGATCGAAAACTCTATGGAAGTCTTCATGGACGACTTCTTAGTCTTTGGAGATTCCTTTGATCATTGTTTAAACAACCTCGATAAAATGTTAACTAGGTGTGAAGAAGTGAATTTAGTACTCAACTGGGAAAAATGCCACTTTATGGTAAAGGAAGGCATTGTTCTCGGTCACAAGATTTCTCAAGAAGGACTAGAAGTTGACAGAGCCAAAATAGAGACCATATCCAAACTTCCACCACCAACTTCAGTCAAAGCCATAAGAAGTTTTCTAGGTCATGCAGGCTTCTACCGCCGCTTCATAAAAGACTTCTCCAAAATTGCTAGACCTATGATCAACCTTCTGGAGAAAGACGCACCATTCGTCTTCTCTGAAGAATGTGTTGAATCATTCAACATATTAAAAGACAAACTTGTCAATGCACCAATCATGACTACACCCAATTGGACCCTTCCATTCGAAATCATGTGCGATGCAAGTGACTTTGCAGTTGGAGCCGTACTCGGACAACGCAAAGAGAAACACTTTCACCATATATAATATGCTAGTAAAACTCTTAACAATGCACAAGAAAATTACACCACAACAGAAAAAGAGTTGTTAGTAGTAGTTTTTGCTTGTGAAAAGTTTAGATCCTACCTAGTTCTTTCCAAAACCATAGTCTACACCGACCATGCCGCCATACGTTACCTCTTCAATAAGCAAGATGACAAACCCAGACTTATCCGATCGATCCTACTACTCCAAGAATTCGACATAGAAGTCAAGGACAAGAGAGGAGCAGAGAATGTAGCCGCAGACCATCTCTCACGCTTAGAACGCCCGGCTTCAAAGGAACATCACGAGGAAATTATCAATGATAATTTTCCACATGAAATTATCATGCGCATCCAAGCAGTAATAGAGGAAAAAGACGAAAGTCCTTGGTATGCCGACTTCGCAAACTACCTAGCTTGTAGAATCCTAAGAAAAGGACTTACTCATCAACAGCGGAAGAAATTCTTCTCCGACCTTAAGTTTTACTTCCAGGAAGATCCATACTTGTTTAGGATAGGCGCTGATCAAATTATTCGTAGGTGCGTAGCAGGCAAGGAAGCCTAAGATATTCTCAAACACTGCCATGAAGGACCTACTGGTGGACACCACGGTACCGCCACTATGGTCAGAAAAGTGTTTGATGCAGGATTTTTCTGGCCTACCATATAAAAAGATACACATACTTTGATCCAAGCATGCGATGCTTGTCAAAGAGCCGGGAACATCTCATCCAAAAATGGGATGGCTCAAAAGGGCATTCAAATTTTTGAAATCTTTGATGTATGGGGAATAGATTTCATGGGTCCATTTCCTAACTCATTCGGAAATAAATACATCCTTGTAGCAGTCGATTACGTATCTAAATGGGTAGAGGCACAAGCCCTTCCCACTAACGATGCTCGAGTGATTGTGAGATTTCTGAAAAGGTTATTTTCACGATTCGGCACTCCAAAGGCCCTAATCAGCGACAGAGGTACCCATTTCTGTAACGCTCTGATGAACAAAGTCTTAGCACGATATGGGGTTCACCACCGACTGGCAACACCATATCACCCTCAGACTAGTGGGCAAGTGGAGGTCTCAAATCGAGGAATTAAAAGGATTTTAGAAAGAACTGTAGGAATGAATCGCAAGAAGTGGGCAGAAAAATTAGATGACGCTTTGTGGGCCCTTAGGACGGCTTACAAAACACCCATAGAAACGACACCCTTCAAACTCGTTTACGGGAAAGCATGTCATCTACCAGTAGAATTAAAACACAAAGCCTACTGGGCTCTCAGAGCAGTAAACTTTGATCTAACGTCCGCCGGCATAAACCGGGAAGATCAAATTCTCGAGCTCGAGGAACTGAGAACATTAGCCTATGAAAATTCCTGGTCTTACAAGGAAAAGACTAAACGCCTGCACGACGCCCATTTAAAAAGAAACAAGAAATTCCAAGCTGGCGACCGTGTACTGTTATACAACGCTCGTTTACGTCTTTTCCCAGGAAAATTGAAATCTCGATGGACAGGTCCATACATAGTTGAATCAGTTTTTGACTATGGGACAGTTGAGATCTCAAATTCAAATGGCCAAAAGTTCAAAGTAAATGGACATCGATTAAATCCATATATCGATGGACCATTTGAAGAAGTTCTGGAGGTATTAGCCCTCCAACTCCATGAATAGGAAATCAAGGAAACAAGGTCTGGCCAAGACCTTTACAAAACTAGGCCTTGTAAATACTAAACACCAAACAAAAACTAAAAGGCTAAAACCACGGGGGCGTGCTTCCAAAAGCACGGTCTCATGCCAAAAATCACGAACTGGAATCTTCGCTGCATAAATCTCAGTCAAACTGGTTTGTAATAGAATTGTCAGAACAAAGACACGGGCTGTGCTTCCAAAAGCATGGGGCCGTGCTTAGGTTACTGATTGGCTATAAAAGGCACCTTGTGTCATTGCATTCCTTGCACCAACCAAAACAAAACCAAAAGTCTCTGAAAATTCAACATGCCAACTCAGATGAGTGAAGCAATCCCCGTTTCCCGACACCCGAAAAACGATGCCCGCCATGTTTCCAAAACTGAGCTTCTCTTAAAACTTCAAGAACTCGTCAAAGAGCTCACCGAAATGAATCTCCTTGCTGAAATGTGCCTCCTTCAACTCACCAAATCAGTGGAAAATATGAAAATGAAACTCCGAGACATCAACGAACAACTCCAGTTTCAAGTTCTCGGTTTCACGTACTTTCCACCACCAGTACCATTCGAAGGAGGAGAGCCTTTTGGGGACATTTAGGAAATTTAATTTTCTACTTTTATGTGTAAAAAAGTGCATTACGCACAATGTGTTAGGATTTCGGGCTTAACCCGAATATTTTCTTATTTTTAGGAAAACCAGGCTTATCCCGTATTTGTTTTAGTACCTTTTAATTTTAATGAAAAGTAATTTTTAGGATGACTAAACTTCTAAATTATCATACTAAACGTCATTCTAAGAATTCCAGCTCTCGCATCTTGCTGAAAATTACAAGAAAATTACCCGCGACAAAAAGCACGGGCCGTGCTTCCCTAAGCACGAGGCCGTGGTCACCCTAGAATCTTCAACATGATACGCACTGACTCCGTACAATTATCTGACTCAGAAACATTTATTCCCCTAGCAGCACGGGGTCTTGCTTCCAAAAGCATGGGGCCGTGTTCAACTTTCCAGTCTCTATATAATGCATGCATAAACTCACTATTCCATTCACACCAAACACAACATTATTGAAATGGAAACCAAGAAGGTTGAATGGTGACCAGTGAGGAAGGGCAAGCACCATGAATCTTTCTCAAATCTTGTGGAGGAGGTCATGAGGCTACAATGCATCATGAGAGACCAAGTTGAAAGCAACATTCAAACCGAAGCTCACGTAATCGAGCTAATCAACAAAGTCGAACTACTGAGGTTCGAAAACTTCCATGTTGTGGATGGCCACCACAAAGATGTGACTTCCAAGCTCAACTTTCTCAACCGAGAAATCGTTAAGCTCGACAAAAAGCTCTTCGAGCTCTTGGAAGCCAAACGAGCACCTCCCCACATCCAAGACTTGTTCGGGAATGGTGGTCGTTGAAGTCTCGACTTTGTTTCACTTTGAAGTTTCTCCCGCTAGTGTTATGTGTTAGGATCTAGGATTGTTGTTGTACTTTTCATTTCCACTATGTTTAATTATGTCTTTATGTTTTATGTTTTATGTTTTAATGAAATTTAGGACTTTTAATTACTATCTTAAACTGACCAGCAAAGAAAATCAGTTAAAAACGAACTAGCTAGACAAATCAACAAAAAAAATCAAAGAAATACTGTCTGCATCATGCAGCACGGTACCGTGCTTCCAAAAGCACGACGCCGTGCTTTTGACCCCAGAACAGTTACGATTTTTAAATCATTAAAATAACTTTTCCCAAACATCAACCCTAATATCCACTTTGTTTCTGAACGATAAAACGCCGATCATTCCATATTAGACTAGTTTCTTCATCAAATCTTCAATTCCGTCTAAAAGATGGCCGAGTATGAAGACGATGTTCATGCATTCTTAGTCTTTACCGAACGAAGGACAAGGGACAGACAGGCTAATGCAAGACTAACCTACCTAAACAGACGATTCCCAGAACCAAATTTCTACGCTTGCCAAGACACATTGCGCCAAGTTAACCAATGGGACCGATACAACACATTTGTGAAAGGGCCACGGAAAAGGGTCTTTGAACAAACGGGAGAGGCAGTGACCGAATTGACAAAGGAGTTTTTGGACTCTTTCAACATTAAGAAGAAGAAATTTGACATGTGGGATGAAGATGCAATCGAGTTTAGCTGTGGGGGTGAATGGCATACAACTTCTGTCACCCAACTGGGAATGGATCTGGGAATCTAAACGACCGAGGAAACCGACTCAGACATTTGGTTTATTGCTAAAACAAACTTTGCAGATGAAGATGCTGATGATGAAGCTGAAGCAGGAAACACGCGATTAGAGGCTTGGGAACAACTAAGTTATGGTACAGAAGAATACAATGCAAGCGTCTCAAAGAGCACAGCACTACGTGGCCCGCTCATGAGATACATTCACCGTTTGCTCAGTCACACTGCCACGGCTAGAGGCCAAAGTGAGGGGGTGGTTAACCTGAGGGATCTTTGGTCACTGTACTGCATGAAGAATGACATACATTACAACATCACGATGTTATTCTGCAAACTTTTCACGACAAATGCAGCTGCCAAGGGAAATACCCCTATTTTTGGTGGCCAGTGGATCTATAACCTTTATAAGGCTTACAATGCAGACACAGAAGGAACCCAAAGCCCAGATCCGATAGCCCTCAGCCTTGTCTATTGTGAAAGCATGCAGATGATTCAGCAAATCGGGCAGAACCCAGATGTGTGGAGATTTTGTGACAGATATAACAAGGTTTGGGATCCCAAAGACCCTGCAGAAATGATGCTTCAGGATGTGCATGAGAGGAAAGGATCACCGCCCAGACAGTACCGCCGCCGCACCTACCGTCAGCGAGGAGGCCCATCTTCATCAGGGGACGGCCGCAACTCATCACACGACAGCCGATACTCTTTCGAGGGTATATATGGACTCATTGATCAATTCTCAGCTAACACTACCGCCTCATTTAACAAGATTACAGAGCGGATGGCTGCCTCAGATGCACAACGAGCAGCCGAATATGCAGAGACGAGGCGAGAGATTGATCGTTTGGGCTATCGCATGGACAGACAATGGGGATTATTTGACCTAGACACGGGTAATTGGCAGCACTGGTAGGTCGGGCATGGGCATGGGCATGGGCATGGTTTGGTAATACTTTATGACATTATTATGTGTGTTTTTAAACAATTTACTTTCTGTCGTACTTGTTTGTTTGTTTATTTGTTGGTTTGAATACTTTTATGGCCGTAGGTGCCGAGACATTATGGTAGGTACTAATTTAGCCCGATAGGGCAAGGGATGGAGGATTCCATACCCAATTTTCAGCAGTTTATGCTTGGTTGTTTGTGGTTGTTTGCAGTTTTATATTATACAGGTACAAAAACAGGAAAACGGACGATAAACAGGGGATGCTCTGTCGAAATTATATTAACCCATAGGGAAGTAACTCGCCATTTTAACCCACTATACTCAATTAGAATTTTTATATTTTCATGAATCTTTCCACATTGAGGACAATGTGAGATTCAAGTGTGGGGAGGGGAATTACTTGACCAATTGTTTGTTCAAATAATTATAAAAATTCTCTAATCAACAAATATTTTTGCAGCAAACAAAGATTATTTTTAGAAAACCAGAAGAGAAATCCAAGAAAATTTTATCGCAAATAACCAATTACTAAAGGAAAGTGAAAAAGTAAGAAGAAGTTCTGTAATATTAAAAATAAATTTATGCAAAATATGGCATTAATACCCAATTCCTCCGTTACTGTGAGATAAACCTCATGCCATATAGATATTTTTCGGAATCTTTGAGTGAGTCACATGTTTCGTGTGATTTAGAACTTGTCGCAATTATTCAATTCAAGACCGCACGAAGCATTGTGTAAAGAAGAAGGTAATATTATCACAATCCCATCAAACCATTCTTCAAATTACAAAACCCAAAAACCTTAACTTAAACCCTACCACTTTATCCATCTCACCGGTAAAATACAACTCTGGTCTTTTACCGGCAGACCCTAAAGAACTGGAAATGCATTCTTTCGATTTCAATTTCCTTTATTGCATATATTTCACAAAACCTAGGTTGCCTCCAGAACTTAGGGAAAGAATCTTTTTCTTGAGCAATGAGGTGAGGAAAAAGTTGCGCCAAGAAGAGCAAAGGCCACAATTTTGTGGAATTTCCAAAAACGCAATGAAGAGAAGAGCAAAAAGATACGAACGATGCTTAGGTTGCGGAAACTGGTCTCACGAAGGAAGATGTAGAAGAAGTCAAACTCAGTCTCAGCATGAATATATCGAACTAATGAGGGTGGGGGCTATTAGGCTCAAAGCCGACGGTCCACTAGAGTTGGAAGTTATGTTCAGAACAGGATTGAGGAAGAACTGATCCACATCCTCGACAAAACTGGTCTTGACAATCTGACCTTAAAAGAGTCACCAGGTCTCTAAAAAATATTATCATCGGGATGAAAAGCTAACTATCGAAGACATCTCAGAATCCCCGATTACCATAAAAGTTGTATTTACCATCCTCCACCAAGAGCCCTTATCCACCACAAAATACCAAAATTCCAATTCACACAAAACCAACCCGTATTACCTTCTGATTTATGCAACCCTTCACAAAGGTGGAGGTTTGAACTTGTTACAAGCTTATTTATCACAGGTTGCATTCTGACTAAGAGTGTTCACATACATACATCACAGGTATGATCAAATATAAAACCGAGTGTGAGTGAACATTGTGAGAACGTGACGTTTTGCATAAACGGAAGCTCATAAAAACAAAAATTTCTTTTCATTTATCACTAATTAAGATTGGTTATTTTGTTTCCATTTTCTCGGAGCTCGCTTAAGGGATGGCTATAATCCAAGTTTGCTGTTTTTAGAGAATATTAATAAAAGGATTGCTTGAGGACAAGCAATGTTCAAGTGTGGGGATGTTTGATGTACATAAAATTATACATCTTTTCGGCATCAAATAATCTCTAAAAACTGCAATTTCTATCAAATAACATAGCATAAAAGGCTACTTATCATAATAAAATGTAACTTCAGGTGAAACCAAGCCCTAAACGAAGAAACAAGCGAAAAGACGAAGAAAAACATAAGAAAAGATACTCACCAACTTAAATTGACATTTTGGAGGTGGCATGACATTAGGAAAGGGTCGACTTTAAAATGCGCATGTTACCTCCCTAGTGCCAAAGATACTCACTTAAGGTTTAAGGAGTTATCTATCATATATTGCTATGGCAAGTTTACCACATGTTTGAATGTTAATTATCAATGCTAAAATGGGGTGGATTCTTGATCTTTGATGGTAACCTTCGCATAATTGAACAACTCGTTTAGAATCTCTCGTCTTGGTCACCTATATATTATATATATAAGTATTTATATTTTATAAAAAGTTCAAAAATTAACCCCAAAATAATTAATACCTCCGATTAAAGTAAAACAACGATTTATCATTAGAAACATTTGTGTCCACGGATAGATACTTGGTTCTTACCAATACTATTCTACATATACGATAGGTACACTTGCCTATTTTGTGTGTGTTTAGTCTTTGTAGAAATCACTTTTATAAATTTAAAACACGATCTTGTGCAAAAGGCTTAATATCCAAATCATTCCATCTATTAATAATTAACCGCAACGCACAACACACATCACGTTATCATCCCCAACTTTCAGAATCAATTTTCCCTCACGGACGTCGATCAACGCCTGTGCGGTGGCAAGGAATGGTCGGCCTAAAATGAGCGGGACACTATCATCCTCATTCATATCCAGAATGAAAAAGTCCATCGGGAATATGAACTTGTCGATACGAACAAGCATGTTCTCGACCACCCCTCGCGGGTATTTCACGGAACGATCAGCAAGCTGGATACTCATTCGGGTTGGCCTCGGTTCGCCAAGACCCAACTTACTGAACACATAATATGGCATAAGATTGATGCTGGCCCAAGGTCGGCCAAAGCATGTCGAACTGTATCGTCACCTACGATGCAGGGAATCGAAAAACTCCCAGAATTGGCCATCTTTTCAGGCAACTTGTTCTGCAACACTGCAGAGCACCAACCACTAACGGAATAGAAGAGACCTCAGCTAGCTTCTCCTTATTGGAAAGAATTTCCTTGAGGAATTTGGCATATTTGGGCATTTGCGTAAACGCCTCAAGGAAAGGAATATTCATGTGTGTAAGGCCCCGTTCCTGGTGCACTACTTTGGACGTTGAATTTACTCATCAACACAGTTCTAAATATCAGAGTTATTTAAAACTTTACGCAGAATATAAAACTTTCATAACATTACAATAGTAATTCATAACTTGTCTTAAAACATTCATCTTGTCTTCCAAAATTAAAACATTAAATATAAAACATCATGAGTCTTCAGATGCCAGACTCTTATTCTTCTGCCATGTGTCCCCGCTCAAGCCAGTTGTCTCATCCTACTCACTTGCGTGCATACTAAATGTCAGCTACGCTGAGTGAGTTCTAGTTAATCACACATCATACAATACATACACTTACCTTCAATTATGCATCCGAAGATACATAATAATTACTTTACTAATTTACTTACATTACAATATTTCATACATACGTTCATAGTTTATTACTTTCATACTATATAATTATTGTCCATTCTATCTTAGATATTATTAGGGTCTGATCCCTATTTCCTTGTCTATCTCAGATATTATTAGGGTCTGATCCCTTTCTTGTCTATCTCAGATATTATTAGGGTCTGATTCCTCTTTCCTTCTCTATCTCAGATATTATTAGGGTCTAATCCCTTTCTTCTCTATCTCAGATATTATTAGGGCCTGATCCCTTACTACTTCATCTTCGTACGTACTATCTTTACGTACCCGTATCATATATATACTTTCTTTAATCATTTATACATACTCATATGTTGTACATCTATCTATCATACACATTCAACTATCCTATACATGCATCCCTTGTCAGCACGTGCAATATCCGAAGA
This sequence comes from Bidens hawaiensis, assembly GCF_021521415.1. NCBI lineage: Eukaryota > Viridiplantae > Streptophyta > Magnoliopsida > Asterales > Asteraceae > Bidens > Bidens hawaiensis. The sequence continues at coordinate 252,242 of NW_027492102.1, read as the reverse complement.
TCGTTCATGTACCGACAAGCATTTATTCATATTTAAGATATACATAAATAACATACAAATCATACATGGCATACACTTACCATTTAAGGTAAGTGTATCAACTATCACATCGAGTATGCACATAGCCCCGAAAACATAACAAGGAAATGGGGCTAGAAACTCACCTGAATGCGGTTACGTTCAGAGTTAATGGTAATCCCTTTCTTTGGTTGTGCACGGCTAACTGTATGACAATTACGCGTATTAATTACTATCACTATCCATATCGTATCTCTAGTTTAATTAGAACCCTCAACGAACAAGGGTCTGGGGGCAGCGCCCCTGGCAGAAGGGTTCTAGGGGCGGCAACTCCTAGCAGGGTCAAAGGGGCAGAGCCCCTGGCTGGGGTCGAACTGGCTTAACACTTTTTTCATTAGAATCAAATTTATTATTTTATTTGCTAACTCGTAAAGTTCGAGGGCTTATTTGTAATTAATCCATTTTATAATAAGTCCAAGGACCTTTCTGTCATTCTTTTAAACTTTAATTCGTTATCCAGTTCGTCATCCAGTCCTTTAATGAATGGACCTTTATAACGAACTGACCTTTTTAACGAACTGGCTTCTATAACGAACTAGCTTCTATAACGAACTGGCTTTTATAACGAACTGGCTTCTATAACGAACTGGCTTTCATAACGAATTGGGGGTTCATTCGTCAGTTCCCCGTTAACGAAATACTTAACGAATGTCTTAACGAACTGCTTCTAATTCGTTATCTCTTCTTAACGAATGAGCATAACGAATTGCTTGTTAATTCTTTATGTCTCCGCTAACGAACTAGGGTTAGGTCAGAGAATGTCAAAACATTCTCTGACATTCGTTAAGCTCTTACCCACATCTCCGGCGCCGCCTTTCCGGCGTCGTCATCGCAGGAATACCGGGATCTCGCCAGAAAAGCCAGATCTCGCTTTTTTCACCACCGTTTTCACCGTTTTTCATCCCGTTTGATCCATATCTGAGCTAGGGTGATCCCTAAGCTCATATTTTTATCGCTCTCTAGCCCTTGGAATTGGAGTGCGGTCTTGATGAGTTGCATGACGTGGGCAGGAATGGACCAGTTGCCAGCGGCGGCACCGTCTGGTAAAGTGAGCTAGAATGAGGATTCGGAGTCGGCCTACCATAGTCGGCTACTACTCTTCTAGGCAGTTGGTCACCCATGTTCCTATCCCTAGAAGAAGCAGAAGAAATAGAAAAAGAAGAAGAAGAAGAAGAAGAAGAAGAAGAATCAGAACCTGTCGGTGAAACAAAACGCTCTCTCTCAGGCTGGACTTTCACGGTATTGTCAGACGGTTCAAGCTTCGGTGGTCCTTGTGAGCGGGTATGACGCATATGACTAAAAAGAAAAACTAAAATTAACTAGGCTAAAATTAAACTAAAAACAAATAAGCAACTAAAAAAGAAAACAGGTAAGTCCCCAAACTCAGGTCGTTCTCTTAACGCCTCAGACCGTGTCCCCGGCAACGGCGCCAAAAACTTGATGTGCGAAAATATATATAAATAAAACACGAATCGCAACTAAGCTCTAAAAACCAAACAACCTATCATAATTCACACAAACGACAAGTGTACCGGTCGCGTATAGCAAAGAAAAGGAAAGTCCGGATATCGAACTCGAAGACACATGAGAACGGCTCAGATTGTAAACCATAATCCAAGTCCTACATAATAATATTTAATTGATTTTTTTATTTTATTTTAATTAATTTAAAACTAACTTAACTTAACTTAACTTAACTTAACTTAACTTAACTTAACTTAACTTAACGAAACTAACTGGAAAACTTAATGGCACTAACGGAGCTCTTAAGGAATATGAGGAAACGACTACCTAGGCAAGAATCCTATTGATAGTTCAACGGATAACAGAATTAACTAATCACACAATACCGGGATCTTAAAATAATCAACTAAGGCTCATTAAAGTTCGCTAGATCACATCTCGGTCTCACCAACTAATCCTCACAAATCTAAGAAGATTTGTTGGGCGATTTGCTAGCATTTCATTTTGTTGGGCGATTTGTTTTGAATGGCATTAGTTTGGAGATTTCGCTAGTAATGCACGTCAGGTGTTTGATTAAATGCCAACACCAAATTTTATTTTAATTTCCTTTGTTTCCAAAATCACAAAAAAATTTTGATTTCTTAAGTGATTTATGAGGGCCTGTGGTGGAGAGCCGGGTCCTAGCTCGGGCATGGGGATTTGGCGTTGCCCCTTTAAAAATTTTCATTTTTGCAAAGATGGTATCCCGAGATACAAGGGCTACTCTAGGCTACTCATGCATTTTCAGCGGGATCATTTCAATGTAAAGGAAATGAGAGATCAGTTAAAGGAGCGCTTACTTCGGACTTGGAACTTTACAATGACGTTGTCGAAACCTTACGCTTGCTTAAGAACTGGTTGTGCGGGGAGTGCATGGCCCTGCCTTGAATAAGCCTTTTCTGCACTGAAAAGAAGTGGTTAAATGCACCCCATGTGCAGGAGGCAACTTTGATTTTATTGTGGGGATCCCTCAACCCCGCGATTCGCAGGTGGAACTTGGGAGTGGTCTGTCTAAGACGTTTGTGGTAGATGTCGCTCTCCTTGAGCGCATCCTCGCCATTCCTATTGCTACTGTCAAGAGTATCCCGCCCGTGTGTCGCACGACGTTTGCCCAGGCTTTGTCAAGGGGGCTCCGTAAAGTGGTGGATGCCCTGAGGTCTATTGAGGCTTGGGTTAAACTTTTTTTGTTGCGTCACTGCACGTTACGTGTTGTCAAACCGGATACTAGGCAGGAACGAAGGTCCGGTAATAAGAAATCGCTTCAATGTAGCTCCATTATGCGGGCTTTGGCTGTTTGGAAAGATGGGGCAGGTTTAGAAGAGTTGGTGATACCGCTCCTTGAACTTCCTGTGATGTGGAATTGTCAACATAAAGAAGAGGGAGGGGGCAATATCAAGCAGTGCCTCCGGAAGGTAGCGGATGGCCATTACACAGCGGCGATCAAAGTCCTGTGTTCATCCAGGGTCGTGCCTGCTGGGGGGATACATTGAGAGCATTTATAGATAAACATCCTGTGGTGGACACCCTGACCATGCCCTCCGTCGTGCCATCAGAACCAGCCTTGCAGGTGGACGGTGATTGTGTGCTGGAATGTATTAAAACCTTCCCGAAAGGTACATCTTGTGGGAGGGATGGTTTGCGAGCCCAACATATTTTTGACGCTTTCCGTGGCCAGGGGTCTCCAACCGCCTCCGGGCTCTTAAAGGCCATCACTGATGTTATCAACTTGTGGCTTGGGGGGGCTTTGTCCTAAGTTCTAGTTGAGTTCATTGCTTCGCACCATTGACCCCCCTGTTGAAGCCTGACAATGGAATTAGACCCATCGCAGTGGGGGCCATTTGGAGAAGATTGGTGTCGAAAGTCGCTATGTGTAAAATAGGGAAAAAGGTGGCTGCTTATCTAGGGTATTTCCAATTCAGGGTTGGGATCCCTAATGGGGCAGAAGCGGTATTGCATAGTGCTAACAATTTTTTAGCGCGTTTCATTCTGAAGGGTCCCTGACTATGCTCACTGTTGATTTTTCTAACGCCTTCTACGAGGTGGATCGGACGACCCTTCTCAGGGAAGTTAGCTGCATTTGTCCATCCATCTTCCCATGGGTCCAGTTTTTATATGCCCTCCTCGCCCATTTATATGTGGGGGATACTCATATTGGGGCTTTTACTGGGGTGCAGCAAGGGGACCCCCTTGGCCCTTTTCTTTTTGCGTTGGTCCTTCATCCGCTCATCCTTAGGGTGCAGGGGACATGTTCCTTGCCCTTCCATTCTTGGTATTTAAACAATGGCACTATCATTGGTAAGGCTGAGGAGGTTGCTAGAGCGTTGGGCATTATTCGCTCAGAGGGGGCGTCTCTAGGACTTACGCTTAGTATTCGAAAAACGGAGATTTTTTGGCCGGCATATGATGATTCGAAGAAAGTGTCAGGTTTATTCCCTGGCGAGATTAGCAGGCCTGTGACTAGAGTTAAACTCCTGGGGGAGCGGTTAGTCGGGATGCAGGGTTTATTCGGTCTTTGGCAACTAAAAGAGCTTTGAGGGCGGTTGAACTTATGAAACGCATGCCGGACCTAAGGGACCCCCAAAGTGAGCTCCTTTTTGTTGCGCTCGTGCATGGGGGTTGCTAAGTTAGTGTTTGGGTTCCGGGCCTGTCAACCTGAACATGTCAAAGAAGCTGTGTCCGTCTTTGATGCGGGCCTGCGGGGGCAATTGAAGATATTTTTGTGTGTGGAGGACCGCATTTTGGAGACCTCCAGTGGAGGTTGGCTTCCTTCCCTGTGCGTTGCAGAGGCTTAGGAATTTTCTCGGCTGAGTATGTCTCCGCATATGCCTTTGTGGCTTCCACGTCCCAGTCGTGGAAATTGCAGGACCACATCCTGTGAAACGCTGGTGTTAGGGGGGTAGATCCTGACTACTCTTTTGCACTTGGTAATATTGGAATAACTCTCCCGGACCTTGATATAGGCGGTTTTACTGATAAGGAGACCGCACCCAAGAAACCTCAACAAACCTTGGCGAGTGCTCTTTATGGTAAACACGTACATGATTTGGAGGAGCGATTTGATATGACCCGAGACAAAAGGCAGTTTTAGCTTGTCTCAAGGGGGCTCATGCCCAGGATTTTTTGATTGTTGTGCCCATTTAAGGTCTTGGGCAACGGATGTCAGCGGTTGAATACAGAGCCATCCTTAAATACCGGCTTATGATTCCTCTTTTCTCTCCAGACGAATCATGTCCCATTTGTAAAAAAAGCTTGTTTGGATAGATTTGGTGAGCATGCCCTCCACTGTAAGGAATTGTCGGGATTCAAGTATCGTCATGACTGGGTTAGAGATGTCTTATGGGATGTGCTTAGGCGTGCCGGGATCTCAGCCAAGAAAGAGGCACCTGTTAACTTTTTGACTGATCCGCGAGAGGGAAGATCTACCCTGCGTCCTGCGGATGTTCTTGTGTTTAGCTGGACAGGGGGTAAGCATGCGTGTGCTGACCTCACTGGGTGTCCCCGTTGGTGGGGCTCAGAGACAGTGGCTTCGTACCGGGACAGACGGTTTTAAGAGCGGAATCTAGGAAGGTTGCTAAGCATGAGGCAGCGTGTTTGGAGAATCAGCACGTGTTCATTCCATTTGCCTTAGACACTTTGGGATCCCTAGCTCCCGAGGCGGTTCGCTTCTTGGAGCGGGTGCAGAAGGTAGTCCAAAGTGACTCGCAGAGCCCGAGGAACCAAGGATTTATATTTAGTAGAATAGGCTTTGCGATTCAAAAGGGGATAGCGGCGCAGCTTGTTGCTCGCTTACCCATTATCCAGATGTAGCTCGGTTTGTGTTATATGTAAATTTAAAGTTTTTCTTGTGTAAGAAGATTGAATAAATGCACCAGGATAAAGATTACTAAAGTACCCTAATGACGCATCTCCTTTCGGACTCAAAGACACAAAACCCGCTTAAAATTGGTACTAGCAATTCTAGGGATAAAAGGGTAAAATAATCTAACTCGATCTAAGACACATATTTGCACGAAAAACTAAACCGCACGAGACCAAAACTCGCTCTCGCGCAATTCTAACCTATTCGAATAAAGATGTGAGACAAACTGACTCCTTATTACCTCTCGGTCGCAAAGAAGGTGAAACTATTGAATTTTAATAATTAATCGCACTCAAGATTCCTATGGTAGTAGTAACCACAAATAGATCAAAAACACCAAGTCTATGACCTAAACGTGGAACCCTGACCGAATGACACACAATCAATCAATCAAAGTAATACACGGAACCACAAGCAATAATTATATAAAAACAATATTTTAATACATTAAAGATTGAATTATATAAAACTTTTCAATAGTAATACGGCGTGTAATTAATTAAAACCAAATAAACCGTTAAACAATGTCAATAATTATCTCAACTTAGATAGTTTAGATATTTAGCTACTCATAATAAGATACAAAAACAAATAAATTCTAGTAGCAAAACTCTTGTTCACAATATTCGTGGATTAAAATTAAAATAAAGATGAAGACCACACCAAGTAATCAATATGTCACTTCAAGAATAATGGCAGTCTCACTAGTGCTTTCTTGCGTCACTTTCCTAAAGGTGGTTGCTTTCTCTACCAACAAAAATACCTCCTTTGCAGTAGTAGACATCCAGAAAATATTCTCTCTCTTCTGTCTCTAGTATGCGACTGCTGTCCCCCACAATCTCTATTCTTAACAATCCCTCCCTTTAGGTTTTTTTTTTTATATATATTCCAATGATAGTCGGTTAAAATACTTGATGCATGTGGGCTACAAACTTTCATTCCACCGGCCTATTACAATTCCCTAGCTCTCGGTCTTTAACAACCCAATTAACTTTTATATGTTCAATGCCATTATACCACCAATGATACTTATTAGTTTACTTTAAAATTGAAATGACTGAAGTTATGAACATAAATAAACTTGATTGACTTCCATTAATTAATAAATAACTTTGATTCAATTTCTTTAAATCCAACGTAAAAGAAATTTCACTTATATTATATAATAGTATTAATGAATTAGTTAGTATGTAGACAAGAATAAATAAAACGAATCAATTAACGGCTATTATTGTTGAACCGATTTACTATGTTATCTCAAGCTTAGTTTAATACATCGGTTTAGCCCGCTATCTCATGAAATTCTTAAAATTCAAATACGAACCAGTTAACAATAACATTCAATAAAAACTTGACTCAAAGTACTTAAAATGTATGAAATATTTATATAATAATAATAATATGTATATTTTATACCATATCAATAACGGGTGTTGATCTCGGAAGAGCTTGGAGTGTGGGAACCAGAATGTGTAGTCGGGCATCAAGAAACCAGATGCCGAGGTCATCGAAATTTGAAGTGGAAGAAGAGGGGTCATCGAAGAAGACGGATGGTTGCATGGTGAAGACAAATGTTTTAATTGATACATTGAAGGGGTTTTTCCGAGGTTGACGGCTGAAACGAATGTCAAATGGGTGAGAATTTTAATTCCGATGATTTTGAAAATAGTTGCCTGCTTCCTTTGAGCGATAGCCAAGTAAGGCCAAGATCAAAAGGAGGCCCATAATGGAAGACCCGTTTGGACTTGATGAGCTGTTGGGAACTCTGTTAATATTCTAATAATGTCCAGAACGCCTGTTTTCAGAAACAAAAACCTGACGGTGGCTCGACTAGTAAGAAAGTGACAAAGAGATAGAGCGTGAGGACAATTTAGATAAAGTTTGTGGGGGAGGTAGTGGAACTGACAATTATGGGAGAAGGAGTTGAAGTAGTTCATCAATGAATTTTTTGTCTGTGAACATTAAAGGAATGGGGGTGGAGTCGAAGGAAATAAATATTAAGGAAGGAATCACGTTCTTGGCTATCCAAGAAACATGTGCTGCCAGGGGGTTTGTTAAGTGTGTAGGATACTAAGTTATTCAAACCCATGGGCATGGTCAAGGAGAGGAACTTTGTGTTTTTAAAAGGTGATCTAAAAGGTTGTGCCGAACAATTTTGTATTCTCAGTGTGTATGCCCCGCAAATAGCTTCGGAAAAGAAGGATTTATGTGATCGAATTGGGGAGCTAAAAGGCAATCATTCTGGTCACTGGATTATGCTTGGTGACTTTAATGCGGTTAGATTTCCTTGTGAGCGAAAAAATTCTTCTTTCAATCCTAGGTGCGCTAGAGATTTTAATTCTTTCATCTTTGAGAATGAATTGGTGGAGTTTGCTATGAAAGGGGGTAAATTTACCTTTTCTGTTGGTAATAAATTGAGTAAAATAGATAGGATTTTGGTTACCTATAGAGTGGTGGCCAGGTGCTAGTCTTAGAGTCTTACCAAAACATCTATTTAGTCATAGACCTATCATCCTTATCACCAAGGAGACCAATTCTGGGAGTCGGCCTTTTCGGGTTTTCAATTCTTGGCTAGAGAGGGACGACTTTGAAGAGGTGGTTCGGGGGGTGCTCGAGAATTTTCAGTCTGCATATCCCCCTGATGTTAGACTGTTAAGAAGTTCAGGTCACTTAGGGAAGAGATTAAGAAATGGTGGTGCAAAACAAAAAGTAAAGATAGTGAGAGAAAACATTCTTTGACGTTTGAAATGGATAAGTTAGATGTTGAATTAAAGATAAGGGAGCTAACAGAAGAAGAAGAAGAGTGGATTAGACTGGAATGTTTTAAAAACTTGGAAGAGTTGGAGGCTTTTAAAACTAAAAATCTGAGGCAGCGGTAAAGGGTTAGGTGGGCTTCATTCGGAGACTCCAACTCATCTTTCTTTTCACAGTTATATTAGCAACAAGAAAAGGAAAAATTCGATCGCAGGCCTGGTTGTTAACAACACCTGGTGTGACAAGCCGAAAATATTTAAAAAGGAGATTTTTGAATTTTTTTAGAGCCCGATTTAAATAAAATCTTAAAGAAAGAGCTAACTTAGTTTGTCATGGCATAAAAAAATTTTCTGAAGCTGATTCCATTCTGTTTACTGGTGCTTTTTCTAAAGAAGAAATAAAAGAAGCAGTGTTTGGGTGTAATGGCGATCGGGCTACTGGACCGGACAGGTTTGATCTCATGTTTATTCAGCGTTTCTGGGGGTTATTCGAAGATGATTTCTTAGAGATCTTGGGGAACTTCCATAGGAACGGAATAATCAATAAAGGTTGCAGCTCGTAGTTTATTGCTCTAATTTCTAAGATCTCAGATCCAGTTTGTCAAAATGAGTACCGTCCGATCAGCTTGGTAGGGGTAATAAGTAAGGTAATATTAAAGTGCTTGCAAATCGGCTGAAAAAAGTGCTTGGCTCGGTTATATCAAACACACAATCGGCCTTTTTGAAAGGGAAGTCGATCCTTGACGGGCCTCTTATAATAAATGAATTGTTCTCTTGGGCTAATAAGGTGAATTATAAAGGTTTCTTTTTGAAGATTGATTTCGAGAAAGCCTATGACAATGTGAACTGGAATTTCTTAACATCCGCCATGACTCAAATGGGTTTCCCAGCTAAGTGGTGTGAGTGGATTTGCAGGGTTCTTTCTTCAGCTAGATCCTCGATTCTCGTGAATGGGTCCCCGACGTTTGAATTTCAATGCTCGAAAGGGTTGAGATAAAGAGACCCCATCGTCCTGTTTCTTTTTATTATTGTTATGGAAGCGTTTTCGTGTATGTTTAAAAGATCATCTGAGGCGGGGATTCTTAAGGGCATTCAAACTCTTAAAGGGGGTCCTCTTTTATCTCATATTCTCTATGCCGATGATGCTTTGATAATGGGAGAGTGGTCGATCGCCAATCTTAAGAATGTGGCTAGGACTCTGAGATGCTTTCACGTGTGTTTGGGCCTCAAGGTAAATTTTCATAAATCATCGTTTTTTGGGTGCAATGCAAACATGGAGGAGCTGAGTAGTATGGCGGAGGTCATCGGGTGTAAAGTTGGTTCTTTGCCTTTCTCGTACCTTGGGATTTTGGTAGGTGCTAACATGAATAACTTTCACAACTGGAGTGGTATTATGGCTCTGTTTGAGAAAATGTTAGATTTATGGAAGGCACGCACCTTGTCAATAGATGGGAGAGTGGTGCTTATAAAATCGGTTTTAGAAAGTTTACCGATGCACTACTTTTCTTTGTTCAAAACCCCCAACAAAGTGGTGGAAAAATTAGAAGGTATAATGAAAAGATTTTTGTGGTGTGGGTCAAGTAATGCCAACAAAATACATTGGGTGGCGTGGGATAGGGTCACTCTTCCAAAAGATAAAGGGGGTCTCGGAATTTCGAGCCTAAGAGACTTTAATAACTCTTTGATTGTTAAATGGATTTGGCGGTATAAGACGGAAAAAAGAGGGTTTATGGCGTAAAGTGATAGAGGCCATCCATGGGCTGATGGGCAAAGAGTTGGTTGGGAGTTGGTGCCAATGAATAATAAGTTTACTAGTGTGCGGAAGAATATTGCCAAGGTGGTGAACAAACTTAAAGTGGCAGGTAGCAAACTGGAGGACCTCATCAAAGGAAAGTTTGGAGACGGTAAGGCTTTAAGTTTTTGGTTCGATAATTGGACGGGGAGGGGTAAGATGAGTTCGACCCTGCCAAATTTGTTCAAGCTGGATAAGTTTAAAAGATGCATTGTTAGTGACCGATTTTGGAAGTGGTTAAGGAATCTGGCGACGCGGGTTGAAAGGGCCGAATGGGAGCGGTGTTTTCGGCTTATGATTGTTGTTGTCCAGTCGAAGTGATGAAGGAACATCCGGTCCATTAATTCGGCCTGGCCCAAATGTTTATTTTCATCTATAATTGGATGTTAGGGTTTATTGTTCATTTAGTTTTTGATTAAGTTTATTATTATAAGAACATTGTTCTTTAAGCCTTTGGTTAATTTTATCGTCTTTGATTAATCATGAGTCTCTCGAGCCACTGAATGCTTCTGTTCGTCTTTGATTAATCTGAAAAAAGTTTCAATAATTCAAAGGGCGGCAGTATTTGTGATTGTGAGTTTATCAGGAAGAAGATAAATGTTAAAGTGAAGAAGGGTACTTTTGGTATTTACCCTGTTTAAAATAAAAGGATTTTAAATTTAAAACTTCTAATAATTGTACTTATTATTTTATTATTTTATTGTTTTTTTTTACTGAGTTCTCGAATAGGAGGACAAGGACCAACAAATGATACTAATATTTATATATTTCTATATTATTTATTACTTTGCAATTTAATTCTTTTTTATATTATTTATTACTTTGCAATTGATATTACTTAATCCATTACTTTGACTTAATCTTCTTTTAATTTCTTTTAAACATGTAAGGGTAAACAATTTTAAACTTTTTGTTAGGTTTGGTTATTTCAAACATTCAATAAATGGTTTAATCTAGATCGGTTTAGTTAGATCTTATAGTTTGGATCGTTGCGCTTTGGAGCAATGCATAATCAACATCATATAGTTTCAGTTTCCAAGGAAAACATAATCGAGCCATCGTTTATTAGTTTGGATAGGTTACTTCAGTTCGGTTTTGACATGTTATTTGCTTTCGCTTTAGATAATATGTTAAACTCACCCCTTGTTGTATATCAATTTGCAAAAATCATAACTAGTCGTATGCTAATGAATGTAATATCTTTTTTATTATGACCCTCCTATCGTAAAGTTCTGGTTTCGCCACTGTTAGATGCTACAAAGATGTATAATTTTATATACATCAATCATCAACCAACCGCAACCTCCAACCATTGTATTGTTGCAAATAGTTGCCAATTAAGCTAAAATTGCAAATGTTTTTAATTGTACCAGAACGCCTAACTGTTGCAATACAATTGTATGACCCGCCATGATCACACTTTAGCCAAACTTTAACGACTTCTCCACCAGCTATTGTCTTCGACCGTTGGGTTACTACGACAACACCAACTTCACGACTTATCGTTTACGCCCAGTCCTTAAGTTCATCGACAAACGAAAAAACTGAAAACAAATTTAACATTCTGTTAAAAACAATATCGTCATAAAATAACAGAAACATACTTTATAAAAATTATTATACCTCGTTGATTGAAAATGGTGAGACATTGTCGGAAGTTTCACCAACACAATCATCTTGATTGTCATCATCAGAAAATGACATATCTAACTCGTTTTTTTTTATTATTAAATTTTTTGATATGTTAGAATATTATGCAGTGAAACTATATAAGCTCTATATATATTTGATTGGTTAGAATATTATGTCGTGTCATATAATTAACGGTGGAATCTTGTTTCATATAATTAACGGTGGAATCTTGTTTCGTGTCAAATGACTGGCAGAATATTATATGGTGTCAAATAATTACCCTGCTTGTACGAGTCGTATAAACTATACTACTTGTATAAAACCGGTCCTTCACGGGTCTTTCCAGACATGGTACACTGAACTAACGAGTCTTATAGCTTATACTACTCGTATAAGTCTGAAGTCTAACCAAACACTATCTAAAAAGCTGCGTACACATCTGAAAAGCTGGTATGTACGGTCATAGAAGGGTGTTGATCCAAAACGACTCGTATAGGCTATACTAGTCGTAAAGAGGGTGTATACGTATGGGCTATACAAGTCAGCATCAAACAACATTTAGTTTTAGTATTTCTGTTTTGTCCTGAATAGGGGTTGGTTCCAATGGAGGGAGAAAACACCCAAACACCGTCACAGTCGCCGGAAGAGAAAGACGTAGTAGTAATGAGCGAGATTCACTTCAATGGATCCTTCGTTTCTCACTTTACCTTCTCAATTCCACCAGGTGAGTGCTTGTGCTTGTGCTTGTGCTTCTCATTCAAATCCAACTCATTTATTGTTGTTATATCTCCATTTACAAATTGAAACTCAAACCTTGATTATTTCAACTCTCATAATTAACTACTACTTAGTCAACCATCACTTCATTTTAATAACTTCAGTTAGTTAGGCGGGACAACAACTAGGTTAAGCTTTATTATCATCCATAATAACAACTACTCACTCACTCTTTTTAATGTAACTTTTTTCAAATATAAATATAAATACTAATACTAATACTGAGGTTTGGTTATTTCCGTTATTTGTACACACATAACATAACCATAATGGAATCGAAAGACTTGATTATAATTATAATAATAATAATAATAATAATAATGTGTGTTCATTATGGATTGTAGATGTTGACTACATTCAAGCCAAATATGAGGAGGTTCTTGATGATTCAAAACTCAACCACGAATTGGATCATGATGGTGATCTTGCTTTACCTAGACGCAACAGTCAGTTTTCCACTACCCATTTTGTTTTTCATTAATTATATACAAGCTCGTTTACGCTCAGGCTCCATTGTCTTGTGTTTATAATTCCTAGTTTTGTTTTTAAAGAAACAATCCATCTTGTTTGTAGAACATTTAAAACACAAATTTCATGTGGCTATTCAACACAACATCACCTCATCAATTCCAAAGGTTGGTTTGCAGGTAATAAATGCATATATTATTTATTATAAGTAACTGAATTTATTTTATTTGCTATGGAATGATGAAATATGATGTTTTTAGTGATTTAAAAGAATATGTATGCAGTTAAGAACTTTAGGATGATATAAATAGATTTTCTTTTAGGTTTGGAGAGCCGAACTAGTACTTTGTGATTTTGTATTGCATAAGATGTATACTTCATCTGTGTTTAACGGGATTGTAGCAGTAGAACTTGGTGCTGGTACAGGTAATTGAGTAATCTAAATCAGATAACAAATTGTTAAATCAAATGTGTTGTAGAAGATAGTGTTGGGATATGCTTCGTTTATGTTGTAGGCTTGTAAACCAACTGAACAGGAGCATGCTCTTGTTCATTCATTTAATTTTAACCAAACACGAAATAATCAAATGGATTTTTTGTTCATGTTTGTTTGTTAAGAAGATGAACATGTTCGTTTTCGTTTGTTAAGATTCTAAACGCACAGTTCACAAACGTAAACGAACACAAATAAACATAATTGAACAACCATAAACGAATATATACGAACATATATTATATGAACACAAACGGGTTAAATGAGCCTAAAAAACTTATAAAATTACATAGTTAAATGGGTTAAATGAATGTTCACGAGAGTAACTAAAGACGAAACATGTGTTTCGTTAAACAGTTCACTGAATGTTTGGTTCGTATGCAGGTCTATTTTACTGTTTAAAGGTGTAATAGACACATAACCAGACGTTCAAGTTTTTGGCAGAATTTCTGATCATTTAAGTAATTAATAAACTAATAAATAAGCATTTTTGTAAATAAAAAGGAGACGTTTTATGAAGTGAGAGTAAAAGGCTATCAAATTTGGTAAATAAGGTTGAATACGTAATCTTATTTTACCTTTGTATACTCTGTTTTTTTTTTTTTTTTTGCTTACATTACATGATTTCATTTTTTTTATCCTTGTTAGGCTTGGTTGGTATGCTACTTGCACGGGTCGTAAAAACAGTCTTTCTGACAGGTACATATGCATATGCACATAGATTTACAATCTCTCATTTATATATTCCTAATGATTATTATCATGTGATAGATCATGGGGTTGAGATACTTGAAAATTGTGCTACCAATGTCTATCTTAATTCAACATTGTTACCATCTAAAACCTCGGTCTATGTACGAGAACTTGATTGGAAGGCTTCATGGCCACCTACGCAAGACAATTGTGCATCTTCTCAAAGGTGAAAACATTATCATTTTACCTTACTTGTAAGTGGAGGTGGTAACTGAGTGGGTCAAGTGGGTTGTGTAACTGGTCAAAACTCAAAACAGGTTGGGTTGAGCTGACCCACAAACACTTGTTTCTTTTTTCTTTTGAATATTATATATGCTTGATGATTTAAAAATTATTAATAAAATAGCAGACCTCCTAAATAGAAGCAAACTTTACACTTTTTATTGATTATAGCAACTAACTTTAAAACAGGTGCAAAATAGAGGCCAACTTATAATTTTTTTTACCAATTTTGGAAACCAACATCATTTTAACCGATTTTACTTGAAAAATTAACATTCTGATGCGACACTGGTAACTGGTTTATGCCATGCCAATTGCCACATTTGATGTCACATATATAAAAATTTCTTCTGTGAAAAAAATATAGAAGAAGAGTTTATTTACAAGTTTGAGAAAATGATGTTTTTTTAATTATAACCGTTAAATTTTACATTACATGACACATGCCTTATATATACTCTAGGGATTTTGAAAAATCAACAAAAAATGTCCTGTATGTAATATGTAACTATGTATTAAGCAGGTCCATTTGTTGCTACAATTAGTAATAAGCCGTAATTTGGTTGCTAAATCGGTAATAAAGGGCTTATGTTTTGAATCTTATTTGAAGTTGGTTGCTAAGATCACACAAAAATGTAAAGTTTGTTTCTTTATCGTGTAAAATGGTGTAGGAGATTTTATACGTTTTAAATATATTTCGGGTGACTCGACAAGCTCGGCCCTTTTCTGTTTTAACCAATTTATTTTTATTTAATCCATTTGTCCCGTTAGAGGCAAAGTTTAACTCAGTTCAACCTGTTTATTCATAAACGGGTCAGTGGTTCGGACTCAATGTTTATTTTTTAATCTAGTTATGCTTGGAATCAATCAAAATTTGAAGAACTAAAAAGGGCATCTTTGCTGGTAGCTGCTGATGTGATTTACAGTGATGACCTCACTGATGCATTATTCCATACTTTAGAGAGATTAATGTCACATGGTTTAGAAAAGGTAAATGTTCGCTAATCAGGGTTTCAACTCTCACCATTGTTTTTGTTTACATCCATGGATAATAATATGTTGATCTAATTTTAGGTATTATATTTGGCTCTTGAAAAGCGATACAATTTTAGCATTGATGATCTTGATGTTGTTGCGAATGGTTATTCACGTTTCCGAAGTCACGTAACGGATGAAATAGGTAATTTTTCACTTAGACTTGTTTACTTGTTGATTCGGTTTTTATGCCTGCCTTTTTACTGTTAAAATGGATTAAGCTAAAAGATTTAACAAAAAAAGAAACGGGTCAAATGGGTCAAACCTACTGAATCACTATATCAAATAAGGTTATGTTATTGTAATAATATAGTTTTTTTTTCCAAAGTATATTTAACTCATTAACAATGGACAAAGAAAAAAGGTTTTGTAGGGCAGCGTGACCTACTGATTTTGACCCAGACCTGTTTCAAGTTAACTGATTTTTGACCCGAACTCGTTTAGGATTGATTTCTGATGGTTGGTTGGCAAAATAGATGATGCAGAAAACAATGAGCTTCACAATGGATCTTTAAGTTATTTTGTGGGCACGCGCATTGATGTTACAAAGATCCCTCAGTACGCGATTAATTACAACCGAGGACATGATTTAGAGCTCTGGAAAATCAAGTATGTGAGAGAAGAAAAAGAATCTATAATTTGAACCTGAACCAGAATCAGAGTCACTGCCTGACTAACAAGTTTTGGCCTGTTTACTTAGTAATGACCAATGAGTAAACCAAAGGACCTGATGGTGCTAGAACCGGCTGCTATGTCTACTTTGGTCTTTAGACAAGCAAAACCCTCTTGTGAACCATTTGACTAGAAGTCCGTGTTTGTTCGTTTTATTTATCAAACGAACAAACAAGAACAAATCTTATGGTCACTTAACTAATTGAGGGAACATCAACAAGTTTCTCGTTCGTTTTTATACATTCAAGTGAACTTTTTATTTATTTATGTATATCATAAACACATCATTGACAATAACATGGTTTTTATTATCATTTCAAATTTTAGTGAGTGATTAATCCGAATGATTGATTAGAATTGAAGATAAAGATGGAACGCAGTTGTACTTATCAGTTATGACAACAAGTTATCTCTTTGATTAATTGTTCTTTAGGTTTATCTTTTAAACTAGTACTAACACTCGCCGCCCTGAGCGGAGGGGGTGTAAACCGTGTATTTACATATCCACTCCACTCAAAAGCATGAAGTTACCACCACCATCGCCTTTACTAGCCATCCTATCTCTCATAGCCAGTAATTAACATTAACCATTAAGATACTGAACAAAAAGTAGACGTAAAAACGTTAAACCACACATGCTCGTTGCGACGGGGTCGTTAAATGAAGAAAATACATAAAAACGTTGAACCAGACACATGTGTTGCAGCATGTTAACTCATTAAATTAGACATAAAGTTGAAAAAGAAAAAATGTAAAAGATGAAAAGTATATGAGACCAACGTTGAAAGTGGAAAATGTTAGTGACTAAAACTAAAAAATATTTTGTGTCATATATTTGTAAACTATGAAAAATGTAAGGGGCAAAACCGAAAAAAGAAAAATATAAAATAAATATTACATGGTACAAATTTTAATGCACATTATACAAAAGAGTAATGCATAGTACTCCCACAAATGTATATATATAAATTTCTTCTTGTGTTTAAATATCGTTGTAGTTTCATTATCTTTGTAAAAGAAGAGAAAAATTGTTACAAAAGCCTTTCTTGCTTTCATCTTATTCTTAGGAGTGTTTGTCTACACTACAAAAGTCTAAAATCAATGGTGTTTTTATCTAGAGACTAATTCGAGATGGTCAATCTTCTTAGAGGAGTTTTTTTTACCAAAATGGGTAGGATGGAAAAATTATTTACCAAAATTGGTGATTTAAAAAGTATTTATCATAATAGGTATTTTTCATTTATTCCATTACTAGGTTAGGTACCCGTATGATACACGGGTTGGATAAATTATATTTTAAAAACGTCAATGAATCTAAAGATGCACTTAAAACATCTAAGAAATTATAATGAAGACAAAATTACATGACAAAACTCTCTAAAAATCTCTTTATATACAACGTTCGTAGTCTTTTTTTTAAACTTGACCATCTTCATAAAAAAATAGTACTTTGAGTCCTCGTTTTAACTCTAGACAGTGCAACATATAACTGGCCATGGGCGAAAACTGGTTGTCTAAACAATAAACCAACCCTAGAAAGTGATTGGCTTTGGCTTTTATTTATTGTCATTGAAAAACAAACAACAACCGGAAACTGTCTCCTTTGAAATCTAAACAGAATTTTTTTATCTGTTGGTATAAGATTTGTTCTTAAAATATAAGTGCGGTCACCAATATTGGTTCCAGATATGACAACTTCAATAACACGATTATAAAGTCTTTTAACCTGTATTCTTGTTCCATTACATAGACCATTTTTTTGGTAAACATTTCTAAGTAGCATGATCGGTACTCCAACTTTTAGTACTAACTTGTGATTTGACATTCCATAAATTTTTAATCCATTTAAGACATAAGGAGAGTACATATTTTCTTGAAGCGTGTCACGAACATTTTCATCTGGACGTATACTATCAGAGCTAAGGTATTCTTTCTCTTCTCCTGGAAACATGGATAACAAATGATCGTTAACTTCCTCAACAACCTTATTTGTTGGTGAGTAAGGCTCCTTCACCAAAGAAATATGGATTTTCATAGTCTATGAGGATACAAGGATATACAAAGTTAATTAATTGTGAAATAGGATCACTGGTATCCTTAATAAGAAGATCGTCAGGAATATCAAAAGTCGCGTCACCATCATTTTGACCATCAAGTTTTCCCTCTCCTAGATCCAAAATCCAATTAGCGAACTCTTTTGTTTCTTGTATTTTAGATTTGTCACTTCCAACAGTTAACCTCATGTTTTTTTGTTAGTATAAGTAGTTTGCAAATACCCAAAGGTAGGATGAACACAAAGATGCATTAACAATGTCTTGCCTAGTGCCGCCTTGAACAATAGGAAGAGTTTGTCTAAAATCACCACAAAAACGACAACTTTTCCACCAAATGGCCTTTCACAATTCATGTTACCATTTTGACCCAACATGTCTCTCAATGTTCTGCCCGAAGTTTCAAACACATGTTTATGAGTCATAGGTGCCTCGTCCCATATAAATAACTTTGTTTTCTATAATAAATGAGCAGCATCAGTTTTTTTTAATGCCACAAGATGAAACCTCAGTAAGATTTATAGAAATTCCAAACCTTGAATGTGTTGTTCTTCCTCCCGAGTCCCGACAATAATAAAGATGCAATGCCGCTTGAAGCAACATTCAAAACTATTTCTCCTTTGGATCTTATTGAAGCATAAAGTGTCTTCCACGAAAAGGTTTTACCAGTTCCATCATAACCGTAAACAAAGAATACAACATTAGTTTTGTACATATTGTAAACGGTTATATGGTTACTATACACTAAAATTAACAATATCTAAAATTGTAGTATTTAAATAATTTATGTAGGTAAGTATAATGTGTAAATTTAATATTGATGTGATGATTGATAAAGCTAATAAGAAATGTTTTAAATCTTAATTAAAGTTGTATTTTAAATAATAAATTTAATTAGAAATTACATGAGTGTGCCACTTGTCAAAATATTAGGTCAACTAAGGGGTTTGTAGTTCAACCAACATTTATGTTTATTATAATAGTAGATTTTACTAATCTAATATAACTTCTTTCTTTCTTTTTTTTTATTTAATCAACCAATTAGTATGAATTTCTTTTATTTTCTCTACAATCAACTCATTTTAGAGTTTTCTTTTAACTTAATACTTAAAATTTACTAGAAATATGTATAAAGAATTTTCACCTTTGCATTCAAAAACATAGTTTCTTTCTAATTCTTTATTTTAATTAAAACCTATATATAACATATCTGTGACACCCGACATTTTCAGGTTAACTTCGTTAACTAAACCCAGTTAAATCCTGTTGACTGTGTCAGTAAACCCGGTTAGTTCTGTTAACTAAGTTAATGAACTCTTATACATGTAGTGTCATGTATGCACACATTGAGTTAGTCGTGTCGTTGGTGACCTAAGTGAGAGTAACTAGTTATTGATAACTAGAATAATAAACTTGTCACACATGCTATATGTTATAATAAGTTTGTCACGCATGATATGTTACATGTATTATATGTGATAGATGTAATTGTGTTACATGCTTAAGATGTTACATGATTAGTTATTGCATACCCATATGTTGTAAGAGATTGAACAATTAAATAACATAACATATAATATATTACATTGTAAGTAACCAAAGAGAAGTGCACAATATATGGTGACTAGGAAATGGTTATAATAAAATGTAACATGTCACAAATAAAATAAAATAAAGTTATCTAATGTTTAATCAAATTGATGATGACTTAATGAGGGTGTAAATGAATGTGTAATGAGGATTAAATAACAATGAAGATTAAACTTTTCTTTTTCTCTCCTTGGCCGTCCAATTCACACACATATACACACATTTTATTTTCTCAAAATCTCTCTCAAAAATCATAAACAATTTGGTGAATTTCGAAGAAAGAAGATTGGATTTTTGAATCAAGCAATAGGTAAGTATATTTAGTATACATTCTTGTGTATATTTTGATTTTTAATTCATGAAACCTAGTATCCAAATAATCGAATTTGTGAAAAAATGAATCAAGGATGATCAAGGTTGATTGTTAAAAGAAATTTTGTGTCTTATTATAAAAGAAATGATGGAAACCTTTTTGTAACTAAATATTATTTTATAAATCAGTAAAATAATGAAATACATGAGATTTGATTGTATAAAAATGTTCCTTGATGATTAAAGATCATAAGGATATAAGAATCATGATTTTTGTGACCTTTGGTTTAAATCTGCTTGTTGACATATTCTGTGTTTTAGATTGTAGATTGAATAACTTGATGATATGTTGGTGTTCCTGATTGATTTTTGATTCTATGATTAAGTACATTGAATCTAGTTTTCACAAGGTCAAGAATCGTAATTTTTTGGACTTCGTTTGACTGCTTTTTATTAATTTACAAAATCGGGTTGCAATCCTGATTGAAAGATAAATTTTGTGAGCTGTGTTATAAATTGCATAACTTGATATTAAAAATAGATATGGTTGTGATTCCAATTCTGGAATGTTATAAATTGAAGTAGGAATCTAACCCAGTTGGTCTTGCATCAATTGGACAAATATATAATTTTTGGCAAATATTTGTGTACTGCTGTGTTAAAATAGTGACTGAAATTAGGTTGTTGTAGAATGTGAATATTATGTATGTTTTTGTTCATTGTAAAATTATAAGAAAAATATATGTTATACCTAATACTTGAAAGAATATGTGTGAATTATTTGGTAATTTAATCACAAGTTTTGGTTGGTTGGAAAAATCAGTTTTGATGATTGAAAACTTGTTAAGGATGATTAGCATATTGGTTAGTAAAAATAATTGTAGTTTGTAATAGAATGATTGTGGTAAATTGGATTTTGACTTTATGGGTCAACTTAGAACTATTTGACTAAGTGGTTAGTTTTACTTGTGAAGTGTTGAATGTGGTAGAAGTTAGACTTAGTCATAAGATTTTATGAAAAGTGGCTAAGTGCACATTACTTGATTATTGTTAAATTGTGACTAGAAACATCATGTAATCATTCAAAGTCTAGAATATTGGTCAAAAGTCATCAACGGGCCGTCGGTCAACATTTTGGTCAAATGTCAACATTTTGGTCAATGGTCAACATTTTGGTCAATGGTCAACATTTTGGTCAACGGTCAATACAACTCATTTTTTAGTCTTCGGTCATCAACACTTGGACTTTTTAGTCAACAGTCAACAACTTGGACCTTTTGGTCAAAAGTCAAACTATGGTCAAAGTCAACGAAAAGTCAAACTTTGGTCAAAGTCAACAAAACATCAAACTTTGGTCAAACTTCAAATAAACAAGGGAATTGTTTGGATACTAAGGGTTCTAGGAATCGCTTAGCAAATACTTATAGTGCTTGTGTGATTTAGGCACTAGAACAACTTTGAATTAAGCAGTTGACTTTCAATTTGAACCGCATTCGATGTGAGTTTCACTACCCTACTTTTTACTTACTCCTTTTGGGGGGAAAGCATGCAACATACAAACTTTTTGGATAATTGTAAACTTTTTAATACCTCATGTGTACATTGTGAACTTATACTGAAGTCCCCCATGCACATTGGACCGTTAACAATTGTCATTGGCTCGGTAATGAAAGGTAGTACCACTGGGTTTGACGAACCCCCTCGGGGCTCTCGGTTGAGGGAGTCGCCGGGCGTTTCATTTACTAGGAACGCAATATGCACTAGTCTTATATTAGACTCTGTGGGTGGCAAACAAACTAACAAGTCAGCCTCGGTCACAATGGAACTCACACTAATGTAACATGATTGCTAGCGTAATTAACTAGCGGTATTACTAATGCATACATTATCCATGCTTTATTGCTTACAACGTTTAGTTACTAAATGGTTTGTTTAACAAACTTGTTTTTGAACTCAAACCTGTGAACTCACCAACCGTTGTGTTGACCCGTTTTAGCATGTCTTTCTCAGGTGTTTAAGTTGCACGTGCGAAGTTGAAATGAGTCTAGGATGCATGGATCCCACTGAGCATCGAATTATGCTAGGAGTCTTTAATGAAATGTTATGTCTGGGCGTCTTGACACGCACTCTGGGTTTTTAAGTGTTTTTCATAAATTATACGCTTCCGCAAATGTAACAACTTTATTGTAAATGTACTTACCTCATTTAAGATGACCAATAATATTTTTCATTATAAATTGGTTGTTCGTTATGACACATGGCTAGATCCTGGTATGTCACGCGCCTCACGGTAATACCCCGTTAGTAGAAAATTGAGGGTGTGACAGATTGGTACCAGAGCCATTGGTTATAGTGAACTATGTTTGTTTTCAAAAACCAGTCTATAACCGTTTTCAAAGCTTTATGTCAGTTTTAATACTTACAAACCCAGACATACATTTCATTCATGCATGCACTACATATGTGTACGCGTCGTATACACACCACATTGGTTTCACACTTAGTTTCTACACTCATTCATGGCAAGCATATTAATCATGCATTTGCATACACATTTCTTTTGTACTTGGGGTACGTAGTATGTTAGTACATAACCACTTAACTCTAAAATGCCATACGGGTATGTCGACATCATCCACAACATTATCCTCGGATAAGGAGTACGCCACTCTTGTTGTCACATCAGAACCTTCACCCATTCTCACATCATTGCAGCCGAGGAAATACCGGCTTGAATATAGCAACGACATCGTCTAGAATGATGAGTCATCTCAGACCCTTGCACGGGCAACGCCAAACGAGTATAACCTCTTCAAGAGTTGTGTATGTCGGAAGTGAGTCTCTTATCAATCTACCATCTTGAGTATCCTAAACCTGCTAGCCATACTCCACTCCAAACTCCAAACTTGATTCTCGGGTGAGACACACCTCTTTGGGGAAAATTCTGGAAGGCATTTTTCTATAGAAATTCATCGGCATTGAGATGCCATAATTTTCATTCCTGAGTCGCGCGCCCATTTCATTAGTCGATGCTGCTGGAAGAGTAGATTGACTGCGCAACTGAAAACATCTTGTTTTACACTCAAAGTCTATTCTGACCTAAAGGGAAAAAAATGCTTACTTCACTTCATTTCTAGCTTATGTCTAAGTCATACTTCGATTGCATGTTTTCTTCACGAACATGTATTCTGCTGCCATCTGTAAAGCTGAAATCTTAGTGTGTTCGACTCGAGTGAATACTCGGATAATCTATTCCCAACCAAAGTTTGGTGTGAAACTCTGAACTAATCTATGTACGATCAATAAAAAGTCTTTTTGCTCACCTTTTCATGATTAGTATCATTCGATACTCGGCAATCCAAACTAAGGAACAACTTGACACATGGTGGGAGGAATTAGGATGATCATGTAAACCGAATTATTATTTTGGGTGCACACTTAATAATAATTTATGGTGCATGTGAATCCTGATGAATCCGTGTGGTCATAGTCCATGAATCTCAAACCTAAGTTTCCACCATTGCTGGAATCAATCATAACTCGTCCAACAGTAGTAGAAATTGTATAATATGTTCTATAACTAGTAGAAGAGACTAGCCGATTGAAGATGGATCCTCATAAAATTTGATGTTTTAGTTACCAATATGAAAGTTATTTTGGCAAGCTTAAGATATCTTTTCCAAACCTTTTTATGAAAATAATCTGAATTCAAAACCTCTCTTGCGTTTCGTGGCAAGACCTCTAACTCTAGTGTATATGCGAAGTTTTAAGAACCTCTTGTAAACCAACACCATGTTTGTGCGACCTAGCTAAAAGTTCATGTTGATATACTTACCCTGACCAATTGTTAACTTCCATTTTAGCTTAAAATTTTTTTTCCGACCATGACAAACTCTATAATAAGACCATTCCATAAGATAATCCCATTTTTCTCAAGGACATTGGAAAACATAAATTAAACCATCGAACCTCCACTAGAATGCGATGAATTGGAATACCTTATGCACAGATGGAACCGTAACCCTATAACAAGACTCTTTGAGAAATATATTCTTAAACACCCGTCTTTGGCTAACATTCTCAAAAACAATTTTAATCACTCGCCTCATCTTGACCTCGTGAACTAGCTACTAGTATGGTCCTACCTCAACTCTCATGGAAATCGTAAATTTAGTTATGTAACCTTTCATAAAGCGTTGAATCTTCCTCTCGACCCATAGCTCTAAAGACACCTCCCTAAGGATTGGGGAATTCCCTACGCAACTTTTCCTAGAAAGTTTTTGGCTCCAGAGCAATGATTCTTAATTGGCTGAAGTAACGCCTTGATCGTATGTGAAGGCTGATGGTGTAAATCATCTTATGTGCCTATAGTAACATGAACAGGTTTTTGATACAAACCTCCAGCACTGACTCGCCCTAGTTTGAGTCAAACCTCGAATAGCGTAAGTATTATTGAATGCCCTCGTGAACGAAACTAAATTGATTTCTTCCCATTTTTCTTCAGTATAAGGTCGAAGCCGCTAATGCCATCAATTTGCACGCACATAACGAAGTGATAAATACCAAACCTAAACTTCAATAGAACAACGAAGTATGACCTTGACGAGACATATGGTTAAAATTTTCTTCTAGTAAACAAACAACAAATTGATGGACATACTATCCAATGGACGATCAACCTACGAAAATGACTTCGCCTGTGACGAACCTTAATTTTAATGAAACCCAAATAACCGTGTCCTCATTATGACTTCTATTTCCCCTAGGAACAAAGTTTAAGAAAAAACGTATTTCTATTCCCGAAGTACCTTATACCGCCCGACTGAGGATTAGATAGTTAACGTGAATAAGTCATGTCAGTTGGCGTAAGACCATTCATCATCAAAACCCTCCTCAGATCCGTAACTCACAAGGAACGACGAGTAACCATCCATCCAAGTATTCATATGGATTCATATTGGTCTATCTTAGATGGAAAACATATCCTCATCTTTTCTTGCCTAAAGTGGAGAAGAGAAATTTACTAGTTACACTTGACACCGGGAAGATACAGTTTGGTTAGGATTGGTAATGAGAACCACCGAATATGTGCTATTAGTGTGGTGAGTTAGTTGTGGTACACCCTATATATAAACGCTAATGGTATGTTATGTTGGGGACATCACTAACCGACTTTCCTACATTGAGCATAGTTATATTCGCTTTAACCAGAATCGGTATTCACACCAAAGTGGAGAGAAAAGAGCTACCTTACGACCTAGAAATGATCCGCTCACGTTAGGAGAGATATTTTCGAAATATGCCTTGTTCGATGTTGGACTTGAACCACAATGCCTGCTAGAGCGGAGGGCAGGGAAAATCATGTCATTGTGACTGATGATTAGTATTCCTACATAAGATACATTAGATGCCCATCCTACCTAATGACTAAACCTGCTGACCGAGCTAGTTGATGGCGTCTTTTCTTTCGATACCTAGACTAATTAAGGCCAGTCTCAATTAAAGAACCCATTGGATATGCATTCTGCATCTGGTTAAACGTAGTTAATATTGGACCATGTATCTCATTCTCAGTGATAATGACAAACTCTTAGGCTAAAACCATACCTTTGAGGCCAGACAAATACAAACATAAGAAAACGTGTGACTTGTTTCAAACAATCAGAAAACCTCATTGAAGATGGGAGCTAATTTCCATGATCTCCATTATTAATTTATCCTGAACTCCTATCGGATGCAACACCATTTGGGGTAATCATAATTCGTTTGATTGAAAACACATAATCCTCTGTAATCATGGTATTAACAATAAAATGGAATGAAATGAACCTTTGACAATTCCTTTCAATTTCAAATATGGCAAGTCTTTGATATTTCCCGAATATTCAAAACGATACTTAATTTGGGACTTCATTCAGTTAAAATGATTTTAACACCGACTTATTTGGTTCAAATGACAGTTTATCCCTTCCGGAAGGTTAACTCCACTGTTTAGGAGTGGAAGAGCTCGTCCGTTTTTGAACCTTGATAAAGCATCAATTATCAACGAATGCATTTGACACTCACCTTGGATTTTTTTCCACTTAGATCACTTAAAGTAACTCCTTTGGTATCTCCAAATCACGTGATCTTAGAAGTGGAGAAATTTTGACTTTAACTAAATTACTTTGATAGGAATTCTGGTTCGAGCAGTTTCATCAGCATTTTGTTTCGGGACACCTGTCCTTCGTGTCCACGCCATCGACCTCAAAATTTATGTTGAACACAATCTTCTCATGAAACTTTACTACCTTAACTATGTTGAGTAACGATCCAATCTGATAAACCATAGCTCCCTGATTAAAAGAGCGCTAGCTTCCATAGTTTAAGCATAAGCCATAGGACTTCTAAATCATAGTTCAATTGGTCAAGTAGTATATTTTTCTAATGGTTCCTCTTGTGGAATAAAGGATACTCAACCTTGGCTAATCAGCGTAATGGTGATCCGAATCTTATGAACATCCTTGGGATGTTGTAACCTGTTACAAGCGTCCTCATTATTGAGTTCCATGAACTCAGATTACCATATTAACCAAAATAAGAAACAAGACGTATTAGTATTCTTCGCTCGGTAGCCTGACTTGATCAGTAAATGAAACTCTTATATACAAATTCATCTTTATGAACCACCATATCCTTGAGCTATAGAAGCCTTATTTTCTAAATCCTTAACATTTGTATCACTTCCGCAATGGTAGTCGTACCTATTACTAAGCTTATCTGGAAATGAGAGTGAACTATTGAGACTCAACTCCTTTACTACTTTTGAAATTTTGCCATTTCTTTACATCAATGGATGCTTATATTATAATTGCTTCCCTAAACTCTTAAAAAGTCATAGTTGAATGCATCAACTTTTACAAACTTTGATCGGATATTCGTATGACAAACCTCTCGGTTTATTTTATCTTAATATCTCTAATCAAGTGAATACTTGAATCTCGTTTGGTTCCCAATAACATTAAAAATCGTTAATCTTAGCACTTCCTATTTGTTTATATTGTCAAGCGTTCATACGCTTTCACTATCAAGAAACTATGGTTATAGTTTCCGTATATCATAATCAAAATTTTGAGTACGAAATTTCTTTCAACAAGGGGATGACGTGACAAATGAAAATTTTCGCTTAAATACGAGTAACACTGCCCAAATATTAGTGGCACAAGCATATAGACTGAAAGTCTACTTACTTACTGAATGTACAATGAACAAACATATAGACTGAAAGTCTACTAAGGTACTGAATGTACAGTGAACAAACATATAGACATGAAGTCTACTGAATTTACTAAGACCAAAAACATAGACGAGACTCGACTGGTGTACTTAGTAGCATATCAATTTTCGGGACGAAAATTCTTTCAACAAGGGGATGATGTGACACCCTGCATTTTCAGGTTAACTTCGTTAACTAAACCCAGTTAAATCCTGTTGACTGTGTCAGTAAACCCGGTTAGTTCTGTTAACTAAGTTAATGAACTCTTATACATGTAGTGTCATGTATGCACACATTGAGTTAGTCGTGTCGTTGGTGACCTAAGTGAGAGTAACTAGTTATTGATAACTAGAATAATAAACTTGTCACACATGCTATATGTTATAATAAATTTGTCACGCATGATATGTTACATGTATTATATGTGATAGATGTAATTGTGTTACATGCTTAAGATGTTACATGACTAGTTATTGCATACCCATATGTTGTAAGAGATTGAACAATTAAATAACATAACATATAATATATTACATGGTAAGTAACAAAAGAGAAGTGTACAACATATGGTGACTAGGAAATGGTTATAATAAAATGTAACATGTCACAAATTAAATAAAATAAAGTTATCTAATGTTTAATCAAATTGATGATGACTTAATGAGGGTGTAAATGAATGTGTAATGAGGATTAAATAACAATGAAGATTAAACTTTTCTTTTTCTCTCCTTGGCCATCCAATTCACACACATATACACACATTTTATTTTCTCAAAATCTCTCTCAAAAATCATAAACAATTTGGTGAATTTCGAAGAAAGAATATTGGATTTTTGAATCAAGCAATAGGTAAGTATATTTAGTATACTTAATGAAATGTTATGTCTGGGCGTCTTGACACGCACTCTGGGTTTTTAAGTGTTTTTCATAAATTATACGCTTCCGCAAATGTAACAACTTTATTGTAAATGTACTTACCTCATTTAAGATGACCAATAATATTTTTTCATTATAAATTGGTTGTTCGTTATGACACATGGCTAGATCCTGGTATGTCACGCGCCTCACGGTAATACCCCGTTAGTAGAAAATTGAGGGTGTGACAATATCCTCAAGCTTATTTCTGAATCAAACATTATCATAATTCTTAACTAATAAAAAAGAATCGTGTGTGTAAATAATAAAACCAATTTAGTTTTTTTTTTCAAAACCATACCATGATATAAAATCGTCTTTAGTAGGAATATTCATGAAATGTTTGATTCATATATATTTGTAATTGATTTTTGCTGAACTAGATTTGCATTTAAGGGTCAGTTATTCTACAAAGGGTAACAAAAATAAGAAGTGTGAGAAACCATAAATAATTGACATGTGTCAAGTGATGACAAAAAAAGGGTATATAGTTGTATACATTTTCTCTCTTCACATGCAAGACACATGTTAATATCCCATCATTTTAGAACGTCTATAACTTTTTCGTATGATATTTTTTTTAAAAAAAAAAATCATCATAATAACAAACGTTTTTTATCTTTAATATGAGTATGATTTTTGTTATATAAAATTTAAAACAAAAATTACGTCATTGTGTCTTTTCGCACACCATTGTGGCTTTTCGCCCACCATTGTGTATTTTCGCGTATCATTGTGTCTTTTCGCTTATCATTGTGTCTTTTTTCGGCATTGTGTCTTTTCGCACACCATTGTGTCTTTTCGCTTATCATTGTGTCTTTTTAGTCATTGTGTCTTTTCGCACACCATTGTGTCTTTTCGCTTATCATTGTTTCTTTTTTCGTCATTGTGTCTTTCAACTCATCATTATGTTTTTTTAAATACTAATAACACCGTTGTGTAATAATAATATGTAAAAATAATGATAAAATAACAACAAATTATCTAATACATAAAACACAATGATTATTGCATGTTACACAATAACTTGAAACGTAAAACACAGTGGTGAATACGTATAACACAATGACCTAAAACGTAAGACACAATGTTGAATACGTATAACACAATGACCTAAAACGTAAGACACAATGGTGAATACGTATAACACAATGACCTAAAACGTAAGACACAATGGTGAATATATATAACACAATGACTTGAAATGTAAAACACAATGGAAACAACATATTACACAATGACTTGAACGTAATATACAACGAAACAACGAACGCAATACTATTTTTCTCAAATTAAATGAATTTGTCATATGCCAATCTGAATAAAAGACAGTGAACGTAAAACACAATGACTAAAAGTTAATGACGAACAAAACGACACAATGACGTAATCTTTGTTTAATTTTTGTCTTTAATATGAGTACAAATTGAAAAATATAATGATCAAAATCTATAATACAAATCATATAAAAACTCAACTAAAAGACATAATGAATAACAAAAAAAACACAATTAAAAAAACTCGTTAAATTTTTTTTATTTTTATATAACAATATGATACTCATATTAAAGATAAAAAAACACTTATTATTATGGTGAATTTTTAAAAAAAAAATAATGTCGTATGAAAAAGTTTTGGACATTTTAAAATGATAGGGGAATTGCCATGTGTCTTGCATATGGAGAGAAAAGTCAACAAAGGCGGGTTATTACCTTCATGCCCTTTCCATCAATTTTTATTTATTAAATTAATCTCAGTCATTCAAATCTAAGATTAATAGAATGTATTCCTTCTAATCATTCTCATTTTTGTTGTCCTTTGTATTTTAACTTTACCCTTGCATTTAATCCTAAAACAATAATGCAACTAGGTATATTAAAAAAGAACGAAATAAAGACATTATAATTCAAAAAGATGATTAAATAATAGTTATATCGGAAAAAAAAACTAAAGAAACTATAGTTTAGTTTGCTAAAATGAAAAAGTTGATTATCTTGTCTTCTTAGGTTAAAGAAAGACAAATAAAAAATTAAAACATTTACACTAATTTATAAGTTTTGATAAGTATTTTTTAGGACATTTATTTCATTTTTAACCTTTATTTAGCTTATTATTTTGTTTTTATTTTATCTGGGCGTAATAAAAAAATGATATCTAATTAGTTAAAATAAATGTCTAAAATGAGTTGATTGAAGAGAAAATAAAAGAAATGGGTGATTAAATAAAAAAAATAAGAAAGAAGTTGTATTAGAGGGTGAGACAAAAATTAGAAGTGTGGTAAGGATTTATGACTATCCACCTTAAAAATAAATTCAAAAAAAAAAATCATAACTCAAATTATAAATAAAAACGTAAAAATATAAAAAATTAAAAAGTTTCCGGCATTATTCCCGTTAAAAAAAATTAAAAAATGACGAAAAGACACAATGCCGAGATCAAAGACACAATGACGAAAATAAACAAAAGACACAATTATAACTAAAAGATTGCAAAATATAACACAATGACGAACAAAATGTATAACAATGTTAAGTAATATAACATAATATAAAGAAAAAAACACAATATTAAGGAAAAAAAAGTAACAATCAATGGCGAAAATAAACATAATAAACACAAAATATAATAATAAACAAAAAGACATTATGATCTTTTTTACTCACCATTGTATCTTTTTTTTAGAACGAGAAAGACGATGGAAACATTTTTGCGTTTTTACTTTTTTCATTTTTTATTAAATTTTGAGTTATGATTTTTTATTATCATTATTATATTTTTAAGGGTTTTCGTGCATGGCTACAAATATTTCTCATTATTCTCATTTTTATTCCCCTATTTAGAATAACTTGACATTATATTAGATTAGTTAAATAAATGAATAAATGAAATATATCGATTTTAGTAGGGATGAGCTTGGGACACTACCCGTACTCGTACCTGTACTTGTACCCTATTGTACTCGAACCGAAAATCAATAAAATCGTGTCCCAATACCCGTACCAAATTTTTCGATATGGTACGGGTACGGGTAATTCGGGTACGGTACCCGCTTATGTACCACTTTTCTTTTTTATATTCAAATCTCTAATGATCTTGACACCGACACCGGTACGAGTAATAAACAACATGAATTAGTCCGGATAATAATATGTTTACAAGTAACAAACAACATGAATTGACTTGAGTTCATGTTTTTTATGATATATAATCTAAATGATGTTGATGCTTGATGGCTGATGATGTGCGATGCTCCAATAGTTGGTTGATTGATGATGGTTGAAGTGAGAAGAAGAATGAAATACGGAGAATTAACCCTAATCGTTATGTGAAATATTAATATTAATTATAATGATAATGATAAGTTTGATTATTATATGGAGAATTGAATATAGAGAAAATATTTATAGATAGTAAATATTGAGAATCACATAAAAATCTCTGCACATTTCAAACGGATACAATATACCGAATGTACCCGTACCATACCCGATTGTACCCGTACCAAAATTCAACAAAAATGAGTACCAATACTCGTACCGAATATACTAAATCGGTACGAGTACGGGTACGCATACGGGTACAGTACGGGTACGAGTACGGGTATTTGGGACAAAATGCTCATCCCTACATGTTAGTAAATACTTTTCAAATCACGCATTTTGATAAATAATTTTTTCACCCTCCCATTTTGATAAAAATACTGTTCATAGAGTAGGCCAGACTCCAAGAACAAAAGGAGATGAAGAGAAACCAAAATTGGAATAGTTTTCTAAATATTTTTAATTATTCTCTTTCTCAAACTTAGATATCAATTTACATGAAACAATGCATAAAATTGGAAACTTAAACAACAACTCGAAAGAAAATAAGGAAACCGAATAATTATTAATAACCTAATTAAAAGTCTTGTGTACCATAAAGAACATGAGCATATATGGTAACAATGATTGATATATACGGTAACAGTGATATATAGAGAAAATACATAAATACTTGCCTCTCAAGTCGCAACAGTGATGTCATAGGCAAAATAAATAATAAGAAAATAAGTAATGGGCCGAATGAAAGTTTTTTTAAGTTAAAGAATTGAGTTGGGCGTGGTTTGTATAAGTATAGGTTGAAAGCTTATTTGGATTTACAACATTCTATTTCTATTTCTATTTCTATTCTACTTTTTGGCGTCGTCGTTTTCTAACACTCAAAAACCGGCATCCATCTTTTGCACCAAATAAATAAACAAACCAAATTCTCTCATCAAAACAATAATAAACAACATTAATTATGGGATGTTCAGAATCAAAGATCGACAGCGTATCAACTGTGAATCAATGCAAGGAAAGAGCAGCATTTATGAAACAATCAGTCTCGGCTTATACCGCCTTTGTCTCCGCCCACTACGCCTACGCTGTCGCCCTCCAGAATACTGGCACCCGCCCTTTGTGATTACGCACAATCAGACCTCCAGTCTCCCGATGACCACCTGCAGTCTCCGCTGCCACCTCCACAGGAGGACAATGACATATTGGCCTGGGATTTTTTTATCGAGTTAATGCAATATTTAACTGACAGTGGAATTGAGAATCCAAGTGGACATGGTGACGGGCAGCTGCCACCATCCATGCTGGGAGATACGGAGAATGTGAATTTAATGAAGGTGTTTAGAGAGCTTGGCGAGGGTTTTATCGAAACCTCACATAGTGCATACA
This sequence comes from Bidens hawaiensis, assembly GCF_021521415.1. Taxonomy (NCBI): domain Eukaryota; kingdom Viridiplantae; phylum Streptophyta; class Magnoliopsida; order Asterales; family Asteraceae; genus Bidens; species Bidens hawaiensis. The sequence goes on along the minus strand of NW_027492102.1, from coordinate 219,376 downwards.
AAGCTTTACATGTTCATGAGGCCAATAAGTTGCTTTACCACTCTGGTTTTGCAGATAATCAAGGTATATATATGAATGATCATATAGCTTTTAATTTTATCGGGTGGAGAGGGCCCGATAAAATCTAATAACCGAACTAGGACTTTACTTTAACTGTTATATTCTGTAACATTGTTGGTTATATTATACTTCTTTCAAAACAATTTTCGGGTTCATGATATCTTAAGTTTGGCTTGGGAGCGTTTTCTTAAAATAAAAACAAGGGGTAGTATATCACATCCAAGTATTAAGCTTTTTTTCAATAAAACTGTGCATTTTATTGAAACAAGCCACCCAAATAAGTATATATTTTCATATAACAAATTTGGTTACCAACATGTCTGATGAAGAAAAATGTTGTTGCTAGTTTTGGATTGTGTAGTTTGAAACTTAATCAAAGTTTTTTTTTATCTGATATCTCAATTAATGCTCATTTCAGGCCAAATTGGGCATTCTATCGTGAGGGTTCTTAAGGGCGGAAAGGTCGATTTTTCTTCCAAAGAGAAAGAAACTCATGCTACCCTGCTAGACAAGATGCTAGCATGGGAGAAGAAGCTATATGCTAGCCTTTTAAATTTTTATATTTTAATCTTTGAAACAATACATGTACATATATATATAACTTTTATTTAATATGCATTTATAATTAATAAATACATAAAATTATAATAAAAATAATATATATTATCTTTTAAATATAAAGATAAACAAATATGGAAAATTAAATAATTAAATACTGAATTCTTATAGATCCATCTCCCGGAGGAACCGGACATGATAATTTTTCATCATCCGGCTCGAGCCAGAATAAAAAGAACTAACTAAATCCATATAAATGTTATCTAGGCACCCGTATACACGATATATGATAAACAAGCCCGTCTCAAGTTAAAATAAAGAACTTATCAGAAACCAAGCTTGAGCTTTATGATGAATAAAGTCTACCGATCCCTTTCGTCTTTATAGCCTCTTCCTTCTCTTCAAAAAATGTCTCTCCCGATCCCTTTCGTCTCTATAGCTGATTATTCCGGTCTTCCGTCCCAGTCTCATCCAATTACCCTAACAGGAAAATAGGAAAATAGTCAAAACAGTGCAGCTTTTTATGGCCCAAGTTCATATTTGTCTGACATTTTTAATAAAACTATACATAATTAGCAAGTTTTACAAAATATATACTAAACACAGCGTGTTTCTTATTAAAATCAATAGGTTTTACGGGTTAAAATAAAACATTTGATCCATATCCTATATAACATGTTAGTTGTATTTAGTTATAATTAGGGTTTTAGCCCATGTAGTTGGTTAAAGCCCATGGTCCTTTTATGGGTTGAAAGCTAGAGTTTGTTTGTGTATAAATAGATGTAGTTGTCTTTGTATTATTCACGCATTCAAGTAATAAACATTACTTTCACAACAACCATCTTCTTCTTTACATGGTATCAGAGCTACGGCTCTCGATCCAAACCCTAGCCGCGATCTGACCCGAATCCAAGTCTGACCAGCCGTCACCAGCAGCCTTCAGATCTGAAACAAGCTCCTACCTTGTTGTTCTGTCCTGTCACGAAATCCTTTTTTTTCGACCGTGAAAGTACTGTTCACCGACGAGCACTGTTCACAGTGGAATCACTGTTCACCGGAATACTATTAACGCCGGAATCACTGTTCACCGGAGTACTGTTCATTGCCGAAATTACTGTTCACGCCGGAAAATCATTGTTCCCGCCGGAAGTTACTGTTCAGACCGGAAATTTCTGTTCACTGCCGGAAAGTTACTGTTCGCTGCCGGAATTACTGTTCGCTGCCGGGATTTACTGTTCACGACGAGTAACTGTTTACGCCGGAATCTGTTCCCGCCCTCCACCCGCACTTGTTACTGTTCACAGTCAATTTTCAGTTTCGTGTATCACTATGGGCGAAAATAAACACATGTATACATTTACTAAAGAGGAGCATGATCTTATTCAACGGTTTCTTACTTCCCAGTTGCCTCATCCTCAAACCAGCTCGGCACATTCAGGTAAACCTTCTAGCCTTGACTTATCATGGGTGATTGATTCTGGAGCTACACATCACATGACTGGGAATCGGGGTATTTTTTCTAGTCTTCAAAATGTTTCCCATGCACTGGTACGTCTTGCCGATGGATCTTCATGTCCCGTTCTCGGCATAGGATCCATCAGTAACTCGGAAAACCTAAAACTGTCTTCTATCCTATTTGTTCCTAAATTTCCTACCAGTCTTTGTTCAGTGAGTCAGATTACCAAACAAAACAACTGTTCTGTGACCTTTTACCCAACTCACTGCGTTTTTCATGAACTAGGAACAAACCAGGTAATTGGTACTGGTTTTGAATCAGGAGGTCTCTATCGTATATCCCCGTTTTCGCATCCTGTAGCAAACTTATGTGATTCCGCTGTCAGGGAGGCTCACTGTCGATTAGGTCATCCCTCTACAGCGGTTCTGAGGCAAATGCGACCAGATTTACCACTTTCGTCTTTTAATTTTCATTGTGAGTCGTGTCAACTTGGTTAACATACCAGGCGTCCCTATCCCCCTAGGGTGCCCAATGGAGTCAGTTCTTGTTTTGAACTGTTGCATTCTGATGTATGGGGTCCTTGCCCTATCAAATCTACGTTGGGTTTTGAATATTTTATTACCTTTATTGATGACTATTCTCGCACTACTTGGGTTTATTTGTTGAAATCTCGTAGTGAGGTATTTTCCATATTTCGAGAATTTAATGCTTATGTTCAAAACCAATTTAACACCACCATTAAAACTTTACGATCTGATAATGCTAAAGAATATTTTTCCACCGACTTTTCTTCATACTTATAAACCAACAGCATTATTAATGAATCATCGTGTGCTTATACATCTCAACAAAATGGTGTGTCCGAACGCAAAAATCGTCACATATTGGATGTTGCTCGCACAATCATGATCCAATCACGTGTTCCTCATCGTTTTTGGGGAGATGCCGTTCTCACTGCCACATATCTGATTAACCGCATGCCCTCAACCGTTCTTCATGGTAAAACACCGTTTTCTGTACTATTTCCCAATGATGATCCATTTCCTCTCGCACCTAAAGTATTTGGTTGCGTCGCCTATGTTCATGACCATCGTCCGAAAACCATCAAACTTGATCCCCGATCCATTCGTTGTGTCTTTCTTGATTACTCACGGGTTCAAAAAGAGTATCGATGCTATAGCCCATCACTTCACCGATACTTTACTAGTGCCGATGTCACTTTTCATGAGTCTCCTTACTTTCCCGAGTGTTCCACTCCTGTTTCTGACCCGTTTCCGACCTCAATATACCCACATCTCCCTTCCTCCCCACCATTCCTGTGTCGATTCCCTCTACCGATCCCTCTACCGATCCAATCTCTGTTGATTCTGACCCACCGACAGAACCTCCGCCACTGCTTTTCACATATGCTAGGCGAGGTAAGGGTCAAATATTAGAGACACTTGATTCACATTCAGGCCACAACCCCGAAATACCCTCAGATCCTCCGTCTGCATCCGAACAATCTACACCTCTCACTGATACATCCTTACCCGATCCGACACCTTTACCAGAAGCTACCCCTGATACACTCATTTATGATCCTCCTGGTGCACCACTACCCGATATACCTATTTCTTTTCGCAAAGAACCCCGGAAATGCACTCGTTACCCAATTCAGGACTATGTTGCCTACACCCACCTATCTCCTGAATCTCATGCGTACACCACTACTCTTGATTCCTACCCGATTCCCAAAAATGTGACGAGCGCTCTCGCTCACCCAGGATGGCGAAAGGCTATGGAAAACGAAATTGGGGCTCTAAAGTCCAATCATACATGGGATCTTGAAACACTTCCTAAAGGGAAGCGTATTGTTGGTTGTCGTTGGGTGTTTACGGTTAAAATACACCCGGACGGCTCCTTACACCGCTTGAAGGCTCGGTTGGTCGCAAAAGGGTATTCTCAGGCATATGGCATTGATTATGATGAAACCTTCTCGCCAGTTGCTAAAATGCCATATGTCCGTATTTGTATTGCTCTTGCTGCCATTAATCATTGGCCGCTCCATCAGCTTGATGTCAAGAACGCCTTTCTTAATGGTGTTCTTGAGGAGGAGGTATATATGGAGCAGCCACCAGGGTTCGTTGTTGAGGAGGAGGCCTCGAAAGTTTGCAGACTACGTCGTTCTCTATATGGTCTTAAACAGTCTCCTAGGACATGGTTTGGTCGATTCTCTAGTGTTATGGGACAGTTTGGGATGACTCGGAGTGCCTACGATCACTCTGTCTTCTTTAGACACCAGAAAGGAAAGAGGATTATCGTAGTTGTTTATGTGGATGACATTATAATCACAGGTGATAACGAGGTCGGGATCACCGAACTCAAGCAGTTTCTTCAATCTCAGTTTCAGGTCAGCGACTTAGGTCGATTGAGGTATTTCCTTGGCATAGAAGTTTCTCGCTCTCCACAAGGAATACTTCTCTCCCAACGAAAGTATGTCCTTGATATGTTGACTGAATGTGGCTTACTGGGTTGTAAACCTGTTGATACCCCAATGCTTTCTACAAAGAAACTCCTCCCAAAGGAAGGAGATCCAATGAAAGATCATGAGCGATACAGACGGTTGGTTGGTAACTTAATTATTTAACCGTCACACGACCGGATATCTCCTTTACTGTTAGTGTTCTGAGCCAATTTATGGTTGCGCCATACACCGTCACTGGGATGCTGCCATTCGTGTCTTAAGATATCTTAAGACCTCACCTGGTTTGGGTATATTATACTCTAATCAGGGTCATTGTCGTGTGGGTGCCTTCACGGAAGAAGGAGATGGTCGGATATCAGGGTTCTCAGATGCAGATTGGGCAGGTTGTCCGATTTCTCGACGATCTACCACCGGATATTGTGTGTTTGTTGGAGGAAATCTTGTATCATGGAAGAGTAAGAAGCAACACACGGTTTCCCGGTCGAGTGCCGAATCGGAGTATAGAGCCATGGCAGATGTAACATCAGAGATGACATGGGTACGTCGTCTTCTCATAGAACTCGGGGTTGTTTCTAATGACTTGATGCGGTTATACTGTGATAGTCAATCAGCCATTCACATAGCCAAGAATCAAGTATTTCATGAGAGGACAAAACATATTGAGGTCGACTGCCACCTTATCAGAGATCGAGTAGTAGGCACACAAACTGATCCTCCATCCATTCAACCAGTTCATTTGAAGACAAATTTTCAGCTAGCAGACATTCTAACTAAACCGCTCCGGAAAGCTCAGATAGATTTTATTTGTAACAAGTTGGGCATGATTAACATCTATGCTCCAACTTGAGGAGGAGTGTTAGTTGTATTTAGTTATAATTAGGGTTTTAACCCATGTAGTTAGTTAAAGCCCATGGGCCTTTTATGGGTTGAAAGCTAGGGTTTGTTTGTGTATAAATAGATGTAGTTGTCTTTATATTATTCACACATTCAAGTAATAAACATTACTTTCACAACAACCATCTTCTTCTTTACATAACAAAACGTTCATGTTGATTAAGCCTGTCAAAACAAATTAATGTCAAACTGGAATTGGGTCAAAACATTTCGTTTTAGAAGTATTAATTTGGTTCGGATCATAATGGGATCCTCACCAAAATTGGTTCGCCTGTAACTGACAAGTGTAATGATGATGAACAGGATGGCGAAAAGATGAAACACGAATACCAGAAAAAGATGGCATCCCTCAATAAACAAAGAACACGAGGCGTTAGGCGTGACAGACTGAAGCAAACAGAAGCAACCTTAAATTGTCTGCAAGCAACATACGCCGTTGAAATGCAGTCCATAGATTCAACCGTCACAGAGATCAATTGCCTTCGCGATCAACACTTGTATCTGAAACTCGTTCAAATCGTAGGAAAGTAAGTACATATTCGAACAATAACAAAATGCTCCAAAATCAATTACTAATGATCAAACTTTATGTGCAGGATGGAAGAAATGTGGAGCAACATGCGAGAGCAGCACGAACAGCAATCGACAATCGTGCAGAGGCTAAACAACAACATCAAAATCTCGCAATTACTGAACAGCACTACCGATAATAATTCGAAAAATATGGAGCGAATTCATCTTCAAGTGACAAAATGGTGCTCCGAGTTGGAAAACCTAATTCTACAGCAGAAGGAATACATCAAATCACTCAACAACTTGCTAAAACTAAACCTAAACTCTGTACATAACAACCTAGAGCCTCAAAACCCTAATATTACGTCACTGTTAAGTACGTGGAACGATCAGATCGAGAAGCTTCCGGACGCTAGGGCAAAAACCGCCATTAACTAATTAGCATCTGCAATTGCTGCAATTGCACAGTGTCAGTCTCACGAGATGAAGTTGAAAGAGAGATGCGATGAGATTAGACGAGAAATTGAGAAAAAGACGCGAGAATTTGAGAAGTGGTGTGATAAGGAGATATCGAGGAGAGTACCGAGTGGTGAGATGGATGACGTGGACGTGATTGCTGAGCAGCAGGCTGTCGTGGATGCCTTGAAGAGGCGGTTGGCGGAGGCGGAGGAGGTCTGCCGGCGATATGGAGTTCAGGTGATGGAGAAGTCGGTGGCGGAGATGACGGAGGCTTTCACGGCGATGACGGAGTATGCTGGTGGTTGTTTGAATATGTATGGAAGCTTGAAGTCTCGGTAAAGTTATTACACAAGTATTTTGGGTTGGTTGAGGATTCTAACTAATTATTCTATAACGTTTTTGAAAGGGTTTTTATTTATTAATTTACTCAAAATATTAGAACAATAGTATGGAAAATAGAACGAAATAGATGGTTGTTTTATTTGGTTAATCTATGATAAATTGAATGAATTATTATTTTATTTTGTTTGGTGTTAAGAAAAATTATATGAAGAAATAAAAATGATAAAAGTACTTAAAAAGAAAATTGCAATGGTGATGGTGGTGGTAGCTCCGACGAAGACAATGGTGGTAACGATGGCGGTCAAGGGCAGTGATAATGCTGGTGGTGGTGGCATTGTTGGTCAGGTGGTGATGGTGATGGTAGGGTAACGACGACGGTGGTGGTGGTCAAGCGCAACAACAATGGTTGTAGTGGTTGCGACGGCGACGGTAAGGTTGGGGGGTGTGTGTGTGTTGGGGGGGTTGTTTTCACGTAGTGTGTTGAAATAGTATGGTGAAAGATGAATTTAATGAAGAAAAAAATGGGATGCGAATGAATGATTTTGATGGAACAAAGATTCCATGTGGAATCGTAGATTCCATTCAATTGAGCAACCAAACACCGTTTTTTCAATTTCTCCAGAATGAGTTGTTCCATACCTCTTTCATTTTTGCATTACAAACGCTGCCTTAAAATTAACTTACATGACATGCGAACTCTAAAAGTTCGTTTTAGTAGCATGTAAACTCCAACAAGTTTACTTATGTGACAAACGAATTAGACATGTTAGCTTGAGAGTTTTCTTAGGTCGTGAGAAACTCAATTGAGTCTTAACCAAACTTAACCCATGGCGTATTGGCTTAATAGTAAGCGGCTTTTTAGAAGGATAAATACTTTCAAAAAGAGCCTAGAAGTAAACTAAATAACCACATTCTAATTCATGAAATTCTTAATGCAAGTAAGAAAGGCAACAATTCAAAAATAAACTTTAACTAACCAAATGTTAAAAACACGTAGTATTTTCATATATTCTCTTGACTAGGTTATAAACCCGTGTATTACACGGGTTTAAAAAATTAAATCTCATAAATTATCTTATTATATTATTATGGTTTTCAAGTTATAATAATCATGTACAAAAAAACACATCAAAACTCTTAAAAAGATAAAGAGCTAAAAAATATAAACAAACTGCTAAATATATTATTTTGTTAGTTTCAACATATCTTGCTATCGAACTAATAGTAGCAAGAGGTTTCTATCAGTTAAAAAAATTGCCAAAGGATTCAAATTAAGGGTTTATTGATATTAAATTACTAACCATCTATAACCAATAAAAAATAAATTTTCTATCTCATTCTTTAGGTTATAAATTAGAAGCAAAGAAAGTGCAATGCTAATAAAGTTATATGCATTTTATCATAATTTTTTTCGGTTTCGAACATGTCATCTTATTAAACTTTTAATTTTAGATGATCTTGACACACTTTACTCAACTCCAACGACATACAAGAAACTAAACAGTTATAATGAGTTTTATATTTTTGTGTAAACGTACAAGTAAAAAAAAAAGTGTAAGGAAAACATGTTCCGAACCAAAAAGTAATATTTCTCCCGTCCTATTAAAAGTGTCTAAATTTCCTTTTTTAGTTTGTCACATTACATTAGTCCACTTTCAAAATTTATTAGCCAATTTTCAAATTTATCCTTAAACACACACAACTAACAATAATAAACAATATTGATAAACCTAATTTCCAATGGCATTATTGTCATTTGTTAAGCAAAAAAAAGTAATCATTCAATCTATCTTGAACTTTATATTTTTCAAACCATGACACTTTTAAGGGGACAAAGGGAGTATTTTTCTTAAAATGATTAGTTTTGACTCTAGCTTGTACTAACCAAACCGGTTCTTATGCCTTGCGCCTACTGGATCTGCCTGTTTTGCTAGCTATAAGAGAACACAAGTAGCAAATTTGACATGTTTACTTAATGGGTCGATTACAAGTTGAACTTGCCCGAAATATTCCAAATCGTACTAAAAGTGGGCATGTTTCAAGTGGAAGTTGTTGTGACCCATTATATAAATCAGAGTAAAAAACCTTTTTACTCTTGCAAATGTTTTATTCACAACAAATAAGTATCACACTATAAAAAAAACCATCATTCCTCCCGTGTATCAAGAAATTTTGAGATTCTTATATAGAATACTGAATACAAACAAATCATAATAGTAAACAACCAACTTAAAAGAAACATATTAGTATTTTGAACACTCTGCTCAAGATCTTACTTCTTACAATGATTTTGTATAAAATTAGTTTGTAACACCCATAATTACAACCACTTTCCTATCATTTATAATTGACAAATATCCTTTATTGCCTTAACTTGCAAGATTTGAATAAAAAAATGAGTGTTCTGCTCATAACATACAACACAATGCCATCACCACCAGGACACTCTCCCAATATGATATGAATGTTACTTCATGAATATAAATGGATATAAACATATCATCAAGGAAACGAAACACACCATGACACCACTGTATTGTAGGGATCAAAACAACTAATTATATATACCAGCCTAGCCCAAAACTCTAATTGATGCAAATATGTGACTATAAATAAGTACAATGAATTTCACTATTAGTTAATATATGACAAACAAAAATGCACATAATTATTAGATCTGAAAGAAAGAGTACTGATATACACCATCATTAATCTATTATTATCCTTGAGTGTTGAACTGTGTCAATTTAGCAAAAGTTATCAATACATATAAGAAGGTTTATTATATAGAATTAATAGTAAAAAAATATCAAATGGGAACCATTTTCATATTGTTCAGAGTAAAGACGAATCATGACACTTTCTGAATAGATCGCTAATAAACTAAAAACATACAACACAAATTTACACACACTTAAATGAATTTCAAAAGTTATACATACATTCTTTTATGTCTAACTTTTTTTATTTATATATTACTATAAAATTATATAGATAAATCACTAATATGGAATGCTTAAAATATTCATTAATTGTTTTAATTAGATAATTATGACTTATGACTTTCAAAGTTGAATAATAACTATGTCACTTGACAAAAAAATGGAACAATTAGATGTCATGTGGCACAACAATGATTTTTGTTTATTATAATAGTAGATTTTATATTATTTATATATATATAATAGAAATCACAATATCAAATGTGTTGTTTTTTCAATTTGTCAAAGTTATACCGTACCAATTAAATTCGTATCAGCATATTAGAGCTTGAAATTATGGAAAAGGAAAATAATAAAAGCGCATATTATATATTTTATTTTATGAAATACGATACACTGTTTATCCTTATTCCTTTATAACGTTACATGTTATGTATAGTTTTATTGTGAAAAACATTATATTATTATAAAACTTTATACCAAATTATCAAAATAAAAATAAAGAATATAATGTTAAATTGTCAATTTAAAATGGTTGTCTTGATCTATCTACGATTTGGTGGGAACTGGAAAGGTGTCTTTTTCAATCTTTGCATATTAAACTTTTCAGTGAATCAGATAAAGCACTTAAAAGTCAAAACTCGAGACAATTCCATGTATCAATGTCCTGTGTTGTGTCTCAAATCCAACCTTTCTTTGTAATTGTAATTAGCGCCCTCTTATCAGCCCACTTATCATAACAAACACATTGTAAATTCAAATGATGTTATAAATAAACTAAATAATGCATATATGTTTAGTTAAAATAAAATCTGAAAATAGTTTATCTTTTTTGGGTTGATAAGATGTGAAATCTGAAATTATCAAATATGACAGATTTTTGGAATTTTAATTTTATTTATTGTAAAGAAACAAATAATATACTCAAAACTGATCATAAAAACAGTTTCACAAATAAATTAGACATTATAACCCGGTTTAAAAGCTATCTGGGTTTGATAAGACATATTACTCGCTTATTTTTTTACTATAAAATTATTTCTTAATTATAAATAATTTTTATTAAAAAATAAGATATTAATTTATTGTATATCTCTAATTTATAGGGTTTTAATATCAAATATTTAGTGAGATTAATGTTTAATATATTGAGATTAAGGGTGGCAATCTTGACCCAAACCGTTTCAAACAGGTTAATTTGGGTTGTATTAAAATAAATGAGTTGGTTTGGGTCAGGGATTTTAACTAAATGAGTCATTTAAAATTCCATCTATTTATTTTCGGTTCAAAGTGGGTTGATGTAGAGGTAGGGTATTAAACCCACCATATAACCAAGTATAACACCCAAATCCAGCTTAACCAGAACGCTGGGTGGAACAAGCGGCGGGCAGAAATGCCATACGCCAGGCGTAACACATGGCGCCAAAGTTACATCTCAATATAATATACATTCCTTGACATCTAGAGAATGGTGGCGCAAAAGTCTCATAAGCATGGGACAAAAAGATACAATTTACATCCGAATAAACACCCAAACAATGGGATTGGACAACACATAAAGGACAATACAAAATAGGACAACACGTCTTTGTGTAGGTTCCCGGAGCGTCGCCGATCGACACGAGATCCGCACGAGGTCTAGGAGTGCGGAATCCTCCTAGACTCGTTTATTGGTGTAAAGATGAAGAACACAAACACGTACACAAACACAAGAACAAACACACAAACGGGATAAAACACATCTGCAGATCTTTATAATATAATAATCAAACACGTTACATACCGTAACATAAACAGAAACACGTCCGACCCGAGGTGAGCTCTACCTCGGGTCGTCCCTCACGACACTTCCTCTCTTTTACTCTCTAGACAAATGAACTATAACACAATTACTCTTATTTTCTGGATACAAAACCTAAACAAGACACACATATATATAGACAAAACATCTTCTCGGGCTTGGGCTTGGGCCAGTAGGCGAAGTTGTTCCTAACTTCGCCTATGGCGAAGTTGTGATAACTTCGCCTAAGGCAGAAGTTGTTACAACTTCGCCGTTGGCGAAGTTGTTCTAACTTCGCCTAAGGCGAAGTTGTGCTAACTTCGCCTGTGGCGTTCCGCTGGTCTAAATTGCATAGCGACGGTCACAAAATGCACCAACAGTCTCCCCTTTGACCGTTGCTCTCAATTCTAACAAACACAAAAGATCATCTGTTACAAAACATGTACCAACAGACTCCCTCTTAACTGATGATCTTCTGTTTGCTCTTCAACCAGCCGTGTCTGAAACTGTCCTGTAGCTTCACAAATCTACCAATCACCCAGCGTCTTCCATATCAGATCTCCCCTTCAGTGTAAGCTTCTCCGACTATAACGATTGAGGTCTTTGAAATGCATGCATCCTCGTGCCAATAGATCATCTCAACCAATCACGTGAGTCCATCTGACTTCACCAACACGTGAAGTTGGGCGTCCTCCACAACTTCACCAACTCGTCGGCATACGATAAGGTTTAATCTTCAACTACTCAACATCAAGTGATCGATTTCATCAAAAAACCACCTTGACAGAATCTAACACATGACCATTAATTAATCCGAAGCATCTTCAATCACCAGGGATAACGATCAAGAACATAAACACTTTAGTTCCCGATTAAATCCAACTTGTTCCAGAATTTTCACTCTAATAAATAAGCATCACGTTTCGGATCCAATTCTCGAACGCCTTGAAAATAACATAAATAATATGCTCTGACCGCAATCCAGTAATGACGAAAGCCTTCAGTTCAATTTGACTTTCTTCAGTTGGTCAACCTCGAACAACAACAATTTCATTGCCCACAAACACCCAAATATGTGTCAATATCCAGTTTCAATCAATATCCCATTCACAACCTCAACTCCAAATCCAGAGTTGACACGTATTTGTTCACACGTAAGACCAAGAGATAACAAGTTTCACTCGTTGACGGAACAACATCTTCGGTCTCACAATAATCGTGTACACCTGGCCATACAGACGAAAACTCCAAACAAATTTTTTTTTTTTTTAACTTCACCTGGCTGCTAACTTCACCTGGCCATAACTTCACCTGGCCATAACTTCACCTGGCTGCTAACTTCGCCTGGCTGCTAACTTCGCCTGGCCATAACTTCGCCTGGCCACTAACTTCGCCTGGCCAATAACTTCGCCTGTTCATAACTTCGCCTGGCTGCTAACTTCGCCTGTTCATAACTTCGCCTGTTCATAACTTCGCCTGGCTATAACTTCGCCGAGAAGTCAACTTCGCCTAAAGTCAACTTCGCCTGTTCATAACTTCGCCAGACCTTATATCTTCGCTGAAACCCTACGAACAGTGACGGCAACTTCGCCTGATGAACAATAACTTCGCCTGCGTCGCTGTTCGGCCAGAAACACACAGAAACGTGCCAGAAACACCAAAACGCAGATCTCGAACCATAGCATAAGAGCCTAAGGCTCTGATACCACTTGTAGGTTCCCGGAGCGTCGCCGATCGACACGAGATCCGCACGAGGTCTAGGAGTGCGGAATCCTCCTAGACTCGTTTATTGGTGTAAAGATGAAGAACACAAACACGTACACAAACACAAGAACAAACACACAAACGGGATAAAACACATCTGCAGATCTTTATAATATAATAATCAAACACGTTACATACCGTAACATAAACAGAAACACGTCCGACCCGAGGTGAGCTCTACCTCGGGTCGTCCCTCACGACACTTCCTCTCTTTTACTCTCTAGACAAATGAACTATAACACAATTACTCTTATTTTCTGGATACAAAACCTAAACAAGACACACATATATATAGACAAAACATCTTCTCGGGCTTGGGCTTGGGCCAGTAGGCGAAGTTGTTCCTAACTTCGCCTATGGCGAAGTTGTGATAACTTCGCCTAAGGCAGAAGTTGTTACAACTTCGCCGTTGGCGAAGTTGTTCTAACTTCGCCTAAGGCGAAGTTGTGCTAACTTCGCCTGTGGCGTTCCGCTGGTCTAAATTGCATAGCGACGGTCACAAAATGCACCAACACTTTGTCAAAAGGCCATGATGCTCACCAACTTCCACCAACCTCCACGACCGCACGGGTGGAGAATATTATTGGTGGAAAAACCTGACAAGGTAGTTGACCACACTCTCTCTCCTCCAGCTATAAATACCAATGGATCTCCAAATGGTAAAGGATATACACTTTCATACTATCACTATCAATACATTCTATTTCGTACTATCAAGTACTGATCCTCACGCCGGAGGGTGGTTACGAGAGAATCCCCCCATTCCTCGTAACGAGCTCACGGTGTTCTGTTTTGCAGGATACACTCGTCTGCGCCAAGGAGGTTTTATAACCCATCGTGGGGAATACTTAACCATACCACTCGGACTAACGTGTTAGACCTTGAGGGGTGGATTTGTGTTTGTTCATTGGCGCCATCCGTGCATATAGCTAGAACAGTTACTCGAAAATCACTCCGTTCTTGATTCAGATGAGTGGCAAAACTACACCGAAAGAGGTTGGCCAAAACCCAAAGGCCAACCAAGAAGGAAATATGAAAATCTTGGACGTCATTGGTACCGGTGAAGACTTCGCTAACGCGTCCACCCTTCAACCTACCATCACAGAGAAAGCAAAAACCAAAACACGTCCCAAAGCAACCATGCCACCAGACATAATGGCCTGGTTGGAAGCGGAACAACAAAAACTAAGGTACAAGGTCCAAGAAAAAATGGCGACTGTTGTTAAACCTAGAATGCTGTTCGATACAGTATCTAGCAACAACGAAGAAGAAGAAGAGTACGAAGAACACTCAACGCCTAATCGTACAAAAGCACCAACCGCCAAATCACCACCTGCTCGGCAAAATAGCAAAGCAGGAGAAAAGTCACATCGGTCGCGTCCCGAACCTGACTCACGTCTAGACGATCCAGACTACGAAGATAGTTGGAAAGGTCTAGTCGTCTAGACAACGCCAAGAAACTGGTGAAATATCATTCGGATGCAGCAAAAGATTTTTCCAAGCCATACCGGCTAATAACATCGGCGGGAAAATCAAAGTTTGTAACGAAAATCGCTGAGGCGGAGTTACCAGAAAATCCAAAAATACCGCCAACGGTTGGTCAGTATGATGGCATCTCAGATCCAGACGATCATTTGCAGACTTTCACAGCTGCTGGGCTAGTGTCAGGGTGGACCATGTCGTTATGGTGCCATATTTTCACATTGACACTAGTCGGAGCCGCCAAAGCCTGGTTTGAAAGGCTGCCAGATGGGCAGATTACAAGTTGGGTGGACTTAACGAAAAAGTTCACCTAACAGTTTAGCCAACAACGGCATCACATCAGTGACCCAACATATATCCTGAAAGTGGTCAGGAAAGACAATGAAACGTTGGCAGATTTCATTACCAGGTTCAACCAAGAAGGCTTGAACATCGGCAGCGTGAGTGAAAAATTACTGCGCGCAGCCCTCCGCCAAAACGTAAAGTGTGATGATCTCATTCGAAACCTTACGGGCAGAGATGGCATGCCGTAGCGGTGGGATGACGTTATGACCGTGGCCAAGAGGTACGCGCGAATGGAGAAAAGTCTGGGGAAAGAACTGGTAAAAACGATGCCAGAAATGATATCAACAGAGCCCGCCAAGGCAAAAGAATATCCTCCGTATGGTCAAGACTAAATAATGAAAATCAGCAAAAAGAGTCCGGGGCGTATGAACCCTTCAAAGCCCGACAGAAAGGTCAGGCGAATGCATCTAGATGGACTCAGCTGACCAAAAGCTCAGCCCAAATCATGTATACGGAGGGGATCCAACTAAAGAAACCGGCACCAATCAAGCAGGGGCCGAACACAGACATGAAAAGTTATTGTGACTATCATGAACAACATGGTCACACAACAAATCAGTGTTCTAACCTAAAGGATGCCATCGAGGAGTATGTTAAAAATGGAAAGTTGGACCACCGTGTAAAGAGTATCAAAGGGAGATACAGGCGCCCACCTCCAAGGGATGGCAGAAGGCCAGAAAAGAAAATCAAGTACCTCCACGCCAACATGATTTCAGGCAACGTACAATCCAAGAAGTGCTTGCAAGCAGAACATGCAGCCTGAAAAGAGGAGCAAGTCATCTTCCCAAAAGTAAAGGGAGGGGCAAACAAGAAAGCGCCTTTAGTAATCAAAGCTGTATTCGGTCACTACAAGACACCACGTTTTTTCATTGACGCGGGGGCAACATCTGACATCATGTACCGCCAGTGCTTCGACTTGCTGGAAGAAAAAGATAAACAGAGGTTGACACCAGTCAATGCTCCGATAACGGGATTCAATCAAAGTATTGAATACCCACTAGGACAATTGACATTCCCAGTTAAGCTAACTGACGGGATACATTCAAGAACAGAAGACGTGGATTTCCTGGTAATGGAGACCCCCCATCCACAGTATGATGTAATCGTGGGAAGAGAAGCAATCGGAGACTTCAATGCTAACCCCTCAACAACTCATGGCATTTTGGGAGTACCAACTCCAACAGGGGTAGCAATGATCCATGCCAACAAGGAATGTAACATGGTGGAAAGAAAAACATCGCCACAGAAGATACCAAAAACCGGCAAAGAAAGAGTAATGGAAAAATGGGTGCTCAACAGGAAGTTCCCAGAAAAAACCATAACCATTGGACCAACTATCTCCAAAGAGGCGCGGGCGGCGCTAAAGAGATTATTAATCAGAAGCGTAGATGTCTTTGCCTGGACCCCGACGGACATGACAGGGGTCCCAAGAAGCAAAGCGGAGCACTAATTAAAAGTCAATTCGGCCTTCGTCTCAGTAGTACAGAAACGAAGGAAGATGGGACCAGATCAAGCAAAAGCCTGTGATGAACAAGTCCGACAACTGGTAGATGCGGGCATAATCCTCGAAATCCAATACCAAACATGGATAGCTAATCCAGTGATGGTGCCCAAAGCAAACGAGCAATGGCGCATGTGTATCGACTTCAAAGATCTCAACAAAGTGTGCCCAAAAGATTGGTACCCGTTGCTAGAAATCGACCTTAAGGTGGATGCGTTGGTACCCTTTCAGTTCAAATGTTTTTTGGAAGATACTTTCAAGGCCATCCAATACATGTTCTCACCAACTATCGCTTACAAAATGTATTGAGCAAGCCGGAACTGTCTGGAAGGCTAGCAAAATGGGTGATAGAGTTGGGAGAACACGCCATTGAATATAAACCCAGGCCAGCAATCAAGGGCCAAGTTTTGGCTGACTTCATAGCAGAAATTCCTCAAGAGAAAGAAGAAGAATGCCGAAAAGAGATTGAACCTCCTGTCGATCAACAAAAAGATAAAGTTTGGAAGTTGTTCACAGATGGAGCATCTAATGATGAAGGTGCAGGCGCAGGGCTAAGAATAACCAACCCAGAAAGACAACACTTCACATATGCAATACGCCTAGAATTCAAAAGTACAAACAATGAGGCGGAGTATAAAGCGTTGCTCGCAGGGTTAAGAATCGCCAAAAAGTTATGAGCCCAACACTTAGAAGCGCACGTGGATTCAATGCTAGTGGCAAACCAAATTGAAGGCTCATATGACGCAAAAGACGATAAAATGGCGTCATACTTAGCGCAGGACAAAGTGCTAATGGCAGCCTTCGCCACATGCAAAGTAAAGCACATCAAGCGAAGTGAGAACAAACAAGCAGATGCCCTAAGCAAATTAGCATCGGTTGGTTTCGAACATCTCGCGAAAGACGTCCGCATCGAAGTTCTGGCAACGCCTTCAACAATGAACAGAGAAGTTTACGTATGTTCAATGGCAGAAACAAATTGGATGACACCAATTGTCACTTACCTCGCGAGAGGTATTTTGCCAGAAAAGAAAGTAGAGGCCAGAAAGATTCGCCACAAAGCATTGAATTATACAATTCAAGATGGCATCTTGTACAGGCGATCATACTTAGGGCCACTTCTCAGATGCGTAGATCCACAAGACGCAAATTATCTACTGAGAGAAATTCACAAAGGAATATGCGGCGTGCATGCGGGCCCGAGAATGGTGGTCGCCAAAATCATGAATACCGGATACTATTGGCCGGGCATGCATGTGGACGCTGAAAAACAGTTGAGACGATGCAATGCATGTTAACGCCATGCGCTGAATACCCTGCGCCCAAAAAATGTCATGATCCCGGTAACAGCCCCTTGGCCATTCCAGAAATGGGCAATTGATATAACGGGATCGTTTTTCGAAGCGCCAGGACGAGTGAAGCTTCTTATTGTAGCAATTGATTAATTTACAAAGTGGATTGAAGCAAAGCTAGTGGCAACAATAAATGCGGCCAACGTCAAAAAAATCATATGGGAATTCATAATATGTCGCTTCGGATTACCCATGAATTTGGTCAACGACAACGGAACACAATTTCCTTATCAACACATCCAACGATGGCTAAAAGAGCTCAACATCACTCAAACATTTACTTCCGTTGCCCATCCACAAGGGAACGGAGAAGTGGAACGCGCCAACCGAACCATTGTAGGCGGGATCAAGAAAAGACTAGCCAATTACAAATCAGGATGGGTTGATCAATTGCCCCACGTCCTTTGGGCCATACGAACCCAAAGAAATACAAGTAACGCAGAAACACCGTTCAGCTTACCTTACAGTACTGAAGCAATGATCCCCGCCGAAGTTGGCGTCCCATCACCAAGGGTTACATTACAAAATGACAGTGAGGCGGAAAGGCGTCTAGATCTAATGCTCCTTGAAGAGCGTCCAGAGTTGGCCGCAATAAGGGAATAAAACTACAAGCGCCAACTACAAAAGTACTACGATGCAAAAGTAAAAGTCTGTGAGTTCAATGCCGGAGATTACGTCCTTCGCAACAACGAGGCATCAAGAACACACGCGCAAGGCAAGCTGGCTCCATCTTGGGAAGGCCCTTATCAAATTAAAGAAGTATTGGGAAAAGGCGCCTATGTCCTGATGCAACTCGATGGCTCACCGATTCCAAGAACATGGAACGCGGCACAGCTGCGAAGGTGTTACATGTAAATCGATTCCAAAATTGTAAAAACAGGCCAAGGGTCTTCTAACAAATTTGAATGGAAACGATACTCCGCATTTCACAAATTAAGAGAAAAGTTCATTGCATACATGTACAAGTAATTACAAGCGAGTACCAACACCCGCGAAAAAAGAGAAAAAAAAACAAACTACAACTATACAAATCAAAGAGATAGCCTAGTCGACGTCGTTTACACTCCTTCCCGACTGTTCAACAGTGGCTGCGTTATCTCCTTGGCTGCCACCAGATGCAGTAGACGGACCAGCCTGCGGAGGCTCAAGCAGCTTCCTCAACAGCTGCACACCATTTTCTTGCTTGGCATATTGAGCAACTTCAGAAAGAATGGGAAACGTAAGAGCATCATATTCTGCCTCAGCGGCGGCATACTCCGCTTCCACATCAATAGCTTGAAGAAAGTAGGCTTCAGGAGGAAGGTTGTCACGCAGATGCGTCACAGCCTCCTGAAAGTCGGTCTTGTGACCAAGTTGCTGAGAAGCAGTAACAAGGGCTCCAACAGACCGCGTCAAGTCGTCGTCGGTGATGATGCGTTGGGCAACCTACATGACAAAGACGTTAGTAAAACACAAGTGAAGGTATAAACATATATTTGTGAAATACCTTGCAGATGACGTGTTTCAACAGCCAATCTCGGTCAGCAGCGGCAGCGACACATTCAGCAGTTAAGGCTTTAATAGTCTCCTTATTGGAGACCAACGTGTCAGCTAGCTTGCCTGCATCTGCCTTCCTCAACTCAGCTTCCGCCTCCAACTCTTCAATACGCTTGCGAAAAGCATCGTTTTCACTCTCGAGTTTGGCCGAAGCCTCCTTAGCAGAAAGAGCACGGCTACGCGCATCCGCAAGATCGGCGTTAGACCTCTTGCAGGCAGCCTCAAACTCTTTATAGCGAGCGGCACGCTCGCGGACAGATTCCGCCAAATCTGCCTCAACTTTCGCCAATTTTTCCTCAACATCAATCAGAGCCTGGAGGTGCTCTGATGTTTATTTACCCGCCTTCCAGGCGGTAGCCTCAGTATCTTTCACCAACTGCTCCATCTCTCTCATCTTGGCACTTGCCTCGATCTTCTCCTCATGAAGAGCACGATTTTCGTGCATCAATTCCGCGAAACTAGAGAGCGCATGGACGTGGTGGAAGGCAACGTCGGAATACAAACTATTCTGAGGCTGGATTTTGCGAGCAATGCGCTTGCCAGGAGGAACAACATGTTCCAAAAATTCTGTACAAGTGGCTAGGTCTTCAAAATTGGCGCCGCAAGTAACCTTTCATCGAGGACGAAAAATCTGATTCGCCTCCACGGAATCACGGGGAACCATATCTACATTCAAAACCCCGCCACTCAACCCGCCACTACTGCCACCGCGGAAATCAAAAATTTTACCGTGTACCGTCGCACCAATAGTAAAAGGCGGCGGTGGCACGGCCTCGTCGCCATCAAGGATATAAGCATAGTCTGGCGAGGACTGTCTGGACTTCATGAAATCGGCAAAAGAAATACCCGCCGACTCAAGACTAACCTTGGGCGATTCGTCCATAATCGCCTTCATCGGCCCAGCGGACACCGTTGGCTGAGAAACGGATGGAATGGGAGATTCCGCCAGCACGCTCGCCGTCGTCACAATGGTTTCGGCCTCAGAGGCAAACTCAACATCTGTACAGTAGGCATCGCCTCCGACAAGCTGCCAACAATTGTCATCATCGGCAACTAGCGAAAACAGCCGCCAGTGAAGACGCAACAGTAGAAACTGTGGAAGAAACAGTCGATGAGGAAATCGCCAAGGTCCCTAGAACATGGACAAAAGGAAAGTTAAAAAGGCGGATCGCGTCAAAAGAATTCTTAATTAGTTTTAAACATTATACCTGACGACTTAACAAGACCGCTCTTCTTCACGAAACCGCCAAGCTGAGGCTTATTGAAGAGGCAGGGTACGTCTGCATCTTCTTCATTAACCACAGGGGCGGAAACCGAATGGTGTGGAACAGTGAACGCCCCACCCACTGCGGAAGAAGAAGGTGGACTAGTAGATACGAAATTCGTATCCACAACAGTTCCAGAAGTTGTGGCTGCAGAAGACACAAGATCTGTCGCCACCAAAATTGGAGTAGCGACAACCAGACTTGTGTCCAAGACAGACACAGTAGTCACAGGCTGCGAGACTGAAGGCGAGGAAAAGCCAATAGAAACCTATGCGGAGGTGGTTGGGGAAGACACCGCGCCAACGTCGGAACCGAGTGCTCCAAGCAATGTCGCAGACGAAGAGACCGGAGCCCCAAACGGAACGGTGGACATGATGACGACATCGTCATCGTCATCCACGGCGTTTCTCGCGGCGGTATCTATCGGAGACGCAACCGTCTCCCCACCACTGCGTTGTGCGCCCCTACTACGGCACTTAGGAAAGCACACAACGTTAGGCCGTCTACCTGAAAATCAAGTCAAAACGTTAGAAAAGAAGCAAACAAAGAGAATGTCCAACCATAGCAAATGGAACTTACCCCCCTGAGGGTTAACAAAGCTGGGAGGTGGCAGCGGTCGCGGAGCAAATGATTGCCCCATAGGAAGAGGAACACAAAGTTCTGGGCAGTCCTCCCAAGGATTGGCTCCTCACGAAGACCCAACTCCCTCCGCCTCAACAACTTAGCGCCCTCAGGAGCAGGGTGCAGAAGGAGCATGGGATCCTCCACCTCTGAAAAAAGAAGTTAGGTTACTACTGTATACATATACATAAAACTTGGGACAAAATATGATACTAACCCTGACCACCGTTATGAATGACCAGCACCATCGTCGCATCCTCCCAGATACGACTCATGCCGAACAGCACCAGAGCGCGCTCTGAGTAGTGACGGAGTGGGGAAAGGCTGGCCTGCAAAGTGGTGAACCGTTCTGAATTGGAATAAGGAGCCACTTTCGGCTCAGCAAGCTCCTTCACATCCGTAAAATGCATGGAATGTGGAACCACACGCGCAGAAATGTAGAAGAACAGGCTCTTCCACTCGTGCAAACTCTGCGGTGCATCCAAAGCAATGGCCTTGACGCCAGGGCGGGTAAACAAATTATACCACCCCTAGGAGAAACGCCACCGGCAAAAGGCCGATAACTTATCAGCCGTAGGCGTACTACCAAGGCAATGACTAGTATACTCGAAATGCCGAAGACGAGCCATCCCGAGTGGATGAATCTGGCTGAGGTGCAGCCCAAAAACATCCAAAACATTCAGCAAAAAGCGAGTGAGGGGCAATCAAAAATTTCCCAGGAAGAAGTACTCCCTATACACGGCAATCTTGCCGATAGGAGCCTCTCGAGCCGTCTTGCCCAAGGCAGGCAACTCAGGCTCATACTCAGGGCCAAGGTTATGGACCTTGACTATGTTATTGAAGTCTTCGGCAGCCATGCGACAACCGACGAACTCCATGGTATTATTCTTCTTAGTCTTCGAAGATTGAGTAGATTCAGCCATAAAAGAGAGGAAGGATTCAAGGAAAAAAGGGTATGAAAATATGCAGACGAAGGCGAGAAATGATATCCAAACGGAGAAACCCCTCCTTTTATACCAATCGTAATTAATGAAGAAGAGGAGTACAAAAGAGATAGAAGACACGCGGTCCAATAAGCAAACGTCAAGATAATAAAATGACTATGGAAATGTGTTACAGCTGGGCGCGTCACCGGGATTCTCGCCCACTCGCGTGACACAGGCGAAAAAACTGCACTGCAGAGCAACCGTCGTCAAACTGTCACGTCTAACCATCGTTTCACTGACTTGCATTTAATTCACCCTCTATGCCAAATAACACGTCTTCAACATATGAGAAAAAGATGACAAGTATTGGTAAAAATAGGCTCCGCCATGGAATGATTATCATAAATCACCCGCCAAAAATAGGCTCCGCCATGGGATGATTATCATAAATCACCGCCAAAAATAGGCTCCGCCATGGGATGATTATCATAAATCACCCGCCAAAAATAGGCTCCGCCATGGGATGATTATCATAAATCACCCGCCAAAAATAAGCTCCGTCATGGGATAATTATCATAAATCACCCGCCAAAAATAGGCTCCGACATGGGATGATTATCATAAATCACCCGCCAAAAATATGCTCCGCCATGGGATGATTATCATAAATCACCCGCCAAAAAATATGCTCCGCCATGGGATAATTATCATAAATCACCCGCCAAAAAATAGGCTCCGCCATGGGATGATTATCATAAATCACCCGTCAAAAATAGGCTCCGCCATGGGACGATTATCATAAATCACCCTCCAAGAATAGGCTCCGCCACGGCATGATTATCATAAATCACCCGCCAAAATATAAGGCCACGCCATATTCCAAATATCGACTATGCTCGTTAAATAACCAATTGCCAGGAAGAATGGTTTTCGTTAACCAGACACCCAAATAAGCAATATTGATAAAAGACGAGCGGAATACAAACGGCTGAAAGATACAATAAAAGCCAAAAGCCCATGATAAGTCCATAGCCCCTCTTAGGAACGAGCAACTATGGACTAGGGGGACTTGTAGAGGTAGGGTATTAAACCCACCATTTAACCAAGTATAACACCCAAATCCAGCTTAACCAGAACGCTGGGTGGAACAAGCGGCGGGCAGAAATGCCATACGCCAGGCGTAACACATGGCGCCAAAGTTACATCTCAATATAATATACATTCCCTGACATCTAGAGAATGGTGACGCAAAAGTCTCATAATCATGGGACAAAAAGATACAATTTACATGCGAATAAACACCCAAACAATGGGGATTGGACAACACATAAAGGACAGTACAAAATAGTACAAAACGTCCTTGTCAAAAGGCCATGATGCTCACCAACTTCCACCAGCCTCCACGACCGCACGGGTGGAGAATATTATTGGTGGAAAAACCTGACAAGGTAGTTGGCCACTCTCTCTCTCCTCCGGCTATAAATATCAATGGGTCTCCAAATGGTAAAGGATATACACTCTCATACTATCACTATCAATACATTCTATTTCGTACTATCAAGTACTGATTCTCACGTCGGAGGGTGGTTACGAGAGAACCCTCCCCCCATTCCTCGTAACGAGCTCACGGTGTTCTGTTTTGCAGGATACACTCGTTTGCGCCAAGGAGGTTTTATAACCCATCGTGGGGAATACTTAACCATACCCCTCGGACTAACGTGTTAGACCTTGAGGGGTGGATTTGTGTTTCTTCAGTCGACAAGTTCAAAGAAATGGGTCAATGTGGATTAGTGTCCTAAAGAAATGTGACAGGTTTCAGATCGGAATGGGTTTTCGTACAAGATAGGTTTCGTCACAAAACGGGTTTCAGATTGGAACGGGTTCGATTCAGATTTCAAGCCAACACGAGTTTTCACACTGGACGGTGAGGTTTGGTTTCTTTTGTTTATTTTTTGTCAATTCCGGACTCATTTTGTCCGTTTTTTCAGTTTTGTTTCTGTTCGGTTTGAATTCTTTTTGATTGAGTTTTTCGAATTTTATTGATTTGGTTCGGTTTTGGCCTTTTGTTTCATTTTCGTTGATTTTGTTTTTTGTTTCGGTTCGATTTTTTTGGTCTCGGTGGTTTTTTTATGGAACGAGGACAACAAATTAAACGTTTAAGTGTTTTTAATTTTTCTATTTGTGATTTAGGCTTTTTTTATAATTATTTTTGAATATTTTTTGGGGTTTTTTTATCTTAATAGAAAACCTTTTAATACAAAAAATAAAAAAAATCATAACTCAAAATATAAATAAAAAATCTAAAAAAAGTAACATGTTTTCGCCGTTATCCCTGTTAAAAAAAATGAAAACCCTTTCCGACCCAAACCAAAACAATCGTCTTTTAATTGACTCATTCTAACCCTAACCCATTCTGACCCAAACTCGTTTTGACCCATGACTCATTTCGACTCATGTCCCGTTTGACCCCAACCAAACCATTTGCCAACTCTAATTGAGATGTTATAACCCATTTAAAGGCTATCTGCATTTGGTGAGACCCATATCCGTGAATTCATGTCAAATGCATGAGAAATCTTCATTTACAAATAAAGCAATCTGGTGACTTAATACCTGATAATACAGAGTCGATTGAAATCATCGAAGATTTTAGTTCCATGACCGATTGAATCTCAATTAAATGTTAACAAATAAATGAGACGTTTAATCTTGTTTATAAGCTATATGGGTTTAGTGAAACATTTGACCGTTTTTTTTACTATAAAATTGTTTTTTATTTATAAATAATATCTTTAAAAAAAACTGATATTATTTTTAGTATATCTCTATTTTATAGGATTTTCATATTAAATATTTGATAAAATTAATTTTTAATATAATGAGATGATATATAGCCCGTTTAAGAGCTTTTTTAGGTTTGGAAGACTCATACCAGTGAATGCGGGCCAAATGCATAAAAAACCTTCATTTACAAAGAAAACATTTTGTTAATGTAAGATAATTTATGAATATTTCGTTTATATATATATATATCAAAAGAAGGATTCAATCCTCCTCACTATTTTCCTATTCAATTTACTATTCATTATTTTAATATTTTATACTAATTTACTAGACATAATCCATAAATAAAAATGAAGGTTGTTATTTCTTTTATTTTATTTTTTGTTTAACTAACTAAAATATTTAACAATATTTTTAACATTAAATTTGAACAAGTCTCGGTTTTATAAGTTTCTTTTTGTCGGTTAAACGATTTTCTCAAACTTTTCTTTATATACTTTATAGTTCGTCTTTACAATGACCAAAACATTTTTCATAATTTAAAAATATCCCATCGTCATATGGTTTTATATTCGCGTTTCAACGTTTGATACCTCGCTTTTAAAATATATTTTTTTGGCTTACTAATTTATGTTTACGAATTTGTGTTGGTACCGCTGATATTAACCGAATTCGTGTTAGTTCACAGCTGTAATGTGCCGGTTTATTTGGTTCCACATATGATAATTTGTTGTATTTTGACATTAATGGATTTATTTTTTTTGTTTTTGATGTCGTAACTTGATACACACTGACTTCGCATCAACTTTTGCATCGAGTTTATGGTTAACATTTTTAGTTATGTTTTTTTTTTCGATTTAACGGTCCCGTCGCGAAGCACGGGGAACTAAATCCAAGTATATATTTATTTATAACTCTCACATAAGTTAAAATACTACTTGTCCATGATTAGCTTTCCTTACTCGGTATAAAATGGCCATCCTCTCAAGTCTCACCTACAAGACACCGTCAGCTTCAACTTAAATGATAGACTAGTTGTTGTGTCTTAACATCACCCTCTCACTTCAACTTCTGAGCAATGGAAGCCACCGTCAGCTGGTGCAACTCCGGCTGCCGGAGCCGAATCTGGCGGCAATACAAGATTGACAACCATGTGTTCATCACCCTGAGTATAATAACTATGGGTTTAAAAGCACCCATTTGGAGAATATTGTGGAGGAAGATGAAGAAAGAAAAGAAGAAGAAGAAGAAGAATCATTTTAGTTACGATCTTTGTGAGTATGCACAAAATTTTGATGAGGGGTTGATAGTGGATGATTATGATGATCTCTCCAGATCATTTTCGGCTCGCTTTGCTGTCCCGTCTATTGTTTTCAACAAGGGGATTATTGTTTGATCGACGATCGAATGCACTACATACTAAGATGTAACGTCCATGTTTTCTAGTTCATGATTTTGTTTTCATGTAATGGTTGTTTATCGTGTTATCACGTCATGTCACGTCTGCTTTTAAAATATCTGAATGAACCATACAATTCATGTATATAGTTATATATAGTCTAAATTTTAAATAGAGTATTACTAGTTTCATTGATTATCTTTTTTTTTTAAATGAGTTAGGTAACAGGTTAAAACATATATATACTTATAAAGTTATAATACCAGTTAAAACAACACTAATAAGTAATAATGACTGGTCACAAACACGTTTTGTAAACTTGTAAATAAATACTCCATCCGTCCCATTATAAGTGCCCATATTTCCATTTTTGTTTGTTCCATTACAAGTGTCAACTTTTAAAATTTATTAGTCAATTTCCAAATTTACCATTAAACACACACAACTAAAATTAATAAACAATATTGATAGACCCACTTTACAAGGGCATTATTGTCATTTAATAAGAAAAAAAAGTAACCATTCAATCCACCTTAAACTTTGTGTTTTTCAAACCTTAACATTTATAATGGGACGAAAGGAGTAATGATTTAGGGGTATAAAAATGTTACCCAAATCAAGTCAATATCTATGTTACGATTCTTGGAAGATAGAGAAATAAATTTGAATTGACCCCTACCTAGAGATGGTCAAAAAAACCGGTCCGGGAACCGGTTTGCCGGTTTAAACCGGAAACCGGTTTTTACGAAAACCGGTTTTTTATAAACCGGTTTGACCGGTTTACAAACCGCCGGTTCGTATTTCGGTTACACATTTTAGAGCCAAAACCGGTTAACGAACCGGTTATTAAAAAAACCGGTTTTTTTTAATAACCGGTTATGGAAAAACCGGTTAACCGGTTTTTTTATAAACCGGTTTTTGACCGTTATAAAAAAACCGGTTAACCGGTTTTTCCATAACCGGTTAACCGGTTAAAAACCGGGTTTTTTCCGTTGTATAACGGCTATATAGCCGGTTTTTTTTTGACCGTTTTTTTTTTTTACCATTTTACCCCCACAAACATCTATATATAGTTTAGGTTGGGTATTGGTTAGATCACACTCGATTATACAACTCCAAACGCTCTAAACGTTTATTTCATACGCGATTATTTTGTTATCTCACGCTCAATTATACCACATTACCACTCCATACGCTCTTATTTCGTAGTCGATTATCATGGCCTCCCAAAGTGCTGCTTCATCCGTCAACATGGGTGCCTCGAACACGGGAGAAACGGTCGTTCGGGTCATCCCCACGAAACGAAACCAAGATGTTTGGCAACATTTCGACCTATGCGAAATGTCTAACGGTAGCCAAAAAGCTCGATGCAAACATTGTTTGAAGTTTTATGGCAAAGTTGCAAACTCCACTTTAAAAGCGCATGTACAAAGGCCCTTTTGCAAGGCCTTGAAGGACGAATCGGGAAGTAGTTCGCAGCCGGAGATGACGAATCAAGGAACGGTGTTTACGTACGACCTTGAAGCGGTACGTCAAAAGTTTTCAAACTTTGTGATTCAACAAACACTTCCTTTCAACCACTTCGACAACCCTCAATTCACGGAGATGATGCAAAAGTATGTTCAACCACGCTACCAACACGTAAGTCGTTCGACCCTTAGAAGAGATTGTCTTAAAGCATGGAAAAACGCTAAATCCGAACTAATTTCATCTTTTCAAACTTACAAACTGGTGTAAACTTAACAACGGATGTGTGGTCGGTACCTAATGGTTCGCCCGACTCATACATTTGTGTGACAGCTCATTGGGTTGACCCCGAGTCGTGGCAAATGATGAAACGAACCGTTGCGTTTCAATTGTTTGATTACCCGCACACGGGTAGAAATATTTTTAAACTCTTGGATAAAGTCATTCGACAATACAAGATTGAAGATAAAATCTTTTCAATTTCGTTTGATAACGCGTCCAACAATACGGCCGCGGTTGGCCATTTAAAATTAAAGTATAAACCTATTTGTGATGGAGCGTTTTTTCATAGCCGATGCATTGCACATATTATCAACTTGGCCGTGCAAAATGGGTTAAACGTGATCGAAACGCAAAGAAACAATTTTAAAAGAATGTTACGAGATGTTTTCAGCAACAATAAAACATTTTCAAGATACAAAAAATTTTGTGTAGAAGCTAATTGTCAATGGTTGGGGCCAAATTGGGATTGTCCAACAAGATGGAACTCGACTTGTGATATGTTTGAGAAAGCCATCCAACAAAAAGAATCATTAATTGCGTTTCATCAAATTTTGTCAAGTAGGGGTAAATGTGCACCGTACGATCCTAGAAACTGGTTATTGATTGAGATCGTTACGGAGGTCCTTCAAATTTTTAAATCTTGCACATGTAGTTTATCCGGGGTTTACTATCCAACAAGCCCCATTGCTTTACCAAAAATTGCTGTCATGTGCACAAAGTTGAGTGAACTTCATTGTAGGGGTGCACCTTATTTTGATATGGGTGTAAAAATGAAAGAAAAATTTAGAAAATATTTTCAACAACTACCCGCTGTTTTGACATGTGCTGCTGCGTTAAACCCTTGCATCAATGTTGGTGGTGTTGAAGCTTTAATAGAAAAAATTTGTGATGAGCTAGAGTTAAACGACGATCAAAACCCCTATTATAGCCAAACTTTAAATAATGCTTTCAACACCACCTTGTCAAACATGTATGATGTTTACCTTACAAAATACGGGTAGTCTTCCCAAATTCATGACTCGTTAAGAGCTGTTGCCCAATCCCAATCCCAAACCGACCTTGAAATGGGGATGTACTACATGATTTGGGAAGACGCCGGTAAACGTCAAAAGGTAAACACCCCAAGCAGTGAACTAGGAAGGTATGGTGGTACCAACTTTGTGAAACACATGACTCCGGATGAATTTAGAAGTCTTGATTTGCTGGCTTGGTGGAGAGGTAAGGAGGATGAGTTTCCGATCCTCGCCGCCATGGCCAAAGATTTACTAACGGTCCAAGCTTCCACGGTAGCTTCGGAGTCTGCTTTTTCTGTTTCTGGCAGGGTTATATCGATTAGTAGGACTCGACTCACTCCACCAGCTGTAGAGATGTCGATTTGCTACAAGGATTACTTGGACTCTTTAGATAGGGCACAACATCAACGCTCACTCGAGGGGGAAATGGAGTATGAGGTGGGCTTGTATGAAGACGAGGTCAATGAAGGACACACTCAACCAATGACCGATGAAGAAGCCGCGTACGACGATTACCTAAGGAATAGCTCGGGATCGGGTAGCGAAGAAAATTAGTTAAAGAAACAGCAAACATGGAGGCAAATAATGAGTAAGAAACAGCAAGTTGTTCATGTAATCGTGTCTAAGCATTCTTTAATGTTTGTATTTTTGAGTTACGAATATGCAATAACGATTTAATGTTTGTATTTTTAATATAAAAACTATAAATGAAAGTTATGTGTTTTTAATCTTCCAAGCAAAGAACCCTAACAACGAAAGCAAAGAATGGCTTCGGTCTTCCAAACTAAACCCTAAACCCTAAACCCAAAAAAAAAAAAAAAAACAAAAAAAAAAAAAAAAACCGGTTAACCTAAAAACCGGTTATTAAAAAACCGGTTAATAAAAAAACCGGTTTATTAACCGGTTCTAACCGGTTTCTAAACCGGTCATAACCGGTTAGGGTTTTGACACACAAAAACCGGTTATTAACCGGTCCGGTTATTAACCGAACCGGTTTTTTTCCGGGCCAAAAAAACCCGGTCCGGTTAATAACCGAACCGATTTTTTTAAAAAAACCGATTTGTGCACCTCTACCCCTACCCAAGGAAAAGGTCATTGCATGGTACTGCCTTTAAAGAGAGCAAAACAAAAGACCTTTAATAAAGATGTCAATGTCATACTATACTGGACAGTGGACATTTTGTTTATAATGATATATAGATATTCCCCATTCTTGTCTTTTAATTTGTCTTTTAACTTGTTTATGCTACTTACCTTTGTTTGTGTTCTGAAGAGGTAGGTCCCAGCAGAGCCCAGTTGGACCCGCAAGACTCACCTTGAAGAGGGACGTCTGCGCAGAAAACCAACTGGATCCGCAGGACCCACCATGCTCAGAGACGTGACGTCCTTACGCGCAGTACGCAAGCTGTTCCCGCAGGAAATGCCTCCCAATGGTGAAGGACTCTGCCTGTTCCCGCAGCTGCGGATACAAGCCATCAGGGAAGGCCACCCGCGCAGCAAGGCTACACGCACAAATCACTTAGCTCTCAATCACTTAGTGTCACCTGAAGGAATGAGCAAAGCCGGGAACAATCCCGCACAAAGGCGGGAGGGGGAATACTCCCGCCCAACTAAGCCAGTCCGTACGATACGGGAAGATCTTCTGTACTGTACCTGACGAGGTATGGGCAAAAGATCTGACTAAAGATACGACAGCTTATTGACAACAGTATGGCGAGCAGCATGCTCCTGTACTGATGTCACTATTAGCCGCTGCCTACTCACCAACTCCTGTCATACCACGTGCATAGCCGGCAGTTGGTGGAAAAGGAATAGTACACAGCAGGCCTGGTCACTATCAGCCGCTGCCTACCCACCAACTACCAGCAGGGCACGTGCGTAGGCCACTGTTGGTGGAACAGGAATACTATTGCAGCCGGCCACACCTCCTTGGAAACCTACCTTCGGCTATAAATACCCCAAATGGTATTATCATCTCATCTTATCATATCTTATCACATTATCATCATATTATACCTGATATCTGCTCTAGCAATCTCTTAATATACATTTATATTTAAAGAGCAATCTAGTCTAATTCTCACGCCGGAGGGTGGTCACAAGGAGGAACCCCCCCTTCTCAGTGACAAGCTCACGGTGTCTGTTTTGCAGGTTATCAGAAGAACCATCTTTACCGGGTCTAACCCCTCGTGGGAGACATCTATCTAACCCCCAGGTTACCCGTAATCTGCCCGGGGTCCGGTTAGTGTTTCTTCATTGGCGCCATCCGTGCATAAAAGCTAGAACTTCATTTCTTCAGTTTTTTCAAACTTCTGGAAAGATGGTTAAAGAAATTCCGGTAACCACAACCCCAGCTACTGGGGGGAATACCGGCTACACAAACAAATGTCCAACATCGGCACTTATGATGGTATATCTGACCCAGACGATCATTTGAACAGATTCATAGCGGGGGCAACCGTCAGCAATTGGACGGAACCTACGTGGTGTTACATGTTCCAAATGACGCTTGTTGGGCCAGCTAGAGCGTGGTTCGATCGTCTACCGGTCAACCACATCTACGACTGGGCAGACTTCCAACAGAAGTTTAGCCAACACTTCAGCCAACAACGAAAGTATACCGAGGAGCAATGGACAATCCTCAAATGCATTCGAGAGGAAGATGAATCTTTGCCAGACTTCATCACTCGCTTCAACTCAAAGAAGCTAAGTCTGGGTAACATTAGCGAAGATCTTGTTCGCGCTGCTTTTATTCAGGGCGCGAACGACTCAGAGCTCATCCGCACCTTAACGGGTAAAGATGGCATGCCATCCACATGGGATGCCATCATGACAGCAGCAAAACGCTTTGCGGAAACGGAGAAGCAACTGGGTAGAGATCTCCCACAGAGCACAAACCTCTACACCCAGAAAACAAGAGAAGACAACGTCCTTACCGCCCGATTAAACAAAAAGCGGAAGCTAGGCATTTGGCAGTCAAGGGTAAACTTTGACACCTCATCCGGCTTGCAACATCGGTTAGGCGGAAGGGGTAACGTACAGTCGAACCAGAACTCCAGATGGACGCCGCTCACCAAAAGCGTCACCGAGATATTCGCCACTGAGGAGCTCCCATGGCCAAAGCCTCCAATAATCCGACATCATCCCAATGCTGATCGGAGCAAATACTGTGACTTTCACAGGACAAAAGGCCACAACACTGAAGAATGCACAGACGTAAAGGACATGGTCGAAGCATTTGTCAGAGATGGGACGCTCGCGCACCTCGTGGCGCAATGAACGCTGAGCAGGCTGATGCGTGTAGAACCCCAGCTGGGGAAAACACGAATAAAAATTCCAGCTTCAATGTGGAGACTACATGCTGCGTAAAGAACGAGATCCCGAACCAGGTGCGTATCGGCTCGATGGCACTCCCATCCCAACAACATGGAAGGGAGCTCAATTACACAGTTTGCATGTAGATCAATTCCAAATTTGTAAAGAAAAGGCCAAGAGCCACTTCTAATGGAAATGATTCTCCTTAGAACATCGACGCTGATGATTTTACATTTATACTTTAACTATCAACACTGATGCCGGTTTTCACCGCATACATAAGTGTGAAAGTCGTTGCATGGGGAAGGCGGCAAAACCCGCATAAACCCAAAAAACGGCAAACCTTCACGCAGGTCAGTTGAAGGGGAAAAGTTCAGTCATCCTACTAAATGAAAGTGCCGGTCTATCCGCATGAATCATGATAGAGGAAACTGAACACTAACCTATTAACAACCGCGCGTCGAACGGTTAATTTATTCAACACGGATATGCCGGTCTTCACCGCATAATTACGTGGAAAGTCGTTGCGTGGGGAAGGCGGCAAAACCCGCATAAACCCAAAAAACGGCAAACCTACACGCAGGTCAGATATAGGTAAAGTTTAGCCATCCTACTAAGTGCAAGTGACGGTCCTACCCGCACAATCACGAAAGAGGAAGCAAAACTTCAACCTATTATCTACCACGTTCAAAGGTTAACTTATCCTAAACACTTAGAAATTTCAAAAAGATGAGGAAAACCTACACGCAGGTCAGATGTAGGTAAAGTTTAGCCATCCTACTAAGTGCAAGTGACGGTCCTACCCGCACAATCACGAAAGAGGAAGCAAAACTTCAACCTATTATCTACCACGTTCAAAGGTTAACTTATCCTAAATACTTAGAAATTTCAAAAAGATGAGGAAAACCTACACGCAGGTCAGATGTAGGTAAAGTTTAGCCATCCTACTAAGTGCAAGTGACGGTCCTACCCGCACAATCACGAAAGAGGAAGCAAAACTTCAACCTATTATCTACCACGTTCAAAGGTTAACTTATCATAAATACTTAGAAATTTCAAAAAGATGAGGAAAACCTCCACGCAGGTCAGACATAGGTAAAGTTTAGCCATCCTACTAAGTGCAAGTGACGGTCCTACCCGCACAATCACGAAAGAGGAAGCAAAACTTCAACCTATTATCTACCACGTTCAAAGGTTAACTTATTCTACACTTGGAAAATTGCTAATTTAAACTAAAGTATGCAAGTCATATAACGTTTATAAAGCAAGGAATCCAGAGAAAGTAGCGGTCTTACCCGCACAAAGATTTATATTTCACAATGATTCATTACAAGAATGGCCGGGTAACTACCCGCCTACAAGAAAATAAATCTATACAAGCTAAATCTATCCTAGCAGTGGGAAGGGATCTTCAGGATCAAGCTTCAGGGCCACTTCCACTTGGACCAGCACCATCAGTAGATCGTGGCAGTTCAAGGAAAGCTTTAAGGATAGCTAGCCCATCATCAGCAGCAGCAACTTGGTTCACCTTCTCCACCACCGGATGCGGGAAGGCGGCATACTGATTCACTGCTTGGTCGTAAACAGCTTCAGTATCAACATTATACAAAGGGAAGTTGGAAGGCGGGATGCCTTTCTCAACGAACCCTAGACCAAGCAGGAAGCCGGCCTTTTCCCCATCCTCATGAGAAGCGTTGAGGGCTGCGCTCATAGCATCATCATAAGACGTCTCTGAGAAGACCCGATGCACAACCTACAAGAAAATATACAAGTATCAGAACCTTTTCTATTTACAAAGAAAAGCGTAAAGACATGAAAAGCATACCTGAGACAACGCTTCTCGAAGAAGCCATTCCTTGGCAACCAGAGCTTCTTGGAGGGCAGCTTGAGCTTCGTTACGGGCGCGTTCGGCTTCACTCTTGTTGAGGTTGGCAAGCAACACTTCTTTAGCCGCAGCCTCTTCGACGCCCTTTAGCTTCCGCTCAGTATGGTCAAGCACCCCCCTCTGGTCCAAGATCTCCTGGAGCTTTTTGGCGTCTTCCATCGCCAAGGCATCATGAGCCTGCTGGGGAGCCTCTAATTTGGCTTTAAGCTCTTCATTCTCCACGCGTAGAGGCTCAGCAACAGCTTCAGCCTTGGTGGCCCTATCGGTTGCGTTCCTTGCAGTTTCCTTAGCCAGCCGAAGCTGTTCATTAACAGCTTGGGCAGCCTTGGAACGGGCCTCGAGCCGGGCCTGAACTTCAACCTCAAGGGCCTTGAAGGCCTTCTCCTTTTCCGCAGCAGCTGCGGTATGCCTTTGGTTCTCCTCCCGGACAGCCCGTGCCTGAGCTACTTCTTTAATGCGAGCTGCTTTTAACTTGTCGTTTTCACGACAAAGCAGCTCGACGCGCGGCTGCATCCGGGCCAGGAGAACCCGAAGCTCATTGGTTAGCCTACCCTCCTGGTAGCTAGCCATGGCTTCCCCCAACGCACCACTGGGAGCAGCGTGACGAGCCCACTCCACGCACTCCACAGGGGTGCGAAGGGTTGTTCCTCGGCAAATGTTCCATTGTGGAACATACACTTCATTGGAATCCGACACTGCAAAAAACATAAAGCAGTTAGGAAAAGATGATAAAAATATATATAAAATGGGCCAAAAGAACCCTACGCACCTGTAGGGTCAATAACAGGCCGATAGCCGCCAAACCCATCACCTGAACCCAAGGGAAATCCATCCAAGAGGTCAGGCAGATGGGAAGGAGGCAGAGGTTGGCGATAAGCCCCATGCATACCTGAAGGTTCGGCCGTCGTTGCCGATGACGGAGGCATGGTAACAGCCGCCGCGGTCGCCGCAGCAAAAGTAACCGCCGACTCGGTGAAAGATGCGGTAAAAATAGCACTCACAGCCGGCGGTGACGTCATCACAGCTGGAACAGTCGGCTCAAAGGAGTGAGCAACTGAACCAGCGGAAGCAGGCGCAGGCGCCTGGGTCATCGCCTCAGGTAGGCTGACCGGGCCTACCGTCATTGGCGGGGAGGTACTCCTCTGCGCTCCACCCTGGAATGCGTCAACATCCACGCCTGCACAAAGAAGATAAGTGTTAATGATATTAAGCTATGAAGTTAAAGATAAAGGAAGTTTGTACTTACGGGTTTTCTTGAGCCTAAATGTACGGACATGCGGGGATGAACCCGATGGAGCCGGCCTCTTCACGCCGCTCACCATTGTCATCCTGGGCTCATCGGTGACAGTTGTCACAGCCTCCGGAATGGTGGTCTTATCACCACCGGGATTCCCCGCCACCTCTTCGCTCTCGGTCTCCGAATCAGACCGAGGCACCGGATCGGCAGTGGAGGCCACCTTCTCCTTCCCCTTCCCGCCGGCAGCCTTCTTCTTCCGCACCAACGGAGGACCATCTGCGGATTCCTCATCAGAACATACGATTAGAGGAATTCCAGCAGAGGTTTCAACATTGAGGGGTCGAGGGTCGAATAGCGCCTTACCTGGCCGCCTGGCTCTAAGGATCTCGTGGCCTAACGGGTAGACCTCCACGAACCGATCCGCCGTTTGTTCTAGGATGGGCAACTCGTTCTCGTCTAGAGCGCGAGTACCCATCCGAGCGGGACCGTCAGCCTCCCGCGGGTACATGAGCGACTGCAAGTCGTTCCCCTCTGAAATAAACAGGAAAGAAGTTAGAAGAAATTCTAAATTAACAAAAGGAAACAGAGCATACCGTAAGGAACAGAGTTCGAACCGTATTCAAGGACGATTGGGATCTTTTGCGCATCCGCATCCTTCCACACCCGGCTCATCCCCAGCATCACCATCCCGGACTCCGCAAACCGGTAAACCGGAGATTGGACTCGGGATATCTTCGAAAACCATTCCGCCTCCTGGTAGTTGGAGGCGTGAAGGCTGGGAAGTGCTTGCCCATTCTTGAATTTCATGGCAAGGGGGATGGCGCGAGCGGAGATGTAGAAGAACTCCCGCTTCCACGAGCGAAGACTGCGCTCGGTTGCGCAAATCTTCAAACCCTTAATCCGGGTTATCAGGGTATACCACCCCTGGATGCACCTCCAAGTGTAGAAGGTCATCAGGCGGTCGACATAGGGCTCAATGCCCAGAATCCGGCACACCCACTCGAAGTGGCGAATCTTCGCAATCGCCATCGGGTGCACCTCGGTCAGGTGCACACCGTGCCTCTCCAGGACACGGTAAACAAACTTTGTCAATGGGAACCTAAGATTCCCATAGACAAAGAATGCAGCATAAACCCCGATCTTGCCTCTGGGGGCATCATATACCGTCTGGTGGGGTTCAGGAAACTCAGGCTCGAGAGACTCGAGCATGAACTTCCTGACGATGTACTGATACAGATCGACAGGCAGAGCACACTGGCACTCGCCAGCAGTACTCTTGTCATCGGCTGTAGATTCGAGATCACGTGAAGACATCTTGCAGATGAAAGAAGAAAACGATTTCAAGGGAATGCTCGACTGAAAAGATGAGTATTCGCCGGAAATCGTTTTGAGGATGAAGAGAAGAGTGAGTGTGGATTACAAAAAACCCTCTCCCCCTTTATATACTAATCGCAATTAATGCGATGAATTTAATGCGGAAGAGAGAGAAATCGAAGGTGCAATGAAACTATGACATGTGGCAAAAAGCAAGCTGGCAACAGCTGTTGAAAGGACGCGTACCATTAATTTCGCGGCCACGCGCCCGAAAAATCGCGCCCACGCGCCTGAAAAAGCGTCTGGAATGACCATGTACTGTCACGTCACCATAACTTCCTGCACGTCCTGACACAGTCAGAAGAAACCGTCGCACGACGTTTCAGAGGTTTGGACTGTTCTTATCCTTTCACCAACTCTTCGAATTTCAAAAAGATTCAAAAGTAAGCGGGAATATACCCCTTACCTTGGCAACCAAGTAACCATAAGACGGGTGCGGGTACAGTGTAAAGGCAAAACCCTTCACATACTTAGCACCTGCAGGGAATTGAAGCCAAGAATACCTTGGCAACCAAGTAACCATAAGACGGGTGCGGGTACAGTGTAAAGGCAAAACCCTTCACATACCTAGCACCCGCAGGGAATTGAAGCCAAGAATACCTTGGCAACCAAGTAACCATAAGACGGGTGCGGGTACAGTGTAAAGGCAAAACCCTTCACATACCTAGCACCCGCAGGAAATTGAAGCCAAGAATACCTTGGCAACCAAGTAACCATAAGACGGGTGCGGGTACAATGTAAAGGCAAAACCCTTCACATACCTAGCACCCGCAGGGAATTGAAGCCAAGAATACCTCGGCAACCAAGTAACTATAAGACGGGTGCGGGTACAGTGTTAAGGCAAAACCCTTCACATACCTAGCACCCGCAGGGAATTGACGCCAGGAATACCTTGGAAGTAAAGTAACCGTAAGACGAGCGCGGGTAGTGTTAAGGCAAAACCCTTCACATACCTAGCACTCCGCAGGGAATTGAAACCAAGAAGGATCTTCTGGGCAATGCTTGCGGAAACGGAAATAACATCCCCGCATAGCGGGAACGTCGAGAACTACATTGTTTGAAGCTCCAGGATGGAATTGGTGGTTTTAACATAATTGATCACTATGTTCAAAACTACCAAAACCTCATGGAGAATCCACACAAGTGGGACTCAACGCTCCTGACTTGTGAGGAGGTTACAGACCTACCCGCATCATACCCAAAGATCAAGCAGGAAAGTCGGGAATTTCTGCAAGTGACAAGGACTTCCTCGGAAAGAATCCCCATGGAAAACCTTACTAAACCCTTTTCAAAACCCTTTGCTTAAGTCCAAAAGTTCACCTCACTTTATTAAACATTCATGAGAAGAACATTGGACTGGGGGACTTGAAGAGGTAGGTCCCAGCAGAGCCCAGTTGGACCCGCAAGACTCACCTTGAAGAGGGACGTCTGCGCAGAAAACCAACTGGATCCGCAGGACCCACCATGCTCAGAGACGTGACGTCCTTACGCGCAGTACGCAAGCTGTTCCCGCAGGAAATGCCTCCCAATGGTGAAGGACTCTGCCTGTTCCCGCAGCTGCGGATACAAGCCATCAGGGAAGGCCACCCGCGCAGCAAGGCTACACGCACAAGGCACTTAGCTCTCAATCACTCAGTGTCACCTGAAGGAATGAGCAAAGCCGGGAACAATCCCGCACAAAGGCGGGAGGGGGAATACTCCCGCCCAACTAAGCCAGTCCGTACGATACGGGAAGATCTTCTGTACTGTACCTGACGAGGTATGGGCAAAAGATCTGACTAAAGATACGACAGCTTATTGACAACAGTATGGCGAGCAGCATGCTCCTGTACTGTATGTCACTATTAGCCGCTGCCTACTCACCAATTCCTGTCATACCACGTGCATAGCCGGCAGTTGGTGGAAAAGGAATAGTACACAGCAGGCCTGGTCACTATCAGCCGCCACTGTTGGTGGAACAGGAATACTATTGCAGCCGGCCACACCTCCTTGGAAACCTACCTTCGGCTATAAATACCCCAAATGGTATTATCATCTCATCTTATCATATCTTATCACATTATCATCATATTATACCTGATATCTGCTCTAGCAATCTCTTAATATACATTTATATTTAAAGAGCAATCTAGTCTGATTCTCACGCCGGAGGGTGGTCACAAGGAGGAACCCCCACCTTCTCAGTGACAAGCTCACGGTGTCTGTTTTGCAGGTTATCAGAAGAACCATCTTTACCGGGTCTAACCCCTCGTGGGAAACATCTATCTAACCCCCAGGTTACCCGTAATCTGCCCGGGGTCCGGTTAGTGTTTCTTCATGTTCCGAACGTGAGATAAGGTTTATTAATTGACGTTCGATGTAACCAAAAAATATATAAACGCAGAGAATCGATTAATTTCTAAACCCTGTCACTTGTGTCATACCCGATTCCCCATTTTGAATCCACTGTTTTAAATATTAACATAACTAAACGAATATGAACACGTGTCTTAACTATTCGTCATAGTGAAACAACCATGAATTCAACTTTACACATGTAAGTAATGTATTTAAAATCTGGTACATATATTGATGTCCTGACTTTTAAGATCTCCCTTATAGTAATTAACTTTATACGGAGTAATTATTAAAGGGTTAGTCACATCAAAATATATATAAATTTTGGAGCTTAATACGAAACCAATTTATTTAAAAAGAAC
The DNA here is from genome assembly GCF_021521415.1 of Bidens hawaiensis. Classification (NCBI taxonomy): domain Eukaryota; kingdom Viridiplantae; phylum Streptophyta; class Magnoliopsida; order Asterales; family Asteraceae; genus Bidens; species Bidens hawaiensis. The sequence goes on along the minus strand of NW_027492102.1, from coordinate 179,661 downwards.
TATAAGAACCATATTAATACATAAAGTTCATTTAGGTGCATAAAAGCATAATTATCTCTCTCATCTCTCCTCTCTCCTCTCATCTCTTAGTATAACTTTAATAGATTAAGTACATATGCCCTTGTGCGATTCTCGACGTTCAGATTTTGGAATAAAGATGTCTAAATATATGTATAAAAATGTATAGAAATACATGAAATTCGACACATATAGTTATAGAGTTATAGTACATATTTAAACAGGATGTGTGCATATCACATGCATATAATGAGGATCCAGCTGTAATTAAGTACACTACTTAAAAATTAAAATACGACAAAGATATGCTTTAAGGTTTAGAAATTAGGGTCTTGGTTAATACAAACATCTTTTGCGGATGAAGAAAAAGTCAAAGATGATGCTTGAGTGAAAATTGTTAGTAGGTCCTGAGTCCTGAGAATGGGTCCAAGATATAATGCAGACTGCAGGTTAAGCATGTGCTTCATGGGAACAGACTAATTGCTTGCTGCCTGATGTTCACGTAACTAGAAATAACTAATATTATATATACTTTTAAGTTTTAAATATATAGGGGACAAGGTTTTAACAAAAGAGAAAATTCCTAAAACAGTCCCTTGACGATGAGAGATTCCAATATGTTCCCTCAAAATCCTTTTCCAGATTTGTCACTCTTCTAATACATCGCCGACGATGTGTTAGGTAGTCCCGCTGACGAGTTGCTAACACATAATCAATGATATGTTAGGCCTCCAAAAACATGGTTAAAGATGTGTTAGTGTTAATTTATGACACATCTTCAACCATAAATTAACATTTAGCGCATCATTAACCATAAATATAAGTTAACACTTAACGCATCGTCAAGCATGTGTATTTCACCCCCATGCATCACTATATGATTGGTTTACTAACTCATTGGCAGTATTTCCTAACACATTGTCCGATGATGAGATACGTAAGGGACAAAACCAGAAACTTTGATTAGGATGGATAAACTGAGAATCTCTTTCTATAAAAGGGCTTTTTTAGGAATTTTTCCTTAACAAAAACCACATCTTACTTTACTAACTCCTGAAAACAAATTTTAAATACTAATTTGTTTAAGCAAAACTGGATTTTATTAATTTCGCATTTTTTTGATTTGTTGATATACCAACCTCAGAAGATTCTTGCCACCTTTCACGATCTTTGTTTTCATTCGACCCCGTTAAAAATAAGTTTGATTTTTTTATTCGAATTTCAAACTATGTTTAAAAGCTTTTTGATTGGAAAACGAATATGAATTGGTTGATGTAAAATTTACCTTGAAACCGTGCTTTAATTCGGATGTTTAAACTTTCAATCAACAAACATCAAAACATCAAGTTGTTAGGAATATATTCTTGGTGTATTGGTTTTTATTAATCAAAACTATCATCTAATGGTCGCTGCCGATCACAACTCAAGAATTAGCCGATAACGATCTCACCTTTTATCATATTTGCTCCCAATGGTTTGCGGCTAACTCGTTAGTTGCAGGTCGTCGGAAAAACATTTTTAGTCGGAAAAGTCATATTTTTTTGCCGAAAAACTCAACTTGAACACCACCTGAACACCCCCACCAACCAAATACCACCACTTCAGCACCACCATCCGATTTCGATCTTCCTTACTATAAAAAGTTCCTAAAGGTCCAATCTAAAGTTACAAAGACGTTTCCCAAAAAAATGTGAGCTTTCCGCTAAAACGGTTAGTCCGACGAGCTGCAACTAATGGCGTTAGCATTTTGCTAATCACAGACCGTTAGAAACAAATATGATAAAATATGATATCGTTATCAGCCAAATCGTTAGTTGGGAACAACGTTCTCTCAAATAAGTAATATACCGAACCTTTGGTTAAAGTTAAAGACCACTCACTATTCCAAGTTGAAACACATACATACATTGTTTACGTACAAATGACCTCCCCTGGTTTTATGGTATGGCCGTATGGGGCAACACAGAATACTCTCTGAATTTGGTCTCCTCTCATTGACTTCATACCCACTGACAATCAACAAGTCACGTCACTTTCCCCTTATCGAATTGTACAACTGACTAATGCATACTAATTGTACATTGTACAAGTGGTTGATGCAAGAACAGGGGACAGTTTCAGGCATCAACGGTCTATGAAAAAACAAGTAACCAACCTCATTAATGATATATTGCTTTGCTCTACCATCAAAGTGTTTGTGATACACCTTGGTGTACTACTAAAAGACTAGTGCTCTGGATTTCTATCAAAAATATTGGCAACAAAAGTTAAGGTTGTAACTTGTGTGTTATAAACTAACTTAGAAAAAATTGATTGATAAATGTTCGTTTGAATGATGCATTATTATTCCGTAGTCGTAATTACCTGAAAACCTCATTGTAGTTATTAGCTTTCCCAGTTACAATGCAACTTATCATTATTTATGTGATCCAGTCTAAATAAAAAAAACTAAGACATCAAGTTAAGGGACACGGACACCCAAGCATAAAAGAAACTGGCATGACACCAGTAGAAAAAAATAATTGACCTGACACTGACTAGAAGTGTAAATGAGATGAGACGAGTTGAGAACAACTTCTTCTAGTTTCGAGCTTTGCTCATTTGATTTACGAGGCAACTTGTATAGAGTTCTATATCTAAATCGAGCTTTGATTGTTGGTAACTTTTAGTGTCGAGCTAGCTTCATTGTTAACTCGTTTATTAATTTGTATTATTTAAGTATATATTTATATAATCACTACTTAATGTTTAATAATTTTTGTCATAAATAGGTTTGTAAACGAATTGAACAAACATGAATAAGGGCATCGTTCAATTAAGTTTAAACGAACACGAATACTTAGTCGGACAAATATTTCTGTTAATGTTTGTTTGTTTAAAATATGAAAATGTCCGTGTTCGTTAATGTTCATTCATTTAAAATCTAAACGAACAATTTAGATACATATGTGAACATAAATGAACATATGTAAACAAGCACACTTAAAATAAAAACATACGAACAAATATTGAATATTAAGTAGATGATCCATCCAAACGTACATGAAAGAACATAAACAAACAATCAAACGTGTGTTCATGTTCGTTCGTTTAATTAAATGAACGCACATTATTAAATCATGTTCGTTGGTTGATTAAATAAACAAACTTTTCGTTAGAGGGTACACGAATAGTTCACTGACATTCAGCTCGTTTACAATCCTAGTCATAACATACGTACAAGCATACAGTCTCAAAACAATATTGATCATGAACGAGTAACTTCACAATTTTATTCAGGAAATTAAAAAACATATATAATAATACCAGAATTCCCAATTTTCGTCAAAAAAAATAAAGAAAAACTATGAGATGAAAAATTAAATGTCAGAAGTAGGATTTGAACCCACGCTCTCTCACGAGAACCAGAACTTGAGTCTGGCGCCATAGACCACTCGGCCATCGTGACTTTTGTTGTTAATCCGTGCATTCATCTACATAAATATTATCTAAAGTTAATGTGTATAGATAAAATTCAATTTTTTTTTAATTCTTTTAATGTAATGGCAAGTTGGCAACTGACTTTCTTGTTTGGGCTGTGATATTAAGTTTTACAAACGAAAAAAAACACAAACGCAATGAAAAGCATAATCGCATGTTAAAGTTCCAACCTCATTTTTATCTTGGTTACGATTTTCCCTAGCGTGTTTGCAAGATTTACTAGACGTTCATGTAACAAAAGGTCAAAAGGATCAACACGTTAGGTTCATAGCAAACGAATACCTTAAATCCGGTTGCGCCTCAACCCTATCTCTTAAAGCTATCAGCCTATCAACAATATTCAGCTTTATGTTCAATCTCAACTTAATCAAAACATGAGCCATAACAAGGGACCGCTAATTTCGCATTTTGTATTAAATAAATAAAGCATAAGTTGTCAGACAACTTGAAACAATAAGATCACATCCCAACATCATCTTTAACAATAGTTTTGTAGTACAACTGATTAGTCGGTATCGCATAACCACATTTAAAACACACGTCCAAAAAGACACCCGCTAAACGTGTTTACTAATTGTTGGCCGGGTTCAAAAGGGATATCTTTAATAACAATCAATCTTTCCTAAATCTTATTGCCTTAACATTTTAGAACCCATATGGAGTTACATCTCACATATCACATATTACACAACAGCAATAAGTCAACAGTAAACAATTTGATGAAAAATGTTAGTCGAAAGGGGAGGTAATTTACCAAATTACCATTTTACCCTCTGAGATTCTCTGCAGAATCATCATGATCTCCTTGTCTGATCTTTGCAATCTCATCTTTTGCTCTATCAAGAATCTTCAGTTTTTGCAACTCCAAATCTTTATAAAAATCCATCCTCATTTTCTCTAATTCCAACATCTGCTTTCGCTTACTGTTTTCAATCTTCTCATATGTTTCACTAATCCTGTTAATGGAGTCTGCAAGCAACTTAAATGACGAGACACCATCACCTTTCCCACCTCTGTACTTTGACTTTTTTGGTGGCAATATATCCAAATCATCATCATCCTCGTCATCATAACCGTCTTGAGAATTTGTGTCATCCGGGCTATCCCTCATTCTCATTCCATTCAATCCGTTTGCACGGGGTGGTGGTGGTTGTGACGGTTGAGGTGGTGTTCCCGCCATTAACATATTCATTTTCTTGAAATACACCCATTTTGAATTTAAACTCGTATTACTTTCCAACAGCGGCTTTCTCCTTTTTATACTTCTTTTTCAATGTGTCGAGACGGTTTCTACACTGAGTGTCGGTTCTTTCCAGTTTCGATTGTTGTGAAACTTTTTCCGCAACTTCTTGCCATTCTTCCGATCTGAGGCTTTTTCTACCTCGTTGAAGAAACCGTTCACCCCACGCATCAAGGAGCACAAACGTCTCGTGCTCACTCCAGTCGGTCAGTGTGTTTCTCCCACCAGGCTTGGTGGCAGGCGGTGGTAGTATCGCCAGTGGTGGAGGTGCGCGTGGCGCTAATTCGTAACTAGACAATAAGCTCTTCAGCTTTCTCTTCTTTGGATGCTTATGCAGATTATAACTAACAATTCTTTATCGTCTTCACCGTCACCATCATTATTATTATTATCATTATTATTATCATCAGTATCATCATCACCATCATCATTGTCAACATAAACACCATTCGGTTGACCCGAACCATTCATCTGACCATCACCAACTTCTTCTTCTTCATCATCATCTTCTTGTAATTCATCATCATCTTCATCAACATAACTATCAGCAATCATCTGGGAGTGAGGTTGCGGTACATTCCGACCCAAAACCTTCATCCGGGTCGAACCGTACCCGTGATTGTCACCATAATTCGACAAATACCTAGAACCTCCCTCACTTCCATCCATCACAGCACACACCAGAATAACAATCAAGCTTCAAATCCCCCAAAAGAATCAAACACCAGCACTGTTATTACATAAAAACCCTAACCCAGATACAATTCACCAACCTACACCAAACCCATACTAAAGAGATTCAAAATTTAAGCCCTAACTTTAAAATTCAAGCAATTAACTCAAAAAAGAAAAAAAACAAAGAGTTGTTTACCTTAAAGGGTATTGATTTATAGGTAAAGATCTGGAATTGAGGTGGATTGAAGAGGTAGGTCCCAGCAGAGCCCAGTTGGACCCGCAAGACTCACCTTGAAGAGGGACGTCTGCGCAAAGACCAACTGGATCCGAAGGACCCACCATGCTCAGAGAGATGAAGACCTTACGCGCAGTACGCCAGCTGTTCCCGCAGGAAAAGCCTCCCAATGGTGAAGTACCCCGCCTGTTCCCGCAGCTGCGGATACAAGCCATCAGGGAAGGCTACCCGCACTAATAGTAAGGCTACACGCACAAGGCTCTAACTCTCAATAATTCAGTAATGTCACCTGAAGAAGGAATGAGCAAGGCGGGAATACTCCCGCACAAATGAGCCAGTCCGTACGCTTCTGGAAGATCTTTTGTACTATACCTGCCAAGGTATGGACAAAATAGACAAGATCTGACCAAAGCAGCCCATGAACCAATCACAGGGTGACAGCTCACTGACAACAGTACGACGAGGAGCACGCTCTAGTACAAAATGTCACTATCAGCCGCTGCCTACTCACCAACCCTCATCGTGGCACGTACATAGCCTGTAGTTGGTGGAAAAGGAATAGTACACAGCCGGCCATGTCACTATCAGCCGCTGCTTACCCACTAACCACCAGCATGGCACGTACGTAGCCCACAGTTGGTAGAAAAGGAATATTATACAGCTAGCTGTACCTGCTTGGAAACCTACCTTCGGCTATAAATACTCCAACACCTTGGAACGGTATGATCATCTTATCTTATCTTATATGTTCTGCTCTAGCTATTTCTCTCAATATAAACTTATATTCAGAGCAATCTAGTCTGATTCTCACGCCGGAGGGTGGTCACAAGGAGGTATCCCCCCCTTCTCAGTGACGAGCTCACGGTGTCTGTTTTGCAGGTCATCAGAAGAATAACCATCTTTGCCTGACCTAACCCTCGTGGGAAACATCTACTTAACCCTAAGATTATCCGTAATCTGCCGGGTCACTTAGTGTTTCTTCATTGGCGGCATCCGTGCATAAAAGCTAGAACTAATTCTTTTTCAGTTTTTTCAAAACCTCTGGAAAGATGGTTAAGGTTACTCCGGTGCCAAGGCCAGCGAGTGACCAAGAAACCCCGGTAACCAAAACCCAGCTACTGGGGGGAACACCGGTGAGTACACAAATTTTACGAACACTACCCCAGTTACCCAAGCCGGGGCAAGTGCAGTAAACAATCCTCCCCTGGGATTCATTGATACCCAGGCGGAGAGACAACAGACGAGGCTCCCCCGCCAAACACTTGATCAAGTTAAAGCGTGGGCCGAAGCACGTTAGAAGGAATTCCAAGCTGAGTTGGATGAACGCTTACGTTCACTCCAACAGGCTGACGAATTCGGAAGCACTCGACAACAGCTCAACATGAGTAATGAGTGCGAGTATGATGAAGATTGGGAAGAATCTGACAGGGACGCAAACCCGCGCCATAGGGCGAAAGGGAAGCGTAAACAAGCAGATTTCCACAGAAGAAATTTTGGAGAAACCTTTAAACCAAAAAACGCGGGTGGAAACCCACGTGACTTCTCTAAAACCTTCAAACCAACTGTTGCAAATGCGGGAACGTCCAAATTTGCAAGGGACATTGCGGAAGCAATTGCCCCGAAAAGTGCCAAACAAATGTCCAACATAGGCACATATGATGATATATCTGACCCAGACGATCACTTGAACAGATTCATAGCGGGGGCAACCGTCAGCAATTAGACGGAACCCACGTGGTGTTACATGTTCCAAATGACGCTTGTTGGGGCAGCCAGAGCGTGGTTTGACCGTCTACCGGTCCACCACATCTACGATTGGGCAGACTTCCAGCAGAAGTTCAGCCAACACTTCAGTCAACAAAGAAAGTATACCGAAGAGCAATGAACGATCCTCAACTGCATCCGAGAGGAAGATGAGTCTTTACTAGACTTCATCACTCGCTTCAACTCAAAGAAGCTGAGTCTGGGCACCATAAGCGAGGATCTTGTTCGCGCAGCTTTCATCCAAGGCGCCGAATACCCAGAGCTCATCCGCACCTTAACGGGTAAAGATGGCATGCCATCCACGTGGGATGCCATCATGACAGCAGCTAAACGCTTTGCGGAAACGGAAAAGCAACTGGGTAGAGATCTTCCCCAGAGCACAAACCTCAACACTCAAAAAACAAGAGAAAACAACGTCCTTACCGCCCGACAAAACAAAAAGAGGAAGCTTGGTATTTGGCAGTCAAGGGTAAACTTTGACACCTCATCCGGCTCGCACCCTCGGTTAGGCGGAAGGGATAACATGCAGTCGTCGAACCGGAACTCCAGATGGACGCCACTCACCAAAAGCATCACCGAAATATTTGCCACCGAGAGGCTCCCATGGCCAAAGGCTCCAATAATTCGACAGCGTCACAACGCTGATCAGAGCAAATCATGTGACTTCCACAAGACAAAAGGCCACACTACGGAGGAATGCGTATCCTTGAAGGACGTCGTCGAAGCATTCGTCAGAAATGGGAAACTCACTCACCTCGTGGCGTAATGGACGCTAAGCAGGCTAATGCGTGTAGAACCCCAGTTGGGGAAAACACGGATGAAACTGCAGCTTCAATGTTGGAGACTACATACTGCGTAAACAACGAGATTCCGAACCAGGTGCATATCGGCTCGAAAGGCTCGATGACACCCCCATCCCAAGAACATGGAAGGGAGCTCAATTACACAGGCTGCATGTAGATCAATTCCAAACTTGTAAAGAAAAGGCCTAGAGCCACTTCTAATGGAAATGATTCTCCTTATCACATTGACGCTGATAGCCTTACCTTTATACTTATGAACTTTCCACACTGATATGCCGGTATTCACCGCATAAATAAGTGTGCAAAGAAGTAAGTCGTTGCGTGTGGAAGGCGGCAAAACCCGCATAAACACAAAAAACGGTAAAAATTTCTAAGGAAAAGATGAGGAAAACCTTCGCGCAGGTCATTATAGGTGAAGTTTGGTCATCCCACTAAATGAAAGTGACGGTCCTACCCGCACAATCATGATAGAGGAAACTGAACATTAACTTATTGACAATCGCGCGTCGAAAGGTTAACTTATTCAAAACACTGATATGCCGGTATTCACCGCATAAATAAGTGGGGAAGTAAGTCGTTGCGTGTGGAAGGCGGCAAAACCCGCATAAACACAAAAAACGGCAAAAATTTCTAAGGAAAAGATGAGGAAAACCTTCACGCAGGTCAGTTATAGGTGAAGTTTGGTCATCCCACTAAATGAAAGTGACGGTCCTACCCGCACAATCATGATAGAGGAAACTGAACATTAACCTATTGACAACCGCGCGTCGAAAGGTTAACTTATTCAAAACACTTAGAAAATTTCTAAAAAGATGAGGAAAACCTTCACACAGGTCAGTTATAGGTGAAGTTTGGTCATCCCACTAAATGAAAGTGACGGCCCTACCCGCACAATCATGATAGAGGAAACTGAACACTAACCTATTGACAACCACGCGTCGAAAGGATAACTTATTCAAAACACTTGGAAAATTGCTAAGTTAAACTAAAGTATGCATGAGCGAATCATATATTGTTTATGAGGCAAAACAAGTGCCAAATTAAACTATAATATGCATGAGCAAGTCATATAATGTTTATAAAGCAAGTCATTAAGTGAAAGTGACGGTCCTACCCGCACAAACATTTATATTTCATAAAAAATTCAAACATTACAAGAATGGCCAGGTATCTACCCGCCTACAGAAATGTAAATCTATCCTAACGGTGGGAAGGGATCTCAAGGTTCAAACTTCAGGACCACTCCCTCCAAACCCACTTGAACCCGCACCATTAGTTGGCTGTGGCGGTTCAAGGAAAGTCTTGAGAATAGTTAGCCCATCATCAGCAGCAGCAATTTCGTTCACCTTCTCCACCACCGGATGCGGGAAGGCAGCATACTGGTTCACTGCTTGGTCATAAGCAGCTTCAGTGTCCACGTCATAAAGAGGGAAGTTGGAAGGCGGGATGCCCTTCTCAACAAACCCCAGACCAAGCTGGAAACCAGCCTTTTCCCCATCCTCATGGGAAGCGTTGAGGGCTGCGCTCATGGCATCGTCATAAGATGTGTTCGTGAAGATCCGATGCACAACATACAAAAAAAAAATATATGTATCAAAAACTTTTCTAAGTATAAAGAAAAGCGTAAAGATATTATGAAGCTAAGCATACCTGCGACAACGCTTCTCGTAGAAGCCATTCCTTGGTGATCAGAGCTTCCTGGAGGGCAGCTTGAGCTTGGTCACGGGCGCGTTCGGCTTCATTTTGGTTAAGGTTGGCAAGCAACACTTCCTTAGCAGCAGCCTCTTCAACGCCCTTCAGCTTACGCTCAGTGTGGTCAAGTATACCCCTCTGATCCAAGATCTCTTGGAGCTTTTTGGCATCTTCTAAAGCCAAAGCATCATGAGCCTGCTGAAGCCTCTCTAGTTTGGCTTTAAGCTCCTCATTCTCGGCGCGCAGAGGCTCAGCAACAGCTTCAGCCTTGGTGGCCCTCTCGGTCGCGTTCCGTGCGGTTTCCTTGGCCAACCGAAGCTGTTCGTTAACAGCTTGGGTAGCCTTGGAACGGGCCTCGAGTCGGGCCTGAACTTCAACCTCGAGGGCCTTGAAGGCCTTTTCCTTCTCCGCAGCAATGGCGGCAAGTCTCCTGTTTTCCTCCCGGATAGCCCGCGCCTGAGCCACTTCCTGGCTACGCGCCGCTTTTAACTTGTCGTTTTCACGACAAAGCAACTCGACGCGCGGTTGCATCCGGGCAAGGAGAATCCGAAGCTCATTCGTCAGCCTACCCTCCTGGTAGCTAGACATGGCTTCCCCCAACGCACCACTTGGGGCTGCGTGACGCGCCCACTCGACGCAGTCCACAGCCGTTCGAAGGGTTGTTCCCCGGCGGATGTTCCACCGTGGAACATACACCTCATTGGAATCCGAAACTGCAAAAACAAAAAGCGGTTAGGAAAAAATGATAAAAAAAAAAAATATAATAGGCCAAAATAACCCTACGCACCTGTAGGGTCGACAACAGGCCGGTAGCCGCCAAACCCATCACCCGAACCTAAGGGATATCCATCCAAGAGGTCAGGCAGATGGGAAGAAGGCAGAGATTGGCTAGAAGCTCTAACCCTGAACATACCTGATGAACCGGCCGGGGACGAGGTAGTCGCCGGTGCCGGAGGCACGGTTGAAGCCGCCGCGGTAGAGACCATCGGAGGTGAACTCACAACCGAGGCCGCCGCTGCGGAGGAGCCCGCAGAGAAAATCACCGCCGGCTCAGTGAAGGATGCAGTAAAGATGGCACTGACAGCCGGCGGAGATGACGTCACAATTGGAACAGTTGCCTCAACGGGATGAGCAACTGAACCAACACTGCAAACAGGCGCAGCCGCCTGGGTCATCGCCTCGGGTAGGTTGACCAAACCTACCGTCATGGGTCCAGAGATGCTCCTTCCCGCTCCACTCTGGAATGCGGTTGCATCCACTCCTGCACGAAGACAAAATATTAAAAACAATGGCGGAAAGAAATGCGGGTAAGATTAATTTATACTTACGAGTTTTCTTGAGCTTGAAGGTTGTTGGTGCATGTTTTGTGGCCGTCGCTTGGCGAATAGTTTAGAATGTTTATGTTGTATGCTGTACACCTAGATAGTGGTCCACGCCGAAAGTCATCCATTCGAAAGAGCATTTTCAAATGGATACTCATTCGATCGAACCAGTCTCCGATTCGATCGAATGAGTCTGCTATTCGATCGAATAGGACTCATTCGATCGAATGAGTCCTGATCGAATAGCAGTGGGTATAAATACCCAGCTTTCAGGCGTGGTTTGTTAAGGATTTGCGTGCCCGGCGCCCAGGTGCTGTCCGGATGAGGGGGGAGGCCATGCTCGACCTCCCCCTGCCATAGATCGTGATTTCAGTGTTTAACAAGCATGTAATCTTTCGTTTTTATCAATGAAATCGTTTGTTTCGTGTTTGTTTCTATCCGTCTTTGGTTATCAAACCTTCCGTCTCGAACCGGCTCGGATCGTACCGGTCCCGACTGAACCAACAAAGGTTCTGACAGGCGGGGACGAACCCGATGGAGCCGGCCTCTTCACGCCGGTCACCGTCGTCGTACTGGGCTGCCCGGAGGTGACAGCTGTCTCAACCTCCGGAATAGTGGTCTCACCATCACCAGGGTTCCCCACTGCCTCCTCGCTTTCGGTCTCCGAGTCGGACCGATTTCCCTGATCGGCGGTGGAGGCGACCTTCGCCTTGCCCTTCACGCCGGCAGCTTTCTTCTTCCTCACGAAGAAAGGCCCATCTGCGGATCCCTCATCAGAAGATGATAAAATTAGGGAAACTCCAGCAGAGGTTTGAGCATGAAGAGGGCGAGGGTTAAAGAATCCCTTACCTGGCCGCGTGGCGCTCAAAATCTCGTGGCCTGGCGGGTAGACCTCCACAAACCGATCCGCCGTTTGCTCCAAGATGGGCAACTCGTTCTCATCAAAAGCACGAGGACCCAGCCGAGCGGGACCACCGCTCTCACGCGGTTGCAGAAGCGACTGCAAGTTGTTTCCCTCTGAAAATAAAAGACAAACAATTAGAAGAAAAACCCTAAATCAACAAAAAAGACGGAGCATACCGTAAGGAGTAGAATTCAAACCGTATTCGAGGATGATAGGTACTTGCGGCGTCCCAGAACCGGCATCCTTCCATACCCGGCTCATCCCAAGCATCACCATCCCAGACTCCGCAAAGCGGTAAACCGGAGTCTGGATCCGGGAGATCTTGGTAAACCATTCCGCCTCCTGGTAGTTGGAGGCGTGAAGGTTCGGGAGTGCTCTCCCGTTCTTGAATGTCATCGCAATAGGGACGACACGTGCAGAGATATAGAAGAACTCCCGCTTCCAAGACCGAAGACTGCGCTTGGTAGCACAGATCTTCAAACCCTTGATCCGAGTGATCAAGGTGTACCAGCCCTGGATGCACCTCCAGGAGTAGAAGGTCATCAGGCGGTCGACGCGAGGCTCAACGCCCAGAATGTGGCACACACATTCAAAGTGGCGAACCTTAGCGATCGCCATTGGGTGTACCTCCGTCAAATGTATACCGTGTTTCTCCAAAACACGGTACACAAACTTCGTCAATGGAACCTGAGATTCCCATAGATGAAGAAAGCAGCATACACCCCTATCTTGCCCTTGGGGGCATCGTACACCGTCTGGTGAGTGTAGGTTCCCTGGATGGATCACACGAGATATCCCGATATACACAGGTGCGGAATCCCTGTGTAGATCGTTACGGACGTAGAATATTAGCTCACGAACACACGTACACACAATACGAACAACCACACGTTATATTGATAACTCGGATCGTGTTACTTACAGACTCACGTCAATAGACTCACGTAAACTGAACTCGATCAACCAAGACACTAACTGACCAACACCTTAACCGTAAACAGTAAACTACTTAAATACACGACAACTTCGCCTCAGGCGAAGTTGTCTATAACTTCGCTCGTTCAACAAGTTCGCCTAGGCGAACTTGTCAACAACTTCGCTTGGTTAACAAGTTCGCCTAAGCGAACTTGTCAACAACTTCGCTTTTACAAACAATTACATAACCAATATTACAAACTCGATTACAGACATTAGACATATGAACTACTGACATCTATGCACCAACAGACTCCCCCTTGGCAGTAGCTTCATATCTTGATCTTTCAGCTCTTGTCTCGTAATCCTGTATCTTCATGCGTGCACTCCTTCTCTCACACACACCGTCACAACTCGTTGATACTTTCTTGCTTCATCCTTCCAAGCTGGAATATAAAAGATCTTTTTCTCGTTGAGCATCTTCAGATCAGCTTGCGATAAGTTGACAAGATGCATCGGATCGTAAATTCTAAGTATCTCTTGTTCATCCTCATCTTCCATCACAGCTTCAGCAGTCTGGCAATCAACGTACCACCATTTTAGATTCTTCAACACATCTTGAGGCATAGTCTTCATTGGAACCTCCTTGATGCATCGGATCGGCTTGTACTTCATCACCATCCATGGCTTGCCATCTGCTCTCAATCCCCTCTCTGTATCCTCCACGAGCTTTCCCTTTTGTGGCTTTAATAGTTCAAACTTCTTTTCTTTTATGCCTTCTTTCCACATAATCTTCTCAATCATTCTCGCCATATTGTTTTCACTTCTGTTTATCAGGCCCAACCTGGCCAAATCCTTCACCTCGCATTCCGGCAACGTGTTGAAAGATCTCAACATTCTCTTGAAGTATTGAATGCCATCATAACGTTTCACCACAAACAACTTGATCTGTTCATCATAAATCCAACATATGATTCCCTTCTTAGACTCAGCATAGCCTTTAATGTTATAGCTCTTCTTGAACATGGCTGGAACAGCAGGCTTCTTGGTCTTGATAAACCAATGAGCATAGCCTTCCTTCCACCTAGGCTGCTCCTCCCACTCAGTCTCATCCATCTCAACTCTCACGTCGGCTTTCTCAACCTCAGGGATCTCGTGTTCAACGTTTTCTTCTACTATCTCCCCCTCTTCTATTCCATCTTCAATCTCAATCTGCTCACCGATCTTCTCAATCATATCATTCGGCAGCACATCTTCATCAAACAGAACATCGTCACTGAACATGTCATCATCAAGCTCTTTCAGCACATCGATCACATCATCTTCAACTAACACAACATCATCACCAGAACCACCAGCCACGTCAGTAGACTCCCCCTCAGCTGTGGAAGTACCAAGAGCTTCAGAAGTTCTTGGCAGCTCACCACCTGCATCTTTCGATGCATTGGGATCATTGTCTCGGTTATTCCTCTTCTTCGATCTGAGCTCGTCGCCCTTACAGCTCATCTCCCCCTGAGATGCCAAGAACTCCTTCAAGGCATCTATGATTTTCCCATGCTCAACCAGGAGGGATGCCTGTAGTTGATTTGCTTCCACTAGGCTTTGAATAGTCTTCGATTGTTCTGCAACGATCCGCTCTAGTGAAGCTATTCTCTCTGAGTCTGACATTGGCGAAGGCGAGACTCCAGAAGCAGGCGTAACCGCAGGTGGTACCATACCTGATAACCCTGCAGCTGTGACGATCGTTGACTCCACAAAACGAGCAGCTACCACCGATTGAGTAAGCGTTGGAGGTGGTAGTGACACGATCTCCGGAGTCAACGTCTGGATGGTAATGGTGGATGGAATGTCAGCCGTTGATGTAGCCACCACGGGAACATCCGCAGCGCTTGTACTCGTCACCTGTACAGAAGAAGGAACAATGGTCATACCAGACAGTGCGGCCGGAGCAAATCGTACAGTCCTTGAAGTCTCTCCAGCTCCCATGCCAGCACCTGTCCTCTCCCGTCTTGATCTTCTAATCAGCTTATGTATGTCTTCTTCTTCTTCCGACTCATCATCATCCTCTGTTCTCTTCCTCTTCCCAATCGTTCTCTCTCGAGACACCATCAACCGTCTCCCCTCATTCATAATCTCGTCTAAATCGGAGTCAGCCATCGACGTAGCTGCTCTAGTCATACTCACACCCAAACTTTGTGCAGTCGAGACCTGCACCTCCTCCACATGATCCATGTCAAAATAGCCTTGACCTCCAAAAACAGCGTCAAGGTCTATATCCTCTGCAGTAGACGCAACAGGCATAGGAGGAGCAGGAACAGCTTGAGTTGCTCTTGCCTGTCGCGGTTGAGGATCTCTGAACTCGTCCCCGCCAGCAGGAACATACTCTGGGTTGATTAAAAACCCAAATAGAGGAGTATGCCTGGGACGACGTTCAGGATTGCTCCTCGCACTTGACGTGCGGCACTGAGCAAAGATACGTTTGCTCACCGATTCCATGTATCTGATCGGAGCGTCTCTGAGGTAGAGCCGGAGCGACATGGTTCAATATCATCTGTAAAAAGCGTGGGTACATGATGAACCGCTCCCGAGACATTGCCCTTCTTTGCCTGTCTATCTCGTAAAAGACCATTTGACTGAAACTATAACGCTTGTTATAGGTCAGTGCAGTCATGGCAGACTGCATGGTCGCACCCATACCATCTGTGCCCGCCTTCCTCCCCGACATGCACACGATCATAACGTGCATGAGGAAGCGCCACTGATCTAGAAGGAAACCCTTCTTCCTCTGGGTATCTCCTAATGGACCAGAGTAGCCCATTCGAAGAAACGCTCCATCACGAAAGGGAGCTACGAACTCTGTAGGATCATCTCGTGTCTCTTCTCCAAATCGTAGCGCCACCCGGATCTGTTCAGAATTGAACTGAACTACTTGATTGTTTACCGTTGCTCTCATCACCGGGGGCTCAATACGGCAATCATATTCTACCGTCTGCCAGAAGTCTTCGATGTTCGGCAGAGATATCGGCAGCGTGTTTGTGATGGCATGAAAGATCCTCGAGCGCAGGAGGAACGTGATAATCTCGCGGTAGTCGTCCACACCGCTCGCCTCCGGGTCAAGAGTGATGTACATATTGTGACCCGGGTAAAATTGTCTCTGATTGTCACCATCATTGACTCCTGCACCTCCAGCACCAGCTACCGCAGCCATATCTGCAACAAACTAACCAAGTTAGAACGACAAAAAGACGTAGCACAAGTTCGCTTTGTTACCATGAGCGAAGTTGTGATAAACTCTGTATAGACGAAGTTAAAGTTGAGGCGAAGTTGGGAACAACTTCGCTTCAGCTTTAAGTTCGTCTAATTAAAACTAAGTAAAATTGATCTTAGGCGAAGTTAAAGTTAACTTCGCCTCATCACAACATCGCCTCAGGCGAATTTAAGTTCTGGGCGAAGTTACGGATAACTTCGCCTCAGGCGAACTTAAGCTTCGGGCGAAGTTACGGATAACTTCGCCTCAGGCGAACTTAAGCTTCGGGCGAAGTTACGGATAACTTCGCCTAAACCCTAACTTCGCCTGAATCTGAATCGGCGACAGTGAGATTCATGGAACAACGTGCAGTTGATGATTCGGCTTGTTTTTAGACGATTAAGCACTCGTAAACACAAGTTTTAAGGACATGTTGACGATCATTATAGTGTTTAACACGTAAAAACACAAGTTAAGAGAATCGGTTTCAAAACCGATTGGTTCGAGGTTAATAACCGGGTCGAAACGACCCTTGATTAGCATGAACGACCTTATAATATATGATAAAACAACATCCGAACCTTTGATCGGTGAAAAAATCGGAATAAAAAACACGTAATCGAGGTTAAATCAAGTTCGCCGGAGAATAAGTGAATCTGTGGATATAAGTTCGCTGAAAATAATGAAAAATTGACTGTTGAAAGTCCTTTTATATGGGCGGAGTTATACAGGCGAAGTTACGGATAACTTCGCCTAGGCGAAGTTAACCACAACTTCGCCTGTTCAACAACATCGCCTATATATTTACAAAATCAAACCTTATAATTTTAACAATTTTCCAATTAAGTTATAAAACTTTCCTAGAAGAAATAAATGACATGATCAATTCTAAGTAACCAGTTAATAAATCATAAAACTATCTAAGTACAAAAACTTAAAAAATTTAAAGTATAAGGGATTAAATTTCAGTCTTGCTAGGGACTGCTACGTTGTAGAAAAGATCCGAACAGGAATCATACTAACTACGTGACTGTCACATAGATCCGTGTTTAGCTGTATTATGACATATAGAGACAGGTTGTAAGAAGGTATAACTTAAAGTGGTTTTCATCGTTTCTGTGATACGAGTTAGGTTCAATTAATCCTTAAAATTTAAGTGGGCAACAACTCAGAAATATTGATGCCTCCTATCTAACCTCAAAGCGTATTTGGCTTTCCCCAAGTCACCCCGAATTGACTTCGACCCATAGTGTCTGATTAAACAAGTATGTACTCTTCTTCTGGTTCCCGTTCTTCTTCTTACTCTAAGATAGAGAAGTCTTGATTTTATCATCACTAATATGTTACAATAACTTCAAATATATATATATATATATTTTTTTATGAACAACATAGACTTCAAAGTAGAATTTAACTGCAAGTCCCGAATCTGGATCACTGCAGTATCTTGAAACGATATCTTCACGGGAATCAGAACACACATGGGCTCGTGTATGACTGGGTAATCGCTTTTCTGCCTATCATTCGGAAAGATATATATGAAGACACGCAAAACTCTTAAGGAGTTTCCACGTAAAATCAAGTAAAATTAGTTTGTATCACGTCTACTTTTACGCACCATAAAAAGTTACCTTGACATACAATGATTGTCCTAAAGCCTTATAAGCCTAATAACTTCACTAGTTAAGCATACAAAGTTAGTATATCTATCATTTTCCAAGGTTGGATCAATTTTCCGTTTAACATAGCTAACGAACTTCTTACGAAGTAACAGACTTGAAAAATATTTTCATTTCCCTCTTTCAAAACCATTCTCGAGCAAGTAATCCGATAAAGTTGCATACCAGGCACGAGGTGCCTGATGTAATCCATACAATGCCTTGCTCAACCTGTACATGTGATCTGGATAGTCTGGGTCAGGAAAACCCGGAGGTTGCTCAACATACACAACCTCATCAACTATCCCATTTAAAAACGCACTCTTCACATCTAGCTGAAACACCTTCATCTTTTCATAAGCAGCAAACGCCAGAAACAATCTTATGGCTTCCAATCTGGCGACAGGAGCGAACACTTCGTTATAATCAATCCCCTCTTGTTGATTAAAACCCTTCACGACAAGCCTCGCCTTGTTTCTTATAATGATCCCCTTATCATCTCTCTTGCACTTGAACACCCATTTTGTGCCTATCGCATGCACATTCTTTGGTTTTTCAACCAAAGTCCAAACTTCCATCTTCTCGAATTGAGCCAACTCTTCTTGCATGGCCTCGACCCATGAGCTGTCCTTTAAAGCCATTTGATAATTTTTCGGTTCAATCTGGCTTATAAAGCAGGTATACAGGCATTCATCGATTATTCATGTCTCCTTAATGCTTGTATAAACACAGGTGTGTTCATTCAAGCTGCTTCTCGTTTGTACACCTGAGGACACATCACCAATCACATTATCCAGAGGGTGATCTTTATGAATTCTCGTGGTCGGAACAGCACCGATATGCAAATTATCTTCCAAATTAGAAGAGATCTCATCAATGGTTGTTTCATGCTGAGAGTGAAAAGGATTGATAAATTCTTCTTCAGTTGAGGCAGCAGGGGTACCGATAGTGTTTGATGAGGAAGGTTGACATTTTTCAATCAGCTGTCTTTGCAATAAATTTTCTTCCTCATCGAGTATCATCTTCGTCGCAGCTCTTTCTTCTTCTTCAGAAATCTCCAAATCCGGTACGTTAAATGACTTAAAAAGCTTAACATAGTCGAAAAGCTCAGCAGGTCCATTGCTAGGTTTTGGCGGTTGGTAACTTGTGATGTCAGTGTTACACACCACCTCCACCTTGCAAGTCGAAGTATTGAAGACACGCCTGTTGGGAGTACCAACAACATAACCGACTAATATTCCTTCATCGGCTACTTCCCCAAATTTCGAATTTGTCTTCAAGATCGAACAAGGGGACCCGAATGGTTCAAGACCACTCAAGTTGGGCTTCCTTCCATGCATAAGCTCGTAGCAAGTTTTACCAAGTCTCTTAACGGTTAACACTCTATTCAGAACATAGCAGGCTGTAGCAACTGCTTCAGCCCAGAACATCACAGGAAGCTTTGAATCTGCCAGCATAGTCCTGGCTCCTTCAATTAAAGTTCGGTTCTTCCTTTCAGCCACTCCATTCTGTTGTGGAGTATACGGAGCGCTGTATTGATGTTCAATTCCTTTCTGAAGACAGAAGATCTCCATTTCAAAGTTCTTGGACTCCGTACCATTGTCACTTCTGATGAACTTAACTGTTTTACTCATGACGTTCTCAACTTTAGTAATCAAACTCTTCACCATTTGAGCCGTCTCATCTTTCGATTTCAGAAAATATACCCACGAATATCGCGAGTAGTCATCAGTGATCACCAAGCAGTAAGAAGTACCTCCTAGACTTTTTACATTCACTGGACCGAAGAGATCCATGTGAAGCAGTTCTAGAGTACTGGCAATTGAGTTGACCTTCTTGGTGAGATGGGATTTCTTGTGTTGCTTTCCCTTCTTGCATGCAATACATTTGTCTTCAAAGTTAAAACTTTTCAAGGGAACGCCCATCACAAGCCCATTCTTGACAATGTGGTTCATCTTCCGAAGATGAATGTGCCCCATCCTTCTGTGCCATAGTTCGGATTCTGATTCGCTTGCTTTTGTCATTAAACATGATTCTCCCAAGGCCATTTCAGTAGACCTCATATCCATCACATACGTATTTGTACCACGTGGAGCTGTCATCACTATCCACTCTTCTGGTATCTGAAAACCAGGCTTCAACACGATCGCCTCATTCTTCGTGAAGTGAACAGTATACTCCTTATCACAAATCTGCGACACACTCAGCAAATTGTGCTTCAGCTCTTCCACAAAATTCACATTCTCAAGTGTCATCTTCCCATTGGACACCGTACCTTTTCCCATAATCCTTCCTCCACTTTCACCAGCAAAACTAACTCTCGCTCCCTGAACAGGTTTTAAGTCGTGCAACAAGTATTTGTTGCCCGTCATGTGCCGGGAACAGCCGCTATCTACAATCCAAAGACTGTGGGCAGCCCTGTTCAACTGTTCCCGCACAATAAAGCAAATGATTAGAATCTAGGGACCCAAGACCAATTGGTCTTGGATCTATACATCCCGTACTTCTGCTTTCCAAAGTTAGCATTTGGATAATTCCTATCAGTCCAATTAGGAAATCTCCTTGGAAATTGAGTGTGAGGCCTTCCAAACCTATGCGTATTGAAAGTATTATATCTTACGGTTTGGTGATTAGCATTGTAAAACTGAGGTTTGTTTCTCTGAAAACCTGAATTAGTTACATTTTGAAACTTTGAAGGGTTTTCATTTTTAAAATTACCATTAAGCTTATGCTCAGTTTTAATAGGCCTCACGCCTCTGAATTTAGGTGTCAGAGGACAATCTGCAACAAGATGTCCTAACTTATTACATCTAAAACAACACCTATACTCCATTTTCTTCTCAAAGGTTGTTTTGGATGTCGAGGCAGTGTTACCGGCCGTTCGTCTCACATAAGGTGGGACGTACGGGTTGAGTGGAGTATTCTTTTTAGAAGATTTATCTTTTTCTCCACCAGTGGGTAACACTACCTTCTCATTTGTCTTACCCGATTCGGACAACTTATCCGAATCCGATGAGACTGGACTCGTAACAGAAATATTCACACTTGAAACAAGCGAACTCGTTTCGCCACTACTAACACTTGATTCTTTACTTGTAACCTTGTTAGGAACTGTCTGAGGAACTTCAAAATCAGCAGATTTCTGTACACTAGGATTAAAAGTGTAATTGTGGTTATACGGTGGTGGAACCTCGTGATAACCAATTCCTCCTCTCTTTGTAGAGGTACCTTGATCACTAACAAGGTGATCAAGAATAGCTGAGGAATTTCTGAACTGTTCTAGTTTTCGGTTCAGTTCCACCACTTTCACCTGGTGGTCAGCAATCTGCTTTTCTCGTTCAGCAATCAGTTTAGTTTTTTCTTCTAAAACCTCATAACTTAGATCAATTACTTCAATTTTTTCGGCAAGTTTAGTTTTTAAGCTTTTAACATCTTTTTCACATGCTTTAATTTTAACTTTGTAACTGTTTTCTCTTGCTTTTGTGAAGTGATGATCTTCTTTAAGAGTTTTAAATTCAGCATCTAAACGAACATACTGATCAGTTATGGTAGCAAGTTGCTCAGACAAATTCTCACATTTAGTACAGATAGATTTAGAACTTACCTCGGAGCGTTGATCATCGTTATCTGCCATGAAAGCTTTTTCCTTACCAGCAGGTTTCTCTTCTCCGGTAGTCTTCTCACGTTCTTCACTCTCAACCTTAGCCATATTTGCATGTTCACTAGTTTCATTTAAATGCAGCTTCCAGTTGTATTCACCTGCTTCTCTAGACAACATGGCATTGATTTCCTTATTATTCCCAGTGTGCTGTGCAGGCCTCCCTTGACCACGTTCAACTCTCTTGTTTCTGCAATCTTTGGCAAAGTGCCCGTTTTGTTGACAGTTATAGCACCTCACTTTAGATTTGTCGAACCCAGGCCTGCCACCAACAAACTTTCTCCCCGTCTTTCTCATGAACTTCTTCACTCTCCTCACTATCATGGCCATCTGCCATTGTAAATCCATCTCCTCCAGATCATCAGCATCGATCTGGTCGTAGTCTTCATCTAGTATCGCTGGATCAACCACCTTTCCTTGAATGTAGTTTTCATAAGAAGCAATAAATGAAGCATAGAGGCCAAACTGCTCTTCAGCAGATTTGACGCTCATTGGCATCTTAGAGTAATTCTTGCTTGAGGAACTTTAAGATCCACTACTCTTGCTTGCTGTCTGTTGAGTACCACTTGATCCACCCGCAACAAAGCAAACATCCCCATTTGAATTTACTGACACATGCCCCTCCTGTGAAGAATTTGCACCCAACTCACCTTTCGAGTAGTAGGCGGCAGAGTCAGTCTTTGAACTTGTATTGGAGTTCACTTTCGCACCGTACATGCCTGGATCTTGAACCTGATCCATAGATGTTTCTTTTCTAACCATATTAAGCTCAAAAGTTCTGAGCTTGTTAACAGCGGTTTCAAGATCATACGTAGAGAAGTCCTTGTCTTCCCTCATCAGTACAGTATACATCTCCCATTTTGGTGGGAGAGCATCGAGAAGTTTTTCTACAATCTCTTCTTCTCTGTAGGAAATGGAGTAGTTACTCAATTCAGTCATTAGATGATAATATCGAGTGATAATATCATCAAGAGATTCGTTCTTTAAGTACTTAAAGACTGAAAATTGAGTTTTCAGCAGCTTTATCTTTGAGGCCTGAATGCCTACATTTCCTTCGAATCTGCTCTCAAGAGTTTCCCAAAGCTCTCTAGCTGATGTATACTTTCTGAAAGTATGGAGGATCTCCTGTGGAAGAGCCATTGTGATTGCAGCATGAGCCTTGCTTTCGGCTTCATACATCTTCTTCTCCTCTTCTTCCATTTTACTGTATTTCTTTATTTGGTCTCGACCCTCATACTCCATGATCGGTGGAATATATCCATCTTGGATGCATACCCACATTTTTGCATCCTGGTACTTAACATACTGTATGAACCGATCCTTCCACGCAACAAAGTCGGTTCCCTTCAGCAACCTTGGGGCCTTTGTAGCTGACCCCGCTTCAACTTCCATCTTGACAAGCTCTGAAATATTGATTGACGACATCCTTCTTGAAGACTATGAAACCCGAAAAATTCTGAAATGGGCGAAGTTAGAAAAATTTCTTCGAAACAGTACTGTAGGCGAAGTTAAGTATAACTTCGCTTAAGTAATAACTTCGCTGGATCCTTCTTAAATTCGCGTAACTGGGCGAAGTTGAGAATAACTTCTCTTAGGATAAGCGAACTTAGAAAGTAAGCGAACTTGAAGAGAACTTCGCTGAACTAGGCGAACTTGAGAAGAACTTCGCTGAGGTAGGCGAAGTTGAGGAGGTAGGCGAAGTTGTGAATAACTTCGCTTCTCCTTATATCTTCGCTGAAACCCTACGAATCCTGACGGCAACTTCGCCTGATGAACAGCAACTTCGCCTGACGAACTGAAACTTTCTGCAGATCTGAAAATCGAATTTTGACGACGATTTTGACGGTTTGAAGGCTTGAACACACTTGTAGGAGGCTAGAATGAGCAACAACACCAAAAACTCGTCCCGGTAATACCCGAAATGGAACGAATTCTACACCCGCTTGAATATCCCGAACCACACAATCGAGCAAATGCTCTGATACCAATTGTAGGTTCCCTGGACGGATCACACGAGATATCCCGATATACACAGGTGCGGAATCCCTGTGTAGATCGTTACGGACGTAGAATATTAGCTCACGAACACACGTACACACAATACGAACAACCACACGTTATATTGATAACTCGGATCGTGTTACTTACAGACTCACGTCAATAGACTCACGTAAACTGAACTCGATCAACCAAGACACTAACTGACCAACACCTTAACCGTAAATAGTAAACTACTTAAATACACGACAACTTCGCCTCAGGCGAAGTTGTCTATAACTTCGCTCGTTCAACAAGTTCGCCTAGGCGAACTTGTCAACAACTTCGCTTGGTTAACAAGTTCGCCTAAGCGAACTTGTCAACAACTTCGCTTTTACAAACAATTACATAACCAATATTACAGACTCGATTACAGACATTAGACATATGAACTACTGACATCTATGCACCAACAGTGAGGCTCAGGAAACTCAGGCTCGAAAGGCTCGAGCATGAACTTCTTGACGATGTACTGGTACAGGTCGACGGAAAGAGCACACTGGCACTCGCCAGCAGTACTCTTATCGTCCTTGTCAGACGTGGACGTCGGGTTGTCAGGGTATACGTCGGGCTCTTCGGCAGTAACCTCAGGATCATGAGTAGAAGACATTTTGGAGGTATGAAAGAGAACGATTTCAGGAAAATGCTCGGCGGAAAAGTTAGAGTATTCGCCAGAAATCGTTTAGAAGAAGAAGAGTGAAGTGAAGGTGTAAGTTGAGATGCATCCTCTTCCCCCTTTATATACCCATCGCAATGAATGCGATGAATTTAATGCGGGGGAGAGGGAAAAGCGCAGGCACAATAAGACAACGACACGTGGAAAGCAAGCTGGCAACAGCTGTCGACAGGACGCGTGCCGTAAAATTCGCGCCCACGCGCCCGAAAACTTGCGCCCACGCGCCTGAAAAAGCGTCTGGAATGACCATATACTGTCACGTCGCCATAACTTCCTGCACGTCCTGAAACTGTCAGAAGAAATCGTCGGACGACGCTAACGTCCCTTCAACAGTTTGGACTGTTCTTATCCTTTCACCAACTCTTCGAATTTCAAAAAGATTCAAAGATTCAAAAATAAGAGGGAATATACCCCCTTACCTTGGTAACCAAGAAACCGTAAGACAAGTGCGGGTACAGTGTCAAGGCGAAACCCTTCACATACTTAGCACCTGCAGGGAATTGAAGCCAAGAATACAATGGTAACCAAGAAACCGTAAGACAAGTGCGGGTACAGTGTCAAGGCGAAACCCTTCACATACTTAGCACCTGCAGGGAATTGAAGCCAAGAATACCTTGGAAATCAAGAAACTATAAGAAGAGTGCGGGTACAGTGTCAAGGCGAAATCCTTCACATACTTAGCACTTGCAGGGAATTGAAACCAAGAAGGATCTTCTGGGCCATGCTTGTGGAAAGAGAAATAACATCCCCACATAGCGGGAACGTTGAGAACTAGATTGTTTGAAGCTCCAAGATGGAATTGGTTGTTTAACATAATTGATCACTATGTCTAAAACTACCAAAACCTCGTGAAGAATCTACACAAGTGAAACTCAACGCATCTGACTTGCGAGGAGGTTACACACCTACCCGCATCATACCCAAAGATCAAGCAGAAAAGTCGGGAATTTCTGAACGTGACATTAGGAAAACCGCGGGAAGAATCCCCACGGAAAACCTTAAAACTAAACCCTTTTCAAAACCCCTTGCTTAAGTCCAAAAGTTCACCTCACTTATTAACAATTCATGAGAAGAACAATGGACTGGGGGACTTGAAGAGGTAGGTCCCAGCAGAGCCCAGTTGGACCCGCAAGACTCACCTTGAAGAGGGACGTCTGCGCAAAGACCAACTGGATCCGCATGACCCACCATGCTCAGAGAGATGAAGACCTTACGCGCAGTACGCCAGCTGTTCCCGCAGGAAAAGCCTCCCAATGGTGAAGTACCCCGCCTGTTCCCACAGCTGCGGATACAAGCCATCAGGGAAGGCTACCCGCACTAATAGTAAGGCTACACGCACAAGGCACTAACTCTCAATAATTCAGTAATGTCACCTGAAGAAGGAATGAGCAAGGCGGGAATACTCCCGCCCAAATGAGCCAGTCCGTACGCTTCTGGAAGATCTTTTGTACTATACCTGCCAAGGTATGGACAAAATAGACAAGATCTGACCAAAGCAGCCCATGAACCAATCACAGGGTGACAGCTCACTGACAACAGTACGACGAGGAGCACGCTCTAGTACAAAATGTCACTATCAGCCGCTGCCTACTCACCAACCCTCATCGTGGCACGTACATAGCCTGTAGTTGGTGGAAAAGGAATAGTACACAGCCGGCCATGTCACTATCAGCCGCTGCTTACCCACTAACCACCAGCATGGCATATACGTAGCCCACAGTTGGTAGAAAAGAAATATTATACAGCTGGCTGTACCTGCTTGGAAACCTACCTTCGGCTATAAATACTCCAACACCTTGGAACGGTATGATCATCTTATCTTATCTTATATGATCTGCTCTAGCTATTTCTCTCAATATACACTTATATTCAGAGCAATCTAGCCTGATTCTCACGCCGGAGGGTGGTCACAAGGAGGTACCCCCCCTTCTCAGTGACGAGCTCACGGTGTCTGTTTTGCAGGTCATCAGAAGAATAACCATCTTTGCCGGACCTAACCCTCGTGGGAAACATCTACTTAACCCTAAGATTATCCGTAATCTGCCGGGGTCACTTAGTGTTTCTTCATGGATCATGGATCGGAAACAGTGAATTGAAGGTAATTGAACTTGAGATAGGATTGTACGGAATTTTTACGGTGGTGAAAACTAGGGTTTGGAATTGGTGATAATGGAAAGAGAAGATGAGAAAGTGGACATAAGATAGATAGAGAGAGAGATAGGAGATGCTAAAATACGCTGGGGGTGAGGTGAGGTGAAGTTGACCGGGTCCTACCATCGATGGTCCAGATTGGTCTTGGGTTCGGAACAATTAAAGCCTTTTTAAAAGTTGATGATTGTGTAAAGTCAATTTCACTTCACACCTCAAACCTAAATCATCTTTTGACGAGTTTTTAAAGATTCGTAATATTCTAACACCACCTCTGACGTGTTAGTGTATACGGCCTGTATAGCCCCTACTTTATGACAATTTTATATCTATATAACATGTTATACAGTGTTTTGAAACCCGGCCTGTATAGCCCCTACTTTATGACCGGTTCGATCGGGACCCGGTTCCTAAATAGGGCCGGGTCACTATATTTGGCCCGTTTTCGAAAAACCCGGCCGGTTTTCCGGGTGACCGGTTGGACCGGTTGAACCGCTGAAACCCATTTTTTCGTTAAATCCAAAATGTAATGTGTACGCCTGGATTCGAACTTGGGTCATTTTAGAGATAAAAGCTTTAATAATTACCAATGAGCCAACCAACCAAACTTCATTAATGTCTCTATTAATCAAACATAAATCATACATATTTAAAAAGCAATGTATAAAACATAGATAAACACTAAAGTTTGTTATTATTATTATATTTGGTTATCATTATTTTTTATATGTATATGAATTATATATATATGCAATTATATATTTAAATTATTTATGACGTCATCCGGGTCAAACACCGGTCCGCTCTCTCGGGTCGGTCCGACCTTTGACCCGGTAAGGCGTCCGGGTCGACATTCGGGTCGGGTTTGAAAACATCGCCGTTATAGACTGAGACACAATATGACATAATTCTTGCATATAAGGCATGTATAGCTCTTATATGACTCGTATAGAAGCACTTGTTGTTTGAATAACCAATATGGTGTTGGAATAACATATGCCGTTTTTAAATTGATAATGCGGGCTATGATTCGACAGCCTACTTTGTAAATGGTTGGCTAACTCATCCTTAAATGGGTTTTACCAAGCAGCGGGGCTATGATCTAACACATTAACGTATGTGCACTTAGTGGAGTCAATGTGGAGATAAGGAAGAGCGTTTATGGGGTTAGACTATCTCCAATGTCGAAGGGCTCCTATGTGCCCTTAGATGTCCAGTCAAATGCCATGTCATATTCTTACAAATCATTTCAAATTTTTGAAAACTTTAATTTCACTTCCAATAGTAAGGGCATACTTAGATACCCTTAGTTGCCTACTTAGTTGCCACCTCATCACCTATTTTTTCTTTAAATGTAATTACTTAAATCATAATAAAATATTTGAATAATTAAATGATTAATACAAGTAAATAAGCAATATAAAAATATTAAGCTAGACTATAAAAACATAAAACATAGTAATTGCATTCCATAAAAATCAAAAGTAAATTGAATTTAAATAAATAAACATTTAAAATATATTAATTACTATTTAATATATGGTCACCTGTTGAAAATAAGTTAATGTTAATGGCTGTTATCTAAAAAGAAAAAAGAAGAGCAAAATATATATAATATAATTTTTTGGACGAGACTTGTACAATAACCAAAAAATAATAATATGCTCGTGCATAGGGGTGTCAATTCTTGACATGACCCGAAACCCAACCCGAACCCGACACGAAAAAAACAGGTTTTGGGTAGGCTAACACGACCCGTTTAAAAAACGGGTTGGGTTCGGGTTGACCTGTTTTCTAAACAGGTCGGGTTCGGGTTGACCTATATAAAAACGGGTTGATCCGTTAACCCGTTTAATTTTAGATATTTTAAAATTAATTTTATATTTCCTTGTTAGTTTTAATATGTATTAAAGAATTTAATTATTTTTCATTCCCCATATTACCTTTTTTGGTCTCCCCTTAAATTCTATTTTTCGTGAACGACACTTGTAAAATCTCAACCAAAATTTCATTACCCAGGATGTATTTCTTCGGTTCCTTCACCAATATGCATGAACATATCGTCAAATCCATCTATATCTAAATCAACTTATGCTTAAATTTCATTTGAATTTTACAATATATGGTTTTGATTTTATTATAATTTGTATGTCTGATTTTATAAATTAACTTGCTTAAAAAATATGGGTTAAACGGGTCGTGTTCGGGTTGACCCGAATTTATGTGTGTGCGGGTTAGGGTTGACATATTTGACACGAATAATAATATGGGTCGGGTTCGGGTTGCACATTTCAACCCGTCAACCTGCCAACCCGTCAATCTGCCAACCCGACACGTTTGACACCCCTACTCGTGCGGTTGGACACTTCTTCAATTGAGATGGAATTTAATGCACATGTGGATACGAATCTTTGCCATATTATCACGGGCTGGATGTTGTACAGGCGCGTTAACAATAGTCATAAATAAAAAGTGTGGGGGGTTGATGACAGAGGGGTTTGTGAGCTCCGGGTTGTTTTTGTTACAAGTTTTTGTAAACGTAAATATTATATAAACTTTCTTAATGTGTACACTTTGAAAGTGATTTCGTTAAGGTCCGAGCATGTTTAAGGGGAAAACAAATTATTTACCAAAATTGTAACAATGCGTATTCTAAACAAATTGATGCATTTTCTTATACTAAAAACTAGGGTATAGCCCGTGTTACACACGGGTGGAAAAACATGTCAACAAACATAATAAATTTAAACAACAAATTCAAGCAATACAAAACTTCTTCAAACTTTCGGACTAAAACGTTAACCATTTCCATGTTCTATATATTAAAAGTTAAAAGTTACAATAAGTTAATGTATATCGAACAACCAAAAAACATCAAAAAAAGACATAAACATGTTCTTTCATATTAAACCACCATCAACTTCTATAAACATTCTACCAAAAGAAACTCATTTTGTTTTACCAGCTGCAAATATAATAAAACAATAGCATCCAAATTAAATATATTTAATAATGAGTAACATTTGAACATTAATAAAATTGTTTTTATTAAATTGTTGTTTTTATCAAAACAAAATAACATACAACAACAAAAAAAGTAAAATGACAACATAAAACATCTTTCTAACTTAAACCATTAAACCAAAAAATATATATATTAATAAAAACCTTTTTTGGTCGTCATTTTATACCTAAAAAAATTGATATTTTTTTAAAACAACCCGTTTTGAAATATTTTCAAAATAGTTACAAAATATAAAAAAATTGGAATTAGTCAACTTAAAAAAATTATGATTTTTTTTTAATTTTGACCAATCTTGCAACAAACTTTTAAATCACTGACATTAATATTTTGTTAAACTTGCAAAACATAAAAACGTTTTACAATAAATGAATTTTCAACTAACTTTGGAAAGATTAAAAAAATTTATGTTGACTTTGAAAATATTTAAAGGTGAAAAAATATGATATAAAAATATATATACCATATATACATGTATTTTAATAAAAAATATACTAAAAAGGTGGAAATTAATTGTTATATTTAAATGAGAATATTATTAAAGACATTACTTGTAACATCTCGTTTTCTCGTTTCGGTTAATAAAATATGAGTTATTATGAGTCGGGCTAGTGTTGGGTTAAATAGATATAGGTTATGGACTTGGATTAAAAAAAAGGGAAGAAAAGACCATGGGCTTGAGCCCATGACCCATAGTATATAAACAAAACTTATCATTAATCCATTCATTTTCCACTACTCCAAACACCATAAAAAACACACACTTAGCTTTCTCTCATCCTACTTTATCTCTCTAGTCGAAACCAAGAAGAAGAATCGATCCTGACACGAGGTAATGATAGTATGATATTGTAGAGATCCAAACCCGTTAGATCTAGTAGCGAAACGACGAGCCGACACCTTTAAAACGTTAAAGTCACGAGATCCGGGTGGAATCGGGTATGAACCGAGCGAAAGATGAGCCTAGGGATCACCCTAGCTCAGATCTGGATCGAACGGGACGAAAACCGGTGGTGAAATAAACGAGATCTCGCTTTTCCTGCGAGATCCCGGTTTTCCGGCGATGACGGCGCCAGAAAAACATATCCTAGGATGTCAGAGAATGTTCTGACATTCTGACCTATTGTAACATCCTAGAATTTTCGTATTTAATAAAAGAAAGTCGCGTTTAGTTATTGGGTCTAAATAATTAATTAGTATTAAAAAAGATCATGGACTTGGACTAATTAAGATGGATTAAAGGGAATGGGCCTTAGGTCCATGGGCTTTAGGGAATATAAATATCCTCCTAAACCAACCTAAAACCCTAAACCCTCATTCATTTCCATCCTAATCTCTACACACTAAAAAACACACACACTTCCTTATTATTATTTACGGCCGAAAGAGAGAGGAAGAGGGTGAAACGACCAACGAACATCGAATAACAATAGATATCTCATATACGAGCTTGATACAAGATAACCAAGCAAAACGGGACCAACCGAACGCATAAAGGTATGTTTTGATCTTAAAAGTTTACGTTTTAATAAACGTTTAGCCTTGAGACTTAAAACGGGAATAGATCGGGTATAAACGAGTATTAAAGTTGTAAACTTGATGCTAAAACGAAACTAATGAACCCTTGAACTTGTGTGGCTCGATTAAATGGAACCATAAGATATAGTTTTGAACGTTTAATATTAAAGGTCCAAACTTTATGCGTTTCTGGGTCAAGTTTTATCCGAAAATGAATATGAGAACGTTTACGGGTTTGGTCACTATCATATCCAAGGTTTCATGACGAAACGATACGAGTATGGGGTTTTAGAACGAACAGAACCTGCTGCTGAGCAACTTCGCCTGCAAGCCAAGTTCGTTGTTGCCAAGTTTGCCAGCAGGCAACTTCGCCTGCAAGTTAAGTTCGCTTAAGGTTTAACTTCGCCTGGTGATAAGTTCGTTCAATGCTAACTTCGCCTGAGCTAAGTTCGCTGAATGCTTAACTTCGCTAAAGATTAAGTTCGCTTAAATGATAAGTTCGCTAGGATAATAAGTTCGCTTAATGTTAAATTCGCCAAAAGTTAAGCTCGCTGAGAAATGAATTAAAACCCTAATGGAAAATGTGTTAAGGCAGTTAATGAAAATAAAATTTTTCCAAGCTGACCTGGTAGCTTAACCCCAGCCAGGAGCTCTGCCCCTTGGACCCCGCTAGGGGCTGCCGCCCCTAGAACCTCGCAGCAAGGGGCGCTGCCCCCGGACCCCCGTTAGTTGTGGGTAATGATTGAACTAGAAAGACGATATGAGTAGTGATAGTTAATTGATACGTGTAATTGTTATCCAGTTAGTCGTGCACAACTCAAGAAAGGGATTACCATAAACGGAGAACGTAACTGCATTTAGGTGAGTTTCTAGCCTCACTTCCTTGTTATGTTTTCGGGGCTGTGTGCATACTCGATGTGATATTAATACACTTACCTTGAGTGGTAAGTGTATGCCTTGTATGATTTATATATGATAATTGCTTAACGGTGCGTGAACGATCTTCGGATATTGCATGTACCATCAGGTGGTAGCTAAAGATGTGATTGATATGTATGATGTAAGATAAGATGTATGTATGAATATATATGATGTATACATAATGTATGAATGATATGTTGATGGTACGTGAACGCTCTTCGGAGATTGTACGTATTATCAAGGAAAGTATGTAGGAACAGGTATGGTACAATTTCATGAAATAAAGGGACCAGACCCTAATAATATCTGTGATGGTAGGGACCTGACCCTAATAATATCTGTGATGTTGGGGACCAGACCCTTCTAATATCTGTGAGGTTATAGGGCGGAAGGCCCTTTAAATAGGATGGATAGTTATATATGTAGAATATGTATGATTAATGTACACCCCTTCGGGCACGTGTGCAAATATGAGGACAGATTGTATGTTGTATGATTAACTAGAACTCACTCAACGTGGCTGACTTTTAGTATGCACGCAGGTGAGTAGACTGAGGCAGCTTGCATAAGAGGAAGCACATGGCATGGACTTGAAGAAGCTGGCATCTCAAGGAAATGTTATGTTATTTTAAAGACAATGTTTTATGTTTAAATAATCTGAATGCCCGTTAAGACAAGAAAGGATGGTTATGTAATATATTGGTTGAATGTTTTAATATTCCGCGAATGTTTTAATTAACTCTGATATTTAGAACTAAGTTTATGAGTAAATCCAACGTCCAATGTGAGGCACCGGTAACGGGGCCTTACACCTAATCTTAATTCGTTAGCGGGGGGCTAACGAATGAGCCTTAGTTCGTTAGCGGGGAGATGACGAACTAACCTTAATTTGTTATGATAATTCGTTAATTCGTTATGTTAATTCGTTAAGGGATAAATGGCGAACTAACCCAAATTCGTTTAAGTAGTTCGTTAAGGGAGAACTGACGAATGAAACCCCAGTTTGTTAAAGGTTCAGTTCGTTAAGGGTTCAGTTCGCTATGAAGTTCAATTCGTTAACCAAACCATACGAATGAGGTCCTATTCGTTAAAAGGACCAGTTCGTCATAAGGTCCAATACGTTACAAGATCCAATTCGTTATGATAGTCAATTCGTTAAGAACTGGGTAATGAACTAGAAGTTTGATAAAATGACAGAACAGTCTATGGACTTAGAAAAGAATGATTTAATTACAAAATAGCCATTGAACTTTATTAATTTGTAGAAGATACCTTAAAAGATCAAGAGCTTAACCCCAGCCAGGGGCTCTGCCCCTTGGACCCCGCTAGGGGCTGCCGCCCCTAGAACCCCGCTGCCAGGGGCGCTGCCCCTGGACCCCCTTTCGTTGAAGGTAACAATTAAACTAGAAACACGATATGGGTAGTGATAGTTAAATTGATACGTGTAATTGTTATACAATTAGTCGTGCACAGCTCAAGAAAGGAATAACCATAAAAGGTGAACGTAACCGAATTCAGGTGAGTTTCTTGCCCCAATCCTTGTTATATTTTCGAGGCTGTGTGCATACTCGATGTGATTAGTTAATACACTTACCTTAAGTGGCAAGTGTATGCCTTACATGATTATGTATAAATGAATGCTTGACGGTGCGTGAACGATCTTCGGATATTGCATGTACCATCGGGTGATAGTTTGAAGATATGAATGACATGTATATAAAGTATGAATGATTGCTTGTCGGTACGTGAACGATCTTCGGATATTGCACGTAGTGTCAAATTATAATGTTATGTATAATGTACGACTGACATGTACGTATGTTGTGAATGAATGTAAGAGATAGTCAAGTACAGAAGAAAGGGACTGAGCCCTAATAATATTCAAGGTAGACAGGGACTGGACCCTAATAATATCCGAGGCAGAAAAGGGACCGAGCTCTTTATAAATCTCGAGGCAGAAAAGGGACCGAGCCCTTTATAAAGCTCGAGGCAGTTTAGGGACCGAGCCCTTTATAAATCTCGAGGCAGAGAGGGACTAAGCCCTAATAATACTCAAAGCAGAAAAGGGACCAGACCCTAATAATATCCGAGGCAGAAAAAGGGGCCGAACCCTAATAATATCTGAGGCATAATAGAATAATGTAAAGTAGAGTTTAAAATAAAGTATGAAGGCAAGTATGTATATTATGAACGAATTATGAAAGTATGAAGTACGTATGGAAGTACGTAGTTATGAATGTATTGTATGTTGTATGATTAACTAGAAATCACTCAGCGTAGCTGACTTTTAGTATGCACGTAGGTTAATCGACTGAGACAGCTGGTTTGAGGAAGACACATGGTAGGATCCTAAGAGGCTGGCATCTGGAGATTTGTTGTGATGTTTGAAATACGATGTTTTATGTTATGTTTTTAAAAGACAAGTTATGGATGATTGTAATGAATTGTTGACTTTTATATTATTCCGCGAAAGTTTTAATTAACTCTGATATTTAGAACTGTGTTTATGAGTAAATTCAACGTCCGATGTAGGGCACCGGTAATGGGGCCTTACATTACTAACGAACGTATATGAATATCCCCTACAAACAGAAAATGTAATAGACACGTATTTAAGATATTAACAATTTATGTTGAGTATATATTAGGAAAATTAATTAAATTAGAATATATTAAATGATTACTTAAGTTATAAATCTGTTTACCAAAATTAGGAACTATCAAAACTAATAGTTGGTCAACAATATTAAAAGAAGTTATTAACTTTAAAAATTTTAGAAAACACCGACCCACATTATAGTCAATTCCAAAAATAAATAAATAAATTATACTCAACTTATTTATTTGAAATTCGAATTATTAATTTGAATACACGT
The DNA here is from genome assembly GCF_021521415.1 of Bidens hawaiensis. Classification (NCBI taxonomy): domain Eukaryota; kingdom Viridiplantae; phylum Streptophyta; class Magnoliopsida; order Asterales; family Asteraceae; genus Bidens; species Bidens hawaiensis. The sequence goes on along the minus strand of NW_027492102.1, from coordinate 144,852 downwards.
AAAAAATAATAATTATAAATAATGACCTTCAACTTTATTATATGATTTGATTAAATTAGAATATAATAAGTTGTTATTTAAGTTATAAATTTGTTTACCAAAATTGTTAAACGAAAATTTTTATAGTCAAAGATCCTAAATACAAAAATCATGGCATAATGTAATCTTGAAATTATTACTTTTTTAGTCGATCCGTAATTAATATTATTTTATTACCGTCAATTAAATCTGCATTCAATTTTGTTGCAAACCCATTATCATTAATTATGCTTAATTATAAATTAGTCAAACATATAAGATAGGAAGATTGTGAAGATTGGAAACTAATAAACATTATAATATTGATAATGGAAACCAAAATTTTCAATAACCAACTTTAATATACTTTTTTTAGAATTCAAATTCAAAAAATATTTTGAATTTTTATAGTGCATTAATTGTTAGAGTTTCCATAACCAAATGATTACACCCTTTAGCATTACTTGTGACATTTAATCATTTATGCCTCATTATACATTGGTCAAACAAAAAAGATGAAAAATGTTTGAAAATTCGGAACTACTCAAAATTTAGTCTTACTAATGAAGCTTGACAATAATATTGATAGTTGAGAAATATTTTTTGGAAGTGCAAAAAATATACATAAATACATAAATAATAACAAACAAAAATATACATCAATATTAAAACAAAAATACATAAATACATGAATAATAATAAAAAACATACATCAATCTTAAACAAAAAATAAGAAATCTTATCAACAAATCCTCAATCCATGAAATTAATTATATCAAGTTGGAGACATAACCTGAAATGAGAAAATTAAATATTAATATTAATATCATATAATAAATAAATGACCAATTATAGAAGATTTGAATTATGTAAACAAATATTCTAATTAATAACCGGAATATTTGAATCGCGTTACCGGAAAAACGAAATAGGAAAAATCTCCATTGTATCTTCGATATTGATATAGAACCTAAAGAGATTATAAGAAAATCATATAATAATTAATATAAATACAAACAAAAACTGAAAAAAAAATCTTACCGGAAACTTTACCGGAAAACCATAATAACTTCAAAATATCAATTCAATCTTGGATTTTGATATACAACCTAAAGAGATTATTACAAAATCATATAACAATTAAAATAAATATAAAACCATATCGGAAAACTTTACCGAAAAAGATATAACCTTGCCGGAAAATCATATAACATTGTTGGCCATTGAAGTATAATATATAACATTACTAGAAAACAATTAATCCAGATCTACATTACCGAAATATAGAAGATGGTGGATGATGGAGTTAGTAAGCCGAGAGAGAGAGAGATTAAAATGATTAGGGTGGAAAATTTTAAGGTTTAATTAAGTTCTTTGGGTGTTTGGTGAACATGACACGTGGCAGCATAATAGACAATATGATAATGGAAACTTGGTGACTTGGATGCATAGGTAGACATGCTAGTAGAAGGACATGTGGAGAATTGGTTTTGCTTTAATAGATTAATAAGATGGACTGAAAGACTATTATTGTGTAATATATGTAACTAGCTTTTGAACCTGTGTATTACACGAGATTTGTCAAATAATAAAAATAAATTAGATCCTTTATTTCAATTGTGATTATCAAAATACTTATAAATTAATTTAATGGAAAAAAACAAACTGTTGGTTAACAAAAAAAAATACTAAAATAGCATGGTTTTAATAAAAATGTAAAGAAATTTTTTTAAAAAAATATTAAAGTTGTGTAATTGGTCAAACCTCAAGTATGAAAATGAAACTTAATTCAATAATGAATAAAATTCATACTATGTTATAATCCACTTGATAAAATGGTTTTGACCCATGACCCATGAATAACTAGAATGAATGAGATGAAAGATTAGAAATTAGGAGAAATGTAAGCTTGACACCTAAGTTTCAACATTTTCTTTTATTAGTATTATAAGATGTAAGATAAGATTATATTAGTTTTAATTATATTAACTTCATACTTATGTTCACTTTTTTAGATTGTTCAATTGTGGTCACCTACGCACCCGCCCGATATGACTTGCACAATTGTGCATGTGTGTTTAAAAGGGACTTGAATATGTGGAATGATAACGTAAATACATTTAAGGATATAATATTAGGTCAAAGGCTCATATGTGTAGTTAAACTCCTTAATTGTATAAATATAAAAAACTTAGGGCGCGCTCGTTTCACGGAATGGAATGGAATTGGAATTTGCATAGGATTAGAATTTGAAGGAATTGGATTTGGAATCTGAACATTCCAATAGGATTTGGAATTGTGGGAAATTGAAATCCAAATACATTTTAATGTGTTCGTTTGACAAATGAATACGAATCAAGGAGGGTTTTTTTTGTTTTTTTGTTTTGTTTTTAACAATGATAACGGCAAAAACATTTTTGTTTTTTTAATTTTTTTGTTTTTTATTTATATTTTGCTTTATGATTTTTTTATTATTTTTCTAGAACTTTTTTTATAGGTAAACTATTAAGATCAAAAAACCCCTCAAAACAATATTTAAAAATAATAATAATAAAATCATAACTCAAAATATAAATTAAAAACAAAAAAAAGTAAAAAAACTAAAATGCTTTATTCGTTGTCCTCGTTAAAAAAAAAAGTCGAGATAAGATTCCAATGAATTTTCTTAAATTCCTCTACATTTTGAAATGATTTGAAATCCCTCTATTTAAAGGAATTTGATGAAATTGAATTCCAATTCCAATTCTAATTCTTTGAACCGAACACACAAAAATGGAATTAAGATTCCAATTTCAAGAACATGCTATGTCATTGGATTTTAATTCCAATTCATTTGAATTCCCACGAATTCTGTGAAACGAAAACGAAGTGAATTTTAAAAACTTAATAAACAATTATAGTTGTATATAAAATTAATTACTCAAAATCTGAATGCATAATATTATCAATGGTTGGTGGTCTCGTGAAATGATTTAAATGATTAAAAGCTTCACTCCATTGATTTCTTGCAACAATAAACATGCTTAGCTTTGAAACAACAACAAATAATCATTAAACTAATTATATCCTTTCTTAGGGAAAAGACGATTGTATGAGAGCATGAGGAAGTATTATGCCATTCTCGATGGGTGATAAGATGACTAAAGTAAAGTGTCACATTTATACATTTAGTCATTAATTGTATGTTCATTTCATAAAGCACGGGCGCTACAGTAAACCTTTTTTTTTGTTTTTTTATATCATGCATGCAAGATAGTTGTAGTTATTAATTTACACCTAGGAGTCTTTACGTAGCCATACAAGGGGTTTGAAAAAACATACATATTATGTTCTTCTCTTTCTAGACGGTTAGGGTCAAGTCTAAGTAGCACGGGAATGGGTACAAGATCAGGATACGGGGACGTTACGGGAAACGCCAAAAATTAAAAATCCAAGATACGAGTACGACAAGGGTGCGGCAAAGTTCAAATAAAAAACAACTGTTTTGTGAGAAGTGTGAGAAAGCTTTAAAATAAAGTATACCACCAAAATATGCCACTATAACATGTAAATAGAAAACTATACAACTTTTAAAAACTACCAATTTTAACCACTAGATTTTAGATCCAAGGGTGTACATCTATTTTTATGTTTCTCACAAACTATTTTTTTACATTATATATATGTTTTTATTCCCCGTAATACGGAGGTTGTTTTTCATTATTCATTTATAATATTATATATTTTTGGGATTTTAATTTTATTTATTGTACAGAAATTAATAATATACTAAGTATTTGATGATGAAAGAGTTTCATAAATAAATGAGATGTTATAACTCGGTTTAAAAGTTATTTGGGTTTGGTGAGACCTATGCTATCAATATCGGTGCTATAGCGGTTAGTGACCCATTAGTAAAATAGCGGTCCAAATAGCGGTTCCGATATTTGTGGCGACATTTACAGTTATTTTCCGCAATTTGACAAACCGATATATCGGTTTTATCGGCGAGTTGATCAGTAAAATATTTTTGACTCAATTTTGTTAAAACTTTTGGCCCAAATCCTTACTGTTTTTTTGCCCATAGCCCAATTCCATTTTATTTAATCCTAAGCCCTAAATGTGATTATTATTGAAAGACTTAAAGACATCGACAATCAACTTCCTGTTTCTTCTCTAGTCTCCAGCCGCTGATGCTCATCTCACCATCAAATTGGTTAGTTTTTTCATCTCATATTCTCATCCGGTTCATTTCATATTCTCTCCAATCAATTAGTGATTTGTTATCAGTTAGCAATTTGTTAATTATTAATTTATTAGAAATAGAGATGATGGTGATGCTACAGTTGAAGTGGACGATCTTGAACAACAATTGGAGGATTTGGTTGATGTGAACTCGGAGGATGATTTCATGGCTTTCGATTAATTGATTGAATCATGTCTTAAATTAAAAATATTGTTATTTTGTGTTTTGAATTGTTGACTTTTATGATTTTGGTATTAAGACTTAGGTATTAATATTATTAGATAACTTTTGGTGTTATGTATACACACACACACACACACACACACACACACACACACACACACACCGCTATCCCACCGCAATAACCGATATCTCAGATATCGGTCATTGGCTGATATCCGCTTTTTTGGCATTAACTGCATAGGGTGAGACCCATGACCCGTGATGTGTGCTGTGCGTGCGGTTAAATATGAAAGAGGTTGAATGATTTGCTTTTGCATAAGATCGTGTTTTAAATTTATTAAAGTGATTTCTACAAAGACTAAAAACACACAAAATAGGCAAGTGTACCTATCGTATATGTAGAATAGTATTGGTAAGAACAAAGTATCGATCTGTGGACACAAATGTTTCTAATAATAAATCGTTGTTTTACTTTAATCGGATGTTTAATCATTTTGGGGTTACTTTTCAAACTTTTTATAAAATATAAATACTTATATAATATATAGGTGACCAAGACAAGAGATTCTAAACGAGTCGTTCAATTATGTGAAGGTTACCATCTAAGATCAAGAATCCACTCCATTCTAGCATTGATAGTTAATATTTAAACATGTGATAAACTTGCCATAGCAATATAGGATAGATAGCTCCTTAAACCTTAAGTGAGTATCTTTGGCACTAAGGAGATAGCATGCATATTTTTAAAGTCCACCATTTCCTAATGTCATGCCATCTCAATGATGTCAATTTAAGTTGGCAAGTAGTTTCGTAAAGTAGAAAGATTAGGATTGACTTCGATTTCTCAAATACCAATTCTAACAACTTCGGGTGGTTGTAGTTCATCACACAACCTCCCCTTGGTTGATTTATGCAGGTTATGATTACACATTCCATTAACATATGATTTCTTTAACTAGCATGATATCCCAAGTAAAGCTATTTTCGGATTACCAAGACATAGAGAAATACATCATAACTTATATCTCATCATTTCTAAGTACAATATAAGGATCCCTGTTTCTTTAATGTATCAAAGTATTTCTATCTTTCAAGAACATGAATCGATCATGAACGATTGCCAATAGAATTGACAACCACCAACTTTGAATTAATGATTTAAGATGGCGAAACATTTCTCATCAAAAGATAATTGTAATATAACCATGTACTTTACTTGACTAAATCACATGTTTTATATGACTATCAAGTAGAACAAAGCTTCTTCATAGATTTTAGATGGTAATAGGAGTTTAGCTCATAATGAGCATAATGATAAACATTAAGATGAATGATGATAACAATACATGATTAAACTTGGAATGATCTAAACAAATGTAGATGAATATTCCTTCTTAATGATGGTGATGATGGATGATGATGATGGTTGATGGTGATGATCTCCAAGCCTTCAAACTCTTCACTAAATCTTCTATGAGAGTGTTAGTGTGTGTTTTTATAAGAGAAAAACGGATAGAATTCTTTTCAAGGCACACTCTTCAAATGGCACAAGAGCCACTATTTATAGACTGTCTGGAGAGAAAAGCACGGCCCTGTGCTTTATCAAGCACGGCCTCGTGCTTACGTGTCCCAGTTGCATGTTGTCAGATCATACATGATGACTCACCACGACCCCGTGCTTCCTGAGGCACGGCCCCGTGTATTTTTATGACATGTGCTAAATTTATTTTGTCGTTTCTGAAAGGTGACCACGACCCCGTGGTTGAGAGGCACGGTCCCGTGTTTTTGTTCCCAGTTTTTTTGTCTTTTCTTGTAGATCTTTGTCTTTTCTGGTGTTCAGAAGCATGGGGGCGTGTTTCTTTGTTTTTTTTTGTGTTTTCTTCTGTTTTTATTCGTCTTTTCGCTTGTTTCTTCGTTTGGGGCTTGGTTTCACCCGAAATTACATTTTATTATGATAAGTAGCCTTTTATGCTATTTTGTTTGATAGAAATTGCAGTTTTTAGAGATTATTTGATGCCGGAAAGATGTATAATTTTATGTACATCAAACATCCCCACACTTGAACATTGCTTGTCCTCAAGCAATCTTTTTATAAATATTCTCTAAAAACAGCAAACTTGGATTATAGCCATCCCTTAAGCGAGCTTCGAGAAAATGGAAACAAAATAACCAATCTTAATTAGTGATAAATAAAAAGAGAATTTTATTTTTATGAGCTTCCGTTTATACAAAACGTCACGTTCTCACAATGTTCACTCACACTCGGTTTTTTTATCTGATCATACCTGTGATGTATGTATGTGAACACTCTTAGTCAGAATGCAACCTGTGATAAATAAGCTTGTAACAAGTTCAAATCTCCACCTTTGTGAAGGGTTGCATAAATCATAAGGTAATACGGGTTGGTTTTGTGTGAGGTGGAATTTTGGTATTTTGTGGTGGATAAGGGCTCTTGGTGGAGGATGGTAAATACAACTTTTCTGGTAGTCGGGGATTCTGAGATGTTTTCGATAGCTAGCTTTTCATCCCGATGATGATTTTTTTAAAGACCTAGTGACTCTTTTAAGGTCAGATCGTCAAGACCAGTTTTATCGAGGATGTGGATAAGTTCTTCCTCAATCCTGTTCTAAACATAACTTCCAACTCTAGTGGACCGTTCGGCTTTGAGCCTAATAACCCCCACCTTCATTATTTCGGTATATTCATGCTGAGACTGAGTTTGACTCCTTCTACATCTTCCTTCGTGGGACCAGTTTCGGCAACCTAATTATAGTTCGTATCTCTTTGCTTTTCTCTTCATTGCGTTATTGGAAATTCCACAAAATGGTGGTCTTTGCTCTTCTTGGCGCCAGTTTTTCCTCACCTCAATGCTAAAGAGAAAGATTCTCTCCCTAAGTTCTAGAGGCAACCTAGGTTTTGTGAAATGTATGCAGCAAAGGAATTTGAAATTGAAAGAATGCATTTCCAGTTCTTTAGGGTCTGCCGGTAAAAGACTAGTGTTGTATTTTCCCGGTGAGATGGATAAAGTGGTAGGGTTTAGGTTTAAGGTTTTTGGGGTTTTGTAATTTGGCGAATGGTTTGATGGAATTTTAACAACATTACCTTCTTCCTTATACAACGCTTCGTGCGGTCTTGAAATGAATAATTGCGACAAGTTCTAAATCACATGAAACATATGACTCACTCAAAGCTTTCGAAAAAAATATTTATATGGTATGATGTTTATCTCACAGTAACAAAGGAATTGGGTATAAACGCCGTATTTTGCATAAATTTATTCTTAATATTACGAAACTTCTATTTTACTTTTTCACTTTCCTTTGTTAACTGGTTATTTGTGAAAAAATTTTCTTGGATTTCTCTTCTGGTTTTCTAAAAATAATCTTTGTTTGCTGCAAAAATATTTGTTGATTTAGAGAATTTTTATAATTATTTGAACAAATAATTGGTCAATTAATTCTCCTCCCCACACTTGAATATCACATTGTCCTTAATGTAGAAAGATTCATGAAAAAGATAAAAATTCTGATTGAGTATAGTGGGTTAGAATGGAGAGTTACTTCCCTACGGGTTAACGAAATTTCAACAGAGCGTCCCTTGTATATCGTCCGTTTTCCTGTTTTTGTACATGTATAATACAAAACTGCAAACAACCACAAACAAACAGGCATAAACTGTTGAAAATTGGGTATGGAATCATCCATCCCTTGCCCTATCGGGCTAAATTAGTTCCTACCATAATGTCTTGGCACATATGACCATAACAGTATCCAAACCAACAAATAAACAAACACAAGCAAGACAGAAAGTAAATTGTTTTAAAACACACATAATAATATCATAAAGTACCACCAAACCATGCCCATGCCTATGCCCGATCTACCAGTGCCGCTAGTCATCAGTTACCCGTGTCCGGGTCGAATGGTCCCCACTGTCTGTCCATGCGATAGCCCAACCGATCAATCTCTCGCCTTGTCTCTGCATATTCGGCTGCTCGCTGTGCATCTGAGGCAACCATTTGCTCTGTAATCCTGTTAAATGAAGCGGTAGTGTTAGATGAGAATTGATCCATGAGTTCGAATATACCCTCGAAAGAGTATCGACTGTCATGTGACGAGATGGGGCCGGCCCCTGATGAAGATGGGCCTCCTCGCTGATGGTAGGTGCGGCGGCGGTACTGTTTGGGCGGTGATCCTCTCCTCTCATGCACATCCTGAAGCATCATTTCTGCAGGGTCTTCTGGGTCCCAAACATGGTTATATCTATCACAAAATCTCCACACATCTGGGTTCTGCCCGATTCGCTGAATCATTTGCATGCTATCACAATAAACAAGGCTGAGGGCTATCGGATCTGGGCTTCGGGTTCCTTCCGTATCCACACGATAAGCTTCATAGAGGTTGTAGATCCAAGGCCCGCCAAAGATCGGTGTATTTCCTTTGGCATTTGCATTTGTCGTGAACAGTTTGCATAATAACATCGTGATGTTACACGGGACATCATTCTTCATGCAGTAAAGTGCCCAAAGATCCCTTAAATTAACAACCCCCTCGCTTTGACCTCTGGCAGTAACACCGTGACTGAGCAAATGGTGAATGTATCTCATGAGTGGGTCTCGTAGCGCTGTGCTCTTTGAGACGCTTGCATTGTATGATTCTGTTCCATAACTCAGTTGCTCCCAAGCCTCTAATCGGGTGTTTCCTGCCTCAGCTTCTTCATCAGCATCTTTATCTGCAAATGTTGTTTTAGCATTAAACAAAATGTCTGAGTTAGTTTCCTCGGTCGTGTAAATTCCCAGATCAATTCCCAGTTGGGTGACAGAAGTTGTGTGTCATTCACCCCCACACCTAAACTCAATTGCATCCTCATCCCACATGTCAAATTTCTTCTTCCTTATGTTGAAAGAGGCCAAAAACTCCTTTGTCAGTTTTGTTACCGCCTCTCCCGTTTGTTTAAACACCCTTTTCCATGGCCCTTTTACAATTGTGTTGTATCAGTCCCATTGGTTAAGTTGGCGCAACGTGTCTTCACAAGCGTAGAAATTTGGTTCTGGGAATCGGTTGTTTAGGTAGCTTAACCTTGAATTAGCTTGTCTGTCTCTTGTTCTTCGTCCGGAAAAGACTAGGAATGCATGAACATCATCTCCATACTCGGCCATCTGCAAATCATACCCAAATTAGTCAAAATTTGACAAAAACTTTCAATTTGCTGGAATAGAGAGCAAAGCACGGCGGCGTGCTTTCAGAGGCACGACCAAGTGCTGTTGCTGCTGTTCATTTCCTGTTGATTTTGACTTTTGGTTAACTTATGATTGACCATGATTCGTGTTGTTTCGGGAACGGCTCGTGTTTTTAACACTAATTTCTACTCTGTACAAATTCGAAATCTCGTTTCTAATCGGTTATAACAATTGGGTTTAGTAGTTTGTTGGATATTTATTTCAAGACCAAAAAAAAACCGAATTGTTCCTTTCAATTAGACATTAACAATCAAACTTTCAACAATCCTATCATCCTATACTCATAAAGTAACCCATATTATTTTCGGGTTTAGACCCAATTTGGCCAATTCAAGAGATTTTAGGGTTAAACTAAACCTATAATGATGAACTTGAATAATATAATTGTTAATTTAACATACCTTTGGTTCGAAATTGATGAAGAAATCAGGGTTATATGGAATGGTTGGCCGTTTTTCGTCCAGAAACAAAGTGGATGTTAGGGTTGATGTTTTGGAAAAGTTATTTTAATCATTTACAAATCGTAACTGTTCAGAAGTCAAAAGCACGTCGCCGTGCTTTTGGAAGCACGATACCGTGCTGCATGATGCAAACAATATTTCTTTTGAATTTTGTTTATTTGTCGAGCTGGTTAATTTTTTTATCTGATTTTCTTTGCTGGTTAGTTTAAGATAATAATTAAAGGTCCTAAATTTCATTAAAACATAGAACATAAAAACATAAAGGAAATGAAAAGTACAACAAAAATTATTGATTCTAACACATAACATTAGCGGGAGCAACTTCAACATGAAACAAAGTCGGGACTTCAACGACCAACATTCCCGAACAAGTCCTGGATATGGGGAGGTGCTCGTTTGGCTTCCAATAGCTTGGAGAGATTTTTGTCGAGCTTAACGATTTCTCGGTTGAGAAAGTTGAGCTTGGAGGCCACATCTTTGTGGTGGCCATCCACAACATGGAATTTTTCGAATCTCAGTAGTTCAACTTTGTTGATTAGCTCGATTACTCGAGCTTCGGTTTGAATGTTGCTTTCAACTTGGTCTCTCATGATTCATTGTAGCCTCATGACCTCATCCTCAAGATTTGAGGATGATTCGTGTTGCTTTCCCTTCCTCACTGGTCTCCATTAAACCTTCTTGCTTTCCATTTCAGAAATGTGTGTTTGGTGTGAATGGAATAGTGAGTTTATGCATGCATTATATAGAGATTGGAAAGTTGAACACGGCCCCGTGCTTAAGGAAGCACGCTCCCATGCTGCTAGGGGAATAAATGTTTCTGAGTTAGAGAATTGTACGGAGTCAGCGCGTATCATGCTGAAGATTCTAGGGTGAACACGACCTCGTGCTTAGGGAAGCACGGCCCGTGCTTTTTGTCACAGATGATTTTCTTGCAATTTTCGGCAAAACGCGAAATCTGGAATTTTTAGAATGATGTTTAGTATGATAATTTAGAAGTTTAGTCATCCTAAAACTTTTCATTAAATTAAAAGGTCCTAAAAACAAATACGGGATAAGCCCGGTTTTCCTAAAAATAAGAAAATAATCGGGTTAAGCCCGAAATCCTAACACATTGTGCATAAAGCACTTGTTTAAACATAAAAGTAGAGAATTAATTCTAGATGTTTCCAAAAGGCTCTCCTCCTCTGAATGGTCCTGGTGGTGGAAAGTACGTGAAACCGAGAACTTGAAACTGGAGTTGTTCGTTGATGTCTCGAAGTTCCATTTTCATATTTTCCACTGAGTCGGTGAGTTGAACGAGGCGCATCTCAGCAAGAATATTCATTTCGGTGAGCTCCTTGACGAGTTCTTGAAGTTTCAAGAGAAGCTCGGTTTTGGAAACATGGCGGGAATCGTTTCTCGGGTGTCGGGAAACGGGGATTGCTTCACTCATTTCATTTGGCATGTTTGAATTTTCAGAGACTATTGGTTTGATTTTTGGTTGGGGTAATGAATGCAATGACACAAGGTTCCTTTTATAGCCAACCAGGATCTTAAGCACGGCCCCGTGCTTTTAGAAGCACGACCTGTGTCTTTGCTCTAACAATTAAGTTGCAAACCAGTCTGATTGAGATTTTTGCAGCAAAGATTCCGGTCCGCGATTTTTGGCACGGGACCGTGCTTTTGGAAGCACACCCCCGTGTTTTTTTTTGTTTTTTTACTGTGTTATGTTATTTACAAGGCCTAGTTTTGCGAAGGTCTTGGCCAGACCTTGTTTCCTTCCTATTCAGGGAGTTGGAGGGTTAGTATCTCCAGAATTTCTTCAAATGGTCCATCGATATATGGATTTAATCGATGTCCATTTACCTTGAACTTTTGGCTATTTGAATTTGAGATCTCAACTGTCCCATAGTCAAAAACTGATTCAACTACGTATGGACCTGTCCAGCGAGACTTCAATTTTCCTGGAAAAAGACGTAAACGAGCGTTGTATAGTAGTACACGATCTCCCACTTGGAATTTCTTATTTCCTTTTAAATGAGCATCGTGCAGATGTTTAGTCTTTTCCTTATAAGACCAGGAATTTTCATAAGCCAATGCTCTTAGTTCCTCGAGCTTGCGAACTTTATCTTCCTGGTTTATGCCGGCGAACGTTAGATCAAAGTTTACTGTTCTGAGAGCCCAGTAGGCTTTGTGTTTTAATTCTACTGGTAGATGACATGCTTTTCCATAAACGATCTTGAAGGGTTTCGTTCCTATGGGAGTTTTGTAAGCCTTCCTAAGGGCCCATAAAGCGTCATCTAATTTTTCTGCCCAATTCTTGCGATTCATTCCTACAGTTCTTTCTAAAATCCTTTTAATTCCTCGATTTGAGACCTCCACTTGCCCACTAGTCTGAGGGTGATATGGTGTTGCCAGTCGGTGGTGAACCCCATATCTTGCTAAGACTTTGTTCATCAGAGTGTTACAGAAGTGGGTACCTCTGTTGCTGATTAGGGCCTTCGGAGTGCCGAATCATGAAAATAACCTTTTCAGAAATCGTACGACAACTCGAGCATCGTTAGTGGGGAGAGCTTGCGCCACTACCCATTTGGATACGTAATCGACTGCTACAAGGATGTATTTATTTCCTAATGAGTTCGGAAATGGGCCCATGAAATCTATTCCCCATACATCAAAGATTTCACAAATCTGGATGCCCTTTTTAGCCATCTCATTTTTGGATGAGATGTTCCCGGCTCTTTGACAAGCATCGCATGCTTGGATCAAAGTATGTGTATATTTGTATATGGTGGGCCAGAAGAATCCTACATCAAACACTTTTCGGACTGTAGTGGTGTTACCGTGGTGCCCACCAGTTGGTTCTTTATGACAGTGTTTTAGGATATCTAGGGTTTCCTTTCCTGCTACACACCCACGAATAACCTGATCTACACCTATCCCAAACAAGTATGAATCTTCCCAGAAGTAGAACTTAAGATCGGAGAAGAATTTCTTCCGCTGTTGATGAGTAAGCCCTTTTCTTAGGATTCTACAAGCTAGGTAGTTTGCGAAGTCGGCATACCAGGGACTTTCGTCTTTCTCCTCTATGACTGCTTGGATATGCATGAGAACTTCATGTGGAAAATTATCATTGATGATTTCCTCGTGATGTTCTTCTGAAGCTGGGCATTCTAAGCGTGAGAGATGGTCTGCGGCGACGTTCTCTGCTCCTCTCTTTTCCTTGACCTCTATATCGAATTCTTGGAGTAGTAGGATCCATCGGATAAGTCTGGGTTTGGCATCCTACTTATTGAAGAGGTACCGTATGGCGGCATGGTCGGTGTAAACTATGGTTTTGGAAAGGACTAGGTAGGATCTAAGCTTTTCAAAGGCGAAAACTGCTGCTAATAACTCTTTCTCTGTTGTGGTGTAATTTTGTCGTGCACATTAAGAGTTTTACTTGCATAGTAAATTGGGTGAAACTGTTTTTCTTTGCGTTGTCCGAGTACGGCTCCAACTGCAAAGTCACTTGCATCGCACATGATTTCGAATGGAAGGGTCCAATCGGGTGTAGTCATGATTGGTGCGTTAACAAGTTTGTCATTTTAATATGTTGAATGATTCAACACATTCTTTAGAGAAGACGAAGGGTGCGTCTTTCTCCAGAAGTTTGGTCATAGTTCTAGAGATTTTGGAAAAGTCTTTTATGAAGCGGCGGTAGAAACCTGCGTGACCTAGAAAACTTCTAATGGCTCTGACTGAAGTTGGCGGTGGAAGTTTGGGTATGGTCTCTATTTTGTCCCTATCAACTTCTAGTCCTGCTTGAGATATCTTGTGATCTAGAACAATGCCTTTTACCATAAAGTGACATTTTCCCAGTTGAGTACTAAGTTTACTTCTTCACACCTAGCCAACATATTGTCGAAGTTGTTTAAACAATGATCGAAGGAATCTCCAAAGACTGAGAAGTCGTCCATGAAGACTTCCATCGAGTTTTTGATCATTTCATGAAAGATGGCCACCATGCAACGTTGGAAGGTGGCTGGAGCATTACATAGTCCAAATGGCATTCTTCGGTAGGCGAAGGTTCCATACGGACATGTAAAGGTGGTTTTCTCCTGATCTTCAGGAACAATAGAAATTTGGAAATTTTCGGAAAATCCGTCAAGAAAACAGTAGAACATTTTTCCAGATAATCGCTCAAGCATTTGATCGATGAAAGGAAGTGGAAAATGATCTTTTCTTGTGGCGTCATTAACCTTTTGGTAATCAATGCAAACTTGCCAGCCTGTGATGGTTATCATTGGTATCAGCTCGTCCTTTTTGTTCATTACGACCGTCATTTTCCCTTCTTGGGCACTACTTGAACGGGACTTACCCAAGGTGAATCCGAGATCGGGAATATTAGTCCGCCATCAAGCAGTTTGATTACTTCCTTCTTCACCACATCTTGCATGTTGGGATTGAGACGTCTTTGATGTTGGACCAAGGGTTTTTATTCTTCCTCCATGAGAATTTTGTGAGTACAAAAGGAGGGACTGATGCCCTTGATATCCTTGATCTTCCATGCGATGGCTTTCTTATGGTTTTTGAGAACCTTAAGAAGTTCGTCTTTCTCTTCTTTGGAAAGGTGAGATGAAATATTTACTGGAAGTTGAGAATCTTTTTCTAAAAGGCGTATTCGAGATGATTTGGTAGTTCTTTTAATTCTAAGGCTGGTGGTTCTTCGATTGATGGTTTTGATTTTTCATTACATTCGGTGATTTCATATATTACTTCTGATACTTCCTGATAATTGTCTTTGATATTTTCATTTTCTAACATGGGTATGTTGAGTGTTTTGTCTAAGACTTGTGTTTCTAGTGGTGTATAAGTGGAGGTATCTCGCATATAGCAACTCACGATGGAATCTATGATGTCGACACAGTATAATGTGTCATTGTGCTATTGCGGATATTGCATAGATTTTCCTATATCAAAAGTGATTGCCTCGTCATTGACCCTGAGAGTGAGCTTTCCGGTCCAAACATCAATAATAGCCTTTGCGGTGGCTAAAAAGGGTCTTCCTAAAATAAGAGGTACACTTTTGTCTTTCTCCATGTCTAAAATCACAAAATCTACTGGGAAAACAAATTTGTCAATCTTGACAAGCATGTTTTCCACAATGCCCCAAGGATATTTGACAGATCGGTCAGCTAATTGAATGCTCATGCGGGTGGGCTTTGCTTCTCCTATCCCTAGTTTTGTAAAAACAGCATAAGGCATTAAATTAATACTAGCTCCTAGGTCAGCCAGGGCATTGCTAACAGACAAATTTCCTATAAGACAAGGGATAGTAAAGCTCCCTGGATCGGTCATTTTTGCTGGTAGCTTGCTTTGGAGGACTGCTGAACATTCTTCACTTAGGGTGACGTGTGAGAGTTCTTCCAGCTTCCTTTTGTTTGTCAGCACTTCTTTGAGAAACTTGGCATATTTTGGCATTTGAGCGATGGCTTCGACAAAAGGGATGTTGATATGGAGTTGTTTGAAGAGTTCTAAAAACTTCCCATACTGAGCTTCCAATCGTTCCTGCTTCAGTTTTCCAAGGTATGGAATAGGTGGAATATAAGTTCGGACTGGCTCCTTGGGTTGTATGGTGCCCGTCGGGGTCAGTCTGTCCTGCGTTTCATTGGGGATTCCATTTCCGTAACTGGTTCTGAAGTGGGTGAGGTAACAGTAGTTGTACCGCTTCTGAGTGTAACAGTGTTAGCTGTTGCATTCGGGTTGGTGATTGTGTTGCTTGGAAGATCGCCATGTGGTCTTTCGGATAATTGTCCGGCAATTTTTCCGATTTGAGTTTCTAGATTCTGAAGTGATGATTTTTGACTTTTAAGATCGGCTTCATGCTTTAACAACACTCCGCTGATATCAACAGCTCTTGAGTCGACCTTCTTTTCTGCTTCATTTGTTTTGGTCATGAGTTGGATTAACATTTCTTCGATCTTTGAGTAGCTTGGGTTTTAATGGCTACTAGAACTTTGATCTTGAAATTGAGGTTTAGGCTGGAAGGATTGATTCATCGGTATTTTTCGATTCCTGGTAAAGTTTGAGCGTTACCTCCGTCTTTCCTGCTGAAATTCGGGTGGTTTCTCTATCCTGGATTGTAGTTACTGAAAGCGTTGTTCTGACGAGCGATGAAATCGACTTCTTCCATGGCCATAATGACTTGCTTACATTCACTTGCTTTATGACTTCCTCCACAAGTGTCACAGGTGAGTCTGGTTTTTGATAGCTCGGCTTGAAGTTGTTCGAATTTTTTAGAGAGGGCTTCAAGCTGTGCCGTGACAAGAGTATTGGAATCGACATGGTGTATTCCTCAAGGACTTCAAATGCTTCGTTAGGTGATTTGGATCCCAGGTCTCCAACAACAATTTGGTCGATAACCTGTTTGTTTTGACTGGATTGTGCGTCAAAGAAAGTTTGTACTTGTAACCACACGCTCAGTCCATGGTGTGGGCATCTTCTCAGAAGACTTTTGTATCTTTTCCCATGCTGCGTGTAGCGATTCATCATCATCGGTCCGGAATCCGGTAATGCTGGATCGGTATTTGGCAGTTTTATCAGGCGGAAAGTATTTGAGGAGAAACTGTTCGACCATCTGATCCCAGGTAGTAATGGAACCAGAGAATAGGGATTCTATCCATTCTAAGGCTTGACCCCTTTGAGAGAAAAGAAAATGTTTGAGTTTGATATGATCTTCTAAACAGTTTTAAATTTTTAAGGTTTCGTAGATTCGTAAGAATCGAGATATGTGAGAAAGAGGGTCTTCATCGAGGAGACCGTGAAATTGAACTGAATTTTCCACCATGTGAATGGTGCTTGATTTGATTTCGAAATGTTCGGTGATATCGGGTGGAGCCACTCCATTGCCGTAGCCTTGGAGAGTTGGCTTGGCATATTGGCTCATGTTCGGCTCATTGTTCTGGGCTGCCATCATTTCTTCGCTTTGATTTTCTCCTGATGTGGTGGCGTCTACTGATTCGTCTTTGATTGCTTCGGCGGTTTCTGCTGTCCGTTTACGTGCTCGTCGACGAAAGAGTCGTTCCGGTTCAAAAATTGGAGAAATAAGCTCAGGCTCAAAAGCAGAGGACATACATGGGACTAAATCAAAATTAAAACTAAAGCAACAGTTAGCTAAGATTAGTCTAAGTTAAACTACAAGTTAGGCTAAGCTATTTTAAACTAAACTAAACTAAAGTCTAAATTAATCTAAAGTAAGTAAGGTAAATAAATGTTAAAATTAGGCTAGCCGAAAAATTATATAGTTTAATAGTAATTAAAAAAAATAAATGAAATAAAAGTTATGAAAAAATTGTACAATTATAGACAATGATTAAATTAAAACTTGGATCGTTCTTAGAAACGTACCGTGTCCCCGGCAACGGCGCCAAAAACTTGATGTGTGCTGTGCTTGCGGTTAAATATGAAAGAGGTTGAATGCTTTTCTTTTGCACAAGATCGTGTTTTAAATTTATAAAAGTGATTTCTACAAAACTAAACACACACAAAATAGGCAAGTGTACCTGTCGTATATGTAGAATAGTATTGGTAAGAACCAAGTATCGATCCGTGGACACAAATGTTTCTAATAATAAATCGTTGTTTTACTATAACCGGATGTTTTAATCATTTTGGGTTTAATTTTCGAACTTTTTATAAAATATAAATACTTATATAATATATAGGTGACCAAGACAAGAGATTCTAAATGAGTCATTCAATTATGTGAAGGTTACCATCTAAGATCAAGAATCCACTCCATTCTAGCATTGATAGTTAATATTTAAACATGTGATAAACTTGCCATAGCAATATATGATAGATAGCTCCTTAAACCTTAAGTGAGCATCTTTGGCACTAAGGAGATAGCATGCGCATTTTAAATTCCACCCATTCCTAATGTCATGCCATCTCAATGATGTCAATTTATGTTGGCAAGTAGTTTCGTAAAGTAGAAAGATTAGGATTGACTTCGATTTCTCAAATACCAATTATAACAACTTCGGGTGGTTGTAATTCATCACACAACCTCCCATTGGTTGATTTATGTAGGTTATGGTTACACATTCCATTAACATATGATTTCTTTAACTAGCATGATATCCCAAGTAAAGCTATTTTCGGATTACCAAGACATAGAGAAATACATCATAACTTATATCTCATCATTTCTAAGTACAATATAAGGATCCCTGTTTCTTTAATGTATCAAAGTATTTCTATCTTTCAAGAACATGAATCGATCATGAACGATTGCCAATAGAATTGACAACCACCAACTTTGAATTAATGATTTAAGATGGCGAAACATTTCTCATCAAAAGATAATTGTAATATAACCATGTACTTTACTTGACTACATCACATGTTTTATATGACTATCAAGCAGAACAAAGCTTCTTCATAGATTTTATATGGTAAAAAGAGTTTAGCTCATAATGAGCATAATGATAAACATTAAGATGAACGATGATAACAAATACATGATTAAACTTGGAATGATCTAAACAAATGTAGATGAATCTTCCTTCTTAGTGATGGTGATGATGGATGATGATGATGGTTGTTGGTGATGACCTCCAAGCCTTCAAACTCTTCACTAAATCTTCTATGAGAGTGTTAGTGTGTGTTTTTATAAGAGAAAAACGGATAGAATTCTTTTCAAGGCACACTCTTCAAATGGCACAAGAGCCACTATTTATAGACTGTCTGGAGAGAAAAGCACGGCCCTGTGCTTTATCAAGCACGACCTCGTGCTTACGTGTCCCAGTTGCATGTTGTCAGATCGTACATGATGACTCACCACGACCCCGTGCTTCCTGAGGCACGGCCCCGTGTATTTTTATGACATGTGCTAAATTTATTTTGTCGTTTCTGAAAGGTGACCACGACCCCGTGGTTGAGAGGCACGGTCCCGTGCTTTTGTTCCCAGTTTTTTTGTCTTTTCTTGTAGATCTTTGTCTTTTCTGGTGTTCAGAAGCATGGGGGCGTGTTTCTTTGTTTTTTTTGTGTTTTCTTCTGTTTTTATTTATCTTTTCGCTTGTTTCTTCGTTTGGGGGTTGGTTTCACCTGAAATTACATTTTATTATGATAAGTAGCCTTTTATGCTATGTTGTTTGATAGAAATTGCAGTTTTTAGAGATTATTTGATGTCGAAAAAATGTATAATTTTATGTACATCAACCCGCTTATTTTTTTACTCTAAAATTGTTTTTTTAATTATAAATATTATATATTTTTTTAAGGAAATCAAATATTATTTTTTAGTATCTCCCTATTTTATAGGTTTTTCATATCAAATATTTGGTGAGATTAATTTTTTATTTCATGAAATGTTATAACCTGTTTAAGAAATATCTGGGTTTGGTGAGACCCATACCCGTGAATTCGGGTCAAATGCATGAGAAGCCTCCATTTAAAAATCAAGCAAACCTGATGACTCCAAAAAACGGGGGTGCGACAACATCGCGGCACGTAGGATTTTTATGTTTTCGTTTATATATTATATATATATATATATATATATATATATATATATATGGGTTCAAATAAAAAAAATTGTTTTGTGAGAAGTGTGAGAAGACTTTAAAATAAAGTACACCACCTAAATAAGACACTATACAATGTAAATAGAAAACTATACAACTTTTAGAAACTACCAATCTCAACCACTAGATCCTAGATCCAAGGGTCTACATCTATTCTTATTTTCTCACAAAAATATTGTTTTTTACGTTAACCCTACCATATATATATACATATATGTATATATATATATATATATATACATAGGATCAGGATCATGTGAGGACTATTTTGAAATTAGGAACTTTGGAACCATTTTGGATCACAAAAAACCTAAAAATAAAAAAAAATCATAAAACAAAAAAAATGAAAAATATTAAAAAAAACAAAATTCTTATTTATCATCCCGGTTTAAAAAACGTCTCGGTTTAGCTAAATTATACACATATCTATAATATGCACATATATATATATACATGGTTTTTTATACACATATGTACAATTTAAAGTATATGATGATAATGAACATAAGTGCACATTACGTAACTAGAGATTAATGAAATTATACACATGTGTATACTACGAAGTTATTTTTTTATTTTTTATTTTAAATATGAAACCGGAATGAAATATAAGAATTTTGATTTTTTTACTTTTTTTTGTGGCTCAAAATGGTTCTCAAAGTTTTCAATTTTCAAATAGTTCTCTTAGGATCCTTACCCTATATATATATATATATATATATATATATATATATATATATATATATGTTGTTTAAGAATTGAATACGTTACTTTAAAACTTAGGGTTACAAATGAAATACACAAACCTAGAGAGAATAGATTGGGAAAAAAACACTTTTATGTAAAAGTTTAAAAGTTTTAGGGACTGGATGCAAACAAGTGAATAAAGTGGTTAAATATTAAAAAATCTTAACTTGTTTAAACCTAAAAACCTAACCGCTATTTTACAAATTACACAACTTCTCTATCTTCTTCTTCCTAGAAACGTTTTGGACTCGTTGTAACATTCGTTAATTTCAAACTCAAAAACCCGACCCATTTTTAATTTTCGATGTGATTCGATTAATAATACATATACCCATATGTTACATATTTCATGCGTAATAGCATTTCTTTTCTAAAGTTATTTAATAATATTATACGTTACTAATATATATATATATATATGTGTGTGTGTGTGTGTGTGTGTGTGTGAGGTTAGAATAAGAAGTGAGTTATTTGTAAGAAGTGTGAGAAGTAATATTGGGCTTTGGATTTGATCATCTGATGGTGGATATTATTAGTGTGTGTTTTGTTCGGTGTGTTTTATTTTGTTAAGGGTAAAAACCACTTATTACACTTCTTAGGATAGTTTTACTTCTTATTTTAACCTTGCACTATATATATATATATATATATATATATATATATATATATATAAATTATAACACTCATGATTTCTTTCTTTATTCAAATATCACATAAATAACATTATTGATGCATAACCAAAGTACATCCTTTTAATTTAGTTATGTCACATTTATTTTTACCTAAAGTTATTTAATTTTAAAAGATGAAAAAAAACTTCCTACACCATTTAAATTTTGGTCAAACCTCCTTCCCCAAAGCACTCTCCTAATCAATTTTTCATTAAAATATTCTTAAAAGTAACCTCCTTATTTTAGTATGAATAAGAACTCACTCCCACCCCTTTAATTCTTTGCACCACTCTATGAAAAGTTCAAGAGAATTATTTATTTATTTTTCCATTTCAAACGTAGGACTTTAATTAGGAATATTGGATTTTAATAATTCATATTGAATGATATTGGCCGATAATAATCCCTATTAATTTTATCGCCACTGGCGGTCCCAAATTCAAAAAAACTGTCCCCCAATGGTACCCCCGTTAAAAAGTACTTAACGGCATTATACTTTTTTTTCCGAATTTCAAACTAACTTTTTAGGGCTATTAATCGGAAGAAAGATACGAGTCGAATGATATAAAACTTAGCTCCAAACAATGATCTAAACGACTTGATTTTGGTTAATTGTAAGTTCAAACACCCGAATTGAAGGATTGCTTCGTCATTATGAAGCACTGTTTCGAACTAAGTTTTACACCAATCGACTCGTATCCTCCTAATGATCAAAAGACCTAAAACATTAGTTTGAAATTCAGAAAAAACTATAACGCCGTTAAGTCATATTTAATGGGGGACCGTTGAGGGCCAACTTTTTGGAATTTGGGATCGCCAGTGGCGATAAAATGAATAGGGATTATTATCGGCCAATACCATTTAATTGGGATTATTAAAACCCAATATTCCTTTTAATTATTCAAGTCTTTTCATCTTATTTGTATTTATTTTAATTCTTGTTCATACTAGTTAATCAAATGGTCACATGACCATAAAACAATCATGTCTAGGCATCCACATAATCCATACACCATGGTGTATAGGGTGGTTGAGACAAAGAACACAAGGAGATGATCGATTACACAAAGGTCACGCTTGAACCGTTCTTATATATTTATTTATCTTTTTTGAATCTTTATTTTTATTATTCAAAGGAGCGAAGGATTTTTGATGATATATGCTCATAAATATTATATAATCATATCCAAAAAAGTCCATAATTTTATTTCATCAAAATCCTTTTCGAAATCGTTAAAATATTGCTTCTAACAATATTTCAGTTTTGACATTAGATATAGCTGTAAAAGAAATATGCATATCTTGTTCATAACAAACTGAAAAAGTGAAATACCAGATTCTATGTTACACTGCATTGAAATACGGTTCTAAAAACTACTTTTACGCATTTTAATTCATTCGTATGAATTCGCAATCAATATTTATAAACAGTGCGCGGATTCGTACCCTCTGATTTACTTGGCTGTTTTGGCCTATTTAGGTTACGAATTTGTAAAAATTTTGTAAATGAAAGTTGTTCAAACATTTTAGTTTAGTATACTGGGAAGTCTTGATTTATAATAAAATTGTTTGATATTTTAAATACCTTAAACAAAACAGAATAGTTTCCTGCCCAAAACGGATTTTGTATTTCATCTGACTTTTTGATCTTTTCCTTGTTTTTATCTTATTATTTATTCATTTAATTTAGTATTCTTTAAACTTTATAATCCCGTTAGTTAGGATTTAATTATTATACTCTGTTTATTTATAGTTCGTGAGTTTCGATCAATATTTTTCTTTAATGTGCTTTCGGTTGTCATTCTAATTTTAACTTAATCTCAAAGGTGAGTTCCTCACACCCCCGTTTTACTCTTTTACTACTTTGAGGGTAACATATATATTCTTTCCAAATTACAATTTCGTTTAATTATTATTTACAAACTACAATTCGCTACATGAACTTGTGTGTTTACTTGTTACTTGCTCAAAGATTACGTGCATGGATTACTTCAAGTTACTATGATCATACGCCACCCTTTGCGTTCAAGACATTTTTTGTTATGAGTGGAAAATGGCCTCATTATCCGAGTACGATGGTGCACAATCCCAACTGGAAAGGACATTACTCGCACATTTACACTTTCATGGAATTGTATGATTTTTATGTACTTATATCAAACTTGTGTGAACTCACAAAGTATTCATTTAGTTGACATTATTATATATATATATATATGCTATAGGTACATCTATTCGAAGTTGACACAAGAAGAAGACATTAGAACTTAGAATATTTTAATAAATTGACAAGTTGTTAAATTGTTTTATTTTCCGTGTATTTCTTGTTACAAACTTGTGTACTTAATGTTTAAATTAATTAATGATAATATTGTCACTTAATAGTGTCACATGTGTTTTGAGCAATCTATATGTCACACTCATGCGTTTCCGCTTTAGCCGGGGTGTTACACCCGTCCCCATTAACCCGATTCGTTTAGGAAACGTTTTCAACGCGTTTCGACGGCGTTTCCGTCCCCAGACCGTCCCCGGGACGGGGACTCAACCCTAATTGGCATTTTCGTGCATCATAGGTTCAAATCTCATAATAAATTAATGATCATTTGCATATTTTCCTCTCTAAACCATGTTTAATTGCATATTTATCCAACCAAAACATTCGATTGCATACTTCCTCATCCTTTGATGAAACTTTTATGTTGACAAAATTGTCCTAACTTCTCTAATGTTGAACCACTCCAAAAATCCCTTCATTTTTTATAAATTTAAATAATCATAAAACAAAAATAAATGCAAAATAAAAAAAAATAAAATCCACAAAATGTTTATCTAGTATCCTCGTTTCAAAAAACAAAATAACTTAGGATTAGATTTGGGAGGGGATAGGTTTTTTTAGCCGGGGGTGTTTTAGGGGTGGGGGTTGGTTTTTTTAGCCGAGGGGTGGTGTGTGTGTGGGGGGGGGGGGGTTAGCTGGGGGTGAGGTGGGGTGGGGTGGGGTGAGGTTAGGTTTTTTTAGCGGGGTTAGGTATTTGGTTGAAAACCCACAAAAATAAGGCTAAAATAGTTATTACATAAACTAATTTTAATTAAAATAAGTAAAAAATGATTAAATTTATCAATTTTGTAATTAACGAAGGAAGAATATGTAATTGCCACATAATCAAAAGTTAAAGTTCAAGTCTCATTATTATAAACAAAAATGTGTAAAGTTAAGTGTATATTGGTTAATTATTATAAACAAAAAGGTGTAGCCTAGTATAAAATGGTGACTCTAATTGGTAATTTTACATTTATCATTTTCTTTATTTTAATATTTGAAAATGGTTTACCATGGTAAAAGAACGTATTCAAACATGTTTAATTTGCTTAGCCTGTTTATAAGACGAACAACACATCAAACTTGTTGTGTTACTTAGGCTTATATGCCAAAGTAATATACTCGTGATTCGTTTATTTATTTAAAGGACATAATTTTATAAATAAAAAAAACATGGGTTGCAGTTTTTTATAACTTTTTATTTTATCGTCTAAATGTGTCTTATTATTTTCTAACCATGTTTAGTGAATTGTGATATATTTATAACCCTTACATTCTTATTGATGCACAACATATATATATACTAGTTTTTATCCCCCGTATTACGGGGGTTGTTCTATATTATTTGTTTCTAATATATATTTATTTTTTGAATTTTTATCATTTTTATTGTATGAAAGTTAATAATATACTTATGGTTTGATGATGAATTGTTTCACAAACAAATGAGATGTATAACCCGGTTTAAAGGCTATATGGTTTGATGAGACCAAAGACCCGTTTATTTTTTTACTACAAATTGATTTTGTAATTATAAATAAATATATATATTTTTTTAAATAAATCATATATTAATTCTTATTATCTCCCTACTTTATAGGATTATTATATCAACTATTTGGTGAGATTAGTTTTTAATTTAATGAGGTGTTATAACCCGTTTAAGAAATATATGAGTTTGATAAGACCCATACCCGTGAATTCGGGTCAAATGCATGAGAAGCCTCCATTTAAAAATCAAGAAAATTTGGTGACTCCAAAAAAGGGGAAGCGACCATATCGCGACACCTAAGATTTTTGGGTTTTCGTTTATATATATTATAGACTAGTTTGAGCCTCCCGTATTACGGGAGTTTATTTAAGTTTTTTTTTTAATCGTTTTGCTATTTTATGATAATTTATTTTATTTTTTAACGTAGTTTGTTTTAATTTAATACATATATATTAGTTTGTTATTATATTTTTTTTGCGTTTGGGTATTTTCAATTGAGATGTGTAGGTTTTTTAGATTTTTCACGAACAAAAATACACGAACACGAACACGAACATGTTGGTTTTTTAAATGAACAAACATGACCACAAATATTTGTCTAATGAAAAAGGGGAAGTTGATGTAGTTGAAGATGGCGGGTAGTATCGAAAGTTAAATGGCGATGGAGATGATAGACCAAGAATGGAGAACATGTAAAGAAGATAAATTAAATTAGGGTTTGAGGATGAAGGTATTTACCAATAAATAAGATCTTATAACCCATTTGTAACATCCTAAAATATTATAATATTAAATAAAGAAAGTTGCGTTTAGTTATCGAGTGTTAAAAATTAATCTATGCTAAATAAAGAAAAGATCATGGATTGGGATTAAATAAGATGGATTAAAGGGTAATGGGCTTTAGGTCCATGGGCCTTGGGGAATATAAATATCCCCCTAAACCAACCTGAAACCCTGAACCCTCATTCATTTCCATCTTAATCTCTACACACTCAAAAACACACACATACACTTACACCTATATACGGCCGAGAGCGAGAGCGGGATCCAAGGCTAAGTAAACGAGATTCTTGATAGATCCTTCAATACGCAAGATAAATACAAGGTCTATGGTTCGTGACTAAGTCAAACAAACACGAAAAGGTACGTTTTGGATCTTAAAGTTTACGTTTTTATAAACGTTTAGCCTTGAAACTTAGAACGAGAATGGATCGGGTCTAAACGAAACGTAAAGTAACAAACTTGATGTTGGAAATGAACTTGACAAACCTATGGCTATGTGCGGCGACTTGTTTTGAACATCCTTAAGCTTAAAGATCCAAGCTTTATAGTATATACGGGATATATACGAACGGAAACGGTTAGGGAACGTTAGTGGGTGATGTCGAACCATAACAAGGGTATTAAAATCGCCAAAATTCTTGTTAAGATTGATAAGAACCAAACCCGTAGCTGAACTGAATAACTTCGCCAGTTGATCAAGTTCGCCAGATGCTAAGGGCTGGCTATAACTTCGCCTGCCAAATAAGTTCGCTCATGGCTAAACTTCGCTACATGCTAAGTTCGCTGGTGGCCAAGTTCGCTTGTATACAAGTTCGCTGATGATAAGTTCGCTTATTGTTAAGTTCGAGTAATGATAAGTTCGCTGGAGTTAGCAAATTAGAAAGTAAATTAAAAACCTAATGAAAAATGTGTTAAGACAGTTAATGAAAATAAATTTTTCCAAGCTGACCTGGCAGCTCCTGCCCCTTGGACCCTGCTAGGGGCTGCCGCCCCTAGACCCCGCTGTCAGGGGCTCTGCCCCCGGACCCCCGTTCGTTGTGGGTTATATAAAGATGGAAATACAACATGAGTAGTAGTAGTTAATTGATATATGTAAATATTATACAGTTAGCCGTGCACAGGTCAAGAAGGGAATAACGATTAACGGAGAGCGTAACAGGATTCAGGTGAGTTTCTAGCCCCACTTCTGTGTTATGTTTTCGGGGCTGTGTGCATACTCGATATGTTTGTTAATACAGTTATCCTAAGTGACAAGTGTATGCCTTATATGAATGATGTGAAATGTATGAGTGTTTGCTTGTTAGTACGTGAACGATCTTCGGATATTGCACGTACTGTCAGGTTGTAGTGTTACGTATAAGGTAAGTATAATGTATTGCTTATATGTATGAATGCGATAAAGTTAATAAACGAAGGAAAGGCATGGTTCTATGGTAACGAAGAGGGACCAGACCCTAATAATATCTGTGATGTTAGGGACCAGACCCTAATAATATCTGTGATGTTAGGGACCAGACCCTTATAATATCTGTGAGGTTATAGGGCGAAAGGCTCTTTAAAACGTATGCTTATGTATGTAAAGAAAGTATGAAGGTAAGAATGAAAGCATATGCACTTATGTGTGTATGAAAGAAAGTTAAGAGGTTAAGTATGAAATGTAAGAAGGTATTGTATGAGCATGTGATTAACTAGAACTCACTCAGCGTAGCTGACTTTTAGTATGCACGCAGGTGAGTAGAATGAGGTAGGTAGCTTGAGGAGGACACATGGCAGAGTTGGACGAAGCTGGCATCTGAAGATTTTGCTATGATGTTTTATTTTAACAGACTATGTTTTGTTTTTAAATGACTATGAATGCTCGATAAGACAAGAATTATGGTTATGGAATGTAATGGTTTGAATGTTTTTAATGTTTCGCGAATGTTATAATTAACTTTGATATTTAGAACGGCGTTTATGAGTAAATTCAACACGAAAATAGGGCTACCGGTAACGGGACCTTACACCATTTGAGAGCTATTATGGTTTTGTAAGACCCATAACTCGTGAAATTTATTTTTTGATGATTAAGGGGTTATTTTACAAATAAATGAGATGTTATAACCCGTTTACGGGTTATTCAGGTTTGGTGAGACCCATGACCCTCGAAAAAGTATTGTTTGATTATGAAAGAGTTTCACAAATAAATGAGATATAACCCATTTAAAAACTATCTGGGTTTGGTAAGACCCATACCCGTGATTTCGGGTCAAATGAACGAGAAGCTTTCATTTAGAAATTAAGCAATCTGGTGGCTTTAGAGAATGTGGGGAACAACCTGAGAGCGACACGTAGGATTTTATGGTAGTCAATTATATAGATAGTTATATATATATATATATATATATATATATATATAATATAAGAGAACCCTTTGCAAATTGAGAACTTTGAGAACCATTTTGGACCACTAAAAACATCTTTAAAAAAATACTTAAAAAAATCATAAAACAAAAAATAACAAAAATTTTAAAAAAGTAAAAAAATCAAAATTCTTATATTTCATTCCGGTTTCATTAAAAAATATAAAAAAATATAAAAAACAAAAAAAACGTCTTATTATACACATATGTATAATTTTATTTAATCTTTAGTTACGTACACATATGTACAGTATCATTTATCTTAATTTATACACATGTGTATAAAAAAATCATGTAAATGTACATATATGTATATATTATACATATGTGTATATAATTTGCTAAACCGAGTTTTTTTTTTATTTTTTAATGAAACCGAGATGTTAAAATAAGAATTTTGTTATTTTTTTACTTTTTTCAGTTTTGTGTTTTTTTTATTTTACGATTTTTTTTTTATTTTTGGGTTTTTTATGGTATAAAATGGTTCTCATAGTTCTCAATTTCAAAAAAGTTCTCTTATGATCCTGATCCTATATATATATATATATAGAGGAATGTTAAAATAAAAAGATAAACTTTCATAAGAAGTGTATGAAGAAATCTAGGCCATTGGATGAATTATAACACATAAGGGTATATTTGTCCAAAAATTTTATTAAGGAATTAATCAGATTATTAATAACACCTATTTTTTGGATCTTATTTTGGATGAACTAGGAGAGAAAGAGAGAGAGAGAGAGAGCCTCGTGAGAGTGTGTAATTGAACCAAAGGGAAGAAGAGAGACTGGCTCTCCTGCGCCACCACCGATGACGGATCCAAGTTGGGTTGTTCCTCTAACAACATATGTTTCCAGCGAGCAATTAGAATTCCGTCGCTGCAGCGGCGGCGACTCGTTATCCAATAGACAGTGGTGACGATTACGGGTCCAGATGAGCCGTGGAGTGGAGATTTAGTTTCCAAGGGCTGTTTTGAGTAGATCGAATTAACAATTGTGGATGTGGCTTGTTAAAGAAGATTTGAAGCAAGAATACACCACAAGATTAATTATTAGTTGAGCTTTCAAAGGTGATTTCATTTATTTAGTAGTTTTTTTTTCCTTTAATAGTTCACACGTAATGCAATAATAATATGATATGTGTTTGTATTTCTTGGTTAGTGTGTTTTAGCTATTGGTGTGTTTCTATTAATATGTTTTATCTAATTTTCTGAAGTTATACTTGTGTTTTAATTATTGGTGTTATATCAAGAGAAATATGTTGAGTGCAAAGGGGGGCATATGATCATACTAACTTGAAGTAATCCATGCACGTAATCTTTGAGCAAGCAACAGGTAAACAAACAAGTGCATGTAGCGAATTGTAGTTTGTAATAAGAAATAATAAACAAATGGGTTTGAATACAATATACATGATACCTCCGAAATATGTAAAATCGTTAAAAAGAGGGTGTGAGAAACTCACCTTTAAGATTGAAGCTAAACTTGGAATGACTACCGAAAGCACGTTAAAGAAAATGATCGATCGAACCTCACGAATTATAAATAAACAAAATATAATAATTAAAGACTAACTAACGGGATTGTAAAGTTTAAAGAATACTATATTAAATGAATATCTGAAGGGAACACGCTTTTTCGACCGCGGGGTGGTATGATTGTCGGGCTCTCTCCTCGTTCCGGAATAAATAATAAGATAAAAACAAGAAAAATATCAAAAAGGAAGATAAAATATAAATCGGTTTTTGGACAAGAAACTGTTATGTTTTGTTTAAAGTATTTAAAATATCAAACTATTTTATTATAAATCAAGACTTTTCAGTCTACTAAATTAGAATGTTTTGAACAACTTTCATTCAGAAAAGTTTTACAAATTCGTAACCTTAAAAGGCCAAAACAGCCATGTAAATCAGAGGGTACGAATCTGCGCACTGTTTATAAAATATTTATTGCGAATTCATAGGAATGAATTAAAATGCGTAAAAATAGTTTTAAGAACCGTATTTTAATGAAGTGTATCATAGAATCTGGTATTGCACTTCTTCAGTTTGTTATGAACAAGATATGCCTATTTCTTTTACAACTATATCTAATGTCAAAACTAAAATATTATTGCTATATGGACTTTTTTGGATATGATTATATAATATTTATGAGCATATATCATCAAAAATCCTTCGCTCTTTTGAATAAAAAAAATAAAGATTCAAAAAAGATAAATAAATATATAAGAACGGTTCAAGCGTGACCTTTGTGTAATCGATCATCTCCTTGTGTTCTTTGTCTCATCCACCCTATACACCATGGTGTATGGATTATGTCTAGACATGATTGTGTTATGGTCATGTGACCATTTGATTAACTAGTATGAACAAGAATTAAAATAAATAGAAATAAGATGAAGAAGACTTGAATAATTAAAATCCTACATTTGAAATAGAAAAATAAAGAAATAATTCTCTTGAACTTTTCAAAGAGTGGTGCAAAGAATGAAATGGGTTGGAGTGAGTTTTTGTTTATACTAAAATGAGGAGGTTACTCTTAAGAATATTTTAATAAAAAAATTGATTAGGACAGGGCTTTGGGGAAGGAGGTTTGACTAAAACTTAAATGGTGTAGGAAGATATTTTTCATTTTTTAAATATAAATTTCTTTAGGTAATAATAAATGTGACATAACTAAATTAAAATGATGTACTTTGGTTATGTATCAATAATGTTATTTATGTGATATTTGAATAAGAAAAATCATGAGTGTTATAATTTTTATTTATATATTAGTAATGATTAATATTATTAAATAACTTTAGGAAAGAAAACTATTACATACGAAATGTAACGTATGAGTATATGTATAATTAACCGAATCACCTCAAAAATTTAAAATGAGTCGGGTTTTCGGGTTTGAAAATTAACGAATGTTGCACATGGTGAGCTTATACTACATTTCATTCATTCGCATTTAAGTTCATTATTATGATTCGGATCCAGTTACAATTCATCATTAATTTAATCGCGATCCTGTTGTTGAATTGTTGCATTATTCATTTACTTATAATTAATGATCGCAACGAGTTAAATCAATGGATCTGTATCCAAGAGAACCGTGGTACGTAAATACACATCTCATTTGGTCATTTGGTAAATACACGTTTACGATTGATTTATTAATGTGCATTTGTCATATGTTGTTACAGGATCCTTACAAGTTTGTATTCTGGAACAGTCTGCATTTGGGATTTCCAGTCTCAGGTATCAAACTATGCTAACAATTCAAATGAAGGGTGGGGTTGTCAGTTTATGACATGGACCTGTTAACACGACACATGTTTTAACAAGTTTGGGTTGAGCTTAAACAAGTCGACCTGCTTAAGACATGTTAAAATTCGTGTCCTAACAGGTTAAAGACCTGCTAGGATGTTAGTAACCTCAATTGCGGTGGTGCAACGATTCGTCGCGTTGCGGTGGTGGAACAATGCGAATTCGGTAGGTATCAATTAGGTTCGTAATGATACAAAAAAAAGTTAAACACACAGAATACTATTGACACTCGCATAACTTATGATAAAAAAATCATATTCAAAACAACTTGTAGTCGGTTGGTAAAACATGTACAGTGCTGATGCAAGTTGACACACCATTTGGTCAGTATCGGGGCGACGACACCAGAACTAAGTTAAAAAAATAAATTCATCAACACCTAAATTTAACAAATTAATATATCTAAAAAACAGATGTGTTTCCGCAACTAACTGATACGAATTTGGTCGGTATAGGACTATGTTACAAAAACTAAGTTCCAACCCACCACGAACCGACACGAATTTGATCGGTGTTGATGGTGTTGACACTAAACGATAAAGCTAAATTAGTATGCAAAAAAAAAAAAAAATTCAACATGAAATATATATTTATGTGGTGCATTTGAGTGGTTAAAGATTTTATGTAGATTTTTAGCTTTCGCACAAGATCGTGTTTTAAATTCATAAACATGATTTTTACTAAAACCAAACACACACAAAATAGGCAAGTGTACCTATCGTATATGTAGAGTAGTATTGGTAAGAACCAAGTATGGATCCGTGGACACAAATATTTCTAATAATAAATCTTCGTTTTAATTCAATCGAAGAGTTTAATCATTTTGAGGTGATTTTCAAACTTTTAGAACGATATATATATATATATATATATATATATATATATATATATATATATATATATATATATATATATATATAGGGGATGGTTCAAGAGAGAAATGATATTATTGCAAGAAATGAATATGAACCACTAGTTTTGTTTTAAGGTTAAATGCTTAAAGCTAAATAAAGAAAGTATTAATCATTCTCTTTCTTCAATTAATATAACTAATAAACCATAATACTTACCTACTTAATTAATATAACTAATTAAGTTATTATAATTGGAAAATATTAAGAACTCATTTATTTTTATAACTTATTTTTTGTGTCTTGCATTTTTATCCTACACTAGTATAATTTATTCATACATTAAAATTTCTTTCTATCCAAAACTAATTTCTTCCAACTCAATAAATTAATATCCATCAAAATATACTTACATTATAATGAATAATACCAAAAAACTATTTTACATGTGTTTGCATTAAAAATCAACAAAAAAACATACAACATACACAAAAACGTATAATCTACACTTGTTCTAAGAATAAGACAACATATAACCTACACACGAAAAACATATAACCTACACACAAAATTTATCATCAATGAAATAACACACACACGAAAACATATAACTTACACACGAAAAACATATAACCTACACACGAAAATTTTATCTTACGTACACAAATACAATTTATTCATACATTAATTTCTTTTTATTCAAAACCAATATCTTCAAACTCAACATATCAATATTCATCAACACGTAGTTACATTGTGATAAATAATACAAAAAACTATCTTACACATGTATGCATTAAATGTCAATAAAAAATATACAACCTACATAAAAACATATAACTTACACTTGTTCTAAGAATAAAAAAACATATAACCTACATATGAAAAATATATAACCTACGCATGTGTAGGATATGTGTAACTTTGTGTAGTTTATATAATTGTTGATGTCGAATTACATATGTAAGTTGTATGCTTTTTGTATGTTGTACGTTTTTATCGCTCAAAACAAGTGTAGGTTATATAAATTTGTGTAGGTTATATATTTATTGTTTACATTTAATAGACATATTTGTATGGTATTTTTTTATTATTATTTATGACAATAATTTTTATAGGTATACCAATTGAAAAAAATATATATATTATGTTTTGATATTTAGTGTTAAAAAACATGCTAATAAATTGAGTGGAAATTATTTTTTTAATATAAAGAATAGTATTATATGAATAAATTGTATTTTTGTTGAATAAAATGAAGAATGTGTAAATAAAAAATAAAACTAAAGTAGTGTTTATATCTTTTTAATTAATATAGTTAAATTAGTTTGATATATTAATTAGAGAGAGATTTATTATGGTTATATTAGTTGTATTAATTGGAGAGAGAGTGCATTTATTGTTGTATTTACATCTTTTCTATTTATTTTTAAATATTTAAAAGCTAAAATAAAACTAGTGGCTCATATTCATATTCATTTCTTTCATTTCTTGCAATAATTTGATTTCTTTCTTGAACTTAAATATATATATAATAGGTTTAAGTTCAAGAGAGAAATCAAGTTATTGCAACAAGTGTAAGAAATCAATCCAGCCAATCAGAATTTTTCTTTTTCTTTTTCCTTTTTAATTAAATATAAGGGTATGATGGTAAAATGTGTATTTGTCATTTTTGGTAAGTATCACTAATAAATTACAAGTTACATATTAATATATTTAGTTTGTCATTATTGTTTTTAAAATCTGTATTTGTCATTCAAGCAGACTTTTTTTGTTATAATCTATTTCCCAATTTGATCTTTTATTTCAACCAAATTGTTGCACCGATTATTTAAATACACAGTAGTCTTACACAACGCAAAATAAACGAAATATATCCTACACAGTTAACAGAAGGTATCCTACGCATTATTTGTTCATACCCTACACAATCGATATATCATTTCCTATAAGGAAACTATATTATATACAAGAAAAACATACACAAT
Source organism: Bidens hawaiensis (assembly GCF_021521415.1). NCBI lineage: Eukaryota > Viridiplantae > Streptophyta > Magnoliopsida > Asterales > Asteraceae > Bidens > Bidens hawaiensis. The sequence goes on along the minus strand of NW_027492102.1, from coordinate 110,611 downwards.
TGTATTTTTATAGGTTTTAACACTAAACAAAACATTAATCTTAAATAGTTGAAGGAAAGTCTCAATTCTACTATATTTTATGTCCTTGCTAATTTGAAAAAAAAAAACGTTAACTTTCTTTTGGATAAATCAATACCAATATTAAACAGCATCTTTAAACATAATAAAGAATGCAACCTTTAACCAATTCTCTTTTCAAGTTTACGCCTAACAACAAAATCTCTGTAGCTTACTTATTCCTTCAAGTTTCCAATTGTGCTTTTGTCTTTTTAGGATCCTCACTAAGCCCATAATTCCACGTAGGTCTCCACATTTTGCATAAAAGTTTACCATTAACTGCTTTTTTCTGGAACATTGACAAACGAACTAAATTACCTATATATAACTTGCCCAAAAACACTATCCACGCATACTACACAGAAAGAAAATGAAATATTTTAAACATAACATACCATTAACAAAATATTAACAACAACAACAACAACAACTAATGCATTCTATTTTAGGTTGATAATTAAAGTGTAGGTTTATCATAACAGTGTAGGAACAAACAACTAATGTATTCTGTGTAGGTTTATCGTCATAGTGTAGGTTTATCGTAACAGTGTAGGATTAAACAAATATTCTATGTAGGTTAATCATAACAGTGTAGGAACATACTATAACTTTGTAGGTTCAACATCAATTACTGCAGGTTACTCCATCCTGTTTATATGTTTGAATTTAAGATAACACCAACTGTATGTGAATCCTATGTATATTTTATCACAATAGTGAAGGGGTTATCCTAGTGTAGGCAGAAACTGCAACTTTGTAGGTTTATCAACTAATGGCAGTACCAGTGTAGGTGTAAACAATTCACATAAACAAAGGCTAACTTACTATAATCGTGAAAGCTTTCGAACGAACCTCGTAAACCACTACGACCTTCCTTTGTAAGAGAAATTGCCTCCCTACACACAAAATATATGAGTCCAAGTGCACATCAGAATGTGTTAAATGCCATCCTATCGTTTAACAATAAAAGAATAAAAATTTTAGATGACTTTTTATTAGGAATTTACCCCTACTAACATCCAAAACAAAATTAAAGTTAACAAAAAATAAAATGATACTAAATATGTATTACTACATACCTAAATAGTCTACACTAACATGGTGTTTCCCCACTAATTAATTTACATTACTTGATTTGAAGCAAAATATATATCCTAGCCAATATACATGTATTGTACAACTAAATTAACTGAAAATATACAATGTAAAACTAAATGCATCTTTATCATCTCCTACATTCATTTGATCTTTATTAACATATAAAATTGTTTAATCACCATTAATAACCCAAAACAACAAACGAATTTTTACCACAAATGATATGCTATACGAATCAACAGATTTCACTTTCAATATCATAATACATGTACCGGGACATAAAATTGCGTGTTACAAATTCTATTGAAGCATCAAACAAATAGAAAAGGATGAATAACAAAACTCTAACCTCGTACATTGCCGACTCCTACACCTTCGACTCCAAACGAAACATAGTGTTTAAGATACAAACACCCTCTTTATATAAAATTCGGTATTAATCCTCAACAATTTAGAGACGATTGCATGAATTGGAGCTCAATTTGGAAAATATTAATATGAACTTTGTTAATTATGGTAAATGATATAAAGGGAATGACGAATGCGAGAATGGTGGGATATTGTTTAACCTTTCAACGTTTAATATACCAAGCAAATTACAAGAGTACCCTTTTTCTTATTAAAAGATACTAAAAGGGAAACATAATAATTACAATAGTGCCATAATCAATGTAGACCATAGATCAATCTTAATCAACGGTTATAAATCACTTCTCGCACTTCTCGCAATAACTTGACTTCTCTCCTGAACCATCCCCTATATATATATATATATATATATATATATATATATATATATATATATATATATATATGTGAACAAGAAGAGACATTCTAAATGAGTAAATCAAATATATGAAGGCTACCATCTAATATCAAGAATCCACTCCATTCTTCCTTGATGATTAAAACGTAAATATTTGATAAACTTGCCCTAATAATATATGATAGAATAGCCCCTCATTTCTAAGTGAACATATTCTATGAAATAAAAAAAAGTAGCATGCATATTTTCAAGTCCACCCTTGCTTAATATCATGTCTACCACGAGAATGTCAATTTAAGTAGGCAAGTAGTTTAGTAAAGTAGAACGATTATGATTGAATTAGATTTCTCAAATACCAATTTTAACAACTTCGGGTGGTTATAGTTTAGTCATACAACCTCCCCTTGGTTGATTTAAGTAGGTTATAATTACACATTCTTTAACATATGATTTTTTTAACTAGTATGATAACCTAAGCAATCGTGTTAACAATGTTATTTCAGAATTATCAAAACTAGAGAAATAGATCATAGCTTATATCTCATAATTTCTAAGTACAATATAAGGATCCATGTTTTATATTGAATAAGTTATCAAGGTATTCTTTTTACCATTTTTAGTATCCAAGAACATGAGTGAATCATGAATGATTGTTAGTCATCAACCTTTATTTGTTGAGTTAAAGTGATAAAACATTTTTCATCAAAGGATAATTGCAAAATAACCATGTACTTTACTTAACTAAGTCACATATTTAATATAATCATTAAATAAAACAAAGCTTCTTTATAGAAATTAGATGATAAATGGAGTTTATCTCATAAGGAGCATGGTTATGAACATAAAAAGAGATGAAGAAAAATATAAACTTGATGGTGAAATATGAACTCATGGGTCGGGTTCATTCGACTCGTTATTTAATTTTGGCTCGTGTTGTAATCTAGATCTAGCTAAATCGGACTTTAAAATCAATAAAGGTTTAAACTTTATCGCAAAACGAACTAGATCTTGGACGAGTGTAGAAACAGGAATGGTTAAAAGTTGGTATGATAGTAAAATAACAAATACGATAATAATACTAATAATAGTAACAACAGCGGCGTAGAAAAAGAAATAAAAAGAGAAGAGTATCCTATTCGAATCGAAACCATTCGATTCGATTAGATTGAAGTTGATTCGATTAGGATCCATTCGATTCGATTAAGGTCCATTCGATTCGATTAGGATTCATTCGATTAGAAGTTTCTGATGAACTTTTTTTAAAGGAATATTAATGAAAATAAAATTTTTTCAAGCTGACCTGGCAGCTTGACCCCGGCCAATGGCTCTACCCCTTGGACCCTGCTAGGGCTGCTGTCCCTAGACCCCACTAAATTCTAATTCAAATTAGCTGCTAAATTGAGCGCATTTACACACCTAACTATAGAAAGTTTCTCTAGGCATCTAGTCGGTCATATAACACCTCTTTAAACCGTTATAATTTAAACTATCTAACTATACATTTGATCGATGAACTAATGATTGAATCCAAATTCAAAATTCCCCTTGTTTAAAATCTCAATGATTTATTTAGTATTTCATGATTCATACATATCCTTAAAGTTACATTGCAAATTCACTATCTAGCTATTGGTTTGGTAATCCCCCACTAGTGACCTAGTGATAGGAGGCTTGGATTCTTCAGTGAAGACCCAAATTCGAATCCCACAAAAGTCACATTTGGGTGGATATTGACAATGAAGGATTTTTGCTAGGCCTTGTGCAAAGGTTGTTAGTTCCAACCAAAAGCCCACCCGGGTTTTTGTCCCACTGTGTGTTACGCCAGAGAGTTCTGCTCTTGTGGCTGCACAACAGTCGGCGGTATGGTTTTCTGGGGGAGCGCCCAAGCCAAACTCTGAAGCCAGCGTGGGCCCTGTAAGTCCTAGAGACAGATCTGTTAATATTATACCAATGATCTCGATGTTATTGAGAAATATAACAAGAGATGATTCAAGAAACACGAATTAGAAATTGTAAATAACACTAACATTGCTTCAAAACATACGTATATTGACGTCATATGCTTAAGCAATATTACACAAACTACTTGTTCAACTCTTACGCTAGTGAACGGCCAACCCAAACCCTATACATAACATGTCTATATATAGGTAAACTACAACCTAGCCCAATAACAAGCCCAAGCCCACCGAGATCACAAATTGATCTCGGTTTACATATGCATACAAGACACAAACCATACTAAGCATAGACTAAGTATAAACCAACTAAGTATAGCCCCAACAACCCCCTTGGTTTGTAGCTTTATCTTTTAATCATGTTCCATAATGTTCGCGTCAGCCTGTCTATATCCACCATACCACAATCCCGTTCTGATTATAGATGCCACCATTCCCGTATACTCTTTGGCAGCAGCCTCAAATAATGGTTCGGCAATGATCTGAAAGTTTCTCAGCGTCTTGATATCACGCTCATGAAACTTCAATAAATCACACGGATCAACAAAATGATATTGCCCCTTCTTCATATAGACAACAATAGTAGCAGTTTCACTATCGTATGCGCAGAATTGCATCTCATCCAGTGATCCTTCCGGAATTGAAGTAGATATAGGAATATCGGTTTCCTTGCTGGTAACGGGCCACATCACATTCACAATTGTCTTTTTAGTCTTTGGATCACGAACACCCTTAGATTTCTTCAAAAATGACTCAATAGTGGTCGTATTTGGGAAACCTTGGTCGACTTGTCTCTTTAAGAAATTTCAAAAGTTTGTAGCTTTCTTGTCATGTTCGGGTTATGAAACGGAGCATTGACGAGGTCGCTCAGATCCACCTTCGTCCAAGACCCAAAATCTTTCATCTTGCGATAATACTCAGTGGTTCCAGACTTGCATTTAACCCACCACATACTATTATCAATATCAAATCCCCATGACATGATCCCAGACCTGTCACCATATTTCTCAGAAAAACCATGTTGTAGATTTAGAATAAACTTATCTGGATGGTCAGAGGATTCAACATTCTGGTTGGAATTATTCATAATAAGTATCTTCTTTTGAAGTCTTTCTGATTGCTCGGCGGTTCTTGACAGTGCAAATAAATATTGTTCTAGTGGATCAGAAGCATCTATATTTGAAGTCTTGAGTCCACTAGAACTACCACCTTGATCATCACTGGGTGTCTTTGATGCAACATCTTCACTGCCTTTAAATTCATCTCCAAACTTTCGAATGAGTTTCGGTTGGAGGTCCAGGTACATAGCAGTAAGACCACCCATATTGGACTGAAGCTCTTTAATCTTTGAATCTTTATCTGTGTTGCTGGCTTCAAGTTCTTGAATATGCACATCTTTCACAACTGAGTCTTGTTCGAGTTCAAAGAATCGACGTTGCAAAGACTGCATATCCACAGGTGCAGCTTCAAGAGTAATCCCCTTGCCCTTATCGTGCAAAAATTTATCTTGCATAGCAAGAATGTGAGCAATTTTCTCAGTGGCACTGGAGCTCGACTGACCAATCGGGTTAGATGACCCCGATGGCTCGTCAAAGAATGGGATGTCAGCTTCAAAGTAAAACTCATGAGCAATGTCATCAAAAATCTTTTCTTGAGTTTGAGGTTCAGCTGAAGATGGACTTGTATCAACGTGAATCTCAACAGTTTTTGACTCACGCTCTGGTTGTTGGCTTGTAGTTGTAGTTGTTGTTTCAGGAACCAGAACGCCGAATCTTGGATCTTTCTTTCGCCGCTTTCGCAGAATAAGATCGGCGGCTGGCGTTTCAGGAGCATCTTCATCTTGAGTCTCAGTAACTGCTTGAGCAGGCTTCATTGCAGTTGACTGGAGCAGTTCTTTGAAATTTTCAAACTTCTTTAATTGATCAGCAGAATAAGCGGTTTCAGCTTCTTGGTGTTCAGTATCCATGTATCGTACTGGAGAATCTTTAGGTTCCTCATCGTTTGAAACGACTTCAAATACAATAGTACGCCTCTGAGCAGGCATCGCATGCTCATCTGCAATTTGAGCTTTGACAGGAACAAGCTCAGTTTCAGCGAATTTCCTGAACTTAACCAGTTTGTGAAGGCCTCTGTAAACAATCTTCGACCCCTTCAAGGACTGCTTCATCAGCCCAAAGGTATTTGGCCCCATAGACTTCAGATCCAGTGTCTCTACAAATTTAACAAGATTAGGATAATGTGAGTCGAAGATCATTTGTAGAAACCTGGGATACATGAGGAACATTTCCTTCTTCTTTCCCTTTAAGTTGCTCATCATCTCATCGAACACAAACTTAGAGTAATTGTAGTTCCAGTCCATGATCAGAGCAGCTACAGCCGAGATCTGAATGTGGCTGATCTCGTCAGATCCTGTTTGCGTCCTGAAACACACGTAAAGAATGTGTGAATCAGGAACTTCCAGTAGAGATGAAAAAGCTTATTTATAGCCGGAGGATAGGATCCTTCGTAACCCATTTTGATTATAACTTCAGAAATGGCTTCAGTCGAGTATTCTGTTGGGTAGTCCGGTTGATCACAAACAAAATAACTTCACGTATAATGGCCTCTGATATGACGACCGACTTCTTTTGAAATGTGGAGTCAATAGAGACAACTCCCCCAACACCTCATTGATTGATAGGGGCATTATTCCAGAAATCCGTGATCATCTTCTTGCATATGGTAGGAGTTTCTCGTAGAGCGTGAGAAATCCTGCATGTGTTGAGTCCCATGATCATGGATTTAAACTCTTTGTGTGCCATAGGTGGATCATACAAACATCCAACTATGTTGTGAGTATCAACGAACTTTAATGGTACTTGGACAGCCATTACTGCAACAAACGAATCAAGTTAGTAAGCATTCACTTAACTTAATCAATGATCTTAACATTTTGAGGACATATATTAAATTTACAAGACATCAGGGACAAAACATGATAAAAACATATTATATGGATCATAATTGTAAATTAAAAATGATTTTATATTAGTTTTTGGTCCTGAAGGGGGTTTTCTATCCACACAATTAGATTTCGGTCCAAATATTGTTCTCTGTCCTGAGCTTTTGGTCCAATATAAGCTTTCTGTCCAATCCCACTGAGAACAGGAGAGTTCTCGGTCAACGAAGTGAGTTCCCGGTCAAAAAAGTCATCCGAGAACTCAAAGTTTGACCATAAGTTCTCGGTCAAACTTTATGAGATTGAAACCCTTTGAACTCCCCATTGTAGTCCTGGTCGTCTTCTCCATTTGGCCGAAATCTCCATTAATAACCAAACCTGCAATTACCCTTAATACAATCCAACACAAACCTTAATCGCATCAAACATCCATCCTAATTAGAGTCTATCATATGAACACAAATCAAATATCAATCAAACACCCGTAATAATAGACCGAACATGATGTCCACATTGTCCCTTTACCTGTTAGTGAACAAAGATCACGAATAATGTGAAACACGAGAGCTGGTTAAATTTGATTAGCAAAGAAGACAAAGAGTTTTCGGCTAAAGATACTTTTGAGAGAAATGGGATTTCGAAAAAGGGATTTCAATAACGCAACTCCACCTTTTATATTAAAATAAAACCTAACGGGACGAGAACCTTGATGGGCCGAGATCAAATGGAAGCTGGGCCCAAGACATTTGATTTAAACCAAACATAAATGACTCATGAACAGAAACCCTTTTAAGCCCAACACACGCTTCTTATAATATCCGTTTCGACGAGAGTAATTAAGAGATGAAAACAAAATAAATAGAATAAAATAAAATACCAAATTTAAACAAAATGAATCACTTAGTCTTCTTGTAATTTGGTAAATTTTGGGATCAAATTTCAATTTTTGATAAACGGGCCGCCTTTACGAAAAGATCTGAATATGGAGTCATATTGATTAAGATGATTTCACAAAGATTCATGTTCAACGTTATTATGACATAAAGAAACATGTTGATAGCATGTATAATAAACTTAGCTTGATTTTTATTGCGTCAGTGATACGAGTTAGGTTCAGTTAGACATAAATCTTAGATGGACATCACTCATGGATCTGTGATGCCTCATATCTCTTCTCAAAGCGTATTTGGCTTTCCCCAGATCACCCAAATTTGACTCCAAGTCCCTAGTGCTTGATCAAAAAAGAATTTTATAGATAAAAGAACCTTTAAGCTTTAAGGTTGAACGCTGGACATAGAAGCCATCCGGACTTACATGCCTTTCATTTAGAGTGTTTAGGACTTATTTGAATGCCCGACCCTGGTAGTTCTAGTTTGACCTTCTCAACTTTTGAAAAACAAAATTTAACAACTCAATAATATATATATACACACATGTGTGTGTGTATATATATATATTAACAATAAGGGAACAAGGACATAATGTTTTTGGAGATCAAGACACTAACGGGCTCGTGTATGATTGGGTAATTACTTTTCTGCCTATCATTCGGAGAGATGCATGTGGAGACATGCACATTTCTTCAAAATGACTCTCCACAGAAGTTTAGCATATTTAGTTTATATCACTTCAACTTTTACGCATCATGAAAATCTACCATGCAAATCAATGACTGTTCTAAAGCCTTTTAAGCTTAATAACTTCACCCGTTAGGCACACAAAATCAATTTACCTATCATTTTCCAAAGGTTGGATCGATTTTCATTTAAAAATACTTTGAAGCTTCTAAAAAGCTGTTAACTGAATAATCATATCACTTCTCAGGGAATTACAGAAGATAATTTAAAACTCAGTCGCCCCAGTCACTCTCAGTTTTTTAGGTAAATGGCTATCCTGTATATCTACAAGTGGTTAATGATGAGTGAGTTAATTGATGTGTTTATAATGCATTATATCAGGTTTTCTTTAACTATTTTATAATATTGAATGTGGTGACTTGGTTTAGTTTTGTAATTATAGGTACTGGAGCTTAAAAGATGCAAATATGTTGATCACTACATTGATAAATGCTACTGTCAACGAGTGAAAGTTCAACATGCTTCTATGGATCATTATTAATGTACTCTTTAAGTAAATTGTGAAGAAAAGAAGATTTAAAATAATGATTGAAATAAATGACTTATTTGTGTCAGTACATTCACGAAATGAATACATAATTCATTTATAATAATGCACTTCAAGAAAATAATTGGCAAACAAGTCAGTGTAGACCCACAAGCGAAACGAGAGCATAAGCCCATCAATATTTTTATACCAGCCCACATGAAGGCCCGTTGGGAGTTTTGAACAAAAGGGTAGACGTACATTAATATAGAGGGGGAAAACGGAGTAGGGGAGGAGCCGCACAGAAAGCATAGGAGCAGCTCTTGGATGCTAATGCACGCAAATCAAGAAGCAATAATTATGATGAGGCAAGGATAATATCGTTGTAACTTCCTCTAGGTGAACGGTTCATAGGGTTTTAACACTTTTCTCAATTTTAGTCATGTTTGGATTTGTTTTTGACATTGACAACGTTGTATAAACAAATTGATGTGTTGGTTTATTTAAAATATTTACGTGTGTTAGTAATCCTTGCTTTACAACTTGTTTGGTTATTGACAAAACCTAGTAGCTTGTTGGGTGACATAGAGTAGGTCGACTCACACTAATAAATAGGGTAATTGAATTGTAAAAGATTCGATGACAAATATCTGTTTTTGATTACCACCTAAATTAACCGACTTTCCAACACCATGTCTATGTGGTGTCCAATTAATGAAACTAGTTTTGTGTAAAACCTATAACCTGAAACCCGGAGGAGGTTGTATTTTATTTAAATTGTTTTAAAATCAATCTTCTAATTTTCGCTTGACATCGTTTGTCCATCTTAGTTAGTAAATTTTATATTAAAAATCAGCAAACTTTGTAATACTGACCACATGCTCCTCGTGGATACAATACCCTACTTACTCTAACTATTTAGTTTAATTAGATTTTTGAATGACTAAAACGACGGTCATCAGTTAACAGGACCAAACACATATATAAATACATGTACCTCAAACTTAGAATAACCGACATAATTTTAAGTGAAAGAATTAAAGGCAAACACATCACAATCGCCCCAGATGCTTTCAGTCTTTAGGTGAATGGCTATCCTGTAAGTCTACAAGTAGATGACAGGACCAAACATATATACAAGTATATGTCCTTCAAACTTGAGCAACCGACATAACTTTAAGCGAGGGTGAATATATATATATATATATATATATATATATATATATATTAATAAATACGCACACACACTCTTTTTGTTTTTTTTTTTAATTTTTCTCCCCCTAAATTTGTGCAAATTTAGAAAAAAATGTATAAATTTAACCTAAAAAAGACTCAATCCTCGAAACAAAGCATTTTAAGAAATCCTATAAGAACATTATATCTGGCTGTTCTGACCGGTTTTGTAAATAAGTCTGCCACATTATTATCAGTATGAACTTGTTCAAGATGAATCAATTTACGGTTGTAACAGTCACGAATAAAATGAATTTTAATATCGATGTGCTAGGTTTTTGAATGCTGAATAGGATTTTTAACAATAGCAATAGCAGCATCATTATCACAAACAATAGGAGTGTCAAGAAATTCATAACCGTAGTCCAGCAATTGATGTTGAATCCATATAACCTGTGAGCAGCAAGCTTATGCAGCGACATATTCAGCCTCGGCAGTAGATGTGGACATCGTTTGCTGTTTCTTACATTGCCATGAAATGAGACAATCTTCCAAGAACTGGCACCCAGCAGATGTGGATTTCCTGTCAATATCATCTCCACCATAATTGCTATCAGCGAAAGCATATAGATCAAAATCTGAGTTTTTGGGATACCAAAGACCTAGATTCGGTTGTCCCTTCAGATATCTAAAAATACATTTAACAATAATTAAATGAGATAGTTTAGGGTTAACCTGGAAACGGGCGCATTGACAGACAACGAACATGATGCCAGGGCGACTTGCGGTGAGATACATCAGGTATCCAATCATCGATCGATAGTATGTTTGATTTACGGGATTCCCTTCGGATCAGAAGACAGAAGAGGTCTTACCGCCAGAGGAGTTGTCGCACACTTGGAATCTTGAAATTCAAATTTCGCAAGCATATCTTCAACAAACTTTCCTTGATGCAACAAAATTCCCTTCGAACTCTAACGAACCTGCAACCCTAGAAACGTTGTCATTTCCCCCAACGAACTCATTTCAAACCTCTTCTTCATCACCTCTTCAAATTCAGAGCACAACTCAGCACTAGTAGACCCAAAAATAATGTCATCCACGTAAATTTGAACCAGAATCAAATCTGTTGGGCCTAGTTTTGTGGTTTGAGCTTAGTTTTTTTATAGTTTGATTTGTTTGGGCTTGAGTTTTGGGTTTACATGTGAGCCGAGAACATCTTTGTGTTCTCGGTTGGCTTTTGGCTGTTTGGGCAGGCTAGCTGGTTGGTGTCCCTATATATAGGTATGTCATGTATAGGGTTAAAGGTTGTTCATTCCTAGTAATTGTGATCAAGTATTGTAAGTGCTTAAGCACCCGACGTATTTCTTAAATATACGTGTGTTTTGAAGCAATATTGTGTTATCGTCTTGTGCTAATTAGTGTTCTTGAATCACCAAGTATTGGTATTCCGCACCTATACTTGCTATATTGATATCATAATTATAGTGATCCAGATTCAGGACTTACAATTGGTATCAGAGCCTTAGACCTTATTCAGGCTCGTTATTGTGATATCAACGATTCAAAGATCAGCTGTTACAGTGGTTATAGTGTTTTTTTTTTCCGGTGAGTATATTATCGGAGAAGAAGAAAGGGAGATAACTTGGCCAAAGATTGACTTATCTTTGGAAACAATTTGAATCCCACTAAAATAGGGATCAAACTGTTGCCTAAATCCACTAGTAAAACCTTTTCTCGGTGATCTCGGGAATGAAATTGAGATCTCGGTTGGTTTTAGATCTCTGTCACTATTGTTCTCGGCTACTAGTTGTTTTCGGTCAAATTGTTCTCGGTTCAGAACAGTTTTCGGTCAAGATTTAGTAAATTTCTTGGTTCTCAGTCAAGGTTTGGTCAACGCTAAGGGTTCTTGGTCAACGCTCAATGTTTTCGGTCAACACTTGGTCAAAACTCTGTTCTCGGTCAATGTGTTTCATCGTATTCTCAGCCCAGTCTGCTGAGTTGGGCTTGTTCGTCTTGGACTTGGACTATTAAACTGGACTAAATTTTAATTGGACTTAATCTTATTTGGACTTAAATTAAAATGGCCCAGTTAACTAATGGCAGCAGTTCCATCAACTCGTCACTTCACCAAGAACTTGATTCCATCATGGGCACTGCTACTCGTATACCCTGTTTATTGTCCCACGAGGGGTTCAGTGAATGGAAATTCCGTTTCGAACACTATGCCAAGATGAAAGATTCAAAAAAATGGAAAAGCATTGTGAGGGGACCTCAAAGGATCACCTATCAAAGGGATGGTTCAAAAGAGGTTCTTGTCAAGCCGGTTGCTCTATATGATGATGATGACTTTGCTAAAGTTGAAGAAGATGAAAAACCTCTCCCCACTCTAACCATGGCACTCTCACCTAAGATTGATCTTTAGTTTAGAGAACTCCAGTCTGCTAAAGAGTTGTGGGCGACACTGATAGAAGTTTATAAGGGAAATGAAGATATGAAGAGAAGTCGCCAAGATCTCATGCGACAAAATTTTAATATGTTTAATCATGTTTTGGGAGAAACATTGGAATCCCAACTTCAAAGGTTTATATCACTTGTGACTGAAATGAGAACTGCAGGAATTTTTCTACAAACCTCAGAAATTAACAAGTTGGTGAACTCTTTACCAAAAAATTGGGACATGAATGTTACGGTTATCAAAAAGACCAAGGATCTTAACAGAATGAGCATGACTGAAATGATAGCCACTATCAAAGCCTGTGATATGGATGATAAACAGCGGGCACTAAATCACGCCAGTTCTTACAGTGCTGCGGGATATAATGTTGCTTCTAACAGTGCTCTTATATCTCAAGATAGTTTCTCACTGTTCAAGCTTACTCAACACCCACCACAGGGAAACTTCCATATGTTCTCATCCATTCTAGGTCAATCGTCTTCATCAATTTCACCCAATCTAGCTCCGGCATTCTTCACCAAGTCTGGTCAATCCATAAATCAGTCTACTAATGATTCCGGTAAAACCACCCCAAATCAGAACTTCAGCCAGATTCCCACTATACCAAAAGAGACTCAAGAGAATATCGCTCTAATGGCGGGATTTATGAACTGTTATCATGCTTTTCTGGCCGAAGACTTGGTTCAACCTGTGGTCACCGCTGAACTAGATCAGATTCATCCAGATGATGTTGAAGAAATGGACATCTCGTGGCAAAATGCTATGGCGGTCTTCCGTGCAAAGAAGTTTACTAAAAGGACGAGTAGAGATAATTGGAACATGCCTAATAACCAAAAGGTGGGTTTTAACAAAGAGACTCTCAGGTGCTACAACTGTCACGAGCCGGGTCATTTCGCTCGTGAATGTACTAACCCAGCCAAAGATGGAAATACAGAAAGGGCATTAGTTGCAGTTGGTAATACTCGGGGTGAGGGTGGAGGTAGTTCGGGTAATGGTGAAAGAGGTATGGTTGCTCAAACGTTTTCTTGGGAAGGTTAGATGGCTGCTCTTAACATTGGAAATCAAATTGCAAATTTTGCAACTATTGAAGACTCTTAAGAAGAGAACATTACTGAGGAGAAGGTCAAGGAACTCCAGTTTGCATACATGGCGTTCACCTCTCCGGATTCATCTGAGGTACGTTTTCAACCATGTTCTTTGAATTGTGGTGAGAAAATTGAAATGTATAAACTTCATAATGACAGTCTAAGTAGAGATATGGAAAGAATGAAATCAGAAAATTTTAAACTTAAGAAAAATGAAAAGGGCATTCTAGACAAAATAGAATCTCTTAACAAGGATATTAAAAAACTTAAGTCTGATTTTAGCATAAAAAGCTGTCATCATCTTGATGCTAAACAAGAAATTGCTGAGTTAACTGCTAAACTGGAAGCCTCCAAGTCAGACATTTTAAATCTAACTGGCAAGTTTGAAAAGGCTGAATTTAATTTTAAAAAATTCGACGGCTCCAGTGAAGTTGTTAACTCTATAATTGAGAACCAATTGTTGTGGAAAGAAAATGAAGGTGAGGGAATAGGATACAGTCAAGTTCCTCCACCTTACAATAATAATTATGTCCCTACTCCTGTCACCAAGGAACATGAGGAAAAGATAAAGGACATGAAGTATGGTAAACAAGACAAAGGTAATGGGACCAGTTCTACGAGTGCTGGTCCGTCTACTTCAAATATGAACGATTCTAATATATCTACTTCATGTGCAGAAAAAATAATTGTAAAGGAGTGGACTGATGAGGATGACGACCCGTGTTTTGATTTTGATAATAATGTTACTTATGATGTTTCTTTAAAACTTCCTGTTTTGAATTCTGTTATTCCGACTGTTTGTGTGGGCTCTATTTTAAAGAGCAAGGATTCTTGTGTGGTTGATTCGGTTGAAACTTTGAACTCTATTAATGTGGTTTCTAATAAAACTAAAAATTCAAAAATTTCACAAACATCAAACAAAAAATATGTTGCACCTAAATTTGTCAAAGAGGGATGCTCTAATGACAAACAAGGTGAAAAGTTCACAAAGGAAAACAAAAGTTCTCGCGAACTTAAGCAGACTGGTCCACACAGTCAGTCCAGACAAGGAGTTGCCAAAAATGATTTTTTCATAAAACGTCAAACTTGTTTTAACTGTGGCACTCCTGGTCATATTGCTAGAAATTGTCCACATCGTCTTCATATTCCTTACTACGGATTTTATCAAAGGAATATGCCATACATGCCCCACAATGCTTACAGGCAAGGATTCAGGCATTATCACGCTAGTTCCTTTGACGATGATTGGAATATAAACAAATCTGGCAGGTTTAGTCCTCATCAGACCAAATCTAACATGTCCAACAGAAAAGTCAGAAATGGTGTTCCAAGTTCAAATTCTCACATGAACACTAATGCTAGACCAAAACAGGAAAAGAAGACTGATTCCTCTCCATATACATCTAAACACCGGAGATTATGACAACCATTCGTACCTATAATTCCAAATCATACAGACATAATGGTTGCCTAAATCTCCGGCGAAAGTGTCAACTCATTCCATCTTTGATGATCAAAAGGACATGTCATGGCAATCTATGACAACCGTAGATAAGTCAGGGTCACCCAGTGTAAGTATGGACTGGGTACCAAAAACTAACTAATCCCGCGATTTGTTTAGGGACAGCTATGGAGGAATATCATCAGACCTTGGTATGTTGATAGTGGCTGTTCCAGGCACATGACAGGGGACATTACCCAGCTGCACAACATTCGAACATTTAATGGTGGGTATGTGTCTTTTGCGGGAGGAGAGAAAGGAAAGATCACTCAGAAGGGTACTGTAAGTAACGGTGTTTTAAAGTTTGAAAATGTTAATTTTGTTCCAGAATTGAAGCATAGTCTTTTGAGCGTGTCATAAATTTGTGACAAAGATTTTTCAACTCATTTTACTAAAAAGAAGTGCTTAATTCTGAAACATGGTATAATCATACCAGAAGACTGGATTCTTGTTCGATCACAATGAAAAGATAATGCTTATGTGATCGACATGAACAAAAATGTTCCTGACGAAATAACATGTTTGTTTTTAAAAGTGTCAGAACATAATGCGATGCTTTGGCATCGTCGGCTTGGTCATGCTAATACAAAATATCTGAATCGTCTTGCTAAAAATAATTTAGTGCATGGTTTACCAATCAAGGATTTTGTGACTGTTGAAAAATGTGTGGCTTGTGCTTTGGGCAAACATCATTGAAAAACTCACAAGCCAAAATTGATTAATACCATCTCATCTGTTTTTCAACTACTTCATATGGACCTTTTCGGGCCAGTTCATGTTCTGAGTTTGTCTTGTAGCTCTTATTGTCTCGTTATTACTAATGATTACTCACGTTTTACATGGGTATTTTCTTGTCAAATAAGAGTGAAACTGCAGATCTTATCAAGAAGTTCGTTGTGCTCATGGAAAATCAACTGAATCTAAAGTTGAAGGGAATCCGTTGTGACAATGGAACAGAGTTCAAGAATGCGACTTTGAATCATTTCTGCTCAGAAAAGGGGGTGCTCCGTCAGTACAGCGCCTCACGAACTTCTCAACAAAATGGTGTGGTTGAAAGAAGGAACCGAACTCTTATCGAAGCTGCAAGAACAATGTTGTGTGACTCCAAACTGCCACTGTTCTTTTGGGCAGAAGCTGTTAACATGGCTTGTTATGTTCAGAATCGGGTGATAATCAACAAATCGAAGATGAAGGCACCCAATGAGATTGTTTACGGTCATCAACCCACTGTTGCACATTTCAGAGCGTTTGGTTGTCCGTGTACTTTACTGAACCTCGAAACCACTCCAAAGTTTGGGGCTGCAGCCGATGAGTGTTACTTTGTTGGGTATGCAGGAAATACAGTTTACAGGGTTTACAACAAGTCTACTAAACAGATTTTAGAGTGTTATGAGGTTCGTTGGCTGGAAGAAAATGAGACTGATGCTCGTGTTGGTCCCGATCGGTTGTTTGACTACAATGAATTTTTCAAACCATTCAATGTGTTTCCAGTCCTCAACACTGAACCTCTATGTGGTCCCACAGTGGAAGTTGCAAAGGGAAATCCACAGAATGTATCTCATATTTCTCCACTGATTGATGATGATGTTACAGAATTGAATCATTCTTCACCTGCCACTGACAATCAGTCCAACAAAACTCTAGAGTCAGAATGCTCGCCAAACGTGACTGAAAATGCAACTAATGTTGAGGGGGAGAGTCTATTCATCAGATCTTTGGGAGCACTTTGTTTCCTGATGACATTCCAAACGAATATGTCGCCAACACCTCGTACTCTCACAGTACTACGAAATCTGGATGGAAGAACCCTCTTGTTGATGAAATTGAAAACTTGTCAAATCTACAGTCTACCGGTGATGTCTCTGATCAGTTAATTCCATCAAGAATTCAGAAAGATCATCCGATTGAAAATGTTATAGGTCCTATTGAAGCAGGTGTGTCCACCAGAAGTCAGACCAGACACATAAACAGTTGTATGTTTTCCCGTTTCATTTCTCAAATCGAGCAAAGAATGTTGATATGGCTCTTCAAGAACCTAGTTGGGTTGATGCTATGCATGAAGAACTGAATCAGTTTGACAAGTTAAAGGTATGGAGATTGGTTAAACTGCTGGAAGGAAAGAAAACTCTCGATACAAAATGGGTTTTTAGAAACAAGCAAGATGACACCGGGGTTATTGTTCAAAACAAGGCACGACTGGTAGTTCGCTGGTTTTGTCAGGTTGAGGGGTTAGATTACACAGAGGTCTATGCTCCAGTGGCTAGACTTGAGGTAATTAGAATTTTTCTGGCCTATGCATCATATATGGGGTTCACAGTATATCAGATGGATGTCAAGACTGCGTTTTTGTACGGTGAGGTTAAGGAGGAGATTTATGTTGATCAGCCACCGGGTTTCGTTGATTCTAAGAAACCAAATCATGTCTACAAGCTAGACAAGGCCTTGTACAGGTTACATCAAGCTCCTCGGGCGTGGTATGCTACACTGACCAAGCATCTTCTTGATCATGGGTACAAGCGTGGAACCATAGATCAAACCTTGTTCCGGAAAACTGTCGGAAAAGATTTGATTCTCGTCCAGATTTATGTTGATGACATCATTTTTGGATCCACCATCACTGAGTTGTGTACAGAATTTGAGGGTGTCATGAAGAAGAGATTTGAAATGAGTTCTTTGGGCGAGATGACTACATTTCTGGGGCTACAGGTTCGTCAAAGCTCAGAAGGAATCTTACCACATCAAGGGAAGTACGTTGAGGATATGCTAGTAAAGTTCGAGTTTCTAGATTCAAAGAGTGCCAATACTCCCATGGCGGAAAGACCACTATTGTCATCTGATCCTAATGTGAGTCCCGTAGATCAAACATACTACAGATCGATGATCGGGTTTCTGATGTATATGACAGCAAGTCATCCTGACATTTTGTTTGCAGTCTGCCAGTGTGCTCGGTTCCAGGCTAATCCTAAACTCTCTCATTTAATTGATGTTAAACGTATTTTTTCTATATCTGAAGGGACAACCAAAGTTAGGTCTTTGGTATCCCAAACAATCAGAATTTGATCTTTATGCTTTTGCTGATAGCAATTATGGTGGAGATGACATTGACAGGAAATCCACGTCAGCTGTTGCCAGTTCCTAGGAGACCGTCTCATTTCATGGCAGTGCAAGAAACAACAGACGGTGTCTACTTCGACTGCCGAAGCGGAGTATGTTGCTGCATATGCCTGCTGTTCTCAGGTTATCTGGATGCAAAACCAACTGCTGGATTACAGTTTGGAATTTCTTGACACTCCTATTTTTTGTGATAATGATGCAACCATTGCCATTGTAAAAAATCCCGTTCAACACTCCAAAACCAAGCACATCGATATTAAAATTCATTTTATTCGTGACTGTTTCGATCGAAAACTGATTCATCTTGAACAAGTCCATACTGATAGCAATGTGGCGGAGTTATTTACTAAACCGGTCGGAACAGCAAAATTTAATGTGCTTGTTGGTTTTCTTAAAATGCTCCGTTTCGAGGATTGAGTCTATTTGGAGATAAATTTGTACATTTTTGTTTAGTTTGCACAAATTTAGGGGGAGAAAATATCAAAAAGTCAAAAATAGTATGTGCGCGTTTTCTTTATTTAAAAAAATTATTAAAAAGTCAAAAATAGTGTGGGTGCGTTAATTTTGTTTATCAAAATTCATTTTCGCTTAAAATCATGTCGGTTGCTCAAGTTTGAAGGACATATACTCGTATATGGTTGGTCCGGTGTTCTACTTGTAGTTTCACAGGATAGCCATTTACCCAACTACTGAAAGCACCCGGGGCGACTATGATTTTTTTTCGTGTTTTGTGCTCTTTCACTTAAAATTATGTCGGTAACTCTGAGCTGGAAAGACATGCATATCTATGCATGGTTTGTCCGATTAACCACTTGTGGTCATATAGGACATCCATTTACCTAAAAGCTTAACAGTGACCGGGGTGACTGAATACTTAACACATTTGTTTTATGTGACTCCATGGGAAATGATATTACTATTCAGTTAACAGCTTTTTAGAAGCCTCAAAATATTATCAAATGAAAATTTATCCAATCTTTGGAAAGTGATAGATAAATTGTTTTTGTGTGCCTAACGGGTGAAGTTATTAAGCTTAAAGGCCTCTTGAACAATCATTGATATTGTATGGTAGCTTTCCATGGTGCGTAAAAGTTGTAGTGATATAAACTAAAATTACTAAACTTAATGTGGAGAGTCATTTTGAAGACATGTGTATGTCTCCAAATACATCTCTCCGAATGATAGGCAGAAAAGCAATTACCCAGTCATACACGAGCCCGTTAGTGTCTTGATCACCAAAAATATTGTGCTATTATGTTTATTTAAAAAAAAGAGTTATTAAAATTATTTTGATAGGTTTAAAGGGTTAAACTAGAACTACAGAGATGGGGGGGGGGGGGGGCACACAAGTTAGTCCAGTCATGTCTCGAATGAAATGCTTGTCAGTTTACTGGCACTATGTCCAACGTTCAACCTTAAAGCCTAAAATTTCTGTCTTTATAAAAATCTTTTGATCAAGCACTAGGGGGTTGGAGTCAAATTGGGGTGATCTGGGGAAAGCCAAATACGCTTTGAGAAGAGATAGGAGGCACCACAGGTCCATGAGTGATGTCCATCTAAGCTTTATGCCGAACTGAACCTAATTCATATCACTGATGCAATGAAAATCATGCTAAGTATGTTATACCTGCTATCAACCTGATTCTTTATGCCATAATAACGCTGAACATGAATCCTTGTGACAGTATCTTAAACAATATGATTCCATGTTCGGATCTTTTCATAAAAGGGTAGCGTTTTACTAAAACTGAAATTTGATCCCGATTTTTAAATTAAAGGGAGTTTTGTGTATTCTAATGTTTTTTTTTTAATTTTTTGTTCTTGTTTAATTTTTTATTTGTATTGTTCATCTATGTTATTTTTTCCCGGAACTACTCTACTCGAAACGTTTGAATAATATGGTTTTAATTTGGGCTTAACTTGCTTCTAATCACCATGGGTTACTTAAACTTGTTGGGCCTTTCACGAGCCCATGTCCCCTTTGGTTCTCGGCCCGGGTTAGGGTTAATATAATAAAACTTGAGTTATTTTTCAATATCATTATCCAAATTACCAAAAGTTTTCCCTCTTTCAAGTCTTTAAGCCGAGATCCAATTCATCCTCTCTAATCATTATCAAAGTGTATTTAGTTGTTTTACAGGTATAGTCAAAGGTGTTATGGAAGTTCGATTCTGGTAGGGGCTTAACTTAAGCTGTGAAACCGATTTCATGGAACCTATATGCAATTAGGGTTTTTGAATGGACATCTTAGGGTTTACTATGGGTATATGGGTTTTCGGCTGTCTGGTTTTTTTCAATTTGTAGGTTTTATGGAGGTTTTGGCAATGTTTTCGGTGGGTTGAAGATGAATTGCACAACTTCCAAGAAGAAACCAAAAGGGTTTTCTGTCTCCAGCTGCCAAAGGGTTCTCGGTTGACTTTTGTTGACCGAGAACACCTTCCACTGACAGAGAACTCATGTTCTCGGCCAAGTAACAGAGATCTCCTGTTCTCGGCTGTTCTGACTTTTATTGACCGAAAACCCTCCATGTTGACCGAAATCTATCTAGCTGGGCTTAGTATTCTCCATCTGGGCCTAATTCTCACTGTTTGGCCCAGACCAATACTAAGCTGCGAATTTGGGCTGTGTTATATTTCTCTGTTGGACCTGTTCAAATTTTTGGCCAAAATAAAAATTCCTTATAATCCATGGACAAATTTCTTAAATATTATCAAATTAATTTGTTGGCTATCTAACTTGATCCGTTTGGTGCAGAAATGGCTGATCAGAATTCGTTAAGGATTGCTGACTCGCACAACATGGCTGGATACTTATATGATCCACCTATGACCCACAAGGAATTCAAATCGATGATAGTCGGACTCAACACCTACAGGATCTCTCATGCACTACGAGAGAATCCTTTCATATGTAAGAAGATGATCTCCGATTTTTGGAATAACGCGTCAATCAACCCGCAAGGACCAGATGGAGCCATGTCTATTGACTCCAAAGTACAGAAGATGCCCATTGTTATCACAGAGATGATTATTAGAGAAGTTCTCATGTTCGGGGATCAACCTGATTACCCGACAGAGTACTCTGCTGCTGAAGTTACTAAAGTCCTTACAAGAATGGGTTACGAAGGTACCTATCCTCCTGCAATCAAGAAGTTGTTTCACCCGTATTGGAGATACCTTTTGCACACGTTCTTTACATGTATCTCGGGGAGGAAGGGAGGTTCAGATGAGATCAGTCACACTCAGACGTCTGTTGTTGTTGCTTTGATCATGGATTGGAATTACAATTATTCCAAGTTCGTTTTCAATGAAATGATGAGCAACCTAAAGGCAAAGAAGAAGGAGATGTTCTTAAGGTATCCAAGGTTCCTACAGATGATCTTTGATTCTCATTACACTGCACTGGTTAAGTCTGTTGAGACCTTGGATATGAAGTCATTGGGACCCAATACCTTTGTATTGATGAAGCAAAACAGGAAAGGTGCCAAGATTGTTTATCTGGGTCTTCATGATCTGGTAAAATTTGGACGATTTGCTGAGATAGAAGCTGAGCCGGGTACAGCTCAGGTTGCTGATGAACACGTAACACCAGTTCGACCACGTGTTGCAACTTATGAAATCTCTGATGATGAAGAAGATGAGACTGAACACCGTCAGTCAGATACCTCTCCAAGCACTGAGACCCTAAGTGCTTTGGAAGCTGTGAAAGCTTTGTTACAGTCAACTACTCTGAAGCCTCCTCAGACAGTTGCTGAAATTAATGAAGAAGACATAGCTGAAGATCCAGCCGCAGACCTTGGTCCACGTAAAAGAAGAAAGAAAGACCCGAGGCCTGGTGTGCTAATTAGTGAATCTGAAACAAACACCATACCATTACTGATGCCATAACCAGCCTTCAACAACAAACTACTCCACCTGAGACACCTGCCCTAGAAGTACAAGCTGAACAAGATTCATCTGCAGCTGATCCATCATTTCATGATTTGTTGACTAGTGATTTTGTCAGTGAATTCGATTTTGGGACAGATATTCCCTCCGGTTCATCTGGCCCAGAAACTCAGGGTCAGTCAAGCTCCAGTGCGTCAGACAAGGTAGCCCAGATTCTGGCTATGCGGGAAGCTTATCTTCAAAAAAAAGGTAAAGGTGTGGCTCTTGAAGATGCTCCTGTTGATGTTCACGCATTCCAACGTCGGGTCTTTGAACTCGAACAAGATTCGGTAGTCAAAGATATTCGTATTCAAGAATTGGAAGCAGGTAATTCTGATAAAGATTCCAAGATCAAAGAACTACAGTCCAACATGGGAGAATTAACTGCACTATATCTTGACCTCCAACAAAAGCTATTTCAAAAGTTTGGAGACGAGTTTAAAGGCAGTGATGACGTAGTTTCTAAAGTGCCCAACGTGAGTCAAGGTGGTAGTTCTACTGCTTGCCCTGTTGAAAACATTGATGACTCAGTATCACTGCAACAGTATATGGATGCTCCCCCCCCACCCGTCTCCAAAGAGAAATCTGACATAATTAAGAAGAACCTACTTGAAAAAGGAAAGAAAAAGTTGTTGGTAATGAAAAACTCAAATCAGAATGTTGAATTATCGGATCATCCAGACAAGTTTGTTATTGAATTTAAAAAGGGTTTTAATGCTAAATATGGTGATCGATCGGATTTCTGTCATGGGGTTTTGATGCGGATAAAAATATGTGGTGGGTGAAGAGGAAGTCAGGAGTCACCGAATATTATAAGAAGATGAAAGACTTTGGTTCCTGGACTAAAGTAGATTTGAGTGATCTAATAAATTTTCCTTTCACCAATCCGACGAATGATAAGCGTGATATAGACTTCTGGAATTATCTAAGAAGACTAGTTGATAGAGGCTTTCCAGATATGACAACTGCAGAGTCTTTTCTAAAGAAAGCCAAGGGAGTCCAGGATCCAAGGACTGGAAAAACTATGGTTAACGTCATGTGGCCAGCAACAGACAAGGCTACTCACATTCCTGTTCCTGAAAAGATTCCAGATGGCACTTTGGATAACTTGAGATTCTGGATATATGATAGCGTTACTGCCACTGTCGTTATTAAGCTGAAAAAGGGAAAGGGTCAGTACCGATTTGTTGAACCAAGAGACTTATTAAAGCTGGGAGAAAGAGACATCAAGACGCTTAGTACTTTTTAGATAGTTGCTGATCCGATTTTTGAAACGACTGCTAAAGAATTCACAAGTATGGTAGCCACTATTATCCGATGCAAGTTTTGGGCAGGCGCTTTGAAAGATGCTGACATTGATTACATGGAGCATGATTAAAAGACAAAGCTACAAACCAAGGGGGAGATTGTTGGGCCTAGTTTTGTGGTTTGAGCTTAGTTTGTTTATAGTTTGATTTGTTTGGGCTTGAGTTTTGGGTTTACATGTGGGCCGAGAACATCTTTGTGTTCTCGGTGGGATTTTTGCTGTTTGGGCCGGCTAGCTGGTTGGTATCCCTATATATAGGTATGTCATGTATAGGGTTAAAGGTTGTTCATTCCTAGTAACTGTGATCAAGTATTGTAAGTGCTTAAGCACCCGACGTATTTCTTAAATATACGTGTGTTTTGAAGCAATATTGTGTTATCGTCTTGTGCTAATTAGTGTTCTTGAATCACCAAGTATAGGAATGAACAACCTTTAACCCTATACATGACATACCTATATATAGGGATACCAACCAGCTAGCCGGCCCAGTGATCCAGATTCGGGACTTACAAAATCTTTTCCAACGGTTTTAAGGAACAGAGTTTGATCAATGGTCCCTCTTTTGTAACCATGACCCAGAAGATGAGCAGTCAAGGTTGCATACCACGCTCGAGGAGCTTGATGAATACCATACAGTGCCTTGTCTAACTTGTAGACATGAGTAGGTTTCTTTGAGTCAATAAACCCCGGCGGCTGATCCACTTAAACCTTGTAACACCCCGGCTAAAGTGGAATACGCCCGAGTGTGATGTACAGATTGCTCAAAACACATGTGACACTATTATCATTAATTTATTTAAACAAGAAGTACACAAGTTTGGAAGTAAGAGAAATATAAAGAAATACATATTTAAGGATTTCGTCCCTTTAAGTTGAATATCCTAAGTACTAATGTCTTTGTCACGGCAGCATCCTCTAAATAAGATACCTGTAGCATATATATAATATATTGTCAACTAAATGAATAGTTGGTGAGTTCACACAAGTTTTGATCTAAGTACATAAAAATCTACAATTCTATGAACAAGTGTAAATGAGAAAGTAAGGTTCTTTCCAGTTGGGATTGTGCACCAATGTACTCGAATAATAGCGCAAGTAAGTGTCCTTTCCGTTGGTAACAACCAACGTACTCGGATAGGGGGGGGGGGTCCCTATTCCACATATAACATTGAGGTCCTGAGTGCATAGGGGGGCATATGATCATACTTAATGAGGAAACCATGAGCACGTAATATTTGAGCAAGTAAGCAAATAAGCACACAAGTCCATGTAACGAATTGTAGTTTGTAAATAATGAATAAACGAAATTGTAATTTGGATAGGATATATATGCTACCCCCAAAAGTAATAAAAAAGTAAAAATGGGGTGTGAGAAACTCACCTTGAAGTTGAAGATAAACTTGAAATAAAACCGAAAGTGCGTAAATGAAACCCAAGCAATTGAACGTCACTAACTATAATTAAAAGTACAAAATTAATGTTAACTAACAACTTATAAAAGTAGATAATCAGGCTGTCAGGATTTTTATATATTTTGCATCATTTTATGAAGTTTGATATTATAATATTACTTTAATGAAATCTTAACGAATTATTAAATCTAATATTTTTAAATTTCGAGGTTAATACTAAGTTTGAATATTATAACGTTTATGGAGTTTTAGATGTTAACGATATATTTTATTTTGCCAAACAAATACGTTAACGAATTTTAAAGTTTAACGAACAAAATGTGTACACAGTTATATAATATATATATATATATATAAGCTAAAATTTCATAATTCACAAATGTTATAAATCTCAGAACCGTCAAGTTCGTTTAAAACTAGTTTAAACTAGTTTTAAACGAACTTGACGGGTCTGAGATTAATAACGTTTATGAATTATGAAATTTTAGCTTGAAAATAACTATGTTAGCGTATTATAAAGTTTAACAAAATAATAGTTTTTAATATAATAGTAGTCGGGTTTCTAATGAAAACTTTAATGGAAACGAAAGTCGGGTTTTTAGATGAAAGGTGATAAATATAAATTATAACTAATTTTATTTAACTTAGATAATCTTTATTGATTTAATATAGTTTTTATAAATTTATTTGGTTTAATAAATAAAAGAAAAATAAAGAATAAAAAGGAAACAAAAAGGCCTAACCCGGGTTCGAACCTAGGTCCTTGTGGCCAAACAAAGGTGGCTCAACCACTAGTCCAACTTCTCTTTTGAAAATAAGCAAAAAAATAATTTAAATAAAATATTTCACATTCATCATCTTCCTTAGGAACCCTAGGTTTCAATCATGTTAAACGGCTCCATGATTGTTAAATTGATGTTAGGGATTTTGTTAATTGGCTAAAAACGAATCAAAAACACATAAACATTACCTTGAACGATGCCCGAAAGACGATGAACGGCGAGTTGGCCGGAACCGAACTAGTACGAACAAATTTGAGGTTATAGAGTGTATGTTTGATTAAATCGATGTTGTGAACGTGTTTAGATGAAGGATTAGAGGATATTTATACTAGAATTAGGAGCGTATAATGTTTAATTGGTCGTTAATGAGATTTGATAATAATCCGGCGAGTTACCCGGATTATAATCCGTAATTAAAGTTATTGTTATGTGTTAATTAAATTGATTTATCGGCATATGTTAGCGGAGAAACACGTTATACTAACTAATTGGGTCAAAGAGCGTGTTTTAAGGAGTTAAAATAAGGTCACCGGAAAACATGGAGTCACCGGAAAATCACGAGTGGAGGACGGCTAAGATGATGATGAATGTGTGAATTGATGAGTTATTATGGAGTCTTGGTCAAGCTAAAGTGTCGTTATACTATTTAATTGAGTTAAAACGCGTCAAATGAGGTGTAGAGATTTCGTCGGAGCCGCCGGATGGACGCCGGAATTATGCCGGAAAAACGGGGGTACAGGGGGTTAGGGCTGGTGATGATTTTATTAATATTTTTATTTTATAATTTGAATAATTTGCAGTTTGGCCCCTAGACTTTGATATTAAATTAAAACTGATTAAAAGTATATTACAGAAAAATCCATATGGCTTCAAGTCTAGCTACGGGAGCATACACTTCAGTGTAGTCTATTCCTTCAACTTGACGAAAACCGCGAACTACGAGCCATGCCTTATTTCTAACAATAACCTCCGTGTCATCTTGCTTGTTTCGGAAAACCCATCTTGTATCCAGCGCTTTTCTTTCCCACAGGCAGCTCAACTATTCTCCAAATTTTGAGCTTATCGAACTGATTCAATTCCTCGTGCATAGCATCCACCCAGCTTGGTTCTTGAAGTGCCATTTCCACTGATTTCGGCTCAATCTGAGAGATGAAACAAGAAAACAAACAGCTGTTGATATGTCCGATTTGGCTTCTAGTTGACACACTTGTTTCAAGAGAACCTATGACATTTGGAATTGGATTATCTCTCTAAATTCTTGACGGGATTGATTGCTCAGGAACAGAACTAGTGGGAGGTAGATTTGAGAGATCTTCAAAGGTTTCAGTGAGAGGGTTCTTCCAACCAGATGTCGTCGTATTGTGTGAGTACGAGGTGCTAGCAATGTATTCATTAGGAATGACATCTAGGAATAAGGTGCTTCCGAAAATTTGACGAATAAGACTTTCACCCTCAACTATTGGAGTGTTTTCTGTTGGAGTTCGTGAAGACACAGGTTCGGTAACGTTTTCTTGTTGATTGTCTGACAGTGGTTGAGAGGTATCGGGTGATTCTGAGAGGTCATTATCCAGAACTGTATATATATGAGAAACAACAAGTAAATCTTCTTTCTCAGAATGTAAAGTATCAGCACCCAAAATTTTTGTATCGATGACCGAAAACACATTGAAGGGTTTGAAGAGTTCATTGTAATCGAACAACCAGTCGGGACCAACACGAGCATTGGTCTCATTTTCTTCCAACCAACGTACATCATACGATTCTACTATATTCTTGGTTGATTTGTTGTAGACTCTGTAGGCAGCACGACCAGCATATCCGACAAAATAACAATCATCAGCTTTAGCCCCAAATTTTGGAGTCGATTCAAGATTCAGTAGGGTACACGGACAACCAAATGCTCTAAAATGTGCAACCGTGGGCTTGTAATCATAGACAATCTCATATGGAGTCTTCATTTGTGACTTGTTGACGATTTTGAACATAACACGTCGTATTAATAGCTTCTACCTAGAAGAATAATGGCAGTTTTAAATCACACAAAAAGGTTCTTGCTGCCTTAATAAGAGTCCTGTTTCTTTGTTCAGTGACAACATTCTGTTGCGGTGTTCAAGCAGAACTGTACTGTCGATGTACACCCTTCTGCACAAAAATAGTTCCAAGAAGCATTCTTGATTTCCGTGCCATTGTCACAACGAATGCCCTTCAGCTTTAAGTTGAGCTGAGCACCACAAAGCGTTTGATCAATTCTGCAGTTTCACTCTTATTTGACAAGAAAAACACTCAAGTAAAACGTGAGTAATCATCAGTAATAAAAAGACAATAAGAACTGCGAGAAAGACTCAAAACATGAACTAGACCGAACAAGTCCATATGCAATAACTGAAACACTGATGAAATGGTATTAATCAGTTTTGGCTTATGAGATTTGCGATTATGTTTACCCAAAGCACAAGCCACACACTTTTCAATAGTAACAAAATCTTTGACGGGTAAACCACACACCAAGTCGTTTTTAGCAAGAAGGTTTAAATTTTTAACATTCGCATGACCAAGACGACGATGCCAAAGCATGACATTATGTTCTGACACTTTAGAAAATAAGCAGGTTATTTCATCAGGAACATTTTTCTTAATGTCGATCACATAAGCATTATATTTTCTTTGTGATCGAACAAGAATCCAGTCTTTTGGTATAATGATACCAGGTTTTAAAATCAGACACTCTTTATTAGTGAAGTGAGTTGAGAAACCTTTACCACAGATCTGTGTAACACTCAACAGACTGTGCTTCAACTCAGGAACAAAATTAACGTTCTCAAATTTTAGAACACTATTACTTACAGTACCCTTCTGCGTAATCTTCCCTTTCTCTCCTCCCGCAAAGGAAACATACCCACCGTTAAAAAATTGAATGTCGTGTAGCTGGGAAATGTCTCCTGTCATGTGCCTGGAACAGCCACTGTCAAGATACCAAGGTCTGATGATATTCCTCCATAGTTGTTCCTACACGATGTGCGAGATTAGTTAGACTTTGTTACCCAGTCCATAGTAACACTGGGTGAACCTGATCCATCTAAAGTTGTCACGAGTTGCCATGACATGTCTTTCTATTAATCTAATATGGAATTCGAATCCTCTTTCACCAGAGACTTAGGCAACCAGTCATGTCTACCATTGTAAGATTTGACATTATTTGTACGAATGGATGACTTGGTCTCTTTTATGCAAGTGGGAGACACAAAAGACTTTGTCTTTCTCACCTGTTTCGGTTTAGAAGCCGTGCTCGTTTTCGAGACCGAAGCACCGTTTCTACCACCTTTATGAAACATATTAGGCTTGGTCTGATGAGGACTAAACCTACCAAATTCTTTCTGTTCCAATCACCATTAGAGGGATTAGCCTGGTGATACCTGAAATATCGTTGATAGGTATCCCGAGGCATATTCATCTAATAGAATCTATAGTATGGGATATATGGACGGTGTGGACAATTTCTAGAAATATGACCAGGAGTGCCACAGTTAAAACAAGTTTGACGTTTTATATATAATTTATTTTGGTCAACTCCATGTCTGGACCGGTTGTGTGGACCAGTATGCTTTGCCTGGTGTTTACTGCTTGATACATTGTTTGGCTTATTACCCTGTTTGTTATTAGAGCATCCCTCTTTAACAAACTTAGGCAATGAGTATTTATTAGAATTTTCTGATTTATTAAACTTATTAGAAACCACATTACCAGAATTCAAAGTTTTAACGGAATCAATCACACAATTGCATTTGCTCTTAAAAACAGAGCCCACACAAACAATCGGAATAGCAGAATTCAAAACAGGTAATTTTAAAGAAACATCAAAATTAATGTCTTTATTAATTGAAACACATGAATGTCACACCCCAGCTTAGGGCCTAGGTGTATGACCAATAGTTGGTACATGTTTTGTAAATACCTCAGATGTGAGGGTTATTTTAGCGGAAGACTTTAGTTAAATAAAATATTAAATTCATTTGAAAACTTCTCAGATAATAAATACCCGATGTTTTATAAAGCTTGTGGAAATACCGTTTGCAATATTTAATAATTAAAAACTGTGCATCATTACCTTGCGAGCATCTAACTCCATGAATGTCTTGCTACCTATACTAATCTGTATTCCCTGAAATGTGAGGAAAAATACGTCAGCTATATGCTGGTGAACACGTATGACTCAATAAAACATTTTGAATGACATTTATAATACAAATGTAGTTTTCTTGACAACCTCAGCGGAAGCATTTCTACTTCCGGTATATGTACCACTGCCCTACACACACAACGGTATTCCCCGAGCCAAATGGCCCTAAACTGAGAACTGGTCATGACCGTTTAAGCTCGCAGCTTCATTGCCTTTGATTGATTGATTGAGCTTTAAAAGTTATGTTTGGATCCAGACACATGCGTATTCGGTCTGAGTTGATATTATTTTCTACTTTGTATTATAACGTTTTAGAGATTGCATGATCTCATGTAAGCATTGATTGACTCGTTAAGACAAACACCCGTTCGTCTCATTGAGTATAACATGTTTTGACTGATTGAAAAGGTTAACGTATTCACGTTATAAAAGGTTTGAACGTATTCACCTGTGATTGACTGTTCTGAATGATATGGTGATCTCGTTTGAAACCTTGACTGTGAATGAATGATTGACTGACTGATTGATTGATTGGTTGACCGATAATTAAATAGGTATATAAATATCCGGATCGTCTCTTGATCTGGCTATAGACCTTTAGTCTGGTTTAAATAGCTTTAAACCTTGATTGATTATTTGTTTGAATAAAATATTTAGACCCGTAGTCTTTCTGTTTATTTACCAAATCATATGATGAGTTTCTTCTTCATGAAGAAACATCTATAATCTGTTTCTTCTTCAAGAAGAAACATTCATTGACTGCTATGCATGTAAAATCTTATGTTTCTTACACATGAAGAAACAATGTTCTAACTATATTCTTTGCATATGAATGCTATGTTTCTTAATCGTGAAGAAACTATATTTCCTTATGAATGTAAAACTGATGTTTCTTAGTTATAAAGAAACACTATTATAATCCTTGGTATGTTTAAAGCTTATGTAAATATAATTATGATCAAGGTTTGGGCTATACCCCTGACTATGGTCTAAGCAATATAATAATAATACCATAATGACTTAGGCCAGAACCCTTACCTTACACGGGTATTCGAAGTTAGATACCTAAGTTCGTACGAGCAGCACTTCTACTCTATGTTGTGTACTGGTGCTTAGATTGTTAAAACTTCGGGGATTAGCACGAACTTCGAGATTGGCACGCAAAACGAGGAAACATATAGTGGCCATCGTGATGTGCGCGTACTTTGAGATAGATTGTCGGGTTATTCTCGTGTGGCACGCACTTCGAGGTTTTGTCGGTGTATGGCATGGATTACGAGGTAGTGAGAGAGTAAATCTAGAGAGAGAGTGAATGTTTGGTGTGTGGGGAATGAGCTCGTGGCCTCCCCTTTTATAGCTGATTTTGGGTCCCATCGCGTACCGAGATGGGTCCTCTTCCTGGATTCGTCGCGTACCGCGACCGACACCATTCCTGCATGAGCGCCACGTGTCCTGCCCTGCTGCCACGTGTCACCAGAGTGTGACACGTGTCCTTGAGTCATCACGGGTCATCGCGTACCACGATGACCGTGTTCTTGGACTCATCGCGTAGCGCGATGGGTCCCTATACCCCATTTTTCATTTTCAGTCCCTTGTCTTTGATAGCTTGTCACTTTCGGGTTTAACTCCCGTTGTCCAAAAATACTAAGGCGGCTCCCCTATACCCCATTTTTCATTTTCAGTCCATTGTCTTTGATAGCTTGTCACTTTGATAGCATTCATATGCAAAGAATATAGTTAGAACATTGTTTCTTCATGTGTAAGAAACATAAGATTTTACATGCATATGCAAAGTGCGCCATCAAAGCGCCACATTGCGCCCATCGCCCAACGCCCTTCGCCCGAGCCCTAGCCCGTGCGCGTGCGCGTCGGGTGCTTCGCACCCTCCGCTAGGACCACTGGGTGCATGCTAGGCATATAAGAATATTATTATGGAAAATCTCTTCCTTATAAAGAGCTTCCATTTCTTTACCACTTTCCATGTGGGATGGGTTTTAATTTCCTTATTCATACCCATGTGGAATGCTTCCACTTTCTTACATCTTTTAATGTGGGATGGAATTTCCTTATTCCATATCCTTAACATACGATGTAATATTTTAATTTCCTTATGGAATGGTTTTATTTTCTTTATTTGAATTTTCCTAACACTTATTTTAGGGAATAATTTTGATCCTCCAACTTTACTTAGTTGTCAAATTTGGATCGAAATTTTGGGGATGTTACATCCTCCCCAACTTGGAATGAATCTCGTCCTCGAGATTCGTTTGTGAATGATTTCTTACTCGTTTGCTTTACTAACAAATTCTTTCTAATCTGTTTCTCGAGTTTAACTCGAACTGTTTGAATGGTTAAAATTCCTGATTTGTTGTTAACTTACATCTTTGGATGATGTATTCAGTCAGTAGTTCAGAATGTCATAAGTAATTGTAAATTGCTAAACACAGTGGCCAGTTGTGTTTAACTATTTACCTTACCTTGTGTATTCTAAACATTTACTGATGTTAACTAGATTGTATCTTGAATTCAGTCTACCGAATCTTTTATTCATCTCGATAACTTTCAAGATATTTATTCTTGAATAATGATATCCTTTACTTATGATCTTGACGGATTCCTTCCGTTTATTTCCATTATAATCTTGATGGATTCCTTCCGTTTATTTCCATGGATTATACCCTTGAACTTTCTAAGGTTTGCTAACTGGTTTTCCTTTGAGAAGACATACTTTTATGTCTAATGAAATTCATTATTCTCTTTATTTCATCTTTCTATAAATGATGATCATTAAATAACATAGTTTCTTATATTTCGAGAACCTTCGAATTTTAACTATCTCTGTTCTTAATAGTATTCTTTATCATGATATGTATGCTAAGGGATTTAACTTACCCTGTTGTTGCTACAAAACTTTTCGTTTAAACATAAGTAGTTTATAAGAGTTAACTAACTCTTTCTTATGCCTTTGAGTCTCGGACTACTATTGTTTGTTTTTATTCTTGATTGCCAAATGCTCCTTTTGTTTCCTTCCTTCCTATTGTTGTTGATCCTTTAATTGCGTCCTTGAACATTCTCCCAAAAATGTACTTTTTGTTTCTCTATAATGGAAGCATGCAACTGCTTTCCTTCTACAATCGTTTTTAGAATGTCCGATTTTGTTACAGAATGTACATATGATTGATGTATTGTTCTTGTTCTGTTTTCGACACTTTCCATAATGTCGTTTATCACAGTTCTGGCAGATTGGTCCTTTGAATTTAAATGTTGTATCCTTGATAATCTTCTTTGTTTCTTTGACTTTTCCTTTTTCTTTCTTTCTCAAACTATTTTTCTTTTTAACCTCCGTATTTCTTACCATTCAATTGATCAAATGTTTGGCCAATTTCCATGGCCGAGGAGGCAGTTTGTGGCATATAGGTTCTTACTATATCTCATATCTCTTTGGGTAATCCTGATATATATTGAATAACTCTGTCGGATTCTGAGTTAACTAAACGTGGAATGGATTGGTATTCTTCAAGGAACTTAGTATTGTACTCTATGAGATTTGTAGCATCCATCTTATGATTTTAGAGACTTGGTTTGAATATGATTGTCTTCATGTATGGGGAAAAAATACGAGTTCTTTAATTACCTTCCAATTTATTTGATACAAGGTTCCTCTGCTTTTTCTCATGACTAGAATGTTCCATTATTCTAGAGCTTCACCTTTGAATTTCAAAGATGTGTACTAAGTCCTTTGAATTTTAGTATATTGACTAATGATGACGATGGACTCGATCTCTTCAAGTCATTGTAAAGTTGGTATAACACCTTGATTGCCATATAATTCCTTGGTTCATAGATTTTTGAAGTTCTTAAAACTACAACTTTAAGTTACTAAATGGTTCTTGAAGTTCTTGCTATTCACACTGAAACTATAAGGGTTTTTCCATGATGATAAGGATTTCGGCGTGGGTGAGTTCTAGTAATCTTATTTAAATGCTCAATTTTGTATATCTCCCATATCGATAAGAGAGATCGTTGTGCCATGAATTCTCTCTTACGTTTTGACCGAATATCATTTAGGAATCTCATGGTCAGGTTGTGTCATATTCTTAGAGGAATTTCCTTTCCACTTTTTCTCAAACCCTGACTAACCTTTTCTTAAGGTTTATTTGTTTTACGTTGGGCACAATCCATATGTTTTACCCTTTTGACTGAGAATGATATTAAAGATGATATATCCATATATCTCTTAGTTACCATAATTCTTTCAGAATATCTTACTGATTGTTTGATAAGGTTCTACTAGTTCGTCCGTTTTTATATGCTCTTGAAATGACTAGTACATACCTTGTGTACAGACAACCCATGAGAATCTCTAATTCTCTTTCTAGGTTTATTTACGTCCCTTTTGAAATATTTCTTTAGCGTTGACTTGAGGTCACTTATCCTTGGGATTCTGTCCACCTAGACTTTTCCATATGCTGACATTCTCTTTCTTCCAGACCTTGCTAGAAGAGTTACTTTAAGAGTTTTACGCTCTTGTTGTATTGCTATACTGATTATATCTATTAAGATTGTTTAGTCTTTCCAATGAATGATTGATTTATTTTTCCTTCTAGATGCTTTTGCTTATTTCCTTTTCTTTTGTCTTTCCTTGTTTTCCATTTCCTTCTTAAGTATTGCTTATGCTAATTTGGTGACATTGATTTCGTAATGATTAGACTTATTTTCAATGTCATACATTCATTCTAAGGGAATTCAAGCGTTTTTCCTTGAGTATGAGTGAAGTAAGGATTTTGAAATGCTAAATATATTGTTTGTTCTTGGTAATTGTCTCCATTACTCTTTTTCCCTTTTGGCGATATTGGTTTTGATTTACTTGATCCCGCTCCTTGCGTATTTTGATTTATGCCTATCAGAACTAAATGGAGTCTCAGTGTCATATGAATCTGAACTTTCTTCCATTGTCGTTTGATATGAGTCTACATTACTGGACACAAAAATTGGGAGTAGAGATGTTCCAATATATCCCTTTCCTTTACCGGATTGAGGTTTGAATGATATAACTATTGTGATTGGAAATCTGCGTGAGATTTGATTGAAAGTAGGAATGTGTTCCTATCTTATTTATACAATTTACCTTATCCGTAATATTTGAATGTTAGATATTTTTTTGTTAAATATCTAATATATTGTGACTGATGATTATGTAATAAGATTGCTCTTCCTATTGGCATTAATGAATTGCCAGGAAGATTCTTTGTTTGCCCTATATATGGAAAATTAGGAACCATTGATTGTTCTTGACTGATAAAGATTGTATAATGAATGTTATTACTAGCCATATCTGATGGCTCATATTCGAGTGCAATGATTGAATGTCTAACTACTCGGTGTACCCAAAGTAGTTTGTATAAGACATTTGTACAGATTATGCTTAGGGATATAGATACTTCCAATCTTTACTTATCCCTCTTTATTCAACAAGTAGTTAAAGCTTAGGTACTAATACATTAATACCTAATTTTGTTGAAACCGATGGCTCTATAATATGATTGATATTTATCTATGATCGATGCCTAGGTATAATAAAATACCTAATTCGCTAAGAACGATGGCTCTGATACCAACCTGTCACACCCCGGCTTAGGGTCTAGGCGTATGACCAATAGTTGGTACCTATTTTGTAAATACATCAGAGTTGCGGGTTATTTTAGCGGAAGACTTTAGTTAATTAAAATATTAAATTCATTTGAAAACTTCTCGGATAATAAATACCCGATGTTTTATAAAGCTTGTGGAAATACCGTTTGCAATATTTTAATAATTAAAAACGGAGCCATCATGAGCATCTAACTCCATGAATGTCTTGCAACCTGTACTAATCTGTATTCCCTGAAAAGTGGGGAAAAATACGTCTGCTATATGCTGGTGAACACGTATGACTCAATAAAACATTTTGAATGACATTTATAATACAAATGTAGTTTTCTTGACAATCTCAGCGGACGCATTTCTACTTCCGGTATATGTACCACTACCCTACACACACAACGGTATTCCCCGAGTCAAATGGCCCTAAACTGAGAACTGGTCATGACCGTTTATGCTCGCGGCTTCATTGCCTTTGATTGATTGATTGAGCTTTAAAAGTTATGTTTGAATCTAGACACATGCGTATTCGGTCTGAGTTGATATTATTCTCTACTTTGTATTATAACGTTTTAGAGATTGCATGATCTCATGTAAGCATTGATTGACTCGTTAAGACAAACACCCGTTCGTCTCATTGAGTATAACATGTTTTGACTGATTAAAAAGGTTAACGTATTCACGTTATAAAAGGTTTGAACGTATTCACCTGTGATTGACTGTTCTGAATGATATGGTGATCTCGTTTGAAACCTTGACTGTGAATGAATGATTGAATAACTGACTGATTGATTGATTGATTGACCTATAATAAAATAGGTATATAAATATCCGGATCGTCTCTTGATCCGGCTATAGACCTTTAGTCTGGTTTAAATAGCTTTAAACCTTGATTGATCATTCGTTTGAATAAAATATTTAGACCCGTAGTCTTTCTGTTTATTTACCAAATCATATGATGAGTTTCTTCTTCATGAAGAAACATCTATAATCTGTTTCTTCTTCAAGAAGAAACATTCATTGACTGTTATGCATGTAAAATCTTATGTTTATTACACATGAAGAAACAATGTTTTAACTATATTCTTTGTATATGAATGCTATGTTTCTTAATCGTGAAGAAACTCTATTTCCTTATGAATGTAAAACTGTTGTTTCTTAGTTGTAAAGAAACACTATTATAATCCTTTGTATGTTTAAAGCTTATGTAAACATAATTATGATCAAGGTTTGGGCTATACCCATGACTATGGTCTAAGCCATATAATAATAATACCATAATGACTTAGGCCAGAACCCTTACCTTACACGGGTAGTCGAAGTTAGATACCTAAGTTCGTACGAGCAGCACTTCTACTCTATGTTGTGTACTGGTGCTTAGATTGTTAGAACTTCGGGGCTTAGCACGAACTTTGAGATTGGCACCCAAAACGAGGCAACATATGGTGGCCATCGTGAAGTGCACGTACTTCGAGATAGATTGTCGGGTTATTCTCGTGTGGCACGCACTTCAAGGTTTCGTCGGTGTATGGCATGGATTACGAGGTAGTGAGAGAGTAAATCTAGAGAGAGAGTGAATGTTTGGTGTGTGGGGAATGAGCTCGTGGCCTCCCCTTTTATAGCTGATTTTGGGTCCCATCGCGTACCGCGATGGGTCCTCTTCCTGGCTTCGTCGCGTACCGCGACCGACACCATTCCTGCATGGGCGCCACGTGTCCTGCCCTGCTGCCACGTGTCACCAGAGTGTGACACGTGTCCTTGAGTCATCACGGGTCATCGCGTACCGCGATGACCGTGTTCTTGGACTCATCGCCTAGCGCGATGGGTCCCTATACCCTATTTTTCATTTTCAGTCCCTTGTCTTTGATAGCCTGTCACTTTCGGGTCTAACTCCCATTGTCCAAAAATACTAAGGCGGCTCTCAAGCAGCTCGCGGAGATGCGAGCGTGTGAAGTGAAAAGTGCG
The DNA here is from genome assembly GCF_021521415.1 of Bidens hawaiensis. Lineage (NCBI taxonomy): Eukaryota > Viridiplantae > Streptophyta > Magnoliopsida > Asterales > Asteraceae > Bidens > Bidens hawaiensis. The sequence continues at coordinate 73,152 of NW_027492102.1, read as the reverse complement.
CCATCGAAGCGCCACATTGCGCCCAACGCCCAACGCCTTTCGCCCGAGCCCGAGCCCGTGCGCGTGCGCGTCGGGTGCTTCGCACCCTCCGCTAGGACCACTGGGTGCATGCTAGGCATATAAGAATATTATTATGGAAAATCTCTTCCTTATAAAGAGCTTCCATTTCTTTACCACTTTCCATGTGGGATGGGTTTTAATTTCCTTATTTATACCCATGTGGAATGCTTCCACTTTCTTACATCTTTTAATGTGAGATGGAATTTCCTTATTCCATATCCTTAACATACGATGGAATATTTTAATTTCCTTATGGAACGATTTTATTTTCTTTATTTGAATTTTCCCAACACTTATTTTAGGGAATAATTTTGATCCTCCAATTTTACTTAGTTGTCAAATTTGTATCGAAATTTTGGGGATGTTACAATGAATCATCATCCTCATCAGTCCAATCCTCAATGGTTACTTTATCTGCACATGAGGCAAACACATTAGAATCGTTCACTCCTAAAGTGGATGCATTAGTGTTTACTGAGTCGGAGACAGCTTTATCATTTTTAGTTGGTTTACCATACTGCATGTCTTTTATTCTTTCCTCCTGTTCTTTGGTAATAGGAAGACTAGTGTAGTTGTCATTGTATGGTGGGGGTACGAGACTATATCGTATACCCTCACCCTCGTTTTCTTTCCATCATAATTGACTTTCAATCATTGAATTGACTACTTTACTATAACCGTCAAATTTTCGAAAGTCTAGTTTAGCCCTTTTAAATTTATCAGTTAGATTCAAAATTTCTAACTTAGAGGCTTCCAGTTCAGCAGTTAATTCAAAAATTTTCTGTTTGGCATCTAGATGGTGACAACATTTTAAACTAAAGTCAGATTTGAGTTTAGAAAAATCCTTTTTCTGTGCTTCTATTTTATCTTGGAATGCTCTTTCATTTTTCTTAAGTTTATAGTTTTCGGATTTTACTATTTCCATTTCTCTAAGCAAGTTACTATTATGAGATTTGTAGAGATCTACTTTATTAATGCATGCTTGAGAACATAGTTGAGAACTTACCTCAGATGAGCCGGAAGAAGTGAAAGCCATAAAGGCAAACTGAAGCTCCTTAACTTGTTCCTCAGCAACATTCTCTTCATCAGCATCTTCAACATGAACAAAATTAGCAGTTTGATTACTTATGTTGAGAGCAGCCATCTGATCAGTCCAGGAGAATTGTTGAGCTACCAATCCCCGTTCACCTTCACTCGAACTTTTCCCACTTTCTCCTCTAGCATTTCCCACTGGGACCAGCGCCCTTTCCATGTTTCCTTCTTTTGCTAGATTTGTGCATTCACGCGCAAAATGACCCGGCTCGTGACATTTGTAACACCTCAGAGTATCCTTGTTAAAACCCGCCTTATGGTTATTTGACACATTCCAATTGTTTCTGCCCGTTCTCTTACTAAATTTCTTAGCACAAAACACTGCCATGGCGATTTGCCAAGAAATATCCATTTCTTCTACATCATCAAGATGAATTTGATCAAGCTTAGCAGCTACTACGGGTTGAACCAGATCTTCATAAAGGAGCGCATTGTAGCAATTCATGAACCCCCGCCATCAAAGCAATGTTTTCTTGAGTTTCCTTTGAGATAGAGGGAATTTGATTGGAACCCTGACTAGAAGAGACACCGGATGTTTGAGGTTTAATGGTAGCAGCAGGTGGTTGAGCAGGTTTAGGAAAGAACACTTGAGATGGTTGCAGTGAAGCTTGAGAGAATTGACCTTGAGCGGATTTAAACATTGAAAAATTGCTTTGAGGTTGAAGCTGTTGTTGTCCCTAAGTGGCTTTGAACATTGAGAAGTTGTCTTGTGAAATGAGTGCATTATTGGAAGCAATATTGTAACCAGCTGCATTGTAGGAGTTTGCATGGTTTATGGCACGTTGCTTGTCATCCATGTCACAAGCCTTGATGATTGCCATAACTAATGATAGTGTTAGCCGGTTGAGATCTTTCGTCTTTTTAATTATTGCCACATTCATATCCCAACTTTGTGGTAAAGAGTTTACCAACTTATTGTTTGTTTCAGTTCTTGTTAGATTGATGTTTGCAGATGTAAGTCCCGAATCTGGATCACTACAATTATGATATCAACAAACCAAGTATTGGTGCGGAATTCCAGTACTAGGTGATTCAAGAACACTAAAGATCTCAAATGAGTAACACAATAGTTGCTTCAAAACACTTGTATTGTTATACGTCGGGTGCTTAAGAACGATGATTACAAACCCGTCTAGTAAAGCACTTAGACGGCCAAAACAAATAACTCGATGGACAACACTAAACCTTATACAATGCATTCTATATATAGGGAACCAATACACTAGCCCAATAACAACCAAAATCCCACCGAGATCCCAATGGGTCTCGGTTTACATACGCGGCCCAAACACACACATAGACTAAGTTCAAACCAATCTAATCTAGGCCCAACAATCTCCCCCTTGGTTTGTAGCTTGGTCTTCAATCATGCTCCATGTAATCAATGTCAGCATCTTTCAATGCACCAGCCCAAAACATGCACCTGATAATAGAAGCGACCATGCTTGTGTATTCTCTAGCAGCCGTTTCAAAGATCGGGTCAGCTATTATCTAGAATGTACTGAGATTCTTGATGTCTTTCTCACCTAGCTTTAGCAAATCTCTTGGATCAACAAATCTGTACTGCCCTTTGTCCTTCTTCAAACGTATAACAATGGTGGCAGTCTCACTATCAAACATCCAGAATCTCATGTCATCTAGAGTACCATCGGGAATAGCTTTAGGCACAGGAATATGAGTGGCCTTGTTTGTAGCAGGCCACATAACATTGACCATTGTCTTTCCCGTCCTTGGATCCTTGACTCCCTTTGCTTTATTTAAAAAAGATTCTGCAGTTGTCATATTCGGAAAGCTCCTATCAACTTGACTTCTCAGAAAGTTCTAGAAATCTCTGCCACGCTTGTCATTAGTTGGGTTGTGAAATGGAGAGTTTATCAAGTCACTGAGATCCACCTTAGTCCAAGATCCGAAATCTTTCATCTTCTTATAGTACTCGGTGGTACCGGACTTTCGTTTGACCCACCACATGTTCTTCTCCGCATCAAAACCCCATGACACAACACCAGATCGATCCCCGTATTTATCTGAGAACCTCTTTGGAAAGGTGAAAACGAACCTGTCTGGGTGATCAGATGACTCAACATTTTGATTGGAGTTTTTCATCACCAGCAGCTTCTTTTGAACTCTGTCCGACTTTTCTTTGGTGATTGGAGGTGCAGACATATACTGTTTTAGCGTTTCAGAATCATCTATGTTTTCAATGGAACGAACAGTAGAGCTAACACCTTGATCATCGTTGGGCATCTTTGACATTACATCAGAACTGCTCTTGAATTCGTCTCCAAACTTCTGAACGAGTTTCTGTCGGAGGTCTAGGTAGATAGCAGTTAATTCTCACATGTTGGATTGAAGCTCTTTAGTCTTGGAGTCTTTATCAGTATTACTGGCTTCCAATTCTTGAATGCGTACATCTATAACGACTGAGTCTTGTTCGAGTTCAAAGACTCGACGTTGAAGAGCTTGTACAGCAACTGGAGCATCTTCAAGCACAATACCCTTGCCTTTGTTTTGTAGAAACTTTTCTTGCATGGCGAGAATCTGAGCAACTTTATCAGAAACACCAGAACTTGACTGTCCTTGATTTACTGGGCCATATGACCAAGAGGGAGCATCGGTATGTTGAATGTTAGTCTCAAACTCGAACTCATGAGCAATGTCGTCAAGGATCTGATCTTGAGTTTGAGTCTCAGTAGTGAATGGGCTTGGATCAACATGAGTCTCAGGAGTAATCAACTCATGTTGATGTGATTCTTGCAGTGGGCTTGTTGTTGTCGGCGGTGTGGTTGTTTCATGTTTACTGACCAGCACGCCGGGTCTTGGATCTTTCTTCCTTCGTTTGCGTGGATTGAGATCGGCGGCTGGTTCCTCGGGGATATCATCATTTTCTTCATTTACAGCAGCTGATTAAGAAGGCTTCAATGCAGTTGATTGTAGCAATTCTTTAAAAGTCTCAAAATCCGCTAGTTGCTCAGCAGTAGGAGCATTAGCGGTGTCTCGGTGTTCCATCTCTTCATATTCATCATCGGATATCTCAAAAGTAGCAACACGCCTTTGAGCTGGCGCTGTATGTTCTTCAGCCACTTGAGCAACAGCAAGAGCAGCTTCTGTTTTGGCAAATTTGCCAAATTTTTCAAGAGCATGAAGGCCCTGATAGACTATTTTGGAGCCTTTCCTAGACTGTTTCATTAACCCAAAGGAGTTGGGTCCCATTGACTTCATATCCAGAGTATCAACAGTTCTGACTAGGTCGGTATAGTGTGAGTCGAAAATCATCTGTAGAAATCTTTGATACATGAGAAACATTTCTTTGTTCTACCCTTTTAGATTGCTCATCATCTCATTGAAAACAAACTTGGAGTAGTTGTAATTCCAATCCATGATCAGAGCAACAATAGCAGACATCTGAGTATGACTTATCTCGTCAGACCCCCCCCCCCTTTCTTCCCAACACGCATGTGAAGAACGTGTGTATCAAAAACCTCAAGTATGGATGAAATAACTTCTTGATTAATGGAGGATAAGTACCCTCATAACCTATCCTGGTGAGAATCTCAGAGACAGTAGTAGTAGAGTATTCCGTCGGGTAAACAGGTTGATCACCAAACAGAAGCACCTCCCTTATAATGGTCTCTGTGACGACAATTGGCTTCTTCTGTACCTTGGATTCTATCGACATAACTCCATCTGGACCTCGTGGATTGATTGAGGCATTATTCCAAAAATCAGTGATCATCTTCCTGCATATTACAGGGTTTTCTCGTAATGCGTGAGAAATCCTGCAAGTGTTGAGGCCGACTATCATAGATTTGAACTCCTTTTGAGCTAATGGTGGATCAAATAAGTGTCCAGTGATGTTATGTGTGTCCACAAACTTTAATGAAGCCTGATCAGCCAATACTGCACCAAACGAGTCAAGTTAGTAAATATAAACTTGACTATAATTATTATTTTTAAAGTAAGTTAGTCAAGTTAATTTTTAAGCATATGATCTCATTGATTGGACCATAAGAATAATGATCAGGCACAACATTTCATAAGATCAAAGATAAACATAATGCAAGTAAATCAGACCCAACAGTGAGTTTCTTGTCCACATGGGTGATCTCGCTCAATAATATATGTTCTCTATCAAAATCAAATGTTCTCTGTCCAGGTTGTCCGAGAACATGAGTTCTCGGTCAAATAAAGCATTTTTAGTCAACAATAGTCAACCGAGAGCATGAGTTCTCGGTCAAATCAGCGTTTTCGGTCAACAATAGTCAACCGAGAACATGAGTTCCCGGTCAAGGTTAGGAGATCTCGGTAAACGAAAGCAACCGAGAACTCCTTGACAGCTAGGGACAGAGAACCCTTTGGGTTTCTTCTTAGAATGTGTGTCGTCTTCTCCAAGATAGCCGAAAACTCTATGAAACCTGCAATAAACTCATTTGAAATTTCCAACAATTAACCCTGATACATCCAATCGAGATCATCAATCACTAATCCCATGTTGCTTCGTTCGTCTGTATTATCAAACTACTTATCTACCAAATACATTAAGAACACAAATCTCACAAATTCATTAGCTTGAGCCTTTGCTCATTTACCTGTGAATTAACAAACACGAATAGTAATAGCAGTTGAATGCGATTAGATTATGTAGAAGACAGTTCTTGGCAGGCAAGATGGTTTGAGAGAGATGGAGGGTTTTGAAAGAATTGAGAACAATAATGGAGGTTGGGGGCAACTTATACCCCAACATACATGGGCCGAGAACCCCTAAACAGGCCCAAAAAAATTAGTCAGCACAAAAACACGTTAACCCGTATAAACGACATCCAGCCCAATACCAATATTTAAGCAAAATACATTTAAAAGGACCCAGTCAAAACACACGTTCCGAGGAGAGTAGTTTCGAGAAAAAAACAAACAAAATAAAATAAAATAATATAAAATAAATAAAAAGAATATAAATAAGATTAACGTACGAAAGAACCCCCTTGAATTTTGTCAATTTTGGGATCAAATTTCAGTTTTTGTAAAAGCGCCACCTTTTATGAGAAGATCCGAACATGGAATCATATTGTTTAAGAGGCTGTCACTAGGATTCATGTTTAGCGTTATTATGACATAAAGAAACATGTTGATAGCAGGTATAACAAACTTAGCATGATTTTCATTGCATCAGTGATATGAGTTAGGTTCAGTTCGGCATAAAGCTTAGATGGACATCACTCATGGACTTGTGATGCCTCCTATCTCTTCTCAAAGCTTATTTGGCTTTCCCCATATCACTCCAATTTGACTCCAACCCCCTAGTGCTTGATCAAAAGGTTTTTAAAGATAAACGAGCAATAATTTAAGCTTTAAGGTTGAACATTGGACTTACAAGCTAGTGGACTTACATGCCTTTCATTCGAGACATGACAGGACTTACTTGTGTGTCCTCATCTCTGTAGTTCTAGTTTGACCCTCTAAGCTTTTAAAACATTTGAGACAAAGATTTTAATAAGATAAAATAAACTCTTTTGTACCTTTTTTTATCAATAACTTAATAACACAATATTTTTGGTGATCAAGACACTAGCGGGCTCGTGTATGACTGGGTAATTGCTTTTCTGCCTATCCTTTGGAGAGATGTATATGGAGACATGCACATTTCTTCAAAATGACTCTCCACGGTAAGTTTAGCAAATTTAGTGTATATCACTTCAAGTTTTACGCATCATGGAAAGCTACCGTGCAGATCAATGACTGTTCTAGAACCTTTTAAGCTTAATAACTTTACCCGTTAGGCACACAAAAACAATTTACCTATCATTTTCCAAAGGTTGGATCAATTTTCATTTTTAAAATATTTTGAAGCTTCTAAAAAGCTATTAACTAAATAGTAATATCATTTCCCAAGATGTTACAGAAAACACGTGTATTAAGAATTCAGTCACCCCGGTCACGTTAAGGTTCTAGGTAAATGGCTATACTGTATGACCACGAGTGGTTAACCGGACCAAACATGTATGAAGATACATGTCCTTCCAGCTCAGAGTTACCGACATAATTTTAAGTGAAAGAATACAAAACACATCAAAATCGCCCCGGATGCTTTCAGCCTTTAGGTAAATGGCTATCATGTGAGTCTACGAGTAGAACACTGGACCAACCATATACAAGTATATGTCCTTCAAACTTGACCAACCAACATAATTCTAAGCGAGAGTGAATCTTGAAAAGCAAACCTTTTTTTTAATAAAGAAAACAACGCGCGCACACTATTTTTGACTTTTTGATTTTTCTCCCCCTAAATTTGTGCAAATTAAACAAATATGTACAAATTAATTCCCAAAAAGACTCAATCCTCGAAATGAAGCATTTTAAGAAAAATCACAAGAACATTAAATTTGGTTGTTCCGACCGGTTTTGTAAATAAGTCCGCCACATTGTTATCAGTGTGAACTTGTTCAAGATGAACCAATTTTCGGTCGTAACAGTCACGAATAACATGAATTTTAATATCGATGTGCTTGGTTTTAGAGTGTTGAACAGGATTTTTCACAACGGCAATGGCAACATCATTATCACAAATAATTGGAGTATCAAGAAATTCTAAACCGTAATCCAGCAGCTAGTTTTGAATCCAGATAACCTGAGAGCAGCAAGCTGATGCAGCAACATACTCCGCCTCGGCGGTGGAGGTGAACACCGTTTGTTTTTTCTTACACTGCCAAGAAATGAGATGATCTCCTAAGAACTGGCATCCGGCAGATGTGGATTTCCTGTCAATGTCATCTCCACCATAATTGTTATCAGCAAAAGTATACAAATCAAATTTTGATTGTTTGGGATACCAAAGACCTAACTTCGGTTTTCCCTTCAGATATCTAATAATACGTTAAACAACAGTTAAATGAGAGAGTTTAGGATTAGCCTGGAAACAAGCACACTGGCAGACTGCAAACATGATGTCAAGACGACTGGCAGTGAGGTACATCAGAGACCCGATCATTGATTGATAGTACGTTTGATCTACGGGACTTCCTTCAGGATCAGATGACGGTAAAGGCCTTTCCGCCATGGGAGTGTTAGCACTCTTGGAATCTTGAAACTCAAATTTTGTGAGTATATCCTCAACATACTTCCCTTGATGCAGTAAAATTCCTGCCGAGCTTTGGCGAACCTGTAACCCCAGAAATGTTGTCATCTCACCCAACGAGCTCATTTCAAATCTTTTCTTCATTACTTCTTCAAATTATGTGCACAACTCAACATTGGTGGATCCGAAAATAATGTGATCTACATAGATCTGGACTAGAATCAAATCATTTCCGATAGTTTTTCGGAACGAGGTTTGATAAATGGTTCCTCGCTTGTAGCCATGATCTAGAAGATGTGTGGTTAATGTAGCATACAATGCACTGGGAGCCTGCTGTAACCCGTATAACGCCTTGTCTAACTTGTAAACGTGATTCGGTTTCTTGGAATCAACAAAACCCGGTGGTTGATCCACGTAGATCTCTTCTTTGACTTCCCCATACAGAAATGTTGTCTTGACATTGTTGGTACATGATGTCAGTAGTTCAGTATCTAGTATCTGTAATCGAGTTAGTATGTTTTGTATTTAGAATTAAGCGAAGTTGTCTCACAAGTTCGCCTGATATAGGCGAACTTGTGGAACAAGCGAAGTTAGTGACAACTTCGCCTAAACATGTTAGGCGAAGTTGTCGTATGTTATAAATGTTTAGCTGCGGCTAGGTTTTGCGTAGTTGTTCAGTTTTGTGTAATCGGTGATTGAGATATCACGTGTTACTAGTTGCAATACAACGTGTCTTTTGAGTATTGTAACGTGTATTTGCTTGTGTTTAACGTGTATCGTCTTCTACGCTCGTATCGTCTTACGTAGGGATTCCGCACCTACGTAGAACGAGATATTCCGTGTAGATCCGGCTGGGAACCTACAATTGGTATCAGAGCGTTTGCTCGTGATTGTGTGGTTCGGGATTATCACACGGGTGTAGAAATCGTTCCGTTCGACTATTCGCGGGACGAGTTTACGTTAACATACCGAGTTTTTTGTGTCCTACTCACCTCCCACCATCAAATACAACCCATTACACCTTCGCATACCTCGCAAAACGTCAAAATCTAACCTGCAAAAACAATTGTTCATCAGGCGAAGTTGCCGCTACTGTTTGTAGGGTTTAGGCGAAGATATAAGGTTAAGCGAAGTTATTAACAACTTCGCCTACCTCACAAGTTCGCTTAACTTAAGCGAAGTTACCTACAACTTCGCCTAATCAGGCGAATTTAAAAAGGAGCGAAGTTAAGAATTCAAGCGAAGTTAAGACTTAAGCGAAGTTAAGTTTAACTTCGCCTACAGTACTGTTCAGAATAAAATTTTTATTTTTGGTTTCTTTGAGTGCTCGTTTGTATTTCTTCCAAAGATGACTTCCTTAAATATTACGGAACTGGTAAAATGGAGGTGGAAGTAGGTTCAGCTACTAAGGCACCGAAAATGCTTAAGGGTACCGATTTCGTGGCTTGGAAAGATCGGTTTGAGCAGTATGTTAAATATCAAGATGCTAAGATGTGGGTGTGCATTCAAGATGGATACATTCCACCAACGGCTTTGTATGAGGGTCGTGAACAAATTAAGAAATACAACAAGATGGAAGAGAAAGAAAAGAAGATGTATGAGGCTGAAAGCAAAGCTCATGCTGCGATAACAATGGCTCTTCCACAAGAGATTCTTCACACCTTCAGGAAATATAAAACCGCTAGAGAGCTATGGGAAGCACTTGAAAACCGATTTGAAGGTAATGTGGGGATACGTGCATCCAAGATTAAGCTACTCAAAACCCAATTCTCGGTGTTCAAGTATTTGAAGAATGAATCACTTGATGATATCATCACGAGATATTATCACCTGATGACCGAACTCAGCAATTATTCCATTGTTTACAAAGAAGAGGAGATCGTAGAAAAACTCCTTGATGCTCTCCCACCGAAATGGGAGATGTACGCTGTCTTGATGAGAGAAGATAAAGAGTTTGCCAACATTGACTTGGAAACAGCAGTCAACAAACTACAAACTTTTGAACTTAACATGGTACGAAAAGAGACACCAACTGATCAGGTTCAGGATCCGGGAATGTATGGTGCGAAAGTTAATTCAAGTTCAAGTTCGAAGTCAGAATCATCTGCTTACTACTCAAAGGGAGACTCGAGCTCTAACTCAACTCATGATGGTCATGTAACTCTCAACATGGATGGTGATGTGTGTTTCGTAGCTGGTGGAACAAATACTTCTAAACCTCAAACAACAAAGGGTAGTTTTTCTTCAAGTATTCCGAACAACAACTACTTTCAGATGCCCATGAGTGTTAAATCTGCTGAACAACAGTTTGCTCTCTATGCATCTTTCATTGCTTCTTACGAAAATTACATTAAAGGTAAAATTGTTGACCCTGCAACTTTAGACGAAGACTATGATCAGATCGATGCTGATGATCTGGAGGAGATGGATCTGCAGTGGCAGATGGCGATGATAGTAAGAAGAATTAAAAGGTTTATGAAGAAGACTGGTAGAAAATTCGTTGGTGAAAGACCAGGTTTTTATAAGTCAAAGGTTCGGTGTTATAACTGTCAACAGAATGGCCACTTTGCTAAAGAATGCACAAATGACAGGGTAGAACGCAGTCAAAACAGGTCTACACAACAGAGTGGTGGTGGTAGTGAAAATAAGGCTATGATATCCAGACAGAACGGGGAATACAATTGGAATCTGCAAGTTGAGGAAGTGTTCGAACAGGCCAACTTGGTTAACATTGAAACTGAAGAAAAAAACAGAGAGACAAGAGAAGATCAAGCTTATATGGCAGAGGTGACAGATCAGCTCTCTGAGGTAAGTTCTAAACTCCCTTGTACGAAATGTGAAAATCTGTCTGAACAATTGAAAACAATAACTTATCAGTTTGTTAGTTTGGATGCTCAATTTAGAACATTAAAAGAAGATCATTATTACACTAAAACTAGAGAAAAAAATTTACACGGTAAAAATAAAAGCTAGTGAGAAAGATATCGGAAGTCTTAAAGCCAGTCTAGCTGAAAAAATACAAGTAATTGATCTTAGCTATGAAGTGTTAGAAGAGAAAACCAAACTAATTGCTGAAAGGGATAAACAGATAGCTGATTACCAGGTGAAAGTGGTGGAACTAAACAGAAAGCTTGAGCAATTTAAAAATTCCTCCGCAATACTTGATCACCTCGTAAGTGATCAACGTTCCCCAGTTAAAAGGGGAGGAATTGGATATTCTGAAGTTCCACCACCTTATAATCATAACTATACTTATGATCCTATTAATCAGAAATCTGTTGATGTTGAAATTGGTCAGACAGTTCCTGTTAAAGTTACGATTAAAGATCCAGAAGTTAGTAAAAGCGAAACGAGTAAGACTGTTTCGAATGTTAAGATTTCTGTTCCTAGTTCTGTCTCATCAAATTCGGACAAGACATCCGAGTCTAGTGAGACAAAAGAAGAGGATGTGTTACTAAAACGTGGAGAGGAACATAAATCAACTGAAAAGAATTCTCCACTAAACCCGTATGTCCCACCATATGTTAGACAAACGGGCAGTAATGCAACCTCAACATCTAAAACAACTGTTGAGACGAAAGTTGAACACAGGAGCTATTTCAGATGCAATCAAATAGGACACCTGATTGCTGATTGCCCTCTGAATCAGAGATTCAGAGGTATGAGGCCTTCGAAAACTGAGAATAGAACTAACAGTAATTACTATAATGGTAAAAATGAAAACTCATCAAAGTTCAGACATTCGACTAATCCAGGTTTTCAAAGAAGTCGATCTCAGTTTTTCCCTGTTAACAACCAAATCATTAGTAATAATTCATTTAATTCACGAAGGTTTGGATGGCCTCATAGTCAATCTACTAGAAGGTATCCTTTTAGGACTTACAGAAATCATTCTAATACTAACTTTGGACAGCCAAAGTACGGGATGCCTTTTAACAGATTTAATCGACCCAAGACCAATAGGTCTTGGGTCCCCAGATTTTAATCCTTTGCTTTAATCGTGCAGGAACAGTTGAACAGGGCTGCAAACAATCTATGGGTTGTGGATAGCGGCTGTTCCCGGCACATGACGGGTAACAAGAATTTGTTACACGAATGGAAACCTGTTCAGGGAGGTAGAGTAAGTTTTGCTGGAGAGAGTGGTGGAAGAATTACTGGAATTGGAACGGTGACTAATGGTAAAATGAAGTTAGAAAAGGTGAATTTCGTTGAAGAGCTGAAGCATAATCTGCTGAGTGTGTCTCAGATCTGTGACAAAGAGTACACTGTGCACTTTACCAAAAATAAGGCGATCTTACTGTATCCTGGTTTCAAGATACCAGAGGCATGGATAGTAATGAAGGCTCCAAGGGAAAAGAATACATATGTTATGGACATGAGGTCGACTGAGATGGCTACAGAAGAATCATGTCTTCTGTCAAAAGCAACTGAATCGGAGTCCGAGTTATGGCATCGAAGAATGGGGCATATTCATCTTCAAAAAATGAACTACATTGTTAAGAATGGGCTGGTGCTGGGTGTTCCCTTGAAAAATTTCAACTTTGAAGACCAATGCTTATCGTGCAAAAAGGGAAAGCAACACAAGAAATCTCATCACACCAAGAAGGTTAATTCAATAGTCAGTACCCTAGACCTACTTCACATGGATCTCTTCGGTCCCGTAAATGTAAAAAGCCTAGGTGGAACATCATAATGCTTGGTGATAACTGATGATTTCTCTCGATATTCTTGGGTATATTTCCTGAAGACAAAGGATGAAACGGTTCAGTTGGTAATGAATTTGATTACCAAGGTTGAGAATATTATGGGGAAACAGGTTAAATACATCAGGACTGACAATGGGACAGAGTTCAAAAACTATCAGATGGAGATATTCTGCTTACAGAAAGGGATAGACCACCAGTACAGCGCTCCATATACTCCGCAACAAAATGGGGTGGCTGAGAGGAAGAACAGAACGCTAATTGAAGGAGCCAGAACCATGCTGGCTGATTCTAAACTTCCTGTGGTGTTCTTGGCTGAAGCTGTTGCAACAGCCTGTTATATCCTTAATAGAGTTTTAACTGTTAAAAGATTGAATAAAACATGTTATGAACTTATGCATGGTAGAAAGCCTAACTTGAGTGGTCTCGAACCATTCGGGTCCCCGTGTTCGATATTAAAGACGAACTCAAAATTTGGTGAAATAGCCGACGAAGGTATTTTAGTCGGATATGTTGTTGGGACACCCAACAGACGAGTCTTTAATCTATCGACCAGCAAGGTTGAGGTGGTGTGTAACACTGACATCACAAGTTACAAATCACCAAAACCAAGCACAGGACCCGCTGGGGCTTTCGACTATGATAGGCTTTTTAAATCTTTTAATTTGCCTTACTTGGATTGTGCAGAAGTTGATGAGAGAATAGCTACGAAGATGCTTTATGATGAGGAAGAAAATTTTGTGCAACGACCGCAGTACGATGAATGTCAACCTTCCTCGTCAAATGCTGTCGATACCCCTGCTACCTCTACAGAAGAGGAATTCTTCAATCCTTTTCACTCTCAACAACAATCACCCATTGATGAGCTATCTTCGAACCTGGAAGACAATCTGCAAGTCAATTCGGTTCCGACTACGAGTGTTCACAAAAATCACCCTTTGGAGAACGTGATAGGTGATCTGTCCGACGGTGTACAAACAAGATGAAGCTTGAATGAGCACACTTGTGTTTACACAAGCATTAAAGATACAGGCATCATTAACGAATGCTTGTACACCTGCTTCATCAGCCAGATTGAACCAAAGAACTATCAAATGGCTCTCAAGGACAACTCGTGGGTCGAAGCCATGCAAGAAGAGTTAGCCCAGTTCAAGAAGATGGAGGTATGGAATTTGGTTGCAAAACCGAAGAATGTGCATGCGATTGGCACCAAATGGGTTTTCAAATGTAAGAGAGATGAGAAAGGAATAGTCATAAGGAACAAGGCAAGGCTGGTTGTAAAAGGTTTTAATCAGCAAGAGGGGATCGACTACAATGAAGTGTTTGCTCTTGTGGCGAGATTGGAAGCGATTCGATTGTTTTTGGCATTTGCTGCACACAAGGAGATGAAGGTGTTCCAGTTAGACGTGAAAAGTGCGTTTCTTAACGGTAAAGTCGATGAGGTTGTGTACGTTGAGCAACCTCCGGGTTTTCCTGACCCAGACTTTCTTGATCACGTGTACAAGCTAAGTAAAGCGCTATATGGGCTACATCAGGCCCCTCATGCCTGGTACGCAACTCTATCCGATTACTTGCTTGAGAATGGGTTTGAAAGGGGAAAGATCGATAGCACACTGTTCGTTAAGAGAAACGGAAGAGACTTTCTTCTGGTTCAAGTCTACGTGGACGATATCATCTTTGCTGCATCAAAAGTCGCCATGTGTCAGGAGTTTGAAGCCGTCATGAAACAGAGGTTTGAAATGAGTGCTATGGGTGAACTAACTTTATTTTTAGGATTGCTTGTTGATCAGAAGAAAGATGGGATGTTCATTCATCAGACTAAATATGTCAAAGACGTTCTCAAACGCTTCAAGATGGAGGACAGCACTCCATTTGATACTCCAGTTTGCGTCAACCATAAATTGGGTGCTGATTCAGACAGTGATGCAGACGTGGACCCCACCCAATATCGGGCAATAATAGGTTCTTTAATGTACTTAACTGCATCTAGACCTGATATTATGTTTGCAGTTTGTCTTTGTGCTCGTTTTCAGGCAAACCCAAAGGAATCTCACTTGAAGGGTGTGAAGAGGATATTGCGGTATCTCAAAGGCAAGCCTAAGCTAGGGTTGTGGTACACGAAAGGAGGAGACTTGGATTTAGTCGCCTACACGGATTCTGATTATGGAGGATGCAATCAGAATCGGAAGTCAACAACAGGTGGATGTCAGTTTCTTGGAGGCAGATTAGTGTCATGGCAGTGCAAGAAGCAGACCTCAGTCGCCATTTCTACCTGTGAAGCAGAATACATGGCAGCATCGAACTGCTGCTCCCAGGTTCTTTGGATACAACAGTAATTGCGCGATTACGGTCTGAATTTCACTCATACTCCTATTTGCATAGATAACACTGCTGCTATCTCAGTAACTAACAATCCCGTAAAGCATAGCAAAACTAAACACATTGACATCCGTCATCATTTTATACGGGATTGTGCTGAGAAGAAATTGATAGTGCTCTAAAAGGTTGATTCGTTAGATAATTTCGCTGATTTGTTTACTAAAGCGTTTGACAAAACTCGTTTTCAAAACCTTGTTGAGCTAAATGGGATGATCAATCCCGAGTAACCATGTTTTTCGTTTTTACTTTCAAAAAAAAAAAAAAAAACGTCACTATCGCTTAGAATTATGTCGGTTGCTTCAGTATGAAGGACATATCTTCGGATATGTTTGGTCCTCATTTCTACCTGTAGAGTATGAGGATAGCCATTAACCAGATGACTGAAAGTAACCGGGGCGGTTTATGATGTGCTTTTATTCTTTCGCTGAAAATTAGTCGTTCATACTTAGTTAGAAGGACACATACTCGTATGTGGTCGGTCCAGCTGATCCATTGGATCTTCAGGATAGCCGTTTACCTGAAGACTTCGACTTGATCGGGGCGATAGAAGTTAAAATTTTTTCAGGAGATGAAATAATTTTTCAAGTCTACTGCTTCGTAAGAAGTATCTATACAATGTTTAAAAGAAAATTGATCCAACCTTGGAAAGTGATGAACAAACTATTTCTGTGTGCTTAACTAGTGAAGTTATTAGGCCTAAAAGACTCTAGAACAGTCATTGTATGTCATGGTAGCTTTTTATGGTGCGTAAAAGTAGAAGTAATACTAACTAAATCTCTTCGATTTTACGTGGAAACTCTTTAAGAGTTGTGCATGTCTCCATATATATCTTTCCGAATGACAGGCAGAAAAGCGATTACCCAGTCATACACGAGCCCGTGAGTGTTCTGATTCCCAAGGAGATGGTGTGTCAAGAAACTGCAGTGATCCAGATTCGGGACTTGTAGTAGTTTACTTGAAGCTGTGTAAATCTTATTATTTAAAAAAAAAATTATGTGTTACTGAGACATTCTAGAGCTTATAATGTTAATACTTCTCAATCAAAATGCAAGAAAGAGAACGGGAAGAAGACTCTACAGATCGGCGTGTACTTACAATTTAATCAGACACTACGGGTCGAGGTCAACTCGGGGTGACTTGGGGAAAGCCAAATACGCTTTGAGAATAGATAAGAGACATCATAATCCTTGACGTGTTGCCCATTTAAGTTTTGAGCTTAATTGAACCTAACCCGTATCACAGAAACGATGAAAACCATTTTAAGTTATTTACCTGCTTACAACCTGTTTCTTTATGTCATAATACAGCTGAACATGGATCTATGTGACAGTCACTTAATTAGTATGATTCCTGTTTGGATCTTTTCTAAAACATGTTGGTCCCCGACTAGACTGAAATTTGATCCCGTGTACTTTATTTTTAAAATTTATTCTACTTATGCAGTTGTATGATTTTATACATGGCTACTTGGTTCTTGATCGGATCAGTTAACTCTTTAAAGGAAGTTTTAAAAGTTAATGGCATAATGTTCAATTTATAAGGGTCTGTTTGGTAAAGTTTCATATTGAGCGAAGTTGAGGAAAGAGACGAAGTTGTCATACACATGCGAAGTTATGGGACAGGCGAAGTTAACCCTAACTTCGCCTGTATCACCTTGACCCTATATAAAAAAATTTTTGGTCAAAGCTCTGTATTATTTTTCAAAACCCGGCGAACTTATTCTCAGTTAACCCTAAGCGAAGTTACTCTTTGAATCAATCTGTGTTATTTTTCTCGATTTTAACTCGTGTTAAAGGTGTGTAGGGTTGTTGTATCTTATAATCTATGTCATTGATGTTAATCAAAGGTCGTTTCGACCCGATTTGTGACCCCGTTCTTTCAAACATCCAACACCCGCTTTTCAAACTTGTTTTAACGTAGTCGTATTCAACTTGATCGTGTTGATCTCCGTCAAAACATGTTTGGTTGAGTCCACAATCTCCAAATTGACCAAAATCACTTCGTTTCAACGTCTAAACTGTTGCCGATTCATATTCAGGCGAAGTTACAGTTTAGGCGAAGTTATCCTTAACTTTGCCTAAGGTTTAACTTCGCCTGATATTTAATTATGTAACAGTATATGAGGCGAAGTTGTGGTTAGGCGAAGTTATCATTAACTTCGCCTGGCCCTTTTTAATTTTTTTTATTAACTGTTATCAGGCGAAGTTAAAGTTAAGGCGAAGTTGTTCCCAACTTCGCCCCACCCCTAACTTCGCCTATACAGAATAAATCATAACTTCGCTCATGGTAATAGGCAAACTTGTGATTTGACTTGATGATTCTCTAATTAAACTGTTTTTGTTGCAGAAATGGCAGCTGTAGCTGGAGCAGGTGGTGCTGGAGGTGACGAAGGAGGAGAGAACAATCGGCAGTTTTTCCCGGGGCATAACATGTACATTACTCTGGACCCGGATGCGAGCGGTGTTGATGATTTCCGCGAAATCATCACGTTTCTTATCCGCTCGCGTATCTTCCACGCTATTACTACAACACTGCCTATCTCTTTGCCAAACATAGAGGATTTCTGGCAGACAGTGGAATATGATTGTCGAGTCGAGCCCCCGGTTATGCGTGCAACGGTTAACAATCAGATAGTGCAGTTCTCATCTGAGCAGATCAGGGTGGCTTTGCAGTTTGGGGATGAAACGAGAGACGATCCTACAGACTTCGTGGCTCCATTCAGAGATGGTGCTTTTCTGAGAATAGGATATTCTGGTCCATTGGGGGATACTCAAAGACGAAAGGGATTCTTGTTAGACCAATGGCGATTTCTTATGCACGTGATGATTGTGTGTATGTCAAGGAGAAAGGCTGGTACAGATGGAATGGGTGCGACCATGCAGTCGGCAATGACATCACTGACTTACAATAAGCGTTATAGCTTTAGTCAGATGGTGTTCTACGAGATAGACCGTCAAAGACGAGCGGTGGCGCGTGAGAGATTTCTGATGTATCCAAGATTCCTTCAAATGATCTTGAATCACGTTGCTCCCACGTTACCTCAGCGCCGCCCGATTAGATATGTGGAGAGTGTAAGCAAGAGGATCTTCGCTCAGTGTAGATCATCAAGTGTAAGAAGCAAACCTGAGCTCCGTCCTCGACATACTCCATTATTTGGGTACTTGATCAACCCAGAGTATGTCCCAGCTCGTGGGGACGAGTTTCGGGATCCGGCACCACAACAGGCTGGAGCACCTCAACCACCACCTGAGGTACAACAAGCTTTACATGCTGCTCCTATTGTGGCACCGGAGGAAAATGTAGACCTTGAAGCTGCTTTTGGCGGTCAAGGCTTCTTTGATATGGAACGTGTTGATCCAGAGGAAGAGGTACAGGTCTCGGTAGCCCGGGTTTCTAGTGTGGATGTGTCGGTGGCAGCTACGACGGAGGCTGATTCTGATTCCTCAAATGATGATGTGGCTGAAGCTAGAAAAAATTTGATCTCTCAAGAAAGAATTCATGGGAAGAGGAAGAGAGACACCGATGACAGTGATTCGGACTTTGAGGAAGATTTACATCAGTTGGTCCGTAGATCGAGAAGGGAAAGGGCAGGTGCAGGTTCGGGAGCTGGTGAGAGCTCAAGGGTGGTTCGTTTCACTCCAGCCGCACTATCTGGTATGACTATAGTCTATACACCATTGCCAGTTACAGGGCCAAGCGCCACGGATGTTCCCGTGGTGACTACCTCATCTTCGTTCGGCATCCCACCCACTACATTCCAGCTCTCGGCTCCGGAGATTGTGTCCTTGCCACCTCCATCTCTTACTCCATCGGAGGTCGTAGCAAGGTTTGTTGAGTCGACAGTTGTTGCTACTGCAGGGTTGTCGGTTACGATACCACCTGCGGTTACGTTTCCACCTGTTTCTGAGGTGCCGGTTACATTGGGAATCCCTCCTCCGTACGCTCAAGACATATCATATATGAGGTTTGATTTTGATGCAACCTTATCCGATTCGGAAAGAATAGCAGCGCTTGAAAGGGTCGTGGCAGAACAATCAAGAGTAAATCTTATCCAGACTCATGCTATTCAGCGCCTCGTTGCGGAGAATCAAATTCAGTCGTCCCTCCTGATCGAGCATGGTAAAATAATTGATGCCTTGAAACAGTTCTTGGCATCTCAGGGGGAGACGAGCTGTAAGGGTGACGAGCTGAGGACAAGAAAGAGCAACGATCGAGACGATGATCCCAATGCATCGAAAGGTGCAGGTGGAGAGTTGCCAAGAACTGAACAAGCTCTTGGGACTTCCACATCTCAGGAGGAGTCAACGAGTGCAGCTGGCGGTTCAGGGGGTGATGATGTGGTGGTTGTGGATGCTGAGGAGGTGTTAGATGATGTTATAGGTGATGAGGATGTGTTACCGTTGGAGGAGATAGAGAAGATAGGGGCTGAGATCGTGATTGATAGTGAAGTTGAAGAAGGAGAGATTGTGGAGGACAATGTTGAACATGAAATTCCAGAAGTTGGAAAGTCAGATTTGGGTCAAGATACGGGATGTGATGAGACAGAATGGGAGGAGCAGCCAAGATGGAAAGAAGGCTACGCTCAGTGGTTCGTAAAGACTAAGAAACCGGCGGTCCCTACTATGTTCAAGAAAAGTTACAACATCAGGGGTTATGCTGAATCGAAAAAGGGGATTATATGCTGGTTATATGATGAGCAGTTGAGGCTTTTTGTGATTAAACGGTATGATGGGGTTCAGTATTTCAAGAGGTTGTTGAGATCGTTGAATACGTTGCCTGAATGTGAATTGAAGGACTTAGCCAGGTTGGGGTTGATAAACAGGAGTGATGATAACATGGCTAGTTACATTGGGAAGATAGTCTGGAAGGAAAGCATAAAGGAGAAAAAGTTCGAGCTGTTGAAACCACAGAAAGGAAAGCTCGTTGAAGACAAAGACAGAGGAATGAGAGCAGATGGCAAGCCTTGGATGATAATGAAGTATAAGCCGATCCGGTGTCTAAAAGAAGTGCTGATGAAACAAATGCCCAAGGATGTGCTCAAAGATCTGAAATGGTGGTACGTTGATTGTGAAACAGCTGAAGCAGTAATGGAGGATGAAGATGAACAAGAGCTGATGAGAGTATATGATCCTATGCATTTAGTGAATTTGTCTCAAGCTGATCTGCAAGTGCTGAACGAGAAAAAGATATTTTACATTCCTGCTTGGAAAGAAGAAGCAAAGAAATATCAAAGAGTAGTTTCAGTTTGTGTACGAGAAGGCGTTCATGCTTGAAGATGGAAGATACAAGATTTTTGGGATTACGAGACACGTGTTTGAAGATAGAGATATGAAGCTACTGCCAAGGGGGAGTCTGTTGGTACATGATGTCAGTAGTTCAGTATCTAGTGTCTGTAATCGAGTTAGTATGTTTTGTATTTAGAATTAAGCTAAGTTGTCTCACAAGTTCGCCTGATATAGGCGAACTTGTGGAACAAGCGAAGTTAGTGACAACTTCGCCTAAACATGTTAGGCGAAGTTGTCGTATGTTATAAATGTTTAGCTGCGGCTAGGTTTTGCGTAGTTGTTCAGTTTTGTGTAATCGGTGATTGAGATATCACGTGTTACTAGTTGCAATACAACGTGTCTTTTGAGTATTGTAACGTGTGTTTGCTTGTGTTTAACGTGTATCGTCTTCTACGCTCGTATCGTCTTACGTAGGCATTCCGCACCTACGTAGAACGAGATATTCCGTGTAGATACGGCTGGGAACCTACAGACATTCATCTTATATACAGTGAACCCCATGAATGACGCGTAGGCCAGAAAGATTCTGATGGCCTCAGGTCTAGCCATTGAAGCGTAAACTTCAGTGTAATCTAATCCCTCAACTTGACGAAAACCACGAACTACCAACCGTGCCTTGTTTCTAACAATAACCCCCGTGTCATCTTGTTTGTTTCGGAATACCCATCTCGTGTCAAGAGCTCTCTACCCTGCTGGCAACTCAACCAATCTTCACACCTTCAACTTATCAAACTGATTCAACTCTTCATGCAAAGCGTCAACCCAACTTGGTTCTCGATGTGCCATTTCTACCGTCTTTGGCTCAATTTGGGAAATGAAACAGGAAAACAAACAGCTGTTGATATGTCCTTGTAACATCCTACTTTTGGTTATAATAATAAAATAAATTTCGTCTATTTTATAGTGGGTCGTTATCGGTTTAGATAACTAGAATATGAGTTGGGCTAGTGTTGGGTTAAATGGATATGGGTTATGGACTTGGGTATGAAAGAAAGAAGGAAAGACCATGGGCTAAGCCCATGATCCCTAAATATATAAACCTTTAATACCCAATTTTCATTTATTTACACATATTCCATACACCTCTCAAACACACACTTAAGCTCTCTCTCTCTCTAGTCTCTCTCTAGCCAAAATCACCAAGGAAACCGATCCCGACCCAAGGTATGATAGTAGTTTGTTGTGTGAGCTTAAATCCATTAGTTATGGTCACGAAACAACGAACCGACTCCGTTAAACCGTTTACGTCACGAGATCCGGGTGGAATCGGGTATAAACCGAACCTAAGATGAGCTTAGGGATCACCTTAGCTCAGATCTGGATCAAACGGGATGAAAAAAGGTGAAAAACGAGTTAAAACTCGTTTTTCCGGCGAATCCCCAGTTTTCAGGCGACAGCGCCGGAAAGGCGGCACCGGAAAAGGGGAATACGAGGTATAAATGTCAGGGAATGTTCTGACATTCCCTGACCTAACCCTAGTTCGCTATGGAGTAACTAGCGAATTAGAGGTAGTTCGCTAGCTGATTCGCTAAGGAAAGATTAACGAACTAGCTGTAGTTCTTATCCAATTCGTTAAGGGATTAAGATAACGAATTACCCTTGATTCGTTATAGTCATTCGTTAACAGAGATAACGAATTAGAAGGTCCATTTAGCTACTTGGACTGGTTCGCTATATGGAATGATTTGTTAGAGGGTCTAGTTCGTTACTATGACCAGTTCGTTAAGAGAAATGTAACGAATTAGAAGTTTTAAAGAATGACAGAATGGTCCCAGGACTTAGAAAAGAAGGATTTAATTACAAAGAAGCCCTTGAACTTTTAAGTAGCAAATTATTTAATGATTCAAAATCCTAATGGAAAATGTGTTAAGACAGTTAATGAAAATAAAATTTAACCCCAGACAGGGGCTCTGCCCCTTGGACCCCGCTAGGGGCTGCCGCCCCTAGAACCCCGCTTCCAGGGGCGCTGCCACCGGACCCCCGTTCGTTGAGGGTAATAATTAACCTAGAAAGACGATATGTGTAGTGATAGTTTAATGATACGTATAATTTTTATACAGTTAGTCGTGCACAGCTCAAGAAGGGAATAACCGTAAACGGTGAACGCAACCGCATTGAGGTGAGTTTCTAGCCCCACTTCCTTGTTATGTTTTCGGGGCTGTGTGCATACTCGATGTGATAGTCAATACACTTACCTTAGGTGGTAAGTGTATGCCTTGTATGATTTATGTATGACGATTGCTTGACGGTGCGTGAACGATCTTCGGATATTGCATGTTCCGTCAAGTGTTAGTTAAAGGTATGATTGATATGTATGATGTATGAATGACGTGTGTATGAATATGTATGATGTATGAACAATATATGTATCAAATGTTGATGGTACGTGAACGCTCTTCGGAGATTGCACATATCGTCAAGGAAAGTATGTAAATGACAGGTACGTTATAGTAGCACGAATGTAGGGAACCGACCCTAATAATGCCGGCAAATGAAGGGAACCGACCCTAATAGTATCGGCGAATGAAGGGAACCGACCCTAATAATATCGGCGAACGTAGGGAACCGACCCTAATAATATCGGCGAACGTAGGGAACCGGCCCTAATAATATCGGCGAAGGGTATAGGGCGGAATGCTCTTTAAAACGTATATCTATGAATGAAAGTATGTAAGTAAGTACGAAAGAAAGAATGAAAGTATGTATGTAAGTAAGTGTGTAAGAAGATATGAAGGTATGTACCTCCGGGTGCATATGCTAGTATGTGAATGTATTGTATGTTGTATGATTAACTAGAACTCACTCAGCGTAGCTGACTTTTAGTATGCACGCAGGTGAGTAGAATGAGGCAACTTTCTTGAGGGGAAGCACATGGCATGGATTTGAAGACACTGGCATCTCAATGAAGTGTTATGTTATGATGTTTTAAAAGACTATGTTTTATGTTTAAATAATTTGAATGCCCATTAAGACAAGAAAGGATGGTTATGTAATATAATGGTTTGAATGTTTTAATATTCCGCGAATGTTTTTATTAACTTTGATATTATGAACTGCGTTTATGAGTAAATCCAACGTTAAAGTGAGGCACCGGTAACGGGGCCTTACAGTCCTGTCTGACTTCTGGTGGACACACCCGTTTTCGGAGGACATATGACATTCTAAATTGGATGATTTTTCTGAATCCTTGATGGAATTAGTTGATCGGAAACATTAACGGTAGATTGCAAATTTGACAAGTTCTCATTAACATCAACAAGAGGATTCTTCCATCCAGAGGTCGTCATGCTGTGGGAATACGAGGTACTGGCAACATATTCATTTGGAATGGCATCGGGAAACAGTGTGCTCCTGAAGATCTAACGTATAGAACTCTCCCCCTCAACAGTAGCAGCATGTTCAGACGAAATCAGCGAACATTCAAATTTTGGAGTTTCTTTTGACTGAGTGTTGGATGGGTGTGTGTCATTAATTGGTTCAGTGGTATCATCATCCAGAAGTGGAGAGATGTGAGGTACTACATATTGGTTATTATTCTCAGCTTCTACTGTAGGACCACCTGAAGGTTCTGTGTTGACGACCGGAAGCACATTGAATGGCTTGAAAAGTTCATTATAGTCGAATAACCAGTCCAGACCAACACGAGCATCAGTCTCATTTTCTTCCAACCAACGAACCTCATAGGACTCTAGGATCTGCTCGGTTGACTTATTGTAGACTCTGTAAGCTGTATTGCCCGCATAGCCAACAAAGTAGCATTTATCAGTTGTGGCCCCAAATTTTGGAGTAGACTCAAGATTCAGTAGTATGCACGGACAGCCAAAAGCTCTGAAATGCGCAACAGTGGGTTTATGACCATAGACAATCTCATATGGGGTCTTCATTTTAGATTTGTTGATTATCACCCGATTCTAAACATAACAGGCCGTATTAACAGCTTCTGCCCAGAAGAACAATGGCAGCTTAGAATCACACAACATAGTCCTTGCTGCTTCGATAAGAGTTCTGTTTCTCATTTCAGCCACACCATTTTGTTGTGGTGTCTGAACTGAGTTGTACTGACGTATCACCCTCTTTCTGAGCAGAATGATTTAAAGACGCATTCTTGAATTTCGTGCCATTATCACAACGTATTCCCTTCAGCGTCAAATTCATATGGTTCTCCTTGAGCACTACGAACTTCTTGATCAAATCTGTAGTTTCACTCTTATTTGACAAGAAAAACACCCAAGTGAAACGTGAGTAGTCATCGGTTATAACAAGACAATAAGAGCTGCGTGAGAGACTCAAAACATGAACTGGACCGAAAAGATCCATATGTAACAATTGAAAAACTGATGAAATGAAGTTGATCAATTTTGGTTTATGAGTTTTTTGATGATGTTTACCCAAAGCACAGGCCACACATTTTTCAACAGTAACAAAATCTTTAATGGGTAAACCGCGGACCAAATAATTTTTAGCAAGACGGTTTAAATTTTTTGTATTAGCATGACCAAGACGACGATGCCAAAGAATAACATTGTATTTAGACACTTTTGAAAACAAACATGTTATTTCATCAGGGACATTTTTGTTCATGTCGATCACATAAGCATTATTTTTTCTTTGTGATCGAACAAGAATCCAGTCTTCTGGTATAATTAGACCAGGTTTCAAAATTAAGCACTCTTTCTTAGTAAAGTGACCTGAAAGGTCTTTATCACGGATTTGAGAAACACTCAACAAACTGTGCTTCAATTCTGGAACAAAGTTAACATTATTGAATTTTAGAACACCGTTACTTACAGTACCCTTCTGAGTAATCTTCCCCTTCTCTCCTCCCGCAAAGGACACATACCCACCATTGAATGTTTGAATGTCGTGAAGTTGGGAAATGTCTCATGTCATGTGCCTGGAATAGCCACTATCAACATACCAAGGTCTAATGATATTTCTCCATAGTTGTCCCTGCACAAAGCGCGGGATTAGTTAGATTTTGGTACCCAGTCCATAGTTAAACTGGGTGACCCTGATTCATCTAAAGTTGTCACGGTTTGCCATGACATATCCTTTTGATCATCAAACATTGGCTTGCGGACTCTTTCACCGGAGATTTGGGCAACCATTTATGTCTACCATTGTAGGATTTGGAATTATAAGTACGAATGGTTTGTTTCATCTCCGGTATTTTTGGACTAGAGAGACGCAATTTTGTCTTTTCTACCTGTTTCGGTTTAGAATGTGTGTTCGTTTTTGAAACCGCAACACACTTTCTAATCCTATTGCGAAACATGTCAGGCTTGGTCTGACGAGGACTAGACCTTCCAGAATTGTTTCGGTTCCAATCATCGTCAGAGGGATTAGCCTGATTATGCCTGAATCTTTGCCTGTACGAATTATGAGGCATATAAGGCATATTCCTCTGATAGAATCCATAATAAGGAACATATGGACGATGTGGACAGTTTCTAGAAATATGACAAGGAGTGCCACAGTTAAAACACGTTTGACGTTTTTTGTAGAAATCATTTTGGGCAGCTCCTCGTCTAGACTGGTTGTGTGGACCAGTTTGCTTAAAATTGTGAGGACCATTTTTTACATTTTTGAACTTGTCACCTTCTTTGTCATTAGAGCATCCCTCTTTATCAAAATTAGGTGGTATGTAGTTGTTGGAATTTTTTGAATTTTTAATATTATTTGAAACCAGATCATCAGAATTCAAAGTTTTAACAGAATCAACCACACAAGAATCCTTGCTCTTTAAAGACAGAGCCCACACAAACAGTCGGAATAACATAATTCAAAACAGGTAGTTTTAAAGAAACATCAGAAACAAAGTCATTATTAAATTCAAAACAAGGTTCGTTGTCCTCATCAGTCCATTCCTTCACAATTACTTTTCTGCACATGAAGTAAAAACGTAAGAATCATTCACTCCTGAAGTAGACACACTAGCATTCACAAAACTAGTTTCACCACATTTATCTTTCTTGCCGTACTTCATCCCTTTTATCTTTTCTTTCTGTTCTTTGGTAACAGGAATATTGACATAATTTTGATTATAGGGTGGGGGAACTTGACTATATCCTATGCCTTCACCCTCATTTACTTTCCACCATAATTGATTTTCAATCATTGAGTTAACTACTTCACTGGAGGCATCAAATTTTTTAAAATCAAGTTCAACCCTTTTAAATTTCTAGTTAGATTTAAAATTTCTAACTTGGAGGCTTCCAGTTTAGCAGTTAGTTCAACGATTTCTTGTTTGGCATCTAGGTAATGACAACATTTTAAACTAAATTCAGACTTAAGCTTTGAGAAATCCTTTTGATGTGCTTCTATCTTATCAAGAAAGCCTTTTTCATTTTTCTTAAGTTTGAAATTTTCAGATTTTATTATTTCCATGTCTCTAATTAAGTTATCATTATGGAGCTTATATAACTCTACTTTCTCAACACAATCTAGAGAACAAGGTTGAAAACTTACCTCAGATGAGTTGGGAGAGGTGAAAGCCATATATGCGAATTGATGTTCCTTGACTTGCTCCTCAACAGCATTCTCTTCTTCAGTGTCTTCAACATTTGCAAAGTTCGCAGTCTGATTTCCATTGTTGAGAGCAGCCTTCTGATCCTCCCAAGAGAATTGTTGAGCAACCAAACCCCTTTCACCATTTCCCGAACTACTTCCAGCCTCACCTCTAGCATTACCCACTGGAACGAGTGCCCTTTCTGTGTTTCCTTCCTTTGTTGGGTTAGTACACTCACGAGCAAAATGACCCGGCTTGTGAAGGTTGTAGCATCTTAGAGTGTCCTTGTTAAACCTCACCTTTTGATTATTAAGCATATTTCAGTTGTTTCTGCCTGTCCTCTTAGTGAACTTCTTGGCACGAAAAACCGCCATGGCGATCTGCCAAGAGATGTCCATTTCCTCAACATCATCAGGATGGATCTGATTGAGTTCAGCAACAACTACAGGTTGGACCAAGTCTCCAGCTAGAAATGCATTGTAACAGTTCATGAATCCCGCCATTAGAGCTATGTTTTCATGAGTCTCCTTCGGAATAGAGGGAATCTGACTGGAGTTCTGACCAAGAGCAGTGCCAGAGGATGACGATTGAGCAGACCTGGTGAAGAAAGATGGAGCGGGTTGAAAAGGAGTGAAGGCTGATTGCCCTTGCGAAGGTTTAAACATTTGAAAGTTTCCTTGTGGTGGAAGTTGCTAAGTAGCCATAAACATGGAGAAACTGTCTTGAGAAATAAGAGCACTGTTGGAAGCGACATTGTACCCAGCTGCAATATATGAATTCGCATGATTTATTGCACGCTGCTTGTCATCCATATCACATGCCTTGATAGTAGCCATCATCTCAGAGATAGACATTCGGTTGAGATCTTTAGTCTTCTTGATGACAACAACATTCATATCCCAACTCTTTGGCAATGAGTTCACCAGCTTATTGTTTATCTCAGAGGTTGCTAGGTAAATACTTGTTGATCTCATTTCAGTCACCAATGCTATGAACCTTTTGAGTTGAGTTTCCAATGTTTCCCCTAAAACATGATTAAACATGTTGAACTTTTGTCGCAGCAAGTCTTGGCGACTCATTTTCATGTATTCGTTTCCCTCATACACCTCAATCAACGCCTCCCATAACTCTTTAGCATATTGTAGTTCCCTAAATCCAAGGGAAATCTCAGGTGAGAGTGCCATGGTTAGATTTGAAAGAGCCTTTTCATCTTTCTTAACTTTAGCAAAGTCATCATCATTATACATGGAAGCGAGCTTAACAACAATCTCAGTTGAGTTGTCACGTTGATAGGTAATTCTTTGAGACCCCCTAACAATGCTTCTCCAAACTTTGGGATCTTTCATCTTAACATATTTCTCAAACCGAAACTTCCATTCACTAAACCCCTCATGATACAAGAGACGGGGTATACGAGTTCTTGATGAAATGAAGAGTTTGTTGAACCATTACCATTAGTTAATTGATCCATTTTTAAATTAGTTCACAAGTAATTTCAGTCGAGAAGTCTTATAGTCCAAGAAAAAAGCCCAAATTGAATTAGTCAGGCCCAAACAGAGTTCACAGAATACTGGGCCGAGAACTGAGTTCACAGCTTACTGGGCCGAGAACAGATGTCACCAAGAGTTGACCGAAAACTGTTGTTAACCGAGAACCACAAAAATTGACTGAGAACTAGTAATCTTGACCGAGATCTTTGACAAGTCAACAGAGAGCCAAATTGACCGAGAACAATTGTAGGCAGAGAACAACTGTTGACCAAAAACCTTTGTTTTTCACCGAAAACACTAAGACTTGGCCGAAAACTAGTTACAGTCGAGAACTAGTAGTAGCCGAGAACCCTTAATCTAGGCCGAGAACAATTTGATCAATGCCGAGAACCCAGTTTTCCACCAATAGTCATTCTAAAATGTTATAAACTTCCGAGAAAAATGGGATTTGATTTATTTTCCAAACCAAAACCAATCTTTAACCAAAAATAGATCTCTCTCTTCTCCGGTCACTTTTCACCGGAAATACGAACACAACCACCAAAAATCAAGATCTTGAATCCTTGATATCACAATAACGAGCCTGAATAGGTCTAAGGCTGTGATACCAATTGTAAGTCCCTAATCTGGATCACTACAATTATGATATCAACAAACCAAGTATTGGTGCGGAGTTCCAATACTAGGTGATTCAAGAACACAAAAGAACACAAACGAGTAACACAATAGTTGCTTCAAAACACATGTATTATTATTCATCGGGTGCTTAAGCACGATGATTACAAACCCGTCTAGTAAAGCACTTAGACGGCCAAAACAAACAACTCGATGAACAACACTAAACCCTATACAAAGCATTCTATATATAGGGAACCAATACACTAGCTCAATAACAACCAAAAGCCCACCGAGATCCCAATGGATCTCGGTTTACATACGCGGCCCAAACACACACATAGACTAAGTACAAACCAATCTAATCTAGGCCTAACAGCAGATCTCATCTCAGTCACAAGAGCTGTAAACATGTGCAGCTGAGTTTCCAACGACTCTCCCAGAACGTGATTAAACATGTTAAACTTTTGTCGCATCAGATCTTGACAACTCCTCCTCATGTCGTCATTCCATTCGTATACTTCAATCAAGGCTTCCCATAGTGCCTTAGCATACTATAGTTCTCTAAATCCTAAGGCAATCTCAGGTGAGAGTGTCATAGTCAACGTTAAAAGTGCCTTTTCATATTCTTCCATTTTCTCAAAATCATCATCATCATCATACAGTTCAACAGGTTTCACGTCAATTTCCTCAGAGTTCTCACATTGGTATGTGATAGCTTGAGGACCCCTAACAATGCTTCTCCAAACTTTGGCATCTTTCATTTTAACATATTTCTCAAATCTGAACTTCCACTCGCTAAACCCCACATGAGACAACAGGTGAAGTATGTGAGTAGCAGTTCCCATTATGGAGTCCAGCTCTTGATGTAGTGTAGCATTTGATGATCCATTACCATTAGTTAGTTGGTCCATTTGAATAATAACAATGATAACAGAATTAGTCCAAGTAATTCTAAAAAGGCCCAAAGATTAGGCCCAAGTGATGTCCAGCCGAGAACCAGGATTAATGACCGAGAACAACTTTTGACCGAAGACAAACGCTGACCGATAATAAAGTTTGACCGAGAAGGCTTGTTATTGACCGAAAACGCGTGTTTTTGATCGAGAATGCTTAAAGGTGATCGAGAAACAGCAGAATTGGCCGAAAACGATGGTATCTTGTCCAAAATCCCAGATTCTTTGACCAAAAGCCTTTAAATACCCCCGAAATCAATCTAAAGTACCCGAGAACAAGATTGATTGATTAATATAAGCAACAAACTAAATCCCAACAATTAAGGGATTTAAATTGTTTCCAAATAATACCAAATCTATAGCAAAAAATAAAGCTCTTTCTTCCTCGATACACTGTTAACCGGATAAACACACCAAAACACCAAACTCAACAAAAACAATAATGAACCAACAGATCTTGAATCGTTTGATATCACAACTGAGCCTAAAATAGGCCAATAGGCTCTAATACCAATTGTAAGTCCTAGAGACTGATCTTTCAATATGATATCAATGATCGTTATGTTATTGCGGAATATAACAAGAGATGATTCAAGAAACACGAATTAGAACACGTAAATAACACTAACAAAGCTTCAAAACATGCGCATATTGACGTCAGATGCTTAAGCAATATTACACAAACTACTCGTTCAACTATTTGCTAGTGAGTGGCTAACCCAAATCCTATACATAACATGTCTATATAAACGTAAACTACAGCCTAGCCCAAAAACAAGCCCAAGCCCACCGAGATCAAAAATTGATCTCGGTTTACATATGCATACAAGACACAAACCATACTAAGCATAGAATAAGTATAAAGCAACAAAGTATAGCCTCAACAGGCTCAGTTAAGACAACATAGTGTGGCCAGAGTGGGGCATTGAAACTCCCCAATGTCATAGAATGTGGTAGCTTAAATGCAATAAAGTCGTCGTTCTAAAAAAAGCTATTGGTTTTGCTAAATTCTATACCCTGGGTTTTTCTTGAAAACCCATCAATTTTGTCTTATTATGTTTATTTTTTTTTATGTTTTTTCCTTTTCTTATTATGTTTTATGTTTTAGTTTTACTTTTGTGTTTCCTTTTTGATTGTTTTTATATAATAATTATTTTAAAAAAAGATGCGTTTTTATATAATAATTTTTTTTGTTCAAAACAAAATAATAAACATGTATATACACCAAACCAAAACAATAAACACGTAAATACCAAACCAAAACATTATTGTATACAAAACATCGAGTTTGTACAAAATATATACAAAATATAAAACCTGGGTGCCGTCAATATCGTCGTCGGGGGCCGTAAACGTCGCATCGTGAACATCGACGTGGTCGTCGGCTCCGCGTCTGACGCCTGATCCCTGACCGCGTCGTCGCCACGTCCGCGTCTGACGCCCGACATGCTCGCCTCGTGGTCAAAAGTAGGTAATCAAATAACAGATTTATATTAAACAGATATTACCTGGTTCATATTTGGTAACCCAGGCGTGCTAAGCTGATCATAAGACTGTTCAGCCCGATTATCGTAATGGTGATACTTCTGACAAACATAATGGCAACATATTTTAGATATAAACAAACTAACAACTTTATATTATATCAATATACAATGAATCCTGGTTCAAATAAGGTAATCCCGACACGCTAGACTGATCGTTATGCGCATATCCCGGTGACGGGTGGTCCATGGGACAACCCTTAAGTGGTTTAAGTTCGTTAATATTCATGCGTTTAATCTGTTTATTTTTTTGAATTACATAACTACGTTTACTCGTGTAATGGCAGGTATGAGAAGATAGAAGATGGAATTACGAGAACATGGGCGAAAACGGTGAAGAAAACGGACTTGGAACGAAGAAGTTATGACGAAAAGAAGGAAGATATGTTAAAGACCGTTGTAGCTTACGGTACCCACCGTAAGCTACGATGGGGGCTGGAGAATTATAGCTGCCGTAAGGCAGTTTATGGCCACCGTAGGATTTTTAAAGCCACCGTAAGCTACGGTAGCCACCGTAGCTTACGGTGGACACATCGCTGCAATTCGTAACTGCCATATAACATGTGTTTTTGGATGGATTTTCATATCTTTTTCACATCTTCTCATCTAGAGACGACCTAAGGGTGATTTTGAGAGATTATTGATCAATTGTGAGTGTAGTAACCATTAAACACTTGTTTTTCATTCGTATTACTGATATAATCGAAGGGATGACGAACCGGATCATGCTTGGCTAGATTCCTTTGTGTTTTCCCTCGGATTGTAAGGTTTATCATGTTTGTTTGGTTAAATGTTTAGACAATTTCTGAGATAATATTTGATCTTATTTATTTCATTATTATGGTGTTTATTTATTGGTTGATAGATTGTTAGTTTATCGATTTTGTGGTCTAAACCGTCAATTCTTGGTTTTGTATGTAATCGAGATTAATCAGGAGGGATTTAGGGTTGGATAAACTAATTGGTTTTTGAGTGATCACCTTGCGTTGTATAATCCAAGTACTTGATCTTCAATTATCGCAATCGTTTACATAAACACGAACTTTGTCTATTGTTCATCTCAGTTAAACATTAACTGTAACATTCATGGAAACCTGAAACCGAGGGAAGACATATTTTCTCATATTAATTAAAACTCGTTTAATTATTTCAGTTATTTTCGTTAATCAAATCCAAACAACCAACTCCTTGAATTTACTTTTGCATTTTGTTTAATTTAGTGTAATTTTAAAGCTACTTGGTAACGTACTTTCCACAAACTCACTGTGTTCGATACCCGCTTATCTCTATCTAATAGTTGTAATCGGTTTATTTTTGAGTGAGTCTTCGACCTCACGTCAAATTTTGGCGCCGTTTCCTGGGAGTAGTGCGCAACGTGTGTTAGCTTTAGTAGTTTTTGTTTGTTATTTTTGGGTTTACGCTGGTTGTGTTAGTGTGTAGGTACCTACAGGTGTATGCATACTAGAAGATCTAGCAGGTCATCACCGCTAGTTTTTGATCCCGAGATTGATCGAAAACTTCGAAGAAACCGAGTCTTACTCTGGAAGAACAAGCTTCTTGGTTCTCCAACTACATCAAACAGCACCATGGACTCACCAGTTCCCACTTCGGGTCAAACAATCCCGACTACACCTCCACCAAATCCACCTCCACCGATCAATACTAATATACCTACAGCATCAAGTGAATTGCAACCACCACCCACAATCGAACCCATCACTGCTCAATACACCTACGTAGCATCATACACATTGCCACCTATTACCAACCTTTTTCCTACCTTTGGTGCATCATCATCTCAACAACATCAACAACCAACCTTTCAACATGCACAATCAAGCTACCAATATCAACCCCAACCTTTCATGCAAAATTCAAGATCACAAGGTGACAGATACGGATATGGGTTTGACAGTGAATTTGAGGGGTATGAAGTGGAAGGTTACTACGTGGAAGGTGATGGAAGCAAAAGGTTAAATCCGGGAAATTTTGGTTATGGTCAATGGCAACAATCGAAAACGTTGAAAGAGCTTAATCGACAACAACCAACGTCGGTTGTTGATGTGTGTCTAATGATGCTCTTTCTAAGTAACTCGCAACTAAGCTTTAAATTTATAAAACAAGACTCCTAAAGAAACCACACAAAAATCAGCAAGTGTACCGATCACTAATAGTATAGAACTAAGGAAGTCCGAGTATCGAACACAAGGACACGTGAAAACGTTTTTAATACTTAACCCTAACCAAGACTCACCTAAGAATATTTAAATGATTTTTAATAATTAACTACTTGACCTAACTTACTTTAACTAAATTAATAAACTTAACCTAACAAGACTTAACGAAACTTTAAGAATGAGACTTAACAATGGAGAAAACGTCTACCTATGTAAGAATCCTATTGAAGGTCTAATAGGTTAATGGAATGAATAATATCACGACACCGGTATCTAAGGATGACACAACTAAGGTTCACTCAAGAAAGCTAGATCACCTCTCGGTCTCACTAACAAACCCTAACTTACACTTAATTGATTTTAAGAACAAACTGAGAAACGAATTGCTAAAGTGTTCTAATGTCGACTCCTCTCGGTCTCACCGACACACGACCCTAATGGATACGAATACTATGCAACCAAGGATAGAGAACCATTTGGTTTAACTTAAACTAGATCAACTAATCGCTCACAAACCCAAACCAGACAAGAACCGAACCCGCTCTCGTGTGATCCTAACCTTAAAAAGTACAAGATATGAGACGACCTTACTTCCTATCACCACTCGGTCTCTAAGAAGGTGCCTACCCGCTGAATTCAATCAATTAACACACCCAACTAATCCCTACGGTTGTACACCCCGCAAACAATCTCTAAACACAAAGTAAAGAGTCAAACAAGCAACAATCAATCAAAACTAATTCAATCAATCAAAGCAAGGGGTTTATGAGTATAATTAATAAAATCACAGCCACTAAACACAACCTAATTCAATATTAAACCAAACTTTCATCAACAATTCAAGTCATGATAATCAACAATCCATATTACTCATTAAAACCTAATAATAATCATCTAACCTAGGTAGAACTAAGAAGATTAGCCACTCATGATTTTTGGACAGCAGGTATACATCAATTTAAACACCATATTAATCATCACAAACATCATTAAAATCATTCAACAATCTATGATAATCAATAACAACTCAAACCCTAACTCAATTGCAAAATAAATCAACTTTAAAGTTCGAAATCAAAGAGTTATGAATACTAACAAGAACACAAGGTTTATGAATATTATACTCAAGATTAGGGCTGAGTTTTATGATGAAAATTAATCCTATCTGCTGTCCAAAGTCTCCTTTAGTTTCCTTTTTTTTCACTTGGTCACCCAATATGCAAAGACGACTTTCTTTTAACCCTAGAAGCTGTCGAACGGAAGTTTTATGGCTGGTTGCTGCTGATTTCGGGATTTTGGGGCTGTTAGGGTTCTTTTCTTGTTAATTAACTTAATATATTATCATGTAAGGCTTTAATCTTGTGGGCTTGGGTCGGGCCTTGAGTTTTAGTCTTCAAAATTGATCAAAAAGGCCCCTAGAGTCTTTAAACTTTACTCTTTTTTCCATTAAAACTCGAAACCTACAAGTAATCAATCCAACTTTGTAAAATTAAGCAAAAACAAGCTAAGACTCTTAATAATTAAACTAATAAAGTACTTAAAACATGATAAAACGGTAAGGAAAGTAAGTGTGTTTTACAACACATCAGTTGTCCAACAACACGTTCAACAACCGCCAGTTATACAACAAGCTCAACAACAACCATCGGTTGTTGTTAATCAAGTTCAACCGCCACCGATTATTCAACAACCGCAAGGGCAACCTCAAGATCAACAATTCCAACCGCAAATGCACCGACCACAGTTTCAACAACAATTTGCGCAGCCAAGGCCCGTTTATAGGCAAATAGGTCAACCAAGAGTACCAATGGGGGTACCAAGAAGACATGCAAGAGAGATGGTAAGGGGGATTGAAGCCCATTTCCGACACATAATTACTAATAATCCGTCTCCTGTGGTTATCCCTCACAATCAACAAGGGAGGACATTTGAAGTAAGAAACAATTCCCTTCAAAGTCTTCCGAAGTATAAGGGTCTAGCAACGGAGGAACCTTACTTCCACTTGGAGGCATATGACTCCATTTACAACACAAGTAGGGGTCAAGGTTTTACATCGGATGAGGTTAAGTTGGTTCTATTTCAGTTTTCATTGGAAGACAAGGCAAAGAGATGGTTTTACACTTTGCCTTCCGCGTCTATTTATACTTGGGCCGAAATGCAACAAAGATTTTTGGAAGAATTCTATACGGCCCAAAACACCAACGATGCAAGAAGTTTGAGAACCTTCCAACAACAATCGGGGGAAATGTTTAATGAAGCGTTCAAGAGGTTTAACATGATGATTAAAAATTGTCCTCATCATGGTATTTCTCTTTGGGAGTTATTAAACGCTTTTCATGAAGGGTTGAGTATGGAGGATGAACAAGATTTGAGGTCAATCATGAATGGTACATTTGGTACCAATTATGAACAAGATGATTGGGCATATTTGGAATAAATGGCGGTTACTTCAAAGAGAAAGGCCCAAACCGGACGAAGAGCAAGACCGGCGATTGGTAGACCTCAAGTGCAAGCCGTGGAAGAAGGAAATGTATAAACCACTAATCAGGTAATTAATGTTTGTACAAATTGTCACT
The DNA here is from genome assembly GCF_021521415.1 of Bidens hawaiensis. Taxonomy (NCBI): domain Eukaryota; kingdom Viridiplantae; phylum Streptophyta; class Magnoliopsida; order Asterales; family Asteraceae; genus Bidens; species Bidens hawaiensis. The sequence goes on along the minus strand of NW_027492102.1, from coordinate 36,698 downwards.
AGTTGGGTCATGCTTCAGAGGTATGTACGGTAGGTCAAGCACTGTAGGTTCCCTGGACGGATCACACGAGATATCCCGATATACACAGGTGCGGAATCCCTGTGTAGATCGTTACGGACGTAGAACACAAACACACAAACACACGAATACGATACGAACAAACTCACGTTATATTAATAACTCAACACGTGATACTTACAGACTCTCGACCTCACGTCACTTGACTCACTGAATTACACGTACTTAAAACACATTAAAACTGACTAAAACGATAATCCGTAACCTATATAAATACACGACAACTTCGCCTCAGGCGAAGTCGTCCATAACTTCGCTCGTTCAACAAGTTCGCCTAGGCGAACTTGTCAACAACTTCGCTTGGTTAACAAGTTCGCCTAGGCGAACTTGTCAACAACTTCGCTTTAAACAAACAAATACATAAACAATATTACAGACTCGATTACAGACACTAGACATATGAACTACTGACATTTATGCACCAACAGACTCCCCCTTGGCAGTAGCTTCATATCTTGATCTTTCAGCTCTTATCTCGTAATCCTGTAACTTCAAGCGTGCACTCCTTCTCTAACACACACCGATACAACCCTTTGATATTTCCTTGCTTCATCCTTCCAAGCAGGAATATAAAAGATCTTTTTCTCGTTAAGCATCTTCAGATCAGCTTGCGATAAGTTAACAAGATGCATCGGATCGTAAACTCTAAGGATCTCTTGTTCATCCTCATCTTCCATCACTGCCTCCGCTGTCTCACAATCAACGAACCACCACTTTAGGTCTTTGAGCACATCCTTGGGCATAAGCTTCATCGGTACTTCTTTAAGGCACCGGATTGGTTTATACTTCATAACCATCCAAGGCTTTCCATCAGCTCTCAAACCTCTATCCTTGTCTTCAACAAGTTTCCCTTTCTGTGGTTTCAGCAGCTCAAACTTCTTTTCCTTTATGCTCTCTTTCCATACAATTTTCCCTATGACTCTAGCCATATTATCGTCACTTCGATTGATCAACCCCAATCTGGCTAAGTCTTTAACCTCACACTCAGGCAGTGTGTTTAACGATCTCAACATTCTTCTAAGGTACTGAACTCCATCATATCGTTTAATCACGAAGAGCCGCAACTGCTCATCATAAATCCAGCATATAATCCCTTTCTTTGCTTCAGCATAGCCCTTAATGTTGTAACTCTTTTTGAACATGGTAGGGACTGCCGGTTTCTTTGTTTTGATGAACCATTGAGCATATCCTTCCTTCCACCTCGGTTGCTCTTCCCATTCAGTATCTTCAACTTCCGTCTGATCACCCATATCGGCCTTCTCAACCTCTGGAATGTCATGTTCGACGTTTTCCTCTACTATCTCTCCTTCCTCGATCTCATTCTCAATCTCAATCTGCTCACCGATCTTCTCAATCACATCACTCGGCAGCACATCTTCATCAAACAACACATCGTCACTGAACATATCATCGTCAAGTTCTTTCAACGCATCAATCACGTCATCATCAACCAACACCACATCATCACCACCAGAACCACCAGCCGCGTCGGCAGACTCCCCCTCAGCTGTGGAAGTACCAAGAGCTTGAGAAGTTCTTGGCAGCTCACCACCTGCATCTTTCGATGCATTGGGATCATCGTCTCTGTCGTTTCTCTTCTTCGTCCTTAGCTCGTCGCCCTTACAGCTCATCTCCCCCTGAGATGCCAAGAACTCCTTCAAGGCATCGATAATTTTCCCATGCTCAACCAGGAGGGATGACTGTAGTTGATTTGCTTCCACTAGGCGTTGAATAGTCTTCGATTTCTCTGCCACGATCCGCTCTAGTGAAGTTATTCTCTCTGAGTCTGACATAGGCGTAGGCGAGACATCAGAAGCAGGCGTAACCGCAGGTGGTACCATACCTGATAACCCTGCAGTAGTGACGACCGTTGACTCTACAAATCGTGCAGCTACCACCGACTGAGTAAGCGTTGGAGGTGGTAGAGACACAATCTCCGGAGTCGACGTCTGGATGGTAGTGGTGGATGGAATGCCAGCAGATGATGTAGCCACCACGGGAACATTCGCAGCGCTTGTACTTGTAACCTGTATAGAAGTAGGAACGATAGACATACCAGACAGTGAGGCCGGAGCAAAACGTACCATCCTTGAAGTCTCTCCAGCTCCCATACCTGCACCTGTCCTTTCCCGTCTTGATCGTCTTATCAGCTTATGTATATCTTCTTCCTCTTCTAAGTCATCATCATCCTCCGTTCTCTTTCTCTTCCCTAACGTTCTCTCTCGATACACCATCAACCGTCTCCCCTCATTCATGATCTCATCCAAATCTGAGTCAGCCATCGATGTAGCTGCTCTAGTAGCACTCACACCCGAACCCTATGCAGCAGAGACCTGCACCTCTTCAACTTGATCCATATCGAAATAACCTTGACCTCCAAAGACAGCATCAAGATCTATATCCTCTGCAGCCGACACAACAGGCACAGCAGATGCAGCTTGAGTTGCTCTTGCCTGTTGCGGTTGAGGATCTCTGAACTCGTCCCCACCAGCAGGAACATACTCTGGGTTGATTAAAAACCCAAACAGTGGAGTATGCCTTGGACGACGTTCAGGGTTGCTCCTCGCACTCGAAGTGCGGCATTGAGCAAAGATATGTTTGCTCACAGATTCCACGTATCTGATCGGTCTTCGCTGAGGTAAATTCGGAGCCACATGGTTCAATATCATCTGGATGAAACGTGGATACATAATGAACCGCTCCCGAGCCATTGCCCTTCTCTGTCTATCAATCTCGTAAAAGACCATCTGACTAAAACTATAGCGTTTATTGTAAGTCAGTGCAGTCATTGCGGACTGCATGGTCGCACCCATACCGTCAGTGCCCGCCTTCCTTCCTGACATGCAAACTATCATGACGTGCATAAGGAAGCGCCACTGACCAAGCAGAAAACCCTTCCGTCTCTGTGAATCGCCTAATGGACCAGAATAGCCCATTCGGAGAAACGCTCCATCACGAAACGGAGCCACAAACTCAGTTGGGTCGTCCCTCGTCTCTTCTCCAAACCGTAACGCCACCCGAATCTGTTCAGAATTGAACTGAACCTGTTGATTGTTCACAGTCGCTCGCATGACCGGGGGCTCAACACGACAGTTGTATTCTACCGTCTGCCAAAAGTCTTCGATATTTGGTAGAGATATCGGCAGAGTGTTCGTGATAGCATGAAAAATCCTCGAGCGTATGAGGAAAGTAATAATCTCGCGGTAATCCTCAACGCCGCTCGCTTCCGGGTCAAGGGTGATGTACATATTGTGACCCGGGAAAAATTGACGTTGGTTATCACCATCGTCTCCTCCTGCACCTCCAGCACCAGCTACTGCAGCCATATCTGCAACAAACGAACCAAGTTAGATAAACGTTAATGAATAACGCAAGTTCGCTGGTTACCATGAGCGAAGTTGTGATAACCTCTGTATAGGCGAAGTTAAAGATGAGGCGAAGTTGGGAACAACTTCGCTTCAGCTTTAAGTTCGTCTAATTAATATTAAGTAAAAATGATCTAGGCGAAGTTAATGTTAACTTCGCCTCATCACAACATCGCCTCAGGCGAATTTAAGTTTCAGGCGAAGTTACTGATAACTTCGCCTCAGGCGAACTTAAGCTTCAGGCGAAGTTACGGATAACTTCGCCTAAACCCTAACTTCGCCTGAATCTGAAACGGCGACAGTAAGGTTAATCAAACATCGGAAAAATCTCGGATTTTGTTAAGTTTGAAGATCAAGGACCCCGAAAAACATGGTTTTAAGGTTATCTAGACGATCAAAGTGGATCTTAACACGTAAAAACAAGATTTGAAAAACGATTTTTAAATTCCGATGATCCGAGGTTTCGAAATCATTCTAAACGACCCCTCATAAGCATGAATGAACATAGAATATATGATAAATCGACATCTCGAACCTTGAACTTAATGAAATCTGGGAAAAATAACACGGAATCGAAATAAACAACAAGTTCGCCGGAAAAACAGTAAGTTCGCCGGATAAGTTCGCTGGTTTTTGAAAAGTGATGAACAGTTTTGACTGTTGAACATCCTTATATAGGGTCTGGGTTATACAGGCGAAGTTACGGATAACTTCGCCTAGGCAAAGTTATTCACAACTTCGCCTGTTTCACAACATCGCCTATATTTACAAAATCAACCCTTATAATTTGAACATTTTTCAATTTACTCTTTAAAACTTCCCGTTAAGAAATAAATGACATGATCAATTCTAAGTAACCAGTTAAAAAATCATAAAACTATCTAAGTACAAAAACTTAAAAAATTTAAAGTATAAGGGATCAAATTTCAGTCTAGTTAGGGACTACCACGTTTTAAGAAAAAATACGAACAGAAATCATACTAATTACGTGACTGTCACATAGATCCGTGTTTAGCTGTATTATGACATATAGAGACAGGTTGTAATCAGGTATAACTTAAAGTGGTTTTCATCGTTTCTGTGATACGAGTTAGGTTCGATTAAGCCTCAAAATTTAAGTGGGCAACAAGTTAAAAATTTTGATGCCTCCTATCTATCCTCAAAGCGTATTTGGCTTTCCCCAAGTCACCCCGAATTGACCTCGACCCATAGTGTCTGATTAAGTTGTAAGTATTCTTGATCTGCTTCCCGTTCTTCTCTCTTACTCAATGATTGTGAAGTCTTGATATTGTCATCTCTAATATGTTTCAATAACTCCAAATATTTTTTTTTTTTTTTTTTTATGAACTAACATAGACTTCAAAATAGAAATTAACTGCAAGTCCCGAATCTGGATCACTGCAGTATCTTGAGACGCTATCTTCACGGGAATCAGAACACTTACGGGCTCGTGTATGACTGGGTAATCGCTTTTCTGCCTATCATTCGGAAAGATATATATGAAGACATGCAAAACTCTTAAGGAGTTTCCACGTAAAATCAAGTAAATTTAGTTTGTATCACATCTACTTTTACGCACCATAAAAAGTTACCATGACATACAATGACTGTCCTAAAGCCTTTTAAGCCTAATAACTTCACTAGTTAAGCACACAGAATCAGTATATCTATCATTTTCCAAGGTTGGATCAATTTTCTGTTAAACATAGCTAACGAACTTCTTACGAAGTAACAGACTTGAAAAATAATTTCATTTCCCATTTCTTTCAAAATTTTAAAATTAATCGCCCCGACCAAAACAAATTCTTCAGGTAAACGGCTATCCCGAAGATCCAATGAATCAGCTGGACCGACCACATACTAGTATGTGTCCTTCTAACTAAGTAGGATCGACTAATTTTAAGCGAAAGAATGAAAAACTCATCATAAACCGCCCCCGGTCACTATCAGTAATCTGGTTAATGGCTATCCTCAAAATCTACAAGTAGAAAATGAGGACCAAAACATATCCGAAGACATGTCCTTCAAACTCATGTAACCGACATATTTTTAAGCGATTAGTGACGTTTTTTTTTTTTTTTTTTTTTTTAAATAACAAGAAAAGCATGGTTACTCGGGATTGATCATCCCATTCAGTTCAATAAGGTTTTGAAATCTGGATTTGTCAAACGCTTTAGTATATAAATCAGCGAAATTATCAAGCGTATCCACCTTTTCAAGCACAATCAATTTCTTCTCAGCATAATCCCGTATAAAATGATGACGTATGTCAATATGTTTAGTTTTACTATGTTTCACGGGATTGTTAGTTACTGAGATAGCAGCTGTGTTATCAATGCAAATAGGAGTAAGTAAAAAATTCAGACCATAGTCGCGCAACTGTTGTTGAATCCAAAGAACCTGAGAGCAGCAGTTGGATGCTGCCATGTATTCTGCCTCACAGGTTGAAATTGCGACTGAAGTCTGCTTCTTGCATTGCCACGACACCAATCTGCCACCAAGAAACTGACATCCTCCAGTTGTTGACTTCCGACTCTGATTGCACCCTCCATAATCAGAATCTGTGTAAGCGACTAGCTCCAAGTCTCCTCCTCTCGGGTACCACAACCCCAGCTTCGGCTTGCCCTTGAGATACCGCAGTATCCTCTTTGCACCTTTCAAATGAGATTCTTTTGGATTTGCCTGAAAACGTGCACAAAGACAAACAGCAAACATTATATCAGGCCTAGATGCAGTTAAGTACATTAAAGAACCTATTATTGCCCGATATTGAGTTGGGTCCACATCTGCATCACCGTCTACTTCAGCACCCAATTTGTGATTGACGCAGATTGGAGTATCATATGGAGAACTGTCCTCCATTTTGAAGCGCTTGAGCACATCATGAACATACTTCGTCTGATGAATGAACATCCCGTCCTTCTTCTGATCAACCTGCAATCCTAGAAAGAAAGTTAGTTCACCCATAGCACTCATTTCAAACCTTTTCTTCATGACGGCTTCAAACTCCTGACACATGGAGACTTTTGACGCAGCAAATATAATGTCATCCACGTAGACTTGTACCAGCAGGAAGTCGCTTCCATCTCTTTTGAAGAACAACGTGCTATCAATTTTCCCTCTTTCAAAACCATTCTCGAGCAAGTAATCCGATAAAGTTGAATACCAGGCACGAGGTGCCTGATGTAATCCATACAACGCCTTGCTCAACCTGTACACGTGATCTGGAAAGTCTGGGTCAGGAAAACCCGGAGGTTGCTCAACATACACAACCTCATCAACTTTCCCATTCAAAAACGCACTCTTCACATCTAGCTGAAACACCTTCATCTTTTCATAAGCAGCAAACGCTAAAAACAATCTTATGGCTTCCAACCTGGCGACAGGAGCGAACACTTCGTTATAATCAATCCCCTCTTGTTGATTAAAACCTTTAACGACTAGCCTCGCCTTGTTTCTTATAATAATCCCCTTATCATCTCTCTTGCACTTAAACACCCATTTTGTGCCTATCGCATGCACATTCTTTGGTTTCTCAATCAAAGTCCAAACTTCCATCTTCTCGAATTGAGCCAACTCTTCTTGCATGGCATCGACCCACGAGCTGTCCTTTAAAGCCATTTGATAATTCTTCAGTTCAATCTGGCTTATAAAGCAGGTGTACAGGCATTCATTGATTATTCCTGTCTCCTTAATGCTTGTATAAACACAGGTGTGCTCATTCAAGCTACTTCTTGTTTGTACACCGGAGGACACATCACCAATCACATTATCCAAAGGGTGATTTTTATGAATTCTCGTGATCGGAACAGAACCGACATGCAAATTATCTTCCAAATTAGAAGAGATCTCGTCAATGGTTGTTTCTGGCTGAGAGTGAAAAGGATTGATAAATTCTTCTTCAGCTGAGGCAGCAGGGGTACCGATAGTGTTTGATGAGGAAGGTTGACATTTATCAATCAGCTGTCTTTGCAATAGATTTTCTTCCTCATCGAGTATCATCTTCGTCGCAACTCTTTCTTCTTCTTCAGAAATTTCCAAATCCGGTATGTTAAACGACTTAAAAAGCTTAACATAGTCGAAAAGCTCAGCAGGTCTATTGCTTGGTTTTGGCGGTTGGTAACTTGTGATGTCGGTGTTACACACCACCTCCACCTTGCAAGTCGAAGTATTGAAGACACGTCTGTTGGGAGTACCAACAACATAACCGACTAATATTCCTTCATCGGCTACTTCGCCAAATTTAGAATTTGTCTTCAAGATCGAACAAGGGGACCCGAATGGTTCAAGACCACTCAAGTTGGGCTTCCTTCCATGCATAAGCTCGTAACACGTTTTACCAAGCCTCTTAACGGTTAACACTCTATTCAGAACATAGCAGGCTGTAGCAACTGCTTCAGCCCAGAACATCACAGGAAGCTTCGAATCTGCCAGCATAGTTCTGGCTCCTTCAATTAAAGTTCGGTTCTTCCTTTCAGCCACTCCATTCTGTTGCGGAGTATACGGAGCGCTGTATTGGTGTTCAATTCCTTTCTGAAGACAGAAGATCTCCATTTCAAAATTCTTGAACTCCGTTCCATTGTCACTCCTGATGAACTTCACTGTTTTACCCATGACATTCTCAACTTTGGTAATCAAATTCTTCACCATTTGAGCCGTCTCATCTTTCGATTTCAGAAAATATACCCACGAATATCGCGAGTAGTCATCAGTGATCACCAAGCAGTAAGAAGTACCTCCTAGACTTTTTACATTCACGGGACCGAAGAGATCCATGTGAAGCAGTTCTAGAGTACTGGCAATAGAGTTGACCTTCTTGGTGAGATGGGATTTCTTGTGTTGCTTTCCCTTCTTGCATGCAATACATTTGTCTTCAAAGTTAAAACTTTTTAAGGGAACGCCCATCACAAGTCCATTCTTGACAATGTGGTTCATCTTCCGAAGATGAATGTGCCCCATCCTCCTGTGCCACAGTTCGGATTCCGATTCCTTGCTTTCGTCATTAAACATGATTCTTCCGTGGCCATTTCAGTAGACCTCATATCCATTACATAAGTATTTGTATCACGAGGAGCTTTCATCACTATCCACTCGTCTGGTATCTGAAAACCAGGCTTCAACACGATAGCCTCATTCTTCGTGAAATGAACAGTGTATTCCTTATCACAAATCTGCGACACACTCAGCAGATTGTGCTTCAACTCTTCTACAAAGTTCACATTCTCAAGAGTCATTTTTCCATTGGACACCGTTCCTTTTCCAGTAATTCTGCCTCCACTTTCACCGGCAAAGCTAACTCTCGCTCCTTGAACAGGTTTTAAGTCGTGCAACAAGTATTTGTTACCCGTCATGTGCCGGGAACAGCCGCTATCTACAATCCAAAGACTGTGGGCAGCCCTGTTCAACTGTTCCTGCACAATAAAGCAAAGGATTAGAATCTAGGGACCCAAGACCAATTGGTCTTGGATCTATATATCCCGTACTTCTGCTTTCCAAAGTTAGCGTCTGGATAATTCCTGTCAGTCCTATTAGGAAATCTCCTTGGAAATTGAGTGTGATGCCTTCCAAACCTATGTATATTGAAAGTATTATATCTTGTGGTTTGGTTATTAGCATTGTTAAACTGAGGTTTGTTTCTGTGAAAACCTGAATTAGTTACATTTCGGAACTTTGAAGGGTTTTCATTTTTAGCAGTATTAAAATTCCCATTAGGCTTATGCTCAGTTTTAATAGGCCTCACACCTCTGAATTTCGGCGTCAGAGGGCAATCTGCAACAAGATGTCCTAACTTATTACACCTAAAACAACACCTATGCTCCATTTTCTTTTCAAAGGTTGTTTTGGATGTCGAGGCTGTGTTACCGGCCGTTCGTCTCACATAAGGTGGGACGTACGGGTTGAGTGGAGTACTCTTTTTATAGGTTTTATCTTTTTCTCCACCAGTGGGTAACACTACCTTCTCTTTTGTCTTACCCGATTCGGACAACTTATCCGAATCTGATGAGACTGGACTCGTAACAGAAATTTTCACACTTGAAACAGGCGAACTCGTTTCGCCACTACTAACACTTGGTTCTTTACTCGTAACCTTGATTGGAACTGTCTGAGGAACTTCAAAATCAACAGATTTCTGAACACTAGGGTTAAAAGTGTAATTGTGGTTATAAGGTGGTGGAACCTCGTGATAACCAATTCCTCCCCTCTTCGCAGAGGAATCTTGACCACTAACAAGGTGATCAAGAATAGCTGAGGAATTTCTGAACTGCTCAAGTTTTCGGTTCAGTTCCACCACTTTCACCTGGTGGTCAGCAATCTGCTTTTCTCGTTCAGCAATCAGTTTAGTCTTTTCTTCTAAAACCTCATAACTTAGATCAATTACTTCAATTTTTTCAGCAAGTTTTGTTTTTAAGCTTTTAACATCTTTTTCACACGCTTTTATTTTAACTTTGTAACTGTTTTCTCTTGCTTTCATAAAGTGATGATCTTCTTTAAGAGTATTAAATTCAGCATCTAAACGAACATACTGATCAGTTATGGTAGTAAGTTGCTCAGACAAATTATCACATTTAGTACAAATAGGTTTAGAACTTACCTCGGAGAGTTGGTCCTTGTTATCTGCCATGAAAGCTTTTTCCTTACCAGTAGCTTTCTCTTCTCCGGTAATCTTCTCACATTCTTCATTCTCAACCTTAGCCATATTTGCCTGCTCACTAGTTTCATTCGAATGCAGGTTCCAGTTGTATTCACCTGCTTCTCTGGACATCATGGCATTGACTTCTTTACTACTCCCAGTGTGCTGTGCAGACCGGCCTAGACCACGTTCAACTCGCTCGTTTCTGCACTCTTTGGCAAAGTTCTCGTTTTGTTGACAGTTATAGCACCTCACCTTAGACTTGTCGAACCCTGGCCTGCCACCAACAAACTTTCTCCCCGTCTTTCTCATAAACTTCTTCACTCTCCTCACTATCATGGCATCTGCCATTGTAAATCCATTTCCTCCAGATCATCAGCATCGATCTGGTCATAGTCTTCATCCAGCATCGCTGGATCAACAACCTTTCCTTGAATATAGTTTTCATATGAAGCAATAAACGAAGCATAGAGGCCAAACTGCTCTTCAGCAGATTTGACGCTCATTGGCATCTTAGAGTAATTATTGCTTGAGGAACTTGAAGATCCACTAATCTTGCTTGCTGTCTGTTGAGTACCACTTGATCCACCGGCTACAAAGCAAACATCCCCATTTGAGTTTACTAACACATGCCCCTCCTGTGAAGACTTGTCACAAGACTCGCCCTTCGAGTAGTAGGCGGCAGAATCAGTCTTTGAACTTGAATTTGAGTTTACTTTAGCACCGTGCATGCCTGGATCTTGAACCTGATCCATAGATGTTTCTTTTCTTACCATATTAAGCTCAAAAGTTCTGAGCTTGTTGACAGTGGTTTCAAGATCATAAGTAGGGAAGTCCTTGTCTTCCCTCATCAGCACAGTATACATCTCCCATTTTGGTGGGAGGGCATCGAGAAGCTTTTCCACAATCTCTTCTTCTCGGTAGGAAATGGAGTAGTTACTCAATTCAGTCATTAGATGATAATATCGAGTGATAATATCATCAAGAGATTCGTTCTTCAAGTACTTAAAGACTGAAAATTGAGTTTTGAGCAACTTTATCTTTGACGCCCGAATACCTACATTCCCTTCAAATCTGTTCTCAAGAGCTTCCCAAAGCTCTCTAGCTGATGTATACTTTCTGAACGTATGGAGGATCTCTTGTGGAAGAGCCATTGTGATTGCAGCATGAGCCTTGCTTTCGGCTTCATACATCTTTTTATCCTCCTCTTCCATTTTACTGTATTTCTTGATTTGGTCTCGACCCTCATACTCCATGACTAGTGGAATATATCCATCTTGGATGCATACCCACATTTTCGCATCCTGGTACTTAACGTATTGTATGAACCGATCCTTCCACGCAACAAAATCAGTTCCCTTCAGCAACCTTGGGGCCTTTGTAGCTGACCCCGCTTCAACTTCCATATTTACAAGCTCCGAAATGTTGATCGACGACATTCTTCTTGAAGACTAAGAAACCCGAAAAATTCTGAGTAGGCGAAGTTAAAAAATTTCCTCTGAACAGTACTGTAGGCGAAGTTAAGGATAACTTCGCTTAAGTAATAACTTCGCTGGATCTTTCTTAAATTCGCGTGACTGGGCGAAGTTGAGAATAACTTCGCTTAGGGTAAGCGAACTTAGAAAGTAGGCGAACTTGAAGAAAAATTCGCTGAGCTAGGCGAACTTGATGAGAACTTCGCTGAGTTAGGCGAAGTTGAGGAGGTAGGCGAAGTTGTAGATAACTTCGCTTCTCCTTATATCTTCGCTGAAACCCTACATATCCTGACGGCAACTTCGCCTGATGAACAGCAACTTCGCCTGACGAACTTAAACTTTCTGCAGATCTGAAAATCGGATTTTAACGACGTTTTTAACGGTTTAAAGGCTTGAACACACTGGTAGGAGGCTAGAATGAGCAAAAACACCAAAAACTCGTCCCATGAATAGTCGAAACGGGACAAATTCTACACCCGCGTGAATATCCCGAACCACACAATCGAGCAAATGCTCTGATACCAATTGTAGGTTCCCTGGACGGATCACACGAGATATCCCGATATACACAGGTGCGGAATCCCTGTGTAGATCGTTACGGACGTAGAACACAAACACACGAACACACGAATACGATACGAACAAACTCACGTTATATTAATAACTCAACACGTGATACTTACAGACTCTCGACCTCACGTCACTTGACTCACTGAATTACACGTACTTAAAACACATTAAAACTGACTAAAACGATAATCCGTAACCTATATAAATACACGACAACTTCGCCTCAGGCGAAGTCGTCCATAACTTCGCTCGTTCAACAAGTTCGCCTAGGCGAACTTGTCACCAACTTCGCTTGGTTAACAAGTTCCCCTAGGCGAACTTGTCAACAACTTCGCTTTAAACAAACAAATACATAAACAATATTACACACTCGATTACAGACACTAGACATATGAACTACTGACATTTATGCACCAACAAGCACCGGTGGAAGAGGTGAATGGACTTCAAGGGGGGAGGTGGTAGGAATTACAATATGAACTCCAACACCTACCACCCCGGGTTAAGAAATCACCCAAATTTTCGATATGGAAACCCGGCCACACAATCTAACCCGAAGTTTCAAGGAAATTAAGGCAATTATGTTCCTCTCCAACAATATAATAACCAAGGTAATTTTCATGGCGGGAACAATCAAGGGTTTCAAGGTCAAGGGGGTGGCGGTCAAAGCGGGTCAACAGGTCAAAGTTCATCGAGTGGGAATGAAGTGATGGAGATGCTCAAAGTGATTCAACAAGACATGCAACGAAGAAATCAACTCGATGAAATTCGCATGCAAAATGTTGAAGTTAGAGATAAAGCCATCCAATCGTTGACCATACAAATGGGTCAACTCGCAACTGAAGTGTCAGACTTGAAGAAGAATAAAGGTCAATTGCCAAGCGACACAAAGGTAAATCCTTCTCATAACTCTTCTCGTAATGTTCCTATGAACCACGTTAGTGTTTTAAGAAGTGGTAAAGAATATAAAAAGGATTTATCACCGCGTGTGGTTGATGGGGAAGTTGAGGATATTACGGGTAATGAAAGTGATGATGAAATTGTAACAAATAAACCCACTAAACATGTCACTTTTGAAAAACCGTTACAAAATCCGAGTCAAACTTCGAATTTAAATGATAAAAATAAGGAAGTGGAACCAATTGCGGTCCCATTTCCCTCGGCTTTACTCGAACCGGGTAAGAAAAACATCATTTCTAGAAGGGGTCCTCAAAAAGAAGAGATGTGGGAAGTTTTTAAGCAAGTAAAGGTAAATTTACCTTTACTTGAGGCAATAAAACAAGTGCCCGCGTATGCTAAATTTTTAAAAGATCTATGCACTCAAAAGAGGCAACAAAAAGTCCCTAAACGAGTGGATTTAACTGAGCGGGTAAGTGCGGTTTTAAAAGGAGATCTTCCTCCTAAGCTTCAAGATCCGGGAATGCCCTTATTTAATATTCAAGTGGGCGATTTTCAAATGTCTAGGGCGTTACTAGATCTTGGGGCCGGAGTAAGCATTCTCCCAGGGGGTTTATATAACCAATATGACTTTGGTCCTTTAAAACGTGTTGAGACCACGGTTGTATTGGTGGATTTGTCTCATAAATTTCCCCGTGGAATCGTGCGGGATGTTATTGTGAAAGTGGAGGATTTTTACTATCATGTGGACTTTTTGGTGTTAGACTATTCTTCGGGTGACCCAAGTCAACAACAAAATGTTATCTTAGGTCGACCATTTTTGAACACTGCTCATGCAATCATTGATTGCAGATTCGGTACCGTTGACATGGCGTTTGGTAATCGTAAAATGCGCCTTAATGGTTTTACTAACGTTTCTAATTCTTTGAGTGGTGAAGAATGTTTTATGGCTGATTTGGTGGACCATTGTATTCCTCATGAATAGCACGGTTGGAGCGGTATTGGGTCAACGAGTGGAGAAAAAGCCGGTGGTAATATATTATGCAAGCAAAACTTTATCCGAGGCGCAATTAAATTACATCACTACCGAAAAATAGTTACTTGAGGTGGTGTACGCCTTGGATAAATTTCGGTCGTATATTTTGGGAAGTAAAGTTGTGGTGTACTCGGATCATAGTGCGGTCAGGTATTTGATGGAAAAGAAAGACGCGAAAACGCGTTTGATTCGATGGGTGTTATTGTTGCAAGAATTCGATCTTGAAATCCGGGACAAGAAAGGTTGTGAGAATGTAGTGGCGGATCACTTGTCTCGGATTCCACTTGAATGTATTGATGATTCGATAGAGATAAACGAGTGGTTTCCCGATGAACAACTGTTACCCGTATCGACCGCTCCGTGGTATGCTCATTTTGTGAATTATTTAGCCAGGGGATCTATTCCAAGTCATTGGGTGAAGAAAAGAAGACAACGGTTCATGGCCCAAGTGAAACAATATATATGGGATGAATCGTATTTGTTCAAGATTGGTTCGGATCAAGTGATAAGGAGATGCATTCCCGATTCCGAGGTGTGGGAGGTTTTGACTCATGCACATGCATCGGCGTGCGGAGGTCATTTTAGCGGTCAAAAGACGGGTTAACGGGTGCTCCAATGTGGGTTTTATTGTGCCACCATTTTAAAGATGTAAGTGAGTATGCCCGACATTGTTTGAATTGCCAAAAGTTGGGTAGTATCACGAAACGGGATGAAATGTCATTGCAACCGATTTTGGTGTTAGAGATTTTCGATGTATGGGGAATTGACTTTATGGGCCCGTTTCCAAACTCGAATGGATTTTTATATATCTTGGTTGCGGTTGATTATGTGTCCAAGTGGGTAGAAGCGGTAGCAACAAGAACCAATGACCATTCGGTAGTTTGCAAATTCGTTCAATCCAATATCTTTGCTCGATTTGGCATTCTGCGAGTTATTATTAGTGATGGTGGGTCGCATTTCAAAAATTTCAACTTTGGAATGCTTTTAAAAAGATATAATGTGAATCACCGAATTGCTACTCCTTATCATCCGCAAACGAGTGGACAAGTTGAAGTGTCCAATCGCCAAATTAAAGAAATCTTGATGAAGACGGTGCGGGTCGATAGGAAGGATTGGTCTTCTAAGTTAAATGATGCGCTGTGGGAGTATTGGACCGCCTACAAAACTCCTATTGGCACAAATCCTTATCGGTTAGTTTATGGTAAAGGGTGTCATTTACCAATGGAGTTGGCACATAGGGCGTTTTGGGCAATCAAGAATGTTAACGCGGACTATAAGGAAGCGGGTGAATTGAGAAAGTTGAAGTTGAATGAGATTGAGGAAATCCGGGATGAAGCGTATGAATGTGCTTTCGCATACATAGACAAACTAAAAAAGGTTCATGTTGCAAACTTGAAAAAACGAACTTTTGAAGTGGGTCAAAAGGTGTGGTTGTATAATTCAAGGTTAAAGTTATTTCCGGGTAAGTTAAAGAGCAAGTGGATGGGCCCATATATCATCACAAGAGTGGGCCAATTTGGTGATGTGGAGATCGAAGATGTTCAAGAGCAAACAAAACAAGTGGTTAACGGTCAAAGACTGAAACCGTATTTGGAAGGAAAGGACATCAATATGCTCGATGTGGACCGGGTGAGTTACTTGTTACACTCACCGGAAGAGGAAACAAATTAAGAGGCCAAGGTATGTTGTATATTTTAGTTTAGGTTAATATAGTTTTTCTTAAGTTTGGTTTTAAAAATTACCGTTCTCGTCTTAAGTAAGTTCGACTCAAGTGTGGGAAATTTTAACGATTTTCTTTACCGTGTTGGGGACAACTCGGATTTTTCACAAGGGGTGGGTAATTTTTGAAATTTTGGTTTTTGTAGGTTTTCGTTTTGTAATTCTATTTCGTTTAAAAAAATTAAAAAAAATTGAAAACCTACAAGTACCACCGTAGCCTACGGTACCCACCGTAAGCTACGGTGGGGAGTAAAAACTTTACGCTGGCTAGAGTCTGTTGTACGGTAGGTTTTTGTGAACCAGAGCCACCGTAGCTTACGGTGGACCCTAGAGCTGGGCGACGAAGTTTGTATTAGTATATAAAAAAATTTACAATTAATATACACCACATACGGGTTTTAGATCATTCACCACATATTTCACCAACATCATCTTCTTCATCTCCAAACCTTCAAAACCCTAACTCTTCAATCTACCTTAACTTTCTCATCTCTCAACAAAATTTATCGATTTTTGGGTCTACATTGTCTAGAATTTCACAAGGGTTTCAATTTTACCATTGTATTTGTGAGAATCTCTCGTTTTGGTGGTCGATTTTGGACAATCAAATCCGAAAATTTTTGGGTTTTGGTATATTTTGAAGCTTTGTTCATCTTCATCTTCTACAACACCAAGGTATGTAATCTATTGTCATTCTTGATGGTGTATTGCAATGGAATTGTAAGTGGTTCATAATTGTTAATATCCACACTTTCTTGAATTTTTGAATTTGTGAATAATGAGTTTGAATGGGTTATGGTTGAAGAAGATTAGCATGAATTGGAACACAATTATGGGAAAATTATTGGTTACATAGGGGACATAATGCTAAAATTTTTGAAAAATTGAATCATATGTCTAAGTAGCATCTTCAATCATAATGTTAAGCAAGTGTGGGGATGTTTAAGGTTGAAAAGTGAATAACTTGTTTT
Source organism: Bidens hawaiensis (assembly GCF_021521415.1). NCBI lineage: Eukaryota > Viridiplantae > Streptophyta > Magnoliopsida > Asterales > Asteraceae > Bidens > Bidens hawaiensis. The sequence goes on along the minus strand of NW_027492102.1, from coordinate 19,956 downwards.
TTTTGTTGTTGTTTGTGTGTTCGCAATGGGTCGAAAAGGGAAAGAACCGGTTGCCTCGTCAAGCAAACAGGCTGAACAACCAAAGAGAAGAAGACTGGTACTTCAAGCAGAGATGGAAGAAGAGGAAGAAGATCAAATAAGGGAAAAGCCAATTTGAAGGTCAGGGTCTTTAGCAGATCAACCTCAAGAATGGCAAGCGGAGCTCTTCCATGATCAAATGAACGCGTTGACGCAGCGAACTGATGCGTTTATTTTTGAAAAAGAAGTTAGAGAAGAGGATTTTGGGCCATTTGGGGTTACCGAAAATTCAGAGCATTGGGTTGGGAAGTAGCCTTAAAGTGTTAGGACAACGAATCAACTAACTTATTTGATTTAGAGGTTCAAGAATGGGTAGCTACCTTGTGACGAGTTACAGGTAACCATCCATCAAAGGATAGGTTAATTGGTACGGTAAATGGGGTTCAAGTGGAAATGTCGTTTGATAGTTTGAGAAGGGTAGCAAAATTTGATAGTAAACTGCAGAACCAGTATATGTTTCCAAGTTTGGATGACTTGTATTTGGCCCCCGAGAAGCACCCGATGTGGAACACCATGTTAGATGATCTGTTTTTGCCCGGGACATACGCCGGAAAATTGTACCGAAAAAATCTGAGAATGGAAGCAAAATTGATGTTAATAATAAGCATCAATAACATCATCTCGCGTCGGGGTGATAGGGTTGAGGTACGATATCCTGAAGTTCCAATATTATACACAATTTTGCATGGATCACCGCTTCTTTCATATCGTTTCTTAGTAAAGAGTAACATATGGATAAGCCGAAACAGTGTGGATAGAAAAATCATACCTCACTGCCGATTGATCACTGCATTGTTAAAGAAGTACGGGGCAATTGGTGTAGGTGATAAAGGGTCTTACAAAAAGTTCAAACCTTTCGATATTGAACATTTGGGGTCGGGTTGGGTATATTCCCAATCCGAACGGTACCATAAATTGAAGAGTGATGGGAGAAGATGGAGAGTTTTGAAGGAAGATGCAAGACCATTGAATGCGGGTGAAGCGGATGACTCGGAAAGTGAAGATGAGGTAAGTGGTGATGAGACGTATCAAGATAATCCAAGTGTAGTTCACATGGACACGGATCAAGCGGGACCGAGTTGGGATGGAAGGCAAGCGGGTACGCAATCGGGTTATGTGGGAAGTGCATTTGACTATGCACAAAGGCCGTATGAATCGAATTGGGCTTATCAAGGAACGATGCAAGAGGTGGTAGAAAGACAAAGACCGCCTACGTTTGGGAATTGGCTCGAATCTTCCCCAACCATCTTTGATCAACAAACCTTCATATGCCTTTGAGAATGACATGAACAACCGATACCGTGATGATCGTCAGCGACGGATGCATGATGCGTAGCATGCGGGACAGCCGGTAGTGGCCGACCCGCCATATGTGGATTACACCACTTTGCCACCGTATGATGGTAGTGTGTCATACCCTACACCACCATTGCATCATTCCATGTGGGTGGATCCCAATAAAGGTTCAAGTCAAGGCACCTCGCGACAACAAGGAGGTGAGCAAGGTGGTGATGATCAAGATGCATTTGGATTTGGTGAGTTCAACAATGTGATGACGTCCATTTTCGGGCCGGCCCGACCACCCTACTTCTGATGGAATCTCGTGTTACCAGGTGAACATCATTTTGTATATTATTGTATAAGTTATCTTTTGTGTTTTTATTTATTTTGGGTGGATGGGTGGTGGACAAAATACTTTTGATTAAGTATTATGGGTTGTTTTGAAAAGAGGGTTGTGTTTTTTTTAAGTAGTTTGTTTTATTTTTCTCAAAACCGTACATTGGGGACAATGTATCCCAAGTGTGGGGATGAGGAAATTTTCGTTGGTTTTGAAAAATTTCGAAAAAAAAATAAAATAAAAAAATTAAATCAAAGAAAAAATTAAAAAATCAGAAAAAACTTTAAAAAAATTTTTTAATGAAACCGAAAAGTGGTAAGATGGCGGGATGAAGTTTTGGTCCCTTTTCATGGTCACAATTCCCTAAATAACATGTGCCTAGTTGTTTTAAAAAAAGGAGATTATGTAGTTTTCTAACCAAGGTTAGCTTTCGGTGTAATAACTTGCATAACATGTTCGTTTACACTTGAAAATTAAGAAAGTATTGGTTGGTGAGACGGTTGATATTCTCCGATAGAACTTGTACAATTAGTGCATTTCGAGATCTTAGCTTGGCAGGAATGCAAAAGTAATAGAGGCACTTAGGTTAAGCCTCGTCTGGATGAGCGAGATTGTGGGTTTTGAGGGGTTGGGGCCTCATACATTATACATATGAGGATGGTTATGTGACGGGTGGGGGGTTGGTTCCTTTAGAAAACCTTATTGGTCCTATTCTTTTATTTGATCAACCCCAGTGTTATATTGCGAAACGATACGACTTAATAGGTTTCTATGTAATTATTTTAGTGTTTATCAGTTAGATATGTGAAGCATTATGTTTATCATGCTGGTATTTAATGTTCAAGTATTATATTATTTCATTGAAAAAAAAATTTTGTATTAGAGTTGCAATGTTTATGTATGCATAGTTCAAAGTATTATTTATTGAGTGAACAAAAAAAGAAAAGAAAAAGAGAAGTTAGTGATGTTTATAGTTATTTGTTTCTTTGTTTTCTTAGTTTGTTTGTAATAAGTCGGATCGGGTCGCTTAAGCTACTTTCAATATTCCCTTCCATACCCTTACACTTGGCCCCATTACAACCCGTTTTAAGACCATCTTGATTTGTATTCATGTCAAATGCATTTACATAGGTGGAGATTTGATGATTGTACAAGCGTATGCGAGGAGAATTGATTAAATATGAAATGTACGGATGATCCCCAAGGAAAGGTTATCGTGTAAATGTGTGTTATGTATAGGTAAAAGCCGAAAGCATGTTAGTTTTGGTTAGAAATCTTCGGTTTAAATGGAACATCAAGTGAACTAGTGCACCAGATAAAAACAAGGGAATAGGGTATGACATAGGACCGTAACTGAACAGGATTTGTGGTAAGATTGGTGGATACAAGTTGAATGTAATAGAAAGTTTGTGTTGAGATGTTGCTTGAGGGCAAGCAACATGTAAGTGTGGGAATGTGAAGGGTGGTCCATGGGACAACCCTTAATTGGTTTAAGTTCATTAATATTCATGCGTTTAATCTGTTTATTTTGTTGAATTACATAACTACGTTTACTCGTGTAATGGCAGGTATGATAAGATAGATGATGGAATTACGTGGGCGAAAACGTGAAGAAAATGGACTTGGAACGAAGAAGTTATGACGAAAAGAAGGAAGATATGTTAAAGACCACTGTAGCTTACGGTACCCATCGTAAGCTACGGTGGGGGCTGGAGAATTATAGCTGCCGTAAGGCAGTTTGCGGCCACCGTAGGATTTTTAAAGCTACCGTAAGCTACGGTAGCCACCGTAGCTTACGGTGGACACATCGCTGCAATTCGTAACTGCCATATAACATGTGTTTTTGGACGGCTTTTCATATCTTTTTCACATCTTCTCATCTAGAGACGACCTAAGGGCGATTTTGAGAGATTATTAATCAATTGTGAGTGTGGTAACCATTAAACACTTGTTTTTCATTCGTATTACTGATATAATCGAAGGGATGACGAACCGGATCATGCTTGGCTAAATTCTTTTGTGTTTTCCCTCGGATTGTAAGGTTTATCATGTTTGTTTGGTTAAATGTTTAGACAATTTCTGAGATAATATTTGATATTATTGATTTCATTATTTTGGTGTTTATGTATTGGTTGATAGATTGTTAGTTTATCGATTTTGTGGTCTAAACCGTCAATTCTTGGTTTTGTATGTAATCGAGATTAATCGGGAGGGATTTAGGGTTGGATAAACTAATTGGTTTTTGAGTGATCACCTTGCGTTGTATAATCCAAGTACTTGATCTTCAATTATCGCAATCGTTTACATAAACACGAACTTTGTCTATTGTTCATCTCAGTTAAACATTAACTGTAACATTCATGGAAACCTGAAACCGAGGGAAGACATATTTTCTCATATTATTTAAAACTCGTTTAATTATTTCAGTTATTTTCGTTAATCAAATCCAAACAACCAACTCCTTGAATTTACTTTTGCATTTAGTTTAATTTAGTGTAATTTTAAAGCTACTTGGTAACGTACTTTCCACCAACTCCCTGTGTTCGATACCCGCTTATCGCTATCTAATAGTTGTAATCGGTTAATTTTTGAGCGAGTCTTCAACCTCCGAAGCATCCCATCAATACAAGATTTAAGGTTATAAAACCATACGCCAATGAGGTGTAAAACACTAAACTAGCAGTTTAAGATTTATATCACAGGCTACACGGCATACTCTAACCTTAAACCTACCCAAGCATCATATGATAATGTATTCAAATTTTAAAAACTCATGATATTTCCACTTTTTCATGCCAAAATTTGAGTCTTGAGTATGGCCCGACCTTTTATTACTTATCTTCCACGGACAAAACGCTTTACTCACAAAAGATTTCCATTTTAACCATTTTATCAAATTTGTCCTTTCATTTTCATGGCTGAGCCTACCGACACATCCCAAGTTAAGTGTGTTTTCTTTTATTTATCTCATATTATTAGTAGTTTGAAAAACCGATTTCCGATATATATCATCATCTCCCACTTTAACGCAAAAAAAACTAAATTCAAGGGACATTTTTCTTTAAAACTTTTTTTTTATTAAATTTTTCTTTTTTAATATTCCTTTATTTTTCTCAAAAATGAAAACGTCAATTGCCCATCCCCACACTTAAATTTCACATTGGCCTCGATGTGAGACAAGGAAAAGACAAAACTAAACATAAAGAAAAGTAAAGTGGAACAGACTCACTTGGCATATGTGATCATGCAAGTGTGCGGTGAATCATGTTCCTCGCCCTCCTATTTGAACGCAAGCTTAAAACGTGCTCTCTATCAAGCTACTAACGAACGAAAGCGACAATCCTTAAGCAAATTGCATCCCCACACTTGCTTAAAACTCCAGCTCATAAACGTCATCAACCAACCAAGGAGTAACCTGCAAGTAAGAGAAGAAATACCTAGCAAAACTCGGAAATAAAAATAAAAGGAAAATAAAATAATAAGAAAAGATATTACCGGGTTGCCTCCTGGGAAGCGCTAAGTTTATTGAATAGTCGTCAGCCGGACTCTCTCCCGAAACCTCAATCAGGAGGCTTCTCCTTATCCTCTTCCCATCGGTGCTCCTCAATACAATCCTCTTACAATTGGTCGGGAAGAAACCAATTGCACAACTCTCATGGGCATGACCATATGAATTAAACTCGGCCCACCAACTCTTAGACTCCCCAAAAAATGATCCCCTAATGTAAAACGGGAGTGACGAACTAGTTCAAGTAATTCTAAAAAGGCCCAAAGATTAGGCCCAAGTGACGTCCAGCCGAGAACCAGGATTAATGACCGATAACACCTTTTAACCGAATACAAACACTGACCGAGAATAAAGTTTGACCGAGAATGCTTGTTTTTGACCGAAAACGCGTGTTTTTGACCAAGAATGCTTAAAGGTGACCGAGAACCAGCAGAATTGGCCGAAAACGATGGTATCTTGTCCAAAACCCCAGATTCTTTGACCTAAAGCCTTTAAATACCCCCGAAATCAATCTAAAGTACCCGAGAACAAGATTGACTGATTAATATAAGCAACAAACTAAATCCCGAGAATTAAGGGATTTAAATTGTTTCCAAATAATACCAAATCTATAGCCAAAAATAAAGCTCTTTCTTCCCCGATACATTGTTCACCGGATAAACACACCAAAACACCAAACTCACCAGAAACAATAATGAACCAACAGATCTTGAATCGTTTGATATCATAACTGAGCCTAAAATAGGTCAATAGGCTCTGATACCAATTGTAAGTCCTAGAGACGGATCTTTTAATATGATATCAATGATCGTTATGTTATTGCGGAATATAACAAGAGATGATTCAAGAAACACAAATTAGAACACGTAAATAACACTAACAATGCTTCAAAACATGCGCATATTGACGTCAAATGCTTAAGCAATATTACACAAACTACTCGTTCAACTATTTGCTAGTGAGTGGCTAACCCAAATCCTATACATAACATGTCTATATATAGGTACACTACAGCCTAGCCCAAAAACAAGCCCAAGCCCACGGAGATCAAAAATTGATCTCGGTTTACATATGCATACAAGACACAAAACATACTAAGCATAGAATAAGTACAAACCAACTAAGTATAGCCTCAACAGGCTCAGTTAAGACAACATAGTGTGGCCAAAGTGGAGCATTGAAACTCCCCAATGTCGGAGAATGTGGTAGCTTAAATGCAATAAAGTCGTCGTTCTAAAAAAAGCTATTGGTTTTGCTAAATTCTATACCCTGGGTTTTTCTTGAAAACCCATCAATTTTGTCTTATTATGTTTTTTTTTTATGTTTTTTTCCTTTTATTTTTATGTTTTATGTTTTAGTTTTATTTTTGTGTTTCCTTTTTGATTGTTTTTATATAATAATTATTTTAAAAAAAGATGCGTTTTTATATAATAATTTTTTTGTTCAAAACAAAACAATAAACATGTATATACACCAAACCAAAACAATAAACACGTAAATACCAAACCAAAACATTATTGTATACAAAACATCGAGTTTGTACAAAATAAAAAAAATATATATATACAAACTATAAAAACTGGGTGCCGTCAATATCGTCGTCGGGGGCCGTAAACGTCGCATCGTTAACATCGACGTGGTCGTCGGCTCCGCGTCTGACGCCTGATCCCTGACCGCGTCGTCGCCACGTCCACGTCTGACGCCCGACGTGCTCGCCTCGTGGTCAAAAGTAGGTAATCAAATATCGAATTTATATTAAACAGATATTACCTGGTTCATATTTGGTAACCCAGGCGTGCTAAGCTGATCATAAGACTGTTCAGCCCGATTATCGTAATGGTGATACTTCTGACAAACATAATGGTAACATATTTTAGTTATAAACAAAGTAACAACTTTACATTATATCAATATAAAATGAAACCTGGTTCAAATCAGGTAATCCCGACGCGCTAGACTGATTGTTAGGAGCGTATCTCGGTGACGGGTGGTCCATGGGACAACCCTTAAGTGGTTTAAGTTCATTAATATTCATGCGTTTAATCTGTTTATTTTGTTGAATTACATAACTACATTTACTCGTGTAATGGCAGGTATGATAAGATAGATGATGGAATTACGTGGGCGAAAACGTGAAGAAAATGGACTTGGAACGAAGAAGTTATGAGGAAAGAACGAAGATATTTTAAAGACCACTGTAGCTTACGGTACCCATCGTAAGCTACGGTGGGGGCTGGAGAATTATAGCTGCCGTAAGGCAGTTTGTGGCCACCGTAGGATTTTAAAGCTACCGTAAGCTACGGTAGCCACCGTAGCTTACGGTGGACACATCGCTGCAATTCGTAACTGCCATATAACATGTGTTTTTGGACGGCTTTTCATATCTTTTTCACATCTTCTCATCTAGAGACGACCTAAGGGCGATTTTGAGAGATTATTGATCAATTGTGAGTGTGGTAACCATTAAACACTTGTTTTTCATTCGTATTACTGATATAATCGAAGGGATGACGAACCGGATCATGCTTGGCTAAATTCCTTTGTGTTTTCCCTCGGATTGTAAGGTTTATCATGTTTGTTTGGTTAAATGTTTAGACAATTTCTGAGATAATATTTGATATTATTGATTTCATTATTATGGTGTTTATGTATTGGTTGATAGATTGTTAGTTTATCGATTTTGTGGTCTAAACCGTCAATTCTTGGTTTTGTATGTAATCGAGATTAATCGGGAGGGATTTAGGGTTGGATAAACTAATTGGTTTTTGAGTGATCACCTTGCGTTGTATAATCCAAGTACTTGATCTTCAATTATCGCAATCGTTTACATAAACACGAACTTTGTCTATTGTTCATCTCAGTTAAACATTAACTGTAACATTCATGGAAACCTGAAACCGAGGGAAGACATATTTTCTCATATTATTTAAAACTCGTTTAATTATTTCAGTTATTTTCGTTAATCAAATCCAAACAACCAACTCCTTGAATTTACTTTTGCATTTAGTTTAATTTAGTGTAATTTTAAAGCTACTTGGTAACGTACTTTCCACCAACTCCCTGTGTTCGATACCCGCTTATCGCTATCTAATAGTTGTAATCGGTTAATTTTTGAGCGAGTCTTCAACCTCCGAAGCATCCCATCAATACAAGATTTAAGGTTATAAAACCATACGCCAATGAGGTGTAAAACACTAAACTAGCAGTTTAAGATTTATATCACAGGCTACACGGCATACTCTAACCTTAAACCTACCCAAGCATCATATGATAATGTATTCAAATTTTAAAAACTCATGATATTTCCACTTTTTCATGCCAAAATTTGAGTCTTGAGTATGGCCCGACCTTTTATTACTTATCTTCCACGGACAAAACGCTTTACTCACAAAAGATTTCCGTTTTAACCATTTTATCAAATTTGTCCTTTCATTTTCAAGGCTGAGCCTACCGACACATCCCAAGTTAAGTGTGTTTTCTTTTATTTATCTCATATTATTAGTAGTTTGAAAAACCGATTTCCGATATATATCATCATCTCCCACTTTAACGCAAAAAAAACTAAATTCAATGGACATTTTTCTTTAAAACTTTTTTTTTTATTAAATTTTTCTTTTTTAATATTCCTTTATTTTTCTCAAAAATGAAAACGTCAATTCCCCATCCCCACACTTAAATTTCACATTGGCCTCGATGTGAGACAAGGAAAAGACAAAACTAAACATAAAGAAAAGTAAAGTGGAACAGACTCACTTGGCATATGTGATCATGCAAGTGTGCGGTGAATCATGTTCCTCGCCCTCCTATTTGAACGCAAGCTTAAAACGTGCTCTCTATCAAGCTACTAACAAACGAAAGCGACAATCCTTAAGCAAATTGCATCCCCACACTTGCTTAAAACTCCAGCTCATAAACGTCATCAACCAACCAAGGAGTAACCTGCAAGTAAGAGAAGAAACACCTGGCAAAACTCGGAAATAAAAATAAAAGGAAAATAAAATAATAAGAAAAGATATTACCGGGTTGCCTCCTGGGAAGCGCTAAGTTTATTGAATAGTCGTCAGCCGGACTCTCTCCCGAAACCTCATGCAAGTGTGCGGTGAATCATGTTCCTCGCCCTCCTATTTGAACGCAAGCTTAAAACGTGCTCTCTATCAAGCTACTAACAAACGAAAGCGACAATCCTTAAGCAAATTGCATCCCCACACTTGCTTAAAACTCCAGCTCATAAACGTCATCAACCAACCAAGGAGTAACCTGCAAGTAAGAGAAGAAACACCTGGCAAAACTCGGAAATAAAAATAAAAGGAAAATAAAATAATAAGAAAAGATATTACCGGGTTGCCTCCTGGGAAGCGCTAAGTTTATTGAATAGTCGTCAGCCGGACTCTCTCCCGAAACCTCAATCATAAGGCTTCTCCTTATCCTCTTCCCATCGGTGCTCCTCAATACAATCCTCTTACAATTGGTCGGGAAGAAACCAATTGCACAACTCTCATGGGCATGACCATATGAATTAAACTCGGCCCACCAACTCTTAGACTCCCCAAAAAATGATCCCCTAATGTAAAACGGGAGTGACGAACTAGTTCAAGTAATTCTAAAAAGGCCCAAAGATTAGGCCCAAGTGACGTCCATCCGAGAACCAGGATTAATGACCGATAACACCTTTTGACCGAATACAAACACTGACCGAGAATAAAGTTTGACCGAGAATGCTTGTTTTTGACCGAAAACGCGTGTTTTTGACCAAGAATGCTTAAAGGTGACCGAGAACCAGCAGAATTGGCCGAAAACGATGGTATCTTGTCCAAAACCCCAGATTCTTTGACCTAAAGCCTTTAAATACCCCCGAAATCAATCTAAAGTACCCGAGAACAAGATTGACTGATTAATATAAGCAACAAACTAAATCCCGAGAATTAAGGGATTTAAATTGTTTCCAAATAATACCAAATCTATAGCCAAAAATAAAGCTCTTTCTTCCCCGATACATTGTTCACCGGATAAACACACCAAAACACCAAACTCACCAGAAACAATAATGAACCAACAGATCTTGAATCGTTTGATATAATAACTGAGCCTAAAATAGGTCAATAGGCTCTGATACCAATTGTAAGTCCTAGAGACGGATCTTTTAATATGATATCAATGATCGTTATGTTATTGCGGAATATAACAAGAGATGATTCAAGAAACACAAATTAGAACACGTAAATAACACTAACAATGCTTCAAAACATGCGCATATTGACGTCAAATGCTTAAGCAATATTACACAAACTACTCGTTCAACTATTTGCTAGTGAGTGGCTAACCCAAATCCTATACATAACATGTCTATATATAGGTACACTACAGCCTAGCCCAAAAACAAGCCCAAGCCCACGGAGATCAAAAATTGATCTCGGTTTACATATGCATACAAGACACAAAACATACTAAGCATAGAATAAGTACAAACCAACTAAGTATAGCCTCAACAGGCTCAGTTAAGACAACATAGTGTGGCCAAAGTGGAGCATTGAAACTCCCCAATGTCGGAGAATGTGGTAGCTTAAATGCAATAAAGTCGTCGTTCTAAAAAAAGCTATTGGTTTTGCTAAATTCTATACCCTGGGTTTTTCTTGAAAACCCATCAATTTTGTCTTATTATGTTTATTTTTTTTATGTTTTTTTCCTTTTCTTTTTATGTTTTATGTTTTAGTTTTACTTTTGTGTTTCCTTTTTGATTGTTTTTATATAATAATTATTTTAAAAAAAGATGCGTTTTTATATAATAATTTTTTTGTTCAAAACAAAACAATAAACATGTATATACACCAAACCAAAACAATAAACACGTAAATACCAAACCAAAACATTATTGTATACAAAACATCGAGTTTGTACAAAATAAAAAATATATATATACAAACTATAAAAACTGGGTGCCGTCAATATCGTCGTCGGGGGCCGTAAACGTCGCATCGTGAACATCGACGTGGTCGTCGGCTTCGCGTCTGACGCCTGATCCCTGACCGCGTCGTCGCCACGTCCACGTCTGACGCCCGACGTGCTCGCCTCTTGGTCAAAAGTAGGTAATCAAATATCGAATTTATATTAAACAGATATTACCTGGTTCATATTTGGTAACCCAGGCGTGCTTAGCTGATCATAAGACTGTTCAGCCGATTATCGTAATGGTGATACTTCTGACAAACATAATGGTAACATATTTTAGTTATAAACAAAGTAACAACTTTACATTATATCAATATAAAATGAAACCTGGTTCAAATCAGGTAATCCCGACGCGCTAGACTGATTGTTAGGAGCGTATCTCGGTGACGGGTGGTCCATGGGACAACCCTTAAGTGGTTTAAGTTCATTAATATTCATGCGTTTAATCTGTTTATTTTGTTGAATTACATAACTACGTTTACTCGTGTAATGGCAGGTATGATAAGATAGATGATGGAATTACGTGGGCGAAAACGTGAAGAAAATGGACTTGGAACGAAGAAGTTATGAGGAAAGAAGGAAGATATGTTAAAGACCACTGTAGCTTACGGTACCCATCGTAAGCTACGGTGGGGGCTGGAGAATTATAGCTGCCGTAAGGCAGTTTGTGGCCACCGTAGGATTTTAAAGCTACCGTAAGCTACAGTAGCCACCGTAGCTTACGGTGGACACATCGCTGCAATTCGTAACTGCCATATAACATGTGTTTTTGGACGGCTTTTCATATCTTTTTCACATCTTCTCATCTAGAGACGACCTAAGGGCGATTTTGAGAGATTATTGATCAATTGTGAGTGTGGTAACCATTAAACACTTGTTTTTCATTCGTATTACTGATATAATCGAAGGGATGACGAACCGGATCATGCTTGGCTAAATTCCTTTGTGTTTTCCCTCGGATTGTAAGGTTTATCATGTTTGTTTGGTTAAATGTTTAGACAATTTCTGAGATAATATTTGATATTATTGATTTCATTATTATGGTGTTTATGTATTGGTTGATAGATTGTTAGTTTATCGATTTTGTGGTCTAAACCGTCAATTCTTGGTTTTGTATGTAATCGAGATTAATCGGGAGGGATTTAGGGTTGGATAAACTAATTGGTTTTTGAGTGATCACCTTGCGTTGTATAATCCAAGTACTTGATCTTCAATTATCGCAATCGTTTACATAAACACGAACTTTGTCTATTGTTCATCTCAGTTAAACATTAACTGTAACATTCATGGAAACCTGAAACCGAGGGAAGACATATTTTCTCATATTATTTAAAACTCGTTTAATTATTTCAGTTATTTTCGTTAATCAAATCCAAACAACCAACTCCTTGAATTTACTTTTGCATTTAGTTTAATTTAGTGTAATTTTAAAGCTACTTGGTAACGTACTTTCCACCAACTCCCTGTGTTCGATACCCGCTTATCGCTATCTAATAGTTGTAATCGGTTAATTTTTGAGCGAGTCTTCAACCTCCGAAGCATCCCATCAATACAAGATTTAAGGTTATAAAACCATACGCCAATGAGGTGTAAAACACTAAACTAGCAGTTTAAGATTTATATCACAGGCTACACGGCATACTCTAACCTTAAACCTACCCAAGCATCATATGATAATGTATTCAAATTTTAAAAACTCATGATATTTCCACTTTTTCATGCCAAAATTTGAGTCTTGAGTATGGCCCGACCTTTTATTACTTATCTTCCACGGACAAAACGCTTTACTCACAAAAGATTTCCGTTTTAACCATTTTATCAAATTTGTCCTTTCATTTTCAAGGCTGAGCCTACCGACACATCCCAAGTTAAGTGTGTTTTCTTTTATTTATCTCATATTATTAGTAGTTTGAAAAACCGATTTCCGATATATATCATCATCTCCCACTTTAACACAAAAAAAACTAAATTCAAGGGACATTTTTCTTTAAAACTTTTTTTTTTATTAAATTTTTCTTTTTTAATATTCCTTTATTTTTCTCAAAAATGAAAATGTCAATTCCCCATCCCCACACTTAAATTTCACATTGGCCTCGATGTGAGACAAGGAAAAGACAAAACTAAACATAAAGAAAAGTAAAGTGGAACAGACTCACTTGGCATATGTGATCATGCAAGTGTGCGGTGAATCATGTTCCTCGCCCTCCTATTTGAACGCAAGCTTAAAACGTGCTCTCTATCAAGCTACTAACAAACGAAAGCGACAATCCTTAAGCAAATTGCATCCCCACACTTGCTTAAAACTCCAGCTCATAAACGTCATCAACCAACCAAGGAGTAACCTGCAAGTAAGAGAAGAAACACCTGGCAAAACTCGGAAATAAAAATAAAAGGAAAATAAAATAATAAGAAAAGATATTACCGGGTTGCCTCCTGGGAAGCGCTAAGTTTATTGAATAGTCGTCAGCCGGGCTCTCTCCCGAAACCTCATGCAAGTGTGCGGTGAATCATGTTCCTCGCCCTCCTATTTGAACGCAAGCTTAAAACGTGCTCTCTATCAAGCTACTAACAAACGAAAGCGACAATCCTTAAGCAAATTGCATCCCCACACTTGCTTAAAACTCCAGCTCATAAACGTCATCAACCAACCAAGGAGTAACCTGCAAGTAAGAGAAGAAACACTTGGCAAAACTCGGAAATAAAAATAAAAGGAAAATAAAATAATAAGAAAAGATATTACCGGGTTGCCTCCTGGGAAGCGCTAAGTTTATTGAATAGTCGTCAGCCGGACTCTCTCCCGAAACCTCAATCATAAGGCTTCTCCTTATCCTCTTCCCATCGGTGCTCCTCAATACAATCCTCTTACAATTTGTCGGGAAGAAACCAATTGCACAACTCTCATGGGCATGACCATATGAATTAAACTCGGCCCACCAACTCTTAGACTCCCCAAAAAATGATCCCCTAATGTAAAACGGGAGTGACGAACTAGTTCAAGTAATTCTAAAAAGGCCCAAAGATTAGGCCCAAGTGACGTCCATCCGAGAACCAGGATTAATGACCGATAACACCTTTTGACCGAATACAAACACTGACCGAGAATAAAGTTTGACCGAGAATGCTTGTTTTTGACCGAAAACGCGTGTTTTTGACCAAGAATGCTTAAAGGTGACCGAGAACCAGCAGAATTGGCCGAAAACGATGGTATCTTGTCCAAAACCCCAGATTCTTTGACCTAAAGCCTTTAAATACCCCCGAAATCAATCTAAAGTACCCGAGAACAAGATTGACTGATTAATATAAGCAACAAACTAAATCCCGAGAATTAAGGGATTTAAATTGTTTCCAAATAATACCAAATCTATAGCCAAAAATAAAGCTCTTTCTTCCCCGATACATTGTTCACCGGATAAACACACCAAAACACCAAACTCACCAGAAACAATAATGAACCAACAGATCTTGAATCGTTTGATATCATAACTGAGCCTAAAATAGGTCAATAGGCTCTGATACCAATTGTAAGTCCTAGAGACGGATCTTTTAATATGATATCAATGATCGTTATGTTATTGCGGAATATAACAAGAGATGATTCAAGAAACACAAATTAGAACACGTAAATAACACTAACAATGCTTCAAAACATGCGCATATTGACGTCAAATGCTTAAGCAATATTACACAAACTACTCGTTCAACTATTTGCTAGTGAGTGGCTAACCCAAATCCTATACATAACATGTCTATATATAGGTACACTAAAGCCTAGCCCAAAAACAAGCCCAAGCCCACGGAGATCAAAA